>NC_057802.1:278280284-278880284 GCF_018294505.1 Triticum aestivum
TTTTTTATCCCTACTCTTATAAAAAGCATAGTTGGTGATGATCGTGTGCCTGCCATCCTGCAATATAGGCCGTCCGATCTATATCTGACGGATAGGAAGGAAACTATGGCAATTTTGCAAAAAGATACCCACACCCCTCTCCACACTTGCAAATAAGGCCTTCCCTTGTTCATCCTTTTCTCCCACAAGATAAACTACTCATACAAATGCATCTTGATGTTCCGTGCAACGCATGGGCATCTTGCTAGTATTTTATAAGAGTGTAGATGTAGAGTAGATACAAGCCGGCAGGTGGGCCCGATGGTAGTGAGATAATGTGATGCAACACTAGAGGTGCCACATGGATCGTTTAACTGGTCAACTAGTCGTGTCTTGAGCAAATATAGAGTTGTACGGTGAGCCCGTGACTATATAATAACCACAAAACGTAAATGGTGACCGTAATGAGTGGATTCTGAAGTCCAATGTATGTATCATGCTTTCGCTTCAAATACAATGATCGTCATTGTATATATCGCGAGAGAAAGATGAAACATGCGTGAATGTGCTGGGGGCTTACTTTTAGAGGACCTGGAGATAGTTTGTGTGCGTACGTGAAAGGTGCGTAGAGGGGGGTATGCGATGAAGAGAGAGATGCTCTTCGTTTCTCTTTATTATGACTAAATTTATATATAGTATAAAAATATACAAATTCACAGTGCGGAATAAATATCATTGTGGGCACCATGCAATGCAAGCGTTCATACTCCTCCATATAACTTTGTAATCTTGTATATATGTAAAAATTCTAAAATATTTTTTTGGCCACACTTTATTCAAAAGGAATGTTGTATGCGAAATAAACGTGAAGAGAGGGCTTTTTAGATCAATGGGGTACATGATGTAACATGTGTGAATGTGTAGTTGATGCATTTGGCAGGGCCTAGAGAGGTATGTGTGTGTATTACGTATTCGAGAGAGGCATGGATAGAGGGGCCGGCAGGGGGGCGTGGGAGAGATAGCACGAGAAATGAGAGTGGTCTAGAGAGAGAGACGAATATGACGTCACAGCGAGAGATTCCCTTGAGTGTGTATATGCAAGGGGGGGTGGATAGAGGCACCAGGAGAATATTTTTTGTGTGTGTGGTGTCTGTGTTGGTATGTGTGGGTATGAGAAGATAACGAGACGTGGGGGCAGAGGGTGTGTCACCGCGTGAGGTCCGGTGGGTCGAGGTGAGGCCCTTCGTTCGGTTCCGTCCTGCGCCACATTAGTCGGCCCGTGACGCATTTAGGGAGACCCATGGATGACTAGTCGTACAAGACAAAGATAGCATAATTGTGAAGGACTCTATGTCCATTGACAAAGCCGGCTAGGATTTGTAACCCTAGGTTCTTGGACTAAGGTAACCCCTTTATCTCTGATATTACTATTCATCCAACCTAACTTTAAGGGGCATCCTACAGAATGCTCTGCTAGAATCATACTCGTCGATTAGGAAGAGAGGTGTGAGACAATGAGTGAGAGACAGGCCTAAAGATAATGTGCGTACAGGAGACATGTAGGCAGGTCTATGTATATAGAAAGGGTCGATGGGGATTGTGCGTGTGTATGCTTGCGAGAGGAAGAGTGCTTGTGATAAAGGTTAGTGAATACAGTCGTAAATGGTTACGAGAGGGCGGGAGGGTTATATCGAGAGCATGTGTGCGAGAAAGACACCTCGGGAGAGAGTGTGTGAGCATGTGTGAGAGACCACCAATGGAGAGTGAAACTACACGTACAAGACTGCTGTACACATTGATTAAAAATATAAATTGTATCCAAATATTAGGATGGGATCATGATATTTGCAATTCGCGTAAGGAACGGTCATTGATCCATCAGACATCTAGATTCTATCGAATTTGAGCATGTCTATGTTATTATTCGACACAATTGATCCACATAGTTAGTATTTTGAACTCCAGACAATGCATCACTTTAGCAATCGAATATAAACGTGAGTATAGTTCATGTTGTGTGTGTAAAGCACATTATACATACGAAAGTTACACAATGAACATTATAAATAGCTACCTATGAACTAGCATACATTTGAATTCAACTTAAGGTGGTTTAAAAAATCGAATTCAACATGAAGTCCATTCAATTATTTGAATTTGATATCATGGCATTTGTAAATCATACCTAAATTATGGGGGCACCAATCTTTGCTCTGATTTTGTACATAATAGCATATGTAGTCGTGTACAAAATAGATTCTAATTTAGCTCCTCCATTCCAAAATAATCGTAGTTATAGGATTTTCAAGTGCCAAAATTTCAAAAAGAAGCGGATAATTTAATGAGGTTTTCAAACATACAAGGTCAAATTTAACGTTGTCTATTTAGGTCAATCCTCAAAGTTCAAGAGTACTCTAAACGTGAATGCTTGTGTTTCAAAATTTTCAAACGAAGCGCCAAAAGAGCCTCTACTCGCCCGAAACCGCATGAGATCAATGTTTGGTAGTACAAGGAAATTACTTTTCTAATAACTCCGACCCGTGAAACCTACCGGCCCAACGTCCAAAGGTCTAAACCGGGGTAGGTTTGTAGCTTCATCTAGACGCCACACAACCGCCTCCGAAAAACATTCATACACAATGGCCGCCTAAGTACACATGCACGTGGACGAAATCGCTCCCGCCCACTATTTGGGACACCTGGGATTACCATCCTACCCCCGACCCGCAGTAGGTCCGAAATTTAAGAGGGGGGCAAAGTTTGTACTTCCCCAAATTTCAAACAAGCGTGTCCCATCTTCTGTTCAAAAAAGCCAAAAACAAGCGCGTCCCAGACCGAAACATGGTTCTCCCCCTCCCCCCCCCGCCCACCCGTCTGATTCCCCATTCGTACTCCGTGGGCGCAAAAACTACCTCTCCACCAGCCGCGAAACCCCGGCGTCCTCCGTCCGCCACCCGATTCCACCCATCAACCGCCGCCCTCCTCCATCACGCCGGAGCCGATACCCCGACGTCGTTGTCCACCGCAACCTCAACTGCAACGCCCTCCACGACTAGTAGTTGAAGCCGAGGCTGAGCCGTCCGTACCCGAGCCAGTTCAACCACGCCGTCCTGCGCCTCACCGCTGCCGCTCCAACTTCGCCACCCTCCACCGCATCGGAGCTGTTCCTGCTACGCCATCCTTCGCCGCCTCGGATCTGCTTCCCCTCTGCCGACATACGGCCACGGCAACACAGTCAACAATTTGGCCATGGGTTCATCCAAGCCTGCACCCTCCTCCAGAACATCGGTTTCCCCAGCAAAAAGAAGAAGATCGGCGCGACATGTGGAGGCGACCACTTCCCTTATTCGTGCAAATCTTACATGTCTGCTTGCACGGTATTCATCCCACAGAAGACACTAGTTGACCGCTTCTTCTTGATACTAGATGTTCCTAGTAACTCACGATGCACAAGGTTTATCCTCATATACTATTTCACCTTAGCTAGAGGTCCGTCGCCCCCCTGAATTTCAATTCCTGGTCAGTTGATTCCCAATTAACGGAAGCATTCCCCGGCGTAACCGGTGCTAGTCCGCCTATTACGCCGGGGAAGCAGCGCCTCGGTGTTTATCTTAGGGGCGTGTGGGGCCTAAAGCTACTTGCGCCCGATCTGGAGGTCGGCCGGGATTAAAGGGATGGCCTGGGGGCGCTGCCAAGCACGGCGGTGGTGTGAGGTCGAGGGGAGGGCGGGGCGGCGGAGGCAGGGGTCTGGGCCGGTGGTCGCTAGCGGTTCGAGAAAGATTGTCAACAATGATTGGCGGGAGGTAGACGAAGGCCATCTGCCCGTTCCTTATAGATCGAACGGTTCATTAAAAAAATTGACTGACCTATTTATTTTCAGTCGACTGTTATCTTGATGTGACCACATGTGGTGGTGTGCTGGAGGAGTACCTGCATTTCCTGTGCTCATATATTACAAAATCATACGGAGTATAATCTAATTTTGTTTGCCATGCAATGTTGTAGAGCTATCATATGTCTCCTGTCATTTATTTTTTAGCCACCTGCTATCTGCTACTTTTACAGTGCACTAGTTCTGCACACACTTCACCCATACTCTCACTATTGTGTTTTTATGCAAGGGTATTTTAGACTCTGCTGCTGTGAGAGAAGCAAAAAAGAAAAGAGAGAAGTCGCTCCAACGTCGTACGCGGATAAGCCAGACACGTTTCAGCCTTATAATAGGTGCAGTGTGAGCAGATGGAGACGGTAAACGTAGCTCTGAAGTTGATGACCTCGCTCGCAATGAACCACCATCCCAGGTGCTTGCTTTAACTTCGCGGTGTCATATGTGGTTGCATGTTCCATATGGTGTCTAGCTTGTATTCGAAAGGCCAAAGTCGGTCTTTATTAAGATAAGGAAAGATATTTTTTACATGAACCACCATCCCGTGAGCACCAGAAGACAAATAGCTAGTCAGGGCACTGGCCGAGCCAGTGACAAGCCCAGCAAAGAGAGGCATCACCTGGAAGCCAACTAAAAAGCCGCGATGGTGGCGAAGCAGCCCGCCTCCCACCAGGCTCTCAGGTCCTAGATGATCATGCTCACCACTCCAGCTGGATGTCTAGCTTGTATTGCTTCCAATTTGGTTAAATTGCATCTGCTTAGCTTACACATTATACCTTTGAATATGACATGCCTTTCTGTTTTTGGTACATACTAGTACATCTGTGTATTAACCATGTTCTTACATCAAACTAATGTTCTTGTGTATCCCTCATCAATCACTTATGATGAGGCAGTCAGGCAAGTGGATTACTCCTCATTTAAAGAATGCAGCGTCAGCCTCCCGACATGATTCTCAAGAAACAAGAAGGCTAGATGAAGATAGTGAACGTAGCTTTTGTAGTTGATTACCGCATTTCCCCTACACTAGCATCGCAGGTGCTTGCTCTAACTTGGCAGCGTGATATGTGGTTGCATGTTGCATATGGTGTCTAGATTGTAATTCTTCCAATCTGGTTAAACTACATGTGCTATTCTGCTTAGCTTATACATTATACCTGTTAATGTGACATGCCTTCCTGTATTTAGTACATAGTACATCTGTCTATTAAGCATGTCCTCACATAAAACTATTGTTTTTTTGTATCCCGCATAAATCAATATGACGAGACACCTTTAGTATATGCAGTGTGATATTAGTTGCATCTTTGATATGATTTATAGCATGTGCTGCTTCTAATTTGTTGAAATGCCATTTATGATGGGACACTTTTAACTTGGCAGAGTCATATTGGTTGCATCTTTCACGTGGTGTCTAGTTTGCATTGCTTCTTATTTGGTGAAATGGTTTCTGCTTAGTTTACACAAACAGTTGTGAATATGCCATGTCGTCCTATTTTTTGTATTATTCCATCCTGGAATCATGTGTTTGCCTTACATCAAAGTAGTGATTGTTAGTATCATGGACGCATGAGTTCTGAAGAGTGAATTTTATTGCTTTTTCTTATCAGTTTTACTTGACAATTCAAAATCAATAAAGCGGAAGGAAGTTAGCAAGGCAGCGGATGAAGGTGCTCCTTCCAAATGGAGGGCCTCTACAGATTCTACTCCTCCATCCCCCCAAGATGATTTCCAAGACAACACATGCATAGACACTCAACGTAGCTGTGTTGGTGATGAGCACGTCTCCCCTAGTGCACCATCACATGTGCTCCCTCTAACTTGGCACTGTTATATGTGGTTGCATGTTATGTATGATGTCTAGCTTGTATTGCTTCTAATTTTGTTGAATTTCATCTGCTTACTTTACACATTATACTTGTGACTAAGACACGTGTTCCTGTTTCTAGAACATACAATATCTGTCTATCACACCATGTTCTTACATCAAAGTACATTTGTTCTGAAGAACTAAATTGTTATTCATTTTTCTTGTCGGCTTGACTTAACATGGCACAGAGAAAGAGGAAGCAAGACAGAACGATAGGGAAAGGGAAGCGAAACAATCCTGCAGATTCTGCTGGTACCGATGGTGCAATAGAAGGTCAAAGTCCAGCGGAAAATTGTACCGACAGGGTATCTCGTGCTACACGAGCTGCAGAACAAGCCAAACAGAAACAAATAGCTGCCACCAAACAAGCAGAGACAACCCTAGTTGTTGCAACACCTTCCACACTACCACCAGCTGCACGATTTACTCGTTGGTCAACTCAGCTAGCAGCATGTTCCCAAGCTCCCTTGCCAGCTGACACTACTTCCGAAGCACTCTTGACACAAGATGAGTTGGCAAGATCAGATGAACTTTGTGAGCTTCAATAGCAAGAAGGTAGTTGCTAGAGTCAAGTTACAGTTGCATGCTTCTTTATATGTAGTCTCACAGTTTGATGTACACTAACACTTCCTATGTTTGTTGTTGGACTAGCACCTAGGCGCAAGAGGAAACAAACATCAGGGATAATGCTCGATAGGTTAACTAAATCTAGAGGAGGAAGAATGGAGATCCGTTTTGAGGCAGGTTTAAAAAGGCCACGTGATGCTACAGAGTCAGCCAAGTTAGTATCAGAGGCAGCGGTTGCTGTTAGGTGTCATGTACGTATCCTCCCAACATGGATTCAGTACAGGAATGACAAAGACGAAACCCAGTTCAACACCTTCCTCGACCATTTATCTGTAAGTATGGTTATGTATGGAAACTAGTAATATTGTCTTGCTCTGTCCAATACTTTCTAGGTTGTTGATAAGGAGACTCCCATAATTTTCAACAGATGAGGTTCAAGTTGGATAGCCAAGATGATGCAACCACACAAGCTTGCACCCATGTTTTCAAGTCTGCTCTGCGACAGTATCAGTATAACTTGAGGAAAACTCACTTTGAAGGCAAGGCTAACAGTGAACTTTCCCAAACATCTCCAGTGGAAAATATATCTGATGAAGACTGGAGAGGCCTCGTTAAACACTGGTCCGATCTGAAGTATTAGGTACATTATATATATATATGTGTGTGTGTGTGTGTGTGTGTGTGTGTGTGATCAGATCACATGTTGAAGTCCTATTTACGCATGTGCCACACAAATCTATCTTCTTGTAGGTGAACTGTTCAAAGAACAAGGCCAACCGTACGAAAGTGAAATTCCAATAGATGACAGGATCTGGTAGCTATATTGCACACTGCGAGGCTCTTGTAATTAGCTGTTGTTTCACTCTTTTCGTTGTACCATATTATCAGATCTATATTGACTTGTTCCAAATGCAGAGGAAAGCCCGCAAGGACCAAAAAGTGCCTGAACCAAATGTTGTGGAAATCTTCAAGGACTGTCACACCAGCAAGAAGAAGGACATGACTACACCAGTCAAATCCGCTGTTGTAAGTCCTTAATCCTCATGCCTTTTAACTACTACTTACTCTGACTTGTGCCTTGAACTACATGGTTTGCAGCCAATGTCTATTACTCTTTTCAATTTTATACACAATTGTCTTAGCGTATCATTGCACCTTACAAGGTTTAAAAGGGAGGAGTGATGTTCCTTTGATCTTGACCTGTAATCTAGTTTCGTGCTGGACTTGCCCACACAATGTTACAATTGCCTGTTTGTCTGTTCTCAGTTGTTTTGTGATATGAATGATGTCATACTATGCTTACCGTATTATAAACTCCGTCTCTTTATCCTTAGCCCTCAATACAATGTGAAGAAATAGACAATACATTAGCGATGGTACATGGTCATATGTTTGGAACCTGGTTTTATTATGTACTTTGCAATAAAATACAACTATTATTTTACATGGGTTCACCAGAATAAGTTCTTTATATAGACCAAAGCTATTTTGTTTGGTTTTGCTGCCTCCTTAATATCTTCTGTTCTGGTACTACTAATGTAAAACCTCAATTTTTCAGCGAGCTATGGAAAAAATGGTGGAACCTCCACCTTCTGAAGGTAGCAAGGCAACTATAACCGCAATGTCAGCTCTTGCTGCAGTGGGTCAGTACCTGTCCACTAACAGTGCCAAAAGCACGTTCCTGCGTAATACTGGCTTGGTTGTTAAGGCAATCTCTTCCAAACTGCCTCATGATCAAGATATGCAAGCTCAAAACAATGTTGTATCTGCGCTCCAGACACAAGTCCATTCCCTAACAGAGACCCTTTGTGAAACAAGGAGAGACATTGTTCGATGTTGTCAAGATATGCATGGTTTTGAAACCAGACTATCAGACATTTGCTATGTTGTTCAGGAGCATAGGAGAACTGAAGGCGAAGGTTATGGTGCTCCATCGGACAATACAGCATGAAAACATAACAGTCAGGTCAAGTGAATTGAGCTTCTGAACTTCTGGTGGTGCATTTATCTGCTAGACTGTTAACTTTTATGACAACCTTCCTTTTGTTTTATAGTTATAATTTTTTTTGGTGCGATACAATTTTTTTTCTTAACGTGCAGCCACCGGCTGAAGAAAACAGCAAGCCATTTTTGTATAGTGTGGGGTGTTCCCTATATTTGCACTGGTGGCGAACTTTGATGCCCACCGGCTGTAGTTAACATGGGCCTCCTACGGGCCTTAGAAACAATGGGCCTTCTAAGGGCCGTAGAAACAATGGGCCTTCTACGTGGCGTTGAAACAATGGGCCTTATACGGGCCGTAGACACAATGGGCCTTCTATGGGCCGTATCATCAATGGGCCTTCTACGGGCTGTATAATCGGTTGGCCAAACATGGGCCAATAACAGACCACATTATGGCCGTTAATGGGCTAGAGTTGAAATCGTCCGTTCATGGGCCGACCATAACGGGCCATCGTTAATCGGCCGTATTTTGATGACGCTATGAAAACGGCCCAACGTATTAACGGGCCACAAACGGGCCGACTGTAACCACGGGCTGAATTTGGCCCACAAGCAGAAAATGACAGTAACGGGACGTAAGTAAACGAATGTGGAAATGAGCCCAAGAATAAATGGGCGCCGAGAAGGCCGAAAGATAACATGGGCTGGAAACGGCCCAACGGAATAATGGGCCGTTAATGGGTATAAAGTGATACACTGTTCATTACGGGCCAGTTTCATCACGTGCCGTTAATGGGTATAAAGTGATACACTGTTCATTACGGGCCAGTTTTACCACGGGCCGTTAATGGGCCGAGTGTAATAAGGGCCTCATATGGGCCGAAAGACATCATGGGCCATACATGGGCCGGAAGTTAAAACGGGCTGGAATTATATTGGACGGCCCAGATGACGCTACTGGGCCTAATTCGGATAGGCCGTAAACGGGCCCTAGGTTAGCGGGCTGTAAATGGGCTATATGCGAACAAGACGTTAACAGGCTTGCCGTGGGCCGGCCCGCCACCTTTTGACCAAGTCAAACAGGCCGGCCTTTTCACAGGAATGGGCCTCTGTTGGGCCGTGCCACGTGTCGACGTATCATAGGCGCTTTGGGTCCAATGAGTGGATGACATCTGTCCCAATGGTGAGCCGACACGTGTTTCCTCCAGCCAATGATGATTTTACACGTGGAAAATCCCCATTGGTTGGGGCTGTTAATGGGTTATCGGATCCAAAACCGGACCCGATATCTTAACGGCGTTCCGTTACGGTGGATGCCACGTGTCGGTCACCCTTGACGAAAGCACTTCTGTGACGCGCGATTTATCGTCATGGAAGTGGACACTTCCGTGATGATAATTTTGGTAATGTCATGGAACACTTCTACGATAGCACATGTATGACTATCTTGATTCTGTCATAAATTTGTCATGGATGTACATGCATGACAGAAAACGTGACCTACTGTGACAAACACGTATCATCACGGAAGTGAATTTTTTTAGTGTAGATGGTAAGTTCACCATTATCATTGCATAGCATAATCCTACCCGGCGATCCTCTCCTCGTCGCCCTGTGTGAGAGCGATCACCGGGTTATATCTGGCACTTGGAAGGGTGTGTTTTTTCATAAGGTCAAGGTACAACTCCGGGCCGCCTGTTACCGTGGACAAGGCTATTCGAATAGATAAACTTCCCTGCAGGGGTGCACCACATTACCCGACACGCTCGATCCCTCTGGTCGGGCACACTTTCCTGGGTCATGTCCGGCCTCGGGAGATCAACACGTCGCAGCCCCACCTAGGCTCAACAAAGAGGTCGGCACGCCGGTCTAAATCCTAAGCGCGCAGGGGTCTGGGCCCATCGCCCATTGCACACCTGCACGTTGCGTACGCGGCCGAAAGCATACATCGCCCCCTTAATACAAGTGTAGGCTTACGGTCCAATCGGCGCCCGCCGCTCAGTCGCTGACGTCAAAAAGAGCTTCGGCTGATACCACGACGCTGGTTGCCCATATCTTGTCTCACGTGGCGGTTAGTGCGTATAAGGTCAACGACCCAACTCAGATCAAATACCAAGATCTCGTTAAGCGTGTTATTATGAAGTAACCACGGACGCCGACCAGGGCCAGGCCCACCTCTCTCCTAGGTGGTCTCAACCTGCCCTGTCGCTCCGCCACAAAGATCCACCCAGAGGGCCGTCGGGACAAAGGTCCTTTCAGCCCCCAATCCGTGAATCACTCACGGGTACTCTACGAGCCGACCCGACTTTAGTCACCACATGTATCATATATTATGTATATAAGTATATACCCGTGATCACCTCCCGAGTGATCACGACCCAATAGTATAGCATGGCAGACGGACAAGAATGTAGGGCCACTGATGGAATACTAGCATCCTATACTAAGCATTTAGGATTGCAGGTAAGGGTAAGAACTGTAGCAACAATGACAGGCTATGCAGCAGAATAGGATTAACAGAAAGCAGTAACATGCTACACTACTCTAATGCAAGTAGTAGAGAGAAGGAATAGGCGATATCTGGTGATCAAGGGGGGGCTTGCCTGGTTGCTCCGGCAAGAAGGGTTCGTCGTCGATGTAGTTGATCACAGGGGTACCGGCAACAGTCTCGGGGTCTACCGGAAAGAAGTAACGGAGGGGGAACACAATAAATAACAGAGTAATCAAAGCATCACAAAGCATAACATGGCAATACGCAGTGCTAGGGGTGACCCAATGCAGTACTAGGCGATACTGGCGAAGGGGGAAAACATCCGGGAAAGTATTCCCGGTGTTTCGCGTTTTCGGACAGATGAACCGAAGGTGAAATGTTGCACGTTCGCTATGTTAGGGATGTGTGGCAGACAAACGGACTGCGTATTCGGATTCGTCTCATCGTTCTAAGCAACTTTCATGTACAAAGTATTTTCATCCGAGCTACGCATTATTTTTTATTAATTTTCAAAGTTTTAATCAGTGTCTGGAATTATTTTAATTCGAAAATAGAAGTTAAAATGCTATAGGTACCCAGCTCTGTGTACACAAATGTGTACCAAGAGGCTGACATGTGGGCCAAGGGGGTCCCAGTTGACCGGTCAAAGTTTGACTGATCAACAGGGGTGGGGCCCCCTGTCATTCTCTGATCTACCTCATTATAGTTTAATTAGTTAACTAGCAAGTTAACTAAAGTTAAGTTAATGAAGAAGCTTAATTAAGTTAATTAATTCATTAATTATTATTATTATTATTTTGTGACCGTTTTCCGGGGCGGGTCCCACTGGTCAGCTGCACAGAGGGCTTAACGGGCGCGCGGTGAGGCGGGTTGCTGGCGCAGGGGCGCTGCGATCACCCAGACCGCTGCTACCTCTTGAGCACTGCGTTGGTTTTCCCTTGAAGAAGAAAGGGTGATGCAGCAAAGTAGCGTAAGTATTTCCCTCAGTTTTTGAGAACCAAGGTATCAATCCAGTAGGAGGCTACGCGCGAGTCCCTCGCACCTACACAAAACAAATAAATCCTCGCAACCAACGCGATAAGGGGTTGTCAATCCCTACACGGTCACTTACGAGAGTGAGATCTGATAGATATGATAGGATAATATTTTTGGTATTTTTGTGATAAAGATGCAAAGTAAAATAAAAGAAAGGAAATAACTAAGTGTTGGAAGATTAATATGACGGAGATAGACCCGGGGGCCATAGGTTTCACTAGTGGCTTCTCTCAAGAGCATAAGTATTTTACGGTGGGTGAACAAATTACTGTTGAGCAATTGACAGAATTGAGCATAGTTATGAGAATATCTAGGTATGATCATGTATATAGGCATCACGTCTGAGACAAGTAGACCGACTCCTGCCTGCATCTACTACTATTACTCCACACATCGACCGCTATCCAGCATGCATCTAGAGTATTAAGTTCATAAGAACAGAGTAACGCCTTAAGCAAGATGACATGATGTAGAGGGATAAATTCATGCAATATGATAAAAAAAACCATCTTGTTATCCTCGATGGCAACAATACAATACGTGCCTTGCTGCCCCTACTGTCACTGGGAAAGGACGCCGCAAGATTGAACCCAAAGCTAAGCACTTGTCCCATTGCAAGAAAGATCAATCAGTAGGCCAAACCAAACTGATAATTCGAAGAGACTTGCAAAGATAACCAATCATACATAAAAGAATTCAGAAGATTCAAATATTGTTCATAGATAAACTTGATCATAAACCCACAATTCATCGGTCTCAACAAACACACCGCAAAAAGAAGATTACATCGAATAGATCTCCACGAGAGAGGGGGAGAACATTGTATTGAGATCCAAAAAGAGAGAAGAAACCATCTAGCTACTAACTATGGACCCGAAGGTCTGAGGTAAACTACTCACACTTCATCGGAGGGGCTATGGTGTTGATGTAGAAGCCCTCCGTGATTGATGCCCCCTCCGGCGGAGCTCCGGAACAGGCCCCAAGATGGGATCTCGTGGGTACAGAAGGTTGCGGCGGTGGAATTAGGTTTTTGGCTCCGTATCTGATCGTTTGGGGGTACGTAGGTATATATAGGAGGAAGAAGTACGTCGGTGGAGCAACAGGGGGCCCACGAGGGTGGAGGGCGCGCCCCCTTACCTCGTGGCCTCCTCCTTTATTTCTTGACGTAGGGTCCAAGTCTCCTGGATCATATTCGTTCGGAAAATCACGTTCCCGAAGGTTTCATTCCATTTGGACTCCGTTTGATATTCCTTTTTTGCGAAACTCTGAAATAGGCAAAAAACAGCAATTCTGGGTTGGGCCTCCGGTTAATAGGTTAGTCCCAAAAATAATATAAAAGTGAATAATAAAGCCCAATAATGTCCAAAACAGTAGATAATATAGCATGGAGCAATCAAAAATTATAGATACATTGGAGACGTATCAAGCATCCCAAGCTTAATTCATGCTCGTGCTCGAGTAGGTAAATGATAAAAACAGAATTTTTGGTGCGGAGTGCTACTTGGCATAATTTCAATGTAATTCTTCTTAATTGTGGTATGAATATTCAGATCCGAAAGATTCAAGACAAAAGTTTAATATTGACACAAAAATAATAATACTTCAAGCATACTAACAAAGTAATTATGTCTTCTCAAAATAACATGGCCAAAGAAAGTTATCCCTACAAAATCATATAGTCTGGCTATGCTCTATCTTCACCACACAAAGTATTTAAATCATGCACAACCCCGATGACAAGCCAAGCAATTGTTTCATACTTTTGACATTCTCAAACTTTTTCAATCTTCGCACAATACATGAGCGTGAGCCATGGACATAGCACTATATGTGGAATAGAATGGTGGTTGTGGAGAAGACAAAAAGGAGAAGATAGTCTCACATCAACTAGGCGTATCAACGGGCTATGGAGATGTCCATCAATAGATATCAATGTGAGTGAGTAGGGATTGCCATGCAACGGATGCACTAGAGCTATAAGTATATGAAAGCTCAACAAAAGAAACTAAGTGGGTGTGCATCCAACTCGCTTGCTCACGAAGACCTAGGGCATTTTGAGGAAGCCCATCATTGGAATATACAATACAAGTTCTATAATGAAAAATTCCCACTAGTATATGAAAGTGACAAAATGAGAGACTCTCTATCATGAAGATCATGGTGCTACTTTGAAGCACAAGTGTGGTAAAAGGATAGTAACATTGTCCCTTCTCTCTTTTTCTCTCATTTTTTTATTTGGGCCTTTCCATTTTTTTATGGCCTCTTTTTTTATTATTTTTTGTCCGGATATGTATGAAAGAATTATGAACGGTGGCTTTGCCACAAATACGATGTCAACTACATGATCATGCAAAGCAATATGACAATGATGGAGCGTGTCATAATGAACGGAACGGTGGAAAGTTGCATGGCAATATATCTCGGAATGGCTATGGAAATGCCATGATAGGTAGGTATGGTGGCTGTTTTGAGGAAGGTTTATGGTGGGTGTATTATACCGGCGAAAAGTGCGCGGTATTAGAGAGGCTAGCAATGGTGGAAGGAAGAAGGGTGTGTATAATCCATGGACTCAACATTAGTCATAAAGAACTGATATACTTATTGCAAAAATCTACAAGTTATCAAAGCAAAGTATTATGCGCATGCTCCTAGGGGGGTAGATTGGTAGGAAAATACCATCGCTCGTCCCCGACTGCCACTCATAAGGAAGACAATCAATAAATAAATTATGCTCCGACTTCATCACATAACGGTTCACCATACGTGCATGCTACGGGAATCACAAACTTTAACACAAGTATTTTTCAAATTCACAACTACTCAACTAGCATGACTCTAATATCACCATCTTTATATCTCAAAACAATTATCAAGCATCAAACTTTTCTTAGTATCCAACACACTCATAAGAAAGTTTTTACTAATCTTGAATACCAAGCATATTAGGATTATTTAAGCAAATTACCATGCTATATAAGACTCTCAAAATAATCTAAGTGAAGCATGAGAGATCAATAGTTTCTATAAAACAAATCCACCACCGTGCTCTAAAAGATATAAGTGAAGTACTAGAGCAAAACTATATAACTCAAAAGATATAAGCGAAGCACATAGAGTATTCTAACAAATTCCAAATCATGTATGGCTCTCTCAAAAGGTGTGTACAGCAAGGATGATTATGGTAAACTAAAAAGCAAAGACTCATATCATACAAGATGCTCCAAGCAAAACACATATCATGTGGTGAATAAAAATATAGCTCCAAGTAAAGTTACCGATGGAGGTAGACGAAAGAGGGGATGCCTTCCGGGGCATCCCCAAGCTTTGGCTTTATGGTGTCCTTAGATTATCTTGGGGGTGCCATGGGCATCCCCAAGCTTAGGCTCTTGCCACTCCTTGTTCCATAATCCATCAAATCTTTCACCCAAAACTTGAAAACTTCACAACACAAAACTCAACAGAAAATCTCGTGAGCTCCGTTAGCGAAAGAAAACAAAAGACCACTTCAAGGTACTGTAATGAACTCATTCTTTATTTATATTGGTGTTTAACCTACTGTATTACAACTTATCTATGGTTTATAAACTATTTTACTAGCCATAGATTCATCAAAATAAGCAAACAACACACGAAAAACAGAATCTGTCAAAAACAGAACAGTCTGTAGTAATTTGTAACTAACGCAAACTTCTGGAACTCCAAAAAAACAGCCAAAATAGGAAGACCTATAAAATTTGTTTATTTATCAGCAGAAATTGGAATCAGTATTTTATCACGTTCTGGTGATTTTTAACAATTATTTTCGTGAACAGAAAGTTTCTGGAAATTTCTGCCAGATCAATTAACTAGCATCCAAGAAGATCCTATAGGTTTAACTTGGCACAAACACTAATTAAAACATAAAAACACATCTAACCAGAGGCTAGAACAAATATTTATTCCTAAACAGAAGCAAAAAGCAAAAAACTAAAAATAAAGTTGGGTTGCCTCCCAACAAGCGCTATCGTTTAACGCCCCTAGCTAGGCATAAAAGCAAGGATAGATCTAGGTATTGCCATCTTTGGTAGGCAATTCTTCAATGAGACATCTATCATCCTTAGGAATTTCTTTCTTTTTAGTAATTATCAAAATTTTAGGCACAAGATCGAAAAATTCATTTGTAGCAAATGGTTCCTTAATGATAGCAAAAAGATTGGGATGAATACTTATAGATTTGAGATCCGCAGTTTCCTTACTAGAGGATTCACCCTTATTTTTAGGAACATACATAAGCTTGGCAATTTTAGTAGGAGGACTTGGAGTATTCTTTACGGAAGAAAAAGCGGTTCCCAAGTTGGTAATGATATCCTCAAGTTTATCGATTCTGGTGGAATCCTGATTTATTTTCTCATTAACTATGGGTTCCTTCTCTTTAATATTTTTCAAAGTGACTCCTACTTTAGACCCATATTGAGTGATTCGGTTGTGGATCTTTTTATCCAAATTTTCAATTAACTCTATGGTAGCAACCTTATTTTCAATAATTTCAAGTCTTTGCATTACATGCTCCAAAGTTAACATAGTTCCATTAACCAAAAGAGGTGGTGACCAAATAAATCTATCATAGCATTATAAGAGTCAAAAGTATGGCTACCCAAGAAATTCCCTCCGGTAATGGTATCAAGAATATATCTATACCAAGGATTAGCGCCTACATAAAAATTGCGGAGAAGAACAGAAGTAGATTGCTTCCTGGCAGATCTATTTTGAGCATTGCAAATTCTATACCAAGCGTCTTTTAGATTTTCTCCCTCCCTTTGTTTAAAATTTAGAACTTCATTCTCGGGAGACAACGGAGAAGATAGAGGACTAGCCATAATGACAAGCAAACTAAAAAGAGGCGAACGAAAAAGAGAGGGTGAATAAAACGGCAAGGGTGAAGTGGGGGAGAGGAAAACGAGAGGCAAATGGCAAATAATGTAATGCGGGAGATAAGGGTTTGTGATGGGTACTTGGTATGTTGACTTTTGCGTAGACCTCCCCGGCAATGGCGCCAGAAATACTTCTTGCTACCTCTTGAGCACTGCGTTGGTTTTCCCTTGAAGAGGAAAGGGTGATGCAGCAAAGTAGCATAAGTATTTCCCTCAGTTTTTGAGAGCCAAGGTATCAATCCAGTAGGAGGCTACGCGCGAGTCCCTCGCACCTACACAAAACAAACAAATCCTCGCAACCAACGCGATAAGGGTTTGTCAATCCCTACAAGGTCACTTATGAGAGTGAGATCTGATAGATATGATAGGATAATATTTTTGGTATTTTTGTGATAAAGATGCAAAGTAAAATAAAAGCTAAGTAAAAAGCAAAGGAAATAACTAAGTGTTGGAAGATTAATATGATGGAGATAGACCCGGGGGCCATAGGTTTCCCTAGTGGCTTCTCTCAAGAGCATAAGTATTTCACGGTGGGTGAACAAATTACTGTTGAGCAATTGACAGAATTGAGCATAGTTATGAGAATATCTAGGTATGATCATGTATATAGGCATCACGTCCGAGACAAGTAGACCGACTCCTGCCTGCATCTACTACTATTACTCCACACATCGACCGCTATCCAGCATGCATCTAGAGTACTAAGTTCATAAGAACAGAGTAACACCTTAAGCAAGATGACATGATGTAGAGGGATAAATTCATGCAATATGATAAAAACCCCATCTTGTTATCCTCGATGGCAACAATACAATATGTGCCTTGCTGCCCCTACTTTCACTGGGAAAGGACACCGCAAGATTGAACCCAAAGCTAAGCACTTGTCCCAATGCAAGAAAGATCAATCTAGTAGGCCAAACCAAACTGATAATTCGAAGAGACTTGCAAAGATAACCAATCATACATAAAAGAATTCAGAAGATTCAAATATTGTTCATAGATAAACTTGATCATAAACCCACAATTCATCGGTCTCAACAAACACACCACAAAAAGAAGATTACATCGAATAGATCTCCACGAGAGAGGGGGAGAACATTGTATTGAGATCCAAAAAGAGAGAAGAAGCCATCTAGCTACTAACTATGGACCCGAAGGTCTGAGGTAAACTACTCACACTTCATTGAAGGGGCTATGGTGTTGATGTAGAAGCCCTCCGTGATCGATGCCCCCTCCGGCGGAGCTCCGGAACAGGCCCCAAGATGGGATCTCGTGGGTACAGAAGGTTGCGGCGGTGGAATTAGGTTTTTGGCTCCGTATCTGACCGATTGGGGGTACGTAGGTATATATAGGAGGAAGAAGTACGTCGGTGGAGGAACAGGGGGCCCACGAGGGTGGAGGGCGCGCCCTGGGGGGTAGGCGCGCCCCTACCTCGTGGCCTCCTCCTTTATTTCTTGACGTAGGGTCCAAGTCTCCTGGATCATATTCGTTCTGAAAATCACGTTCCCGAAGGTTTCATTCCGTTTGGACTCCATTTGATATTCCTTTTCTGCGAAACTCTGAAATAGGCAAAAAACAGCAATTCTGGGCTGGGCCTCCGGTTAATAGGTTAGTCCCAAAAATAATATAAAAGTGAATAATAAAGCCCAATAATGTCCAAAACAGTAGATAATATAGCATGGAGCAATCAAAAATTATAGATACGTTGGAGACGTATCAACCGCTCGGGCGCACGCCCAGGGCCGCAGCAACGGCCACTACAGGGGCGCGCGCGCGCCGGCTGGCGAGCAGGGGGGCCGCAGGCGAGGACCGACGATGTCGGCCGCCGGCGCGACAGCGTGTAGTCAGTGGGCGGAGGAGCCGGAGCTCCAACGGGCGCGCGGGGAAAGGCGCCGCCGGCGGCAGCCGTACGCAGTAGCACAACTGAGGCAGGGCGGGGAAGCGACAACGGACGAGGCGGCGGGAGCGCGGGCAGTGGACGCGGCGAGCGGGTGCAGGGCGGCGGCCGCGAGGTGCGGCCGGGCGCGGCGAGTGCAGCGGGCGCGACTAGTGGCCGGCGAGCAGCGCGCGGGCGACGGAGCTCGGGAGGGCGCTAGAGGCCCGGGGCGACGGGGAGCAGCAGCAGGCAGAGCACCGTCGACGGGCGCGGGTGCACGAGTCGGTGCGGCGCGACATGGGCCATGAGCGGGGGAAGCGCGCAGGGCGCCGTGGTGCATGCCGGCGCACGCGCGCGCGACGCGAAAGAGTGGCGGACGGTGGCCGTACGGGAGGAGGGAAAGGAGGATAGGAGGGGGGTTTCCTCATAGGGGAGTTGCAGGGGGAAGGTAATGGGCTCGGGGAGGTGGCGGCAGTGTCCCCGGCGGTGGGGGCGGCGCCATTCGGGGGAGGTGTCGGCGTCGGGGTCGAGCAACACCGGGCTCGGGGCGGTTCCGGCGGGGAGGAGGACAAGGAGGCGACGACGACGGTGGGGCGGTCCAACGAGGAAGCGGCGCCGGTGAGGTAGAAGCGGGGCGACGGGGTCGCCTGCCCCCGATCCAGATCGGGACCGAGATGAGGGGGCGCGAGGAGAGAGTGGGGTGTCGGGGGGAGAAGTGGGGGGGGGGGGTAGGGTTTCGGTCGTGCGGACCGGGGTTAGTAGGCTGGGGTGCGGGGTGGGCCGGCCTGGTCGCTAGGCCAATTGGGCTGTGGCCCAGGGGTGGGGGGTTTCTTTGTTTTCTTTTCTTTTATTTGTTTTATTTCTTTTCTGTTTTAGCTTAGTTTCCTTTTATTTTTGTTTTAGCAAAATACCAAAATGGCACCTAATTTGATGGTACCAAATATGCCACTTCCACATTAACTAGCTACCTAATCTAAAATAATTTTGTAATTATTTATTATTTATAAGTATTTAATTAATAGTTTTTGCTACTATTTTATTCATCTTATAGCATTTAAACGTTGTATAAAAGTATGGGTTCTTTACCATAATCACCTATGCATTATCTGGCACAAACCGAACATTTTAGTTTTAATATTTAAAAGCTTTTGATGTTTGCCTCTATTTTGAATTTGAATTTGAATCATTTTGAACTAATGCGAGATTAACAACAGTAATCGCGGTGACGTGGCATCATTAATAGGGAATTACTGTAGCTTAAATATCCGGGCGTCACAAATATAGATGGCATGAGTTATTATTGTTGACATCACCCTCGAGGTGAGTATGTTGGGAGGCGAAACTATAAGCCCCTATCTTTCTATGTGTCCGGTTGTAACGTTTTGCTCATCGGTACGAGGTGAGTGTTAGCAATCATATAAGACTATATGATGGTTGAGTATGTGGACTTGCCTAAAGGTTCCGACACGTGACCCTTCCTGAAAAGATGATGAATTGTAGTTGCAAAGTTGACTAAGAACATAGTTTGTTGGTTTCTAATAGAGTTTTTGCTTTATACTTCGATTGTGTGATGAACTATTACTTATTCATGAGAAGTATATGACAAGACTTCTATGATAAAAGTCCTATATTTAATTTTGTTGCGGTTATAATAATCAACATGATGCTTCTATGTCCGTATTTTTTTTATCGACACCTCTCTCTCAAAGCATGTGGACATGTTTTTCGATTTCGGTTTTCACTTGAGGACAAGCGAGGTATAAGCTTGGGGGATTTGATACGTCCATTTTGCATCATGTTTCCTTACTATTATTTATAATGTTTTTATCCATATTAATGCTTTTTGGAGTAATTCTAATGCCTTCTTTCTCATAATTTGCAAGGAACACACCAAGAGGGAGAGTTCCGGCAGCTGGAAATCTGGACCTGGAAAAGCTACGTCAGGCCACCTATTCTGCACAACTCCAAATGAGCTGAAACTTTACGGAGAATTTTTATGGATTATTTGAGGAATATTGGAGCCAATAAACACCGGAGGGGGGCCACCAGGTGGGCACAACCCACCTGGGCGCACCAGGCCCCCAGGCGCGCCCTGGTGGGTTGTGGCCTCCTCGGCCCACCTTCGGTGCCCATCTTCTGGTATATAAGTCATTTTGACCTAAAAAATAAGGAGGAGACTTTCGGGATGGAGTGCCGCCGCCTCGAGGCGGAACTTGGGTAGGAGCACTTTTGCCCTCCGGCGGAGCGATTCCGCTGGGGGAACTTCCCTCCCGGAGGGGGAAATCATCATCATCACCAACAACTCTCCCATCTTGGGGAGGGCAATCTCCATCAACATCTTCAACAACACCATCTCCTCTCAAACCCTAGTTCATCTCTTGTGTTCAATCTTGTTACCGGAACTATAGATTGGTGCTTGTGGGTGACTAGTAGTGTTGATTACATCTTGTAGTTGATTACTATATGGTTTATTTGGTGGAAGATTATATGTTCAGATCCATTATGCTATTTAATACTCCTCTGATCATGAACATGTTTATCGTTTGTGAGTATTTACTTTTGTTCTTGAGGTCACGGGAGAAATCATGTTGCAAGTAATCATGTGAACTTGATATGTATTCGATATTTTGATAGTATGTATGTTGTTATTCCCTTAGTGGTGTCATGTGAACGTCGACTACATGACACTTCACCATGTTTGGGCCTAAGGGAATGCATTGTGGAGTAGCAATTAGATGGTGGGTTGCAAGAGTGACAGAAGCTTAAACCCCAGTTTATGCGCTATTTCGTAAGGGACCGATTGGATCCAAAAGCTTAATGCTATGGTTAGAATTTATTCTTAATACTTTTCTCGTAGTTGCGGATGCTTGCGGGAGGGTTAATCATAAGTAGGAGGTTCGTTCAAGTAAGAGCAACACCTAAGCACCAGTCCACCCACATATCAAATTATCAAAGTAGCGAACACAAATCAAACCAACATGATGAAAGTGACTAGATGAAATTCCCGTGTACCCTTAACAACGCTTTACTTATCATAAGAGAACGTTTTGGCCTGTCCTTTGCCTCAAAGGGATTGGGCTACCTTGCTGCACTTTTGTTACTACTACCGTTACTTGCTCGTTACAAATCATCTTGCTATCAAACTACTCCGCTACTTACAATTTCAGCACTTGTAGACATTACCTTACTGAAAACTACTTGTCATTTCCTTCTGCTCCTCGTTGGGTTCGACACTCTTACTTATCGAAAAGAGCTACAATTGATCCCCTATACTTGTGGGTCATCACACCCGAGGTGGGCACAGCCCACCAGGGCGCGCCTGGGCCTCCTGGCGTGCCCTGGTGGGTTGTGGTCTCCTCGGAGCACCCCCCCCAGGCGTAGCCAGGGCCCATTATGTTCCTTCTGGTCCAAAAAAATCTCCGTAAAGTTTCGTTGCGTTTGGACTCCGTTTGATATTGATTTCCTGCAATGTAAAAAACATGCAGAAAACAGCAGCTGGCACTTGGCACTATGTCAATAGGTTAGTACCAAAAATGATATAAAATGACTATAAAATGATTATAAAACATCCAAGATTGATAATATAACAGCATGGAACAATATAAAATTATAGATACGTTGAAGACGTATCAGCATCCCCAAGCTTAACTCCTACTCGTCCTCGAGTAGGGAAGTGATAAAAACAGAATTTTTGATGTGGAATGCTGCCTATCATGTCATATCATATTCTTTCTTTATAGCATGGACATTTGGAGTTTTATATTGTTCCAAGCAATAGTCTAGTTTTGACATGATAATTTAAATACTCAAGCATATCAACAAGCAACCATGTCTTTCAAAATATCAACGCTAAAATAAGTTTCATGAAACACACTCGCATATTAGCTACACCCAATACTCAAGTATGATCATATTGCCTCCTAGTTGGTGCTTTCATAAGAGAAGATGGAGACTCAAATTCAAAAATAAAAAATTGCATAAAGTAAAAGAAAGGCCCTTCCTAGATGGAAGTAGGGATTTGTAGAGGTGCCAGAGCTCAAAGCGAAAAACTTAGAGATAAAAACATTTTGGGAGGTGTATCCATCCCACCAACGAAAACGACTTAGAGTTCCCAACACTTTCCATGCTAGATATATCAAAGGCGGTTCCCAAACAGAAAATAAAGTTTATTCCTTTTTCAACCATACTTTCACTTTCCATGGCTAGCCGTATCCACGGTTGCCCTCCATACCAACACTTTCCAAGGAATTTATTATTTGATAACATAAAGTAAATTCATTTTTTTCATTTCGGGACTAGGCATCCCTAATACCTTTGCCTTACTCTCGTGCAATGACAAGTGAATAAACACTCATCTTGAGAATAACACATCTAGCATGGAAAATATTAGCCACCCATCACCGCTCCGCGAGCGAAACAAACACACAAAAGAGAAGTTTATTTTGAAAATTAGAGATGGCACATACAAATTTGCTTAGAACAGCAAAAGAATACCGCATATAGGTAGATATAGTGTACTCATGTGGCAAAACTGGTTTAAAGGGTTTTGGATGCACAAGTAGAGATCATACTTGGTGCAGAATGAAGGCTAGCAAAAGATTGAGAAGCGACCAACCAAGAAACGGATAATCTCATAAGCGAGCATTAAGCATAATTAACACCGAATAATGCACCACAAGTAGGATATAATTTCATTGCATGACTATTGACTTTCGTGCTTGCATAGGGAATCACAAACCTTAACTTCAATATTCTTACTAAAGCACAATTACTCATCAACATAACTCACATATCACATCATCATATCTCAAAACTATTACTAAGAATCAAGTTTATTTTTTCCAATGATCTTCATGAAAGTTTTTATTATATCCTTCTTGGATATTATCACTTTGGGACTAATTTTCATGTGTTGCTTTTCATAAGCTCAAACAGATATAAGTGAAGATCATGAGCATAATCTTTTTCTTTCTCTCAAATTAATTTAAGTGAAGCAAGAGAGAATTTCTTGAAAATTTTACTAACTCTCAAATAAATCTAAGTGAAGCAAGAGAGCATTTCTTAAAAAATACTAAAGCACACCGTGCTCAAAAAGATATAAGTGAAGCACTAGAGAAAGTCCATAGCTCATAAAAATTTAAGTGAAGCATAGAGAGCAATTCTAACAAGTCATGACATAATTTTGACTCTCTCAAATAGGTGTGTCCAGCAAGGGATCAAGACTTAAAACACAAAATAAAACAAGCAAAGACTCATATCATACAAGACCCTCCAAGCAAAACACATAGTATGTGACGAATAAAAATATAGCTTCGAGTAAAATACCGATGGTCGTTAGAAGAAAGAGGGGATGCCACTCGGGGGCATCCCCAAGCTTAGTTGGTTGCTCATTTTTGGATAATAGCTTGGGATGCCGGGGCATCCCCAAGCTTAGGCTCTTCTACTCCTTATTCCTTCATCCATCGTAAGATAACCCAAAACTTGAAAACTTCAATCACACAAAACTCAACAAAACCTTCGTGAGATCCGTTAGTGTAAGAAAGCAAATCACTACTATAAGTACTGTACCAAACCAATTCATATTTTATTTTTGCATTATATCTATGGTATTCCAACTTTTCTATGGCAAAAACTCATCAAAGAAAACCATAGAGCCATCAAAATAAGCACACAACGCAAAGAAAACAGAATCTGACAAAACAGAACAGTCTATAGCAATCTGACTATTTCGAAAACTTCTGGAACTCCAAAATTTCTGAAAAATTAGGATGACCTGAGAAATTTGTATATTAGTATTCTGCAAAAAGAGTTGGCATTTTATCGCGCTCTGGTAAAAATTGAGAATTGTTTTCGTGAGCGCAAAAGTTTCTGTTTTTTCAGCAAGATCAAACAACTATCACCCAAGAAGATCCTTAAGGTTTTACTTGGCACAAACACTAACTAAAACACAAAAAACACAATCATAACAGTAGCACAATTTTGCAAACACACAAGAACATAAAGCAAAAAGCAAAAATAAATTTTATTCATTGGGTTGCCTCCCAACAAGCGCTATAGTTTTACACCCTTAGCTAGGCATAAAGCAAGGATCTAAGTTTTGTCATCTTTGGTTCGAGATCCATAAGATGCCCTCATGATTGATTCATATGGTGGCCTAGTTCTTGTTCTAGGGAAGTGTTCCATACCCTTCCTCAAAGGAAATTGGAACTTAATATTGCCTTCTTTCATATCAATCACGGCACCGATAGTGCGTAGAAACGGTCTACCAAGAATAATAGGACAAGACGGATTGCAATCAATATCAAGAACAATGAAATATATGGGCACATAATTCCTATTTGCAAGAATAAGAACATCATTAATTCTTCCCATAGGCTTTTTAATAGTATAATCCGCCAAGTGCAAATTTAAAGAACAATCATCAAGATCGGTAAAACCAAGCACATCACATAAAGATTTCGCAATTGTAGAAATACTAGCACCCAAGTCACACAAAGCAAAACATTCATAATTTTTTATCTTGACTTTGATAGTAGATTCCCACTCATCATGCAATTTTCTAGGAATTGATACTTCTAATTCCAATTTTTCTTCAAAATCTTTCATCATAGCATCAACAATATGTTTAGTAAAAGCTTTATTTTGTTCATAAGCATGGGGTGAATTTATCATGGATTGCAACAAAGAAATACAATCAATCAAAGAGCAACTATCATAATTAAAGTCTTTGTAATTCAAAAGAGTGGGCATATCACTAGTTAAAGTTTTGACCTCTTCAAACCCACTTTCATCAATTTTCTCAACAAGATTTTCACCCTCCGAAATATTGGGACACCTTCTACCTAAAGTTGACTCTTCTCCGGTCCCTTTTTCATCAATCTTAACTTTACTAAACAAGGAATCAATAGAATAAACACCAATCATTTTAAGATCTTCATCACTTTTGCGAAAGAAATCACTAGAAAACGTTTTTTCTAAAAGTTCTCTTTTAGCTCTAAGCATAGCGGTTCTTTTCTTACTTTCATCCATAGAAACATAAAGAGCTTTAATTGATTCATCTACTTTAGGCATAAAAAATTTCATCTTGAGATTTTCCACATCATGGGCAATTCTATCAACACTTCTAGACAAATCATCAATCTTACTCAACTTTTCTTCTATGGAAGTGTTGAAAACTTTTTGCGTGTTGATAAATTCTTTAATATTGTTCTCAAGATCAGAGGTGTTCCTATTATTATTATAAGATTTATTTCCATAGGAATTACCATAATTATTAGAGGAATTACTAGGAAAAGGCCTAGGATTAAAATGACCTCTATAAGCATTGTTGTTGAAATTATTTCGAGAGATAAAATTCACATCTATGGCATCACTATTTTGCTCAATCAAAGTAGACAAAGGCATATCATTAAAATCAATAGGAGCACTTTTACTAGCAACCAATTTCATAAGAGCATCAACTTTTTCACTCAAAGAAGAAATTTCTTCAATCGAATTAACTTTTTTACTAGTAGGAGATCTTTCGGTATGCCATTGTGAATAGTTTGCCATTGTATTATCAAGCAATTTGGTGGCTTCACCCAAAGTAATTTCCATAAAAGTACCACCCGTGGCGGAATCTAAAAGATTACGAGAAACAAAATTCAACCCCGCATAAATTTTTTGTATGATCATCCAAAGATTTAACCCATGAGTTGGGTAATTCCTTAGCATCATTTTCATCCTTTCCCAAGATTATGCAACATGCTCATGTTCAAGTTGCTTGAAATTCATGATCTGGGTTCTAAGGGAAATCATTTTTGCGGGCGGAAAATACTTAGTGATAAAAGCATCTTTGCACTTATTCCAAGAAGCGATACTATTGCGAGGCAAAGAAGAGAACTAATTTTTTTGCAGAATCACGCAAAGAAAACAGAAATAATTTCATCTTCACCACATCATTGTCCACATCTTTTTTCTTTTGCATATCACGTAGTTCCACGAAGGTATTAAGATGGGATGCGGCATCCTCATTAGGAGTACCGGAAAATTTATCTTTCATAACAAGATTCAGCAAAGTAGTATTAATATCACAAGACTCTGTACTAGTGGCGGGAGGAGCAATCGGAGTGCCAATAAAATCATTGTTGTTGGTATTTGACAAATCACATAACTTGGTGTTCTCTTGAGTCATGATGACTACACAACAAGATTGCACTAAAAAACAGATCCGGCAAGAAAACAGCGAACGAAAAAGAGAGGCGAATAAAACAACAATTTTTTTTGAAGTGGGGGAGAGGAAAACGAGAGGCAAATGGCAAATAATGTAAATTGCGAGGAGATGAGATTTGTGATTAGGAACCTGGTATATGTTCAAGATCCTCCCTGTCAACGACGCCAGAAATTCCTTTTGATGTCGCTTGAAGCTACGTCGGTATTTCCCCAAAGAGGAAGGGATGATGCAGCACAGCGTCGGTAGGTATTTCCCTCAGATATGAAACCAAGGTTATCGAACCAGTAGGAGAACCAAGCAACACAACATAAACAGCCCCTGCACACAAATAACTACCACTCGCAACCCGACGTGTTAAAGGGGTTGTCAATCCCTTTCGGGTAACGGCACCAGAAATTATCGGATCATGGGTTCTGGCAAAACCCTTAAGGTTCGAACACTGGGGTGCGCGCGAAGATTTCCTTCCTACCGATCTACGCCCTAGCTCTCTAAGATCTCGTGGACGAACTCGACGAACTCGCAACACAAAGACACAAGATTTATACTGGTTCGGGCCACCGTTGTGGTGTAATACCCTACTCCAGTGTGGTGGTGGTGGATTGCCTCTCGGGCTGATGAAGAACAGTACAAGTGGAAGAACAGCCTCCTGAGGTTGAGGTGTTCTTGTGTTTGGTGTGTGTCTAAGGGCAGGCTCTAGATCAGGTTAGCTTGCTCTAGATCAGGTTCACTTGCCCTAGATCAGGTTTACTTGCCCTCTACTGTGGTGGCTAGTTTTACTTATATAGGCCCTGGTCCTCTCCCCAAATATTGAGCGGGAAGGGAGCCAACAACGGCCAATTTGAAAGGGGACAGCTAGTACAGCTTATCCTCACAAAAGCGGTCTTCGCCTGCAAAAGGCTCTGGCGGTGACACCGCCTTGGGCTCCATGGTGACCTCCGTCTTGCCGTCTTTCGGGTCCTGGACTCGTTGCACCGATGTGGAAACCTTTGCTTGATGCCTCGGTACTCCGCGCCTGCGCCTGCCTCCTTAGCACCAAAGAGGAAACAAGGACGCTGCGCGTGCTGGCGCCCGCCTGGTGCCGTTCGTCATGGCTCACGTCACGAGAGTCTCGTGAGGTTTGCCTTGCCTTGATCTCTCCGCTCCTCCTGAGCCTGCCTGGCGAGGCCGCTCCTGAGGAGGTCTCGCGTCGTCCGCCTCGGGAGGCTTGGCCCCTCACGAGGGTCTTGGATGCCTTGTCGATGAAGATGGGCCGTACAAGCCTGCTAACATAGCCACGACGTGGGCCGCAGGCAGGCAAGTCTGGGGACCCCCGTTCCCAGAACACCGACAGTAGCCCCCGGGCCCAAGGCGCGCTCGGGCTTGCTTTGAGGCGAAGCTAAAGGTCAAGCGCGGAGCGCCGCGGGCCCCAAAAGCCTGCAGCCTCGGTTGACGCATGGCGGTTGATTGGACGTGGGCGTCTCCGCTTCCCCATGTTGCCTCGGCAACTGCCCGACTTGACAAAAAGGCCGGCGAAAACAGTGCCTGTCTTCATTGCTTC
Organism: Triticum aestivum; assembly: GCF_018294505.1. NCBI lineage: Eukaryota > Viridiplantae > Streptophyta > Magnoliopsida > Poales > Poaceae > Triticum > Triticum aestivum. The sequence continues at coordinate 278,308,592 of NC_057802.1, forward strand.
CTTTGCCTTGCTCAGATCCCCTTCCTTGCGCCCTGCTTCCGAAATCCTCAGATCTGCTTCCATCTCATCCCGCACCAGCGACCGATGGCGCCGCGCAAGGTCAAGCCCTCGGCGTCGCTGGCTTGGTACGAGCCTGCTCTCGATGCACCCAATGTCTCGGGGAAGAGCCTCGCCTCCACGCACTTGCTGGCGGCGGGGGAGAGCAACGAGGGGGGAGAGACGGAGCTCCGACTTGCTTCCGAGGTGCCGGAGCCTAAGGGAAGCACCTTCTTCCCCTTCTTCACGAGCAACATCGCTGCCGGGTTGGTTCCTCCCTTCTCCGATTTCTTCTATGAGGTTCTCGACCACTTCAGGCTGCAGGCGCTGCATCTTCATCCCAACTCCATCCTCCTCCTATCCATCTTTGCCTACTATTGCGAGGCGTACCTGGGCGTGATGCCGTCCGTGGCACTGCTGCACCACTTCTTCTTCCTCCGCGTCACCGGCGGCCATATCTCTGGGTGCGCCAACTTCATTGCGGCCGGCCAGGCCAACTCGATCTCGAACACCGGGAAGAGGATCGACAACCCCAGGGCCAAATGGGTCATGATGAATGCCAAGCGCGCCCATCCGTGCCTGGAACTGCCGACGGAGGCGCCCCAGTCTGACAAGGGGTGGACCCGTGCAGGGCTCGCCGACGAGTGGGCGTTGTCGGTGCTGGAGAAGGTGAAGACCGACCTGAAGCTGGGCAACGCGAAAGCGGCCAAGGTGATGGGGGCCATGCTCCTGAGGGAATTCCTGTTGCTGCGCGTTGCTCCGCTTCAGGCGCGTGAGCGCCCCTTGTGGAGGCTAGGAGATGAGGAAGATAAGGCTCGCCTGAGGCCGGGGGCCCTTCCTGAAGATGAGCTGGCTGCTGTCCTGCGCCTCTTGGTTGGGGACAACCAGGAGTACCCGCCGAGCGCTTTCGTCCCTTTGTTCCTCCGCAAGGACTGGGAGCCAATCGTGGCCTCCAGGCCGACCTTTGACGCGCGCGGGTTGGTGCCGCCCTGCCCTCGGGAGGCCCCGCAGCGCCGAAACCGGTGGAGCTGTCTTCTGACGAGTCCCGTGGGGAGGGTGAACAGGAGGTGGACTCGGAAGCGACCCCTGGAGAAATGGGGGAGACTCCTCCCTTGAGCAAGGCCGACATCCTCCATGCCCTGCCAGATGACGCCGAGATCGACGCCCGCCAGGAGGGGGAGCTGCCCCTCATCCCAACAAGGGGCAGATCGTCACTGGTTCCTCTACCCCCACCTTGACACCTCCTGAAGCCGCCTCCGCTGCGCCGTCTTCTGCTTCCGGGGCCCGTGCGCCCGCTCCTCAGGCCCCGACGCTTTCGGGTTTCAGGCTCCCAAGCGGAAGGTGGACTACGTCGCGGTGGATCAGTAAGTGCTTCGAGCTTCGTCTTGTTCCCGCTTGCACCTCCCGTTTTCTGATATTCACTCTTGGTTGATCAGGCCGGTGTCTTCAGCGAAGAAGAGGAAGGAGGATGCCGCGGCCGTGCCTCCCTCTGCGGAGAAGAGAGGCGACAACACTCGCACCTCCCCAGCCCGGTCATCCTCGCGAGGCCAAGAGGAGCATCGTCAGGAGGAGTCAGCCCCCATGGCCCTGCTAGCTCCGGAAGTGCCGATGCCTAGCTCGGCTGATGAGGTTCCAAAGGCTCAGGAGCCCCTGATCTCCCAGGCTCTGGTAATGACGTCGCCTCCTCCTCCTGCTGCGCCTGCCCCAGATTCTTCTGCTTCCTCCATAGTCTTGGAGCGTGTCTTCTCGGGGATGGCCAAGCTGCGGGAAGACCTCCTAGGCGTGCACCCGCACCTAGTGGTCGGGCGTCTGGAGCTGGCCTCGGGCTGGCTTCACTCCGACTCGGCAGTTCGAGTGTCGCTGAGCCAGGCCGCGGCGGCCTCCGAGAAGGAGAAGCATGCCGCCGCCAGGGCTGCGGCCGATTGTGAGGCGGCGCTGAAGGACGCCGAGGCCGCCCGCGGCTGCTGCCGAGAGCTGGAGGGTGAGCTGAAGAGCCTGCGTGACGAGCGCGCGAAAGAAGCACGTGACCGCGAGGCGAAGGAGGAGGAGATGAAGGCTCGGGAGGACGCCATCAAGGGCCGCGATGCCGAGCTGGGGGAGTTGAGAAGGCGCAGGCCGCGGAGCGCATCCGACTGGAGGAGCTGGAGCAGAAGGCGAATGCGAGGGAGGCCGAGCTCAACGCCAAGGCGAAGGTCCTGGCCGAAGACCGCGTGGCCTTCTCGCTTCTTGAGAAGAGGTCCAGCGTGGCGCTGAAATCATAGTACGAGAAGGGCCTGGAGAAGCCGCTGACCACCGACGAGGATGGCCCTGCTCAGCTGCTTCCCCACTTGGTGAAGGCGCTTGAGGAAGTCGTGGAGGGAATCGGTCCCATGGCTGAGGTAGAGGCTCGCATCCTTTCTTCAGCTGCACTGACGCGTGTCTTCAGCCATCTGCACCATCGCGGCCCCAATGCTCATCTCGACGAGCTGCTGGAGCCTGTAGCTGATGAATATTGTGCGGCCGCCGCCGCAGCCGTGAAAGGTCAGGTGGAGGCCCTGCTGAAGAAGTTCCACGGCTTCGTCCTCGCGCCCTCGACCGGTGATGCCACCGATCCTGCGGCTGGTGGTGTCCAGGGTGACCTGTGGCTGCTTTCCGGTTTCCTTCCTGCAGTATGCATCAGGCCTCGTGGAGGCGTTAAACTTTCGTTTGATATTGTGAGAACAATATGTCTTGTAATATTTGCTTCGAGATTTTGCGATTTTCTTCCTATTTGCTTTGTGTTCTGTGTCGGCAGAGCCCGGCCCCACGCATACCTCAACCGCCATTGGGCCGACCGGAGACCAGGACGGACCAAGGAGTGAGGGGCTACGTGACCAGTTAGGCTCCTGAGTCGTGATGCTCAGGAGTCCCCCTTGACGCGCAAACAGCTTATAGGGAGGATACGCGAGGATAGGTTAATGTTCTACGTCGGCAGAGCCCGGCCCCGCGCATACCTCAACCGCCGTTGGGCCGACCGGAGACCAGGACGGACCAAGGAGTGAGGGGCTACGTGACCAGTTAGGCTCCTGAGTCACGATGCTCAGGAGTCCCCCTTGACGTGCAAACAATCTCCATACCATTGCCCTCGCCGAGGCTCGGCTCGGGAGGGGCGTGCGACGACCAGGTCCGGGAGACCTGGTTGGGTGGCGTACGCTTGGGCGTGACCCGAGCACAGCCCCCGTGCCCAGCCCCCTCGCGCGGCTCTCCCGAGGGGAGGCGTTGCGGTGAGGCCGGACGCTGAGCTCTGGGGCTTCCTAAGGTTGGTACGATCGTGAAGCCGCCCTCAGTTGTTTATCACCAGCGCGGAGCATAGTGCTTCCGCTTGAGCACGGGCATAGCCGCTCCTCGGCAGGGTCGACGGCCAGCGCAGAGCATGGTGCTTCCACTTGTGCGTGGGAGGGGGACTCCCTCTGCGGAGAGCCCCTGGGGCGTCTACAGCCCCGCCCTGACACGTGGCTTGCACGGCAGGGCTAGACGAGGTATATCTGGGCACTCGTGAGCCAGCGCGGGACTCACGAGGCCCTACCTCAAGGCGGGTTGCGCCTGGTCTTGGTTCTTGTTCGCTGTGCTGGTCCTGCGAGGTGGTCAGACAACCTGCGCCGAACGAATCTCCTAAGGTTATCGCGTGAGAAAGCCAAGCACCAACGGCCCCAGGAGGTGAAGTAAACGGGGCCGGCCCGCCAGACAGAGCTCAGCCGTTGGATTTATCGACGCTGCAGGGACGGGCCCGAGCACAGACGCCGTGCTCAACTTACTCACGCGAAGGGTCCTGAAGAAAGATGGCCGGCGCGCGGTCCCCATGATGGGTGGCGATCGAACAGGCAGTAATCATAGGCAGATTAAATATGAAGGCAGCAGGCTTAAGTAAATGCAAGAGAGATACATGCCACTAGGTCAGGCCCGAGCGGCTTGGGGATGATGCAGCCCGAGGGGCGCTCCCAACAAGGTAAGCTAAAGACATAAAAAGGGATACATGCCACAGGGACGGACCCACGCGGCCTGGGAATGATGCAGCCCGAGGGGCGCTCCCAGCTGAATGAACTTGGAAAATGTCACCTAGTTCTATCGACGAAGGAGAGTTGGGGCAGCTAAAGGTACGCGACAAGGGGTTGCTCCTCACGAGCCATCGGGGCCCTGAGCCTCGGGAGGCTCTGGGGGCTCAGGTGATTCCTTGAGGACCGTCTCCATCTCCGTCAGGACGGCGTGGTGCTTGGCCTCCTGAGACGCTAGGATGCGCCGCAAGTTGCACTGGTAGGCGGACGACACGCTCGGCAGGCCAAAGGGCATGCGAACATAGCTGTGCGGTGGGCCCTCGCAGCATCCCACGCGCGAAGGTCAGAAAAGCTCCTGGGAAGCGGCCCTGTTGAGCCCTGGGACGCGATGCAGACGCGCAACCCGACATCCTCGCCTGGATGGGAAGCTGCGCCTCGTGAGCGGCGGTCGCCGCACATGGCCCTTGCGTCTTGCAATTCCTGGGTGGTCTTGATGATGAACTCCTGATCGGTGGGCGATCCTTGCCTTGTGCCCTCCTGAGGGAAACGTGCCGCGAAGCACGCCTCCAAGTGGTGCCCGAGCGCCTCCCTCGTGATGGTGGCAAGGTCTGAGGCCCTCCAGAAGAGAGCCCCCGAGCCCTGCCCGAGGAGGGCGCCGGGCGCGCCTTCCTATGCGATGGAGGGAGGCGCCCCTGGAGCGGGCGCTGATCCTGACAAGGTTCCAGCTGCGATGCCACCCTCCTTAGGTCCTGCACGGCGCAACTGCTTCTTCTTCTTGGGGATGACATCAGGAGGGCCCTCGCCCTTGCTGTCGGGGTCATCGATTGTTGCAGCTTGGAAGGCGCGCTCGAGGGAGCACACCGCATCTCTTTCTTCGCACGGGACTGTAATGATTCCCCCGCTTCCCGGCATCTTGAGGACATTGTACCCGTGATGGGTCACCGCCATGAACTTGGCCAGGGTTGGATACCCGAGGATTGCGTTGTATGGCAGACGGATGTGCGCGACGTCGAAGTCGATGAGTTCGGTGCGGTAGTTCTTGCGTTCTCCAAAGGTGGCAGGGAGGCGGACCTGCCCTATCGGTGTGGTAGACCCGTCGGTCACTCCTGAGAAAGGCTTGGTAGGCTGAATCTGGTCATATGGCACTTGGAGGTTGTCGAACGTGTCGACGGACAGGACGTTGAGCCCTGCGCCGCCATCGATGAGGGTCTTGGTAACTTGCACATTGCTCATGACTGGGGAGCAAAGCATCGGGAGTGCGCCAGCGGTAGCTGCGCACTTGAGCTGATCTGCCGAGTTGAACGTGATGGGGCACTGGGACCATCTGAGAGGGTGTGTGGCCTCGAGCTTGGGGAGGACTACATTCACTTCACCAGCAAACTGTTTGAAGATGCGATGCGAGGCTGGGGCCTGGGCTCCGCCCAAGATGTAGGCGATAGCACGCGGCTCCTGGAAGCCCCCAGCCCCCTCGTCTTGGTGGTGGTCTTCATTCCTTCTTGGCGGTGGCGGTAGCGGAGGGAGCCCAGCGTTGCCTTGAGGACGATCCTCGCGAGGCTGATCCCTCCAGGCGCCCTCGCGAGGCTGATCCTGCCAACAATCCTCACGAGGCCGGTCGCGCCACTCCTGGCGCGGGCCACGGTCGTCCCAGCGTCCGCCACCACGTCCTCCTCCTCGGCCGTAGCCCCGGTCGCCACGCTCGGGGCATCGACCAACGCGTCCTTCGCGAATGGCTCTGAGCTCTTGACAGTCGCTGGTGTTGTGGGTATTCAGGTTGTGGAAGGCGCAGAACGAACGGCTGCTCTTGGATGACTCTGGTTGGTCTCTGCCATGCTTTGTGTATGGTTCCGCTGCGAGCACGGCTGCTCCCTTGCGCTTCACGTCCTTGGCCTTGGCTTTCTTCTCCTCCGGGTCTGCGGCTGGGAGCTCGAGGAGGGAGAGGCGCCCCTCCTCAGCTCTTGCGCACTTGGTTGCCAGGTTGAACAACTCCAGAGACGTGCACAGCTCCTCATGGATCGCGAGCTCTTCCTTCATCTTGACGTCGCGGACGCCATCAGAGAACGCGGAGATGATGGCCTCGTCCGTCACCTTGGGGATCTTGAGGCGGACGTTGTTGAAGCGCTGGATGTACTTCTGGAGGGTCTCGCCCGGTTGCTGCTTGACACGGCACATGTCACCCACGGCTGGCGGGCGGTCGCGAGTGCCCGTGGAAGTTGGCGACGAAGCGGTTGCGCATCTCGTCCCAGGTGGAGATCGAGCCCGGTGGCAGGTTCAGGAGCCAGGAGCGGGCTCCGTCCTTGAGAGCCATGGGAAACCAATTCGCCATGACTATCTCGTCGCCGTTGGTTGCCTCAATGCTCAGCTCGTAGAGCTGCAAGAACTCCACGGGGTCGGGGGTGCCGTCGTAGCGAGGGGGCAGATCTGGCTTGAACTTGCCCGGCCAGGCGACGCTACGCAGCTCGGGGTGAAGGTGCGGCAGCCGGCCATGGTCACCGGGGCCCGCCTGGGAGGTGGAGCTTGGTCTTGGTGGGGTCCGCGCGCCGCTACGGCGAGCGGCGCGGGGCCTTGCCGCAACGCACGATCCTGGCCCGGCGGAGCAAGGAGCGGCGGAGCGTTCTCTTGCGGCGGAGGGACTTCTTGGCGGCTTCTTTCTTCTCATGCGGGCGCCAGACGCGGTGGGTCGCGTCGTGGAGCCGCGCGCCTTAGCGCCAGGGCGCCGTCTTGGGGCAGAGGTGGTGGAGGTGATCCATGATCTACGTCGCCTGTAGCTGGCGGAGGGCGAGGCGGGGAGAGGGACGGCGCGGGGGAGCCCCCTGCAGCGTGGACGAGCTCGGCGATGCTGTCGAGCCAGTCCTCGTAAGGTCATCGACCGGGCAGTAACGCAGAAGCTCGTGCGCCATGAGGAGCGCGGCCCGCGCGTCCATGGGAGCGCGACGTGCATGGGACGAAGAACCGGCCGGGGTCAGCGATGGAGTGGCGGTGTGGCCGTCCCGCCGCACCGAGGGGTGCAGCGAGGATGCTTGCTGCTCGTTCCCCACCGGGCCGGTGGCAGCGTTGGCGGTAGGCGACGGGGAACGACGGGGTGGCCCGCCGACAGGAGCCGTTTGAGCGACGCGGGTGGCAAGGGCAGCCCGGCGCTCCGCGCGAGCACGGCGTGCGTCCGCCATGGAGACGCCGGAGCAACTGGATGCAGAGCGACGGAAGGAGGTTCCGGCGCACCCCTACCTGGCGCGCCAAATGTCGGATCACGGGTTCCGGCAAAACCCTTAAGGTTCGAACACTGGGGTGCGCGCGAAGATTTCCTCCCTACCGATCTACGCCCTAGCTCTCTAAGATCTCGCGGACAAACTCGACGAACTCGCAACACAAAGACACAAGATTTATACTGGTTCGGGCCACCGTTGTGGTGTAATACCCTACTCTAGTGTGGTGGTGGTGGATTGCCTCTCGGGCTGATGAAGAACAGTACAAGTGGAAGAACAGCCTCCTGAGGTTGAGGTGTTCTTGTGTTTGGTGTGTGTCTAAGGGCAGGCTCTAGATCAGGTTAGCTTTCTCTAGATCAGGTTCACTTGCCCTAGATCGGTTTACTTGCCCTCTACTGTGGTGGCTAGTTTTACTTATATAGGCCCTGGTCCTCTCCCCAAATATTGAGCGGGAAGGGAGCCAACAACGGCCAATTTGAAAGGGGACAGCTAGTACAGCTTATCCTGACAAAAGTGGTCTTCGCCTGCAAAAGGCTCTGGCGGTGACGCCGCCTTGGGCTCCATGGTGACCTCTGTCTTGCCGTCCTTCGGGTCCTGGTCTCGTTGTACCGATATGGAAACCTTTGCTTGATGCCTCGGTACTCCGCGCCTGCGCCTACCTCCTTAGCACCAAAGAGGAAACAAGGACGATGCGCGTGCTGGCGCCCGCCTCACGCCCGCCTGGTGCCGATCGTCATGGCTCATGTCACGAGAGCCTCGTGAGGTTTGCCTTGCCTTGATCTCTCCGCTCCTCGTGAGCCTGCCTGGCGAGGCCGCTCCTGAGGAGGTCTCGTGTAGTCTGCCTCGCGAGGCTTGGCCCCTCACGAGGGTCTTGGATGCCTTGTCGATGAAGATGGGCCGTACAGGCCTGCTAGCATAGCCACGGCGTGGGCCGCAGGCAGGCAAGTCTGGGGACCCCCGTTCCCAGAACGCCGACGGAAATTGGTGCGTGGACTGTAGAAAGTTGTAATAGATTGAATAAATAGCTCCCAAATAAATAAAAGTGCAGTAAAGTATTTTTGGTTTAGTAGATCTGAAAATAAATGCAGAAGGGAATAGATCGCAAAGAGAAATAATATGAGAAAGAGACCCGGGGGCCGTAGGTTTCACTAGTGGCTTCTCTCGAGAAAAATAGCAAACGGTGGGTGAACAAATTACTGTTGGGCAATTGATAGAACATCAAATACTCATGACGATATCCAGGCAATGATCATTATATAGGCATCACGTCCAATATTAGTAGACCGACTCCTGCCTGCATCTACTACTATTACTCCACACATCGACCGCTATCCAGCATGCATCTAGTGTATTAAGTTCATGGAAAAACAGATAATGCAATAAGAACAATGACATGATGTAGAAAAGATCTATCTATGTAGAGATAGACCCCGTTGTTTTATCCTTAGTAGCAACGATACATACGTGTCGGTTCCCCTTCTGTCACTGGGATCAAGCACCGTAAGATCGAACCCACTACAAAGCACCTCTTCCCATTGCAAGATAAATAGATCAAGTTGGCCAAACAAAACCCAAATATCGGAGAAGAAATATGAGGCTATAAGCAATCATGCATATGAGAGATCAAAGAAACTCAAATAACTTTCATGGATATAAAAAGATAGATCTGATCATAAACTCAAAGTTCATCGATCCCAACAAACACACCGCAAAAGAGTTACATCATATGGATCTCCAAGAGACCATTGTATTGAGAATTCAGCAAGAGAGATAAAGCCATCTAGCTACTAACTACGGACCCAAAGGTTTACAAAGAACTACTCACGCATTATCGGAGAGGCACCAATGGAGGTGGTGAACCCCATCCGAGATGGTGTCTAGATTGGATCTGGTGGTTCTAGACTCTGCGGAGGCTGGATGAATATTTCGTCGATGCCTTTAGGGTTTCTGGAATATTGGGGTATTAATAGAGCAAAGAGACGGTCCGGGGGGCACCCGAGGTGGGCACAACCCACCAGGGCGCGCCTGGGCCCCTGGCGTGCCCTGGTGGGTTGTGCTCTCCTCGGAGCACCCCCCCCCCAAGCGCAGCCAGGGCCCATTATGTTCATTCTGGTCCCAAAAAAATCTTCGTAAAGTTTCGTTGCATTTAGACTCCGTTTCATATTGATTTCCTGCGATGTAAAAAACATGCAGAAAACAGCAACTGGCACTTGGCACTATGTCAATAGGTTAGTACCAAAAAATGATATAAAATGATTATAAAAGATCCAAGATTTATAATATAATAGCGTGGAACAATAAAAAATTATAGATACGTTGGAGACGTATCATGCATCCGTTGCATGGCAATCCCTACTCACTCACATTGATATCTATTGATGGGCATCTCCATAGCTCGTTGGTACGCCTAGTCTATGTGAGACTATCTCCTTCTTTTTGTCTTCTCCACAACCACCATATTCTATTCCACCTATAGTGCTATGTCCATGGCTCACGCTCATGTATTGCGTGAAAGTTGAAAAGGTTTGAGAACATCAAAAGTATGAAACAATTGCTTGGTTTGTCATCGGGGTTGTGCATGATTTGAATACTTTGTGTGATGAAGATGGAGCATAGCCAGACTATATGATTTTGTAGGGATAGCTTTCTTTGGCCATGTTATTTTGAGAAGACATAATTGCTTTGTTAGTATGCTTGAAATATTATTATTTTATGTCAATATTAAACTTTTGTTTTGAATCTTATGGATCTGAACATTCATCCCACAATAAATATGAACGAGGGAGAGTTTCGTCAGCATGACGGCGTGGTGACGGTGATGATGAAGCTACCGGCGCAGGGCTTCGCCTAAGCACTGCAACGATATGAACGAGGTGGAAATCTGTGGAGGGGGGCACCGCACACGGCTAAACAATCAACTTGTGTGTCTATGGGGTGCCCCCTCCCCCATATATAAAGGAGTGAAAGAGGGGGAGGGCCGACCCTCTCATGGCGTGCCCAAGGGGGGAGTTCTACTCACAGTGGGAGTAGGATTCCCCCTTTCCCTAGTAGGAGTAGGAGAAGAGGGAAGGAGGAGAGAGGGATAAGGAAAGGGGGGCGCCGCCCCCCCTCTTCCCTAGTCCAACATCATACCTCCTTTATATCCAATAGTAATTCATCTCTTCATCCTCGTGGGATATCTCACATACCGAGATAAAAAAACACTTATACTTATGAAGTCCATACTCCACTTCGTGGAACATCATTATCCTTTCCAGGGTCAAGCGTCCTTACAGGGGAATATTGGCCATCTCTGCATGGCACTTCTTCAACTGGAGAACGTGAAACACATCATGAACTCATGACAGTCCTTCGGGTCACTCCAACTTGTTGGCCACTTCTCCCATACGTTCCAAAACTCGGTATGGTCCTACAAATCTCGGGGCTAACTTTCCCTTAACTCCAATAGTTTAACTCCTCGCAGAGGGAACATACGAAGACATGCTCCGTCTCCAATTTCATAGACTACCTCCTTTACATCCAATAATACTCCATACCCTCATATTCTTGGGGTATCCAACATATCGAGATAAAACTCATACTTATTTTGTTCGAAATCCACTTCATGGAATATCATTACCTTTTTCCAAGGGTCAAGTTTCCTCACAGGGTACTACCACCCTTAAGATGCACAATCTTCCATAGACCATATTTCTCATATCCTCGAAAATGGTCAAAATCTTTCTTCATAGAGTAACAACTCATAGAATCCAAATCAATACCAATGATGCTAACTTTATTGATTCTCAAATTATTACAATCTCCTGCATTCCATTACATGCCTCAATCCGACACCTCACTAATAAAAGAAATGTCCACACTACTACTACTATATTTCTCGTTGCACTCAACTATTTATCACCAGTCTCCGTCTCCTTGGGGCATTCTCTGGCAAAGTGCCCTGCTTCATCACAACGGAAACATTTTACTTCTGACATATCTCGAGGTTTCCTTGTGATTATATAGCCTCCTGGGGTCCTCATCTTCCCTTTTGGGCAATCATTGAAGTAGTGTCCTGAATTTTTGCACCTGTAACATGTGATATGACTCAGGTCTCTCTTTGTAGAAATTGGGTTGTTCCTGGGATCCAATCTACTTTTCTTCCTGGACTTTTCCGTTCCAATCAGGGCTTCTATTTCCTGTGGGTCATACTCTACTTCCTCTGTCGGGAATTCTACTAAATCCCCATTCAGACAATTTTGGTGAGATGTGTCCTTCTTCTCCACATGAATAGCATGACTTGGTGCAGGGTTTATTTGGTTCTTCTTTGGGTGTGTCCTCCACCTCTTCCTTCATCACAGATTCCTCTAAACTTTCCATGAGGGCTCTTTTCATTGCTTCTTTCTTCTGCTGGACGGTCCTTTGTACCATGGGGTAGATGTGACACTGAGCAGGGTAGTGGGTAGTCCCTTCACACAAGAAACAAGTGATCTGCCGAGTTGGGCATTCTTCAGCTGGGTGACTTCCTTCACAATTAGGGCATTCATCCTTGTGTTCCTTATGGTTGTGTCCTATTTCTCCACAAGGCTTGTATGCACAAGGTTTCTTCATATCCTTTCCATAAGGCTTCAATTTCTGGGACACAAGACGAGATCTTTGTAGAGTCCACTTAAATTCTTTCCAAGTGGTTACTTCTTGCCATCCATTGATGGTTTGGTACATCCTCCACCAAGTAGCAACACCTCTTTCAAAACATTGAAGAGCATGCCGGGTCATATCCCTTCCGACTATAGGGTTATTCTTCATGTGATTCTCCATGTTCTGAATCCATCGGTCCGTCTCCAATTGACTCATCGGTCCAGAAAATACAAGCTCATCTCTATTCATCCTCTATTGGGTCCAAGGGTTTGGGGTGAGATAAGAGAGATAGAGAGGAATACACACAATGCAAACAATAGTTTTGAAAAGATAGATTTTTATTGTGGCTGTTGGAAAAACAACAAACAAATGACAGCTCACAAACGTCGCATCTAACATAGGCATATAACAGGGGTTGGGTCTTCTAAAGGTCAATAAGTCTTCAACGTCGCCAAACTTTTCAAGTCTTGTTAATGTCTCCGATGGCTTCTTCCAATCATGCTTGTCCTTCTCAAGTTCGTTTGCCAAATCATCTCTGTTGACGTGAAGTCTCTCGTGACGTCCTTTAATATTTCTGGAGCTGCGCTCCAACTTCTGGGTCTCAACATCCTTGACATGAACCATGATCCTATTGTCCTTCAGTTCATGACGAATCTTTGATGTCTCGAGGTTTTGCTCCTCCATCATGGCTACTTTCAGCTTCTGGGTCATGAGTCCTTCACAAAATGCTTACTTGTCGAATACTGCTTCCTGAAGGTTCATCTTTAACTTCCTGATGTAATGCTCCAGATCCTGGTGATACACCAGCTATAGTTAGAGCTGCATCCTTTGCTGATAGGTGCTCCAGCAGCCTTCTACCATCCAATCCTTATGACGAAGTGCATGCTTAACTCCGCACGGTGACAATAGCATAAGCGGACGATAACATCATGGATAGTCGTGTTTATGCCCATGTTACTGCCATGAGCTTTCATTCCATAACTGATATCTCCTGCCTTAGGGTTTTCTTTGACAAAAATTTTGAGTTTCTAACTCTCCATGTTTCGGTCTTTCTCCGATACACCTTGCTCTTGAGTATTGACAGCTTCCATAGTCTACCAAGTTCCATAAGGGTAACCTTCCTAGGTCATACACATCTGGCAATTCTTCAGAGCCTTCAAATTCTCCCAGTCTTCGGAGTCTTCAACCATTGTAGTTTTCATTATCATAATGCATGGTAAAATCCTCTTTATTCCAAATGGTCTTGGTTGTCCGATATCTTGTCCTTCTTGGAGTGGTCTCATCCGTCGAATCTTCAAGTGGTCCAAAAGGAAAAGGGGTATGGTCTCACTAAAAGGGAATATTTGAATAAGACTCGAAAAAGGAGAGATGTAAAAGATCTTTTTGAAAAGGAAAGTTGTAGAGAAAAAAAATTTCCTATGGGCTTGCCAGTTTCTAGGGTCACGTCCTACAGTCAACATGTGCTCTGATACCATCTTGTAGCGACCCGACCCGAATGGATCAAGTCTCTGTGCTTAAGTGTCATCCCTGGATCGGTATGCTGACACACACAGTACTCGAGGATTTATAACAGAGGTAAATCACATGTATAAAGCAACGTAAATACTATTACCTCAATCCAAATAGCGGAAGTAACCAGGTTGTGGATTCCCATCAACACCAACGGCAAAGTTGAGTGTAGAAATCGTAACCCTAACGTATCACTTACTCGTCGTAAGAATCCTGCAACATGAAACGTTGCAGCCCGAAAACGGGTCAGCACATGGAATATGCTGGCAAATTCACACCATAGAGAAATGATGAACAAAGGCTATCACTACATGCATATATGGCTGGTGGAAAAGCTCTATGGTTATAATGTTTTTGCGAAAAGCCAATTTTCCCCTACTTTAAAGGAATACATTTTATTTAACTATCATGGTGGTTGTGAAACATTGAGATGGTTGACAGCATCTCAATCCCAATTAAAAGTCATCATTAACCCAACAATATTAATTAAAGTAACATGATGAGATCAACGGGATAATCCAAGAACTAGATACTCAAGATGTCCATAACCGGGGACACGGCTAATCATGATTAGTTTGTACACTCTGCAGAGGTTTGCACACTTTTCCCCACAAGACTCGATCGCCTCCGCTTGATTCTCGCACTGCATGATGTTTGAGAAACGGATGACCGAGACACAGTCTTTTAGGAACAATCACTCTTTACTCCGGGTGGACCGGTACACCTACTTTCCCCTACATCTGCTAGCCCACCTCTTCAAGAGATCATGTAACCTACTCAACTATGCTAGAGCCCATAATAGCTTGTGGCTGCACACGGAAGTTTCTAGCATGAATAATCTTATGATCCCTTTGAGCCTGGGTGGCGGTCCTTATACAAACAGGCAACACTGGGTTCTCCAGGTGCCTCAATCCACCCAGATGTGAGTTTTAGTTGCCACCTTAAGTAAACCATTATTAACAATCTCACATCTGTCATGAATATCTCTCAAACCCAATCCACGTCTACGAGCATAGCATGGCAACATAATAGCAACGTAGAAGTAACTCCCAAGGGTTTGATAATAGAACAGGTAATAGGTGCTACCTCAACTACTTCCCAATACCCACAATTTAATTAGATCCTAGCCATGCAATGTTTGAGGATTGATCTAATGCAATAAAAACTGGGTATGAAAGGGATATGATCAAAGTGTGAACTTGCCTGCAATGTTGATGAAGATGATTCGCACTCAAAACTCTTGATAGATCTACTCGTCACACTCCGGTCAATCTATCGTAAGCAAGCAAAAGTAACCACACATAAGCAATCACTCAAAAGATCGAGAAGAACGAAGAAGATAGTTCAGAAAACATCAAAACAAAGCAAATAACTCTTGCGACATAAAACAATTTCTAACAGTACCAAAATTATATGAATTTGGCCTTATCAGAAAGTTTAGGTCAAGAGCTTCGATTTGCAAAAAGAACCAACTAAATCGGAGCTACGAAACTCAAGTTATGATCAAACAAAGTTTGAATTCAATCTGATCTAATTCAAATTTTAAAATTTCAAAAACATGTTTGAGTTGTATTACTGGATAGAGGGGATCATAACGAAGAAGTGGGCGTTGGTTTCAGCTAATTCCGACTAACGAGCAAAAAGTTATAGTCGTTTGAAAAACAGGGGCTAAACGGTAAATAAAATCATCATAGATAGGTCCCTGGCGAAAAACTTAAATAAAAGAAAAAGACTAAATAGCGAACGTTCGTTGCCGAATGCTAACTGGCGAATCTGTTCACTGCTGAACCTAACCTAATGAACGTTCGCTAAATAGCTAGTAAATTAAAAAAAACAAGTTTTATAAAAAAAACGAAACGAAAACCGGTCAGTTTTATTACCGGTTTGGGCGGTTCGGCGAAACCGTCGGGTCGGCAAAAACCGACGAGATCCGGCGGCTAGGCCATGTCCGGCGAGTCCGGCGAACGGCGGCGGACGGCTCCGGCGAGCGGGGCGGCGGCGCTACGCGGCGGCGGCGGACTGCGGCGGCGGCCAGTGGGCGGCACGGGCGAGGGGAGGCAGCAGCGGCAGCGACAGAAGGCGGCGGCGGCGGCGTCGATCTGCGGCGGCGCGGCGAGGAGAGGAGAGACGGGGCCCGGGGCTGCGGGATTTATAGGAGGAGGGGGAAGGCGGTGGCGTGGAGGAGGGGCCAAGCACGAGCGAGGCCGGGTCGGGCACGACGGCGGCGATGCGTGCTCGCTCGGGACTCCGTCCCAAGCTGGAAGACGAGGCGGTGGGCCGGCTGGGCCGGCCCAGTTCGGTCCGCGGGGAAAAGTTCTTTTTTTTTTACAAACAGAATAAGAAATAATAAAAACAAAAGAAAATGAAATTATTATATAGGCATATAATATATCAAAATTTTCAGAAAAAGATTTCCTACAACGTGAACATTTTTACAACGCCAAATAAAATTCACACAAATTTAAATAAAGCAAAGAGTGCTACTGTTCCAATAAAATCCAGTAAAGATCATTTTAAAAATACCAAAATGATTTCAAATTTATTTCTCTCCAATTTTCTGATGTAGGGAATCATGTTACCCTATTTTCTGTATATTTTATTTTTGGAGAAAAAATAATTTGAATAAAACTCAAATAACTCCAATATTGAAAAATAATTGCAATGGGACTTTGAATAAATCCTTTGAAACTCCCAACTCATATTTCATTTGTTTTGAAGAAGTCATTTTATATTTTCTCGTGAAAATCATTGAGTTGCATAAAGTTTCAGAAATGGGAAATATTTTCAAATGAAATTCAAATATTTTCAACACCCCTTGTCATTTAAATAAATGGAAGAAGTCATGTCATCTTCTCTCCAGGGTTTTGTGGTGAAAAGAATTTGAATTCGTGGAGATCATAAAAGCAAAATGAAAGTTTGGGAAAGTCCTTTTATTCCCTCTCTTTTAACTTTCAAAAGATTTCGAATTCCACTCACTTTCAGTCAATCAATCCAATCTATCTGTTTATTATAACATTCCAAAATTTAGAATTTTGGGATGTTACAGTTCCCTTTGTCATCGGTATGTTACTTGCCCGAGATTCGATCGTCGGTATCTCAATACCTAGTTCAATCTCGTTACCGGAAAGTCTCTTTACTCATTCCGTAATCCATCATCCCATAACTAACTCATTAGTCACATTGCTTGCAAGGCTTATAGTGATGTGCATTACCGAGAGGGCCCAGAGATACCTCTCCGACAATCGGATTGACAAATCCTAATCTCGATCTATGCCAACTCAACAAACACCATCGGAGACACCTGTAGAGCATCTTTATAATCACCCAGTTACGTTGTGACGTTTGATAGCACACTAAGTGTTCCTCCGGTATTCGGGAGTTGCATAATCTCATAGTCATAGGAACACGTATAAGTTATGAAGAAAGCAAAAGCAACAAACAAAAAGATCATCGTGCTAAGCTAACGGATGGGTCAAGTCAATCACATCATTCTCTAATGATGTGATCCCGTTAATCAAATGACAACTCATGTCCATGTCTAGGAAACTTAACCATCTTTGATTAATGAGCTAGTCAAGTAGAGGCATACTAGTGACACTCATTTTGTCTATGTATTCGCACATGTACTAAGTTTCTGGTTAATACAATTCTAGCATGAATAATAAACATTTATCATGATATAAGGAAATATAAATAACAACTTTATTATTGCCTCTAGGGCATATTTCCTTCAGTCTCCCACTTGCACTAGAGCCAATAATCTAGATTACATAGTAATGATTCTAACACCCATGGAGTCTTGGTGCTGATCATGTTTTGCTCGTGAGAGAGGCTTAGTCAACGGGTCTGCAACATTCAGATCCGTATGTATCTTGCAAATCTCTATGTCTCCCTCTTTGACTTGATCGCAGATGGAATTGAAGCATCTCTTGATGTGGTTGGTTCTCTTGTGAAATCTGGATTCCTTTGCCAAGGCAATTGCACCAGTATTGTCACAAAAGATTTTCATTGGACCCGGTGCACTACGTATGACACCTAGATCGGATATGAACTCCTTCATCTAGACTCCTTCATTTGCTACTTCTGAAGCAGCTATGTACTCCGCTTCACACGTAGATCCTGCCACGACGCTCTGCTTGGAACTGCACCAACTGAAAGCTCCACCATTCAATAAAAATACGTATCCGGTTTGTGACTTAGAGTCATCCGGATCAGTGTCAAAGCTTGCATCAACGTAACCGTTTACGACGAGCTCTTTGTCACCTCCATAAACGAGAAACATATCCTTAGTCCTTTTCAGGTATTTCAGGATGTTCTTGACCGCTGTCCAGTGATCCACTCCTGGTTTACTTTGGTACCTCCCTGCTAAACTAATAGCAAGGCACACATCAGGTCTGGTACAAAGCAATGCATACATGATAGAACCTATGGCTGAAGCATAGGGAATGACCTTCATTTTCTCTCTATCTTATGCAGTGGTCGGGCATTGAGTCTGACTCAACTTTACACCTTGTAACACAGGCAAGAACCCTTTCTTTGCTTGATCCATTTTGAACTTCTTCAAAACTTTGTCAAGGTATGTGCTTTGTGAAAGTCCAATTAAGCGTCTTGATCTATCTCTATAGATCTTGATGCCTAATATATAAGCAGCTTCACCGAGGTCTTTCATTGAAAAATTCTTATTCAAGTATCCTTTTATGCTATTCAGAAATTCAGTATCATTTCCGATCAACATATGTCATCCATATATAATATCAGAAATGCTACAGAGCTCCCACTCACTTTCTTGTAAATACAGGCTTCTCCAAAAGTCTGTATAAAACCATATGCTTTGATCACACTACCAAAGCGTATATTCCAACTCTGAGATGCTTGCACCAGTCCATAAATGGATCGCTGGAGCTTACACAGTTTGTTAGCACCTTTTGGATCGACAAAACCTTTTGGTTGCATCATATACAACTCTTCTTTAAGATATCCATTAAGGAATGCAGTTTTGACATCCATTTGCCAAATTTCATAATCATAAAATGCGGCAATTGCTAACATGATTCGGACGGACTTAAGCATCGCTACGGGTGAGAAGGTCTCATCGTAGTCAACTCCTTGAACTTGTCAAAAACCTTTCGTAAAAAGTCGAGCTTTGTAGACAGTAACATTGCCGTTAGTGTCAGTCTTCTTCTTGAAGATCCATTTATTCTCTATGGCTTGCCGATCATCGGGCAAGTAAACCAAAGTCCACACTTTGTTCTCATACATGGATCCCATCTCAGATTTCATGGCCTCAAGTCATTTTGCGGAATCTGGGCTCATCATCGCTTCCTCATAGTTCGTAGGTTCGTCATTGTCAAGTATAATGACCTCCAGAACAGGATTACCGTACCACTCTGGTGCGAATCTTATTCTGGTTGACCTACGAGGTTTGGTACTAACTTGATTAGAAGTTTCATGATCATCATCATTAGCTTCCTCACTTACTAGTGTAGGAATCACTGGAACTAATTTATGTGATGAACTACTTTCCAATAAGGGAGCAGGTACAGTTACCTAATCAAGTTCTACTTTCCTCCCACTCACTTCTTTCGAGAGAAACTCCTTCTCTAGAAAGGATCCATTCTTACCAAAGAATATCTTGCCTTCGGATCTGTGATAGAAGGTGTACCCAACAGTCTCCTTTGGGTATCCTATGAAGACACATTTCTCCGATTTGGGTTCGAGCTTATCAGGTTGAAGCTTTTTCACATAAGCATCGCAGCCCCAAACTTTAAGAAACGACAACTTGGGTTTCTTGCCAAACCACAGTTCATAAGGTGTCGTCTCAACGGATTTAGATGGTGCCCTATTTAACGTGAATGCAGCCGTCTCTAAATCATAATCCCAAAATGATAGCGGTAAATCAGTAAGAGACATCATAGATCGCACCATATCTAATAAAGTACGATTACGACGCTTGGACACACCATTACGCTGTGGTGTTCCGGGTGGCGTGAGTTGCGAAACTATTCCGCATTGTTTCAAATGAAGACCAAACTCGTAACTCAAATATTATCCTCCACGATCAGATCGTAGAAACTTTATTTTCTTGTTACGATGATTTTCCACTTCACTCTGAAATTCTTTGAACTTTTCAAATGTTTCAAACTTATGTTTCATCAAGTAGATATACCCATATCTGCTCAAATCATCTGTGAAGGTAAGAAAATAACGATACCCGCCGCGAGCATCAACACTCATCGGACTACATACATCAGTATGTATTATTTCCAACAAGTCTGTTGCTCGCTCCATTGTTCCGAAGAACGGAGTCTTAGTCATCTTGCCCATGAGGCATGGTTCGCAAGCATCAAGTGATTCCAAAAGCCCATCAGCATGGAGTTTCTTCATGCGTTTTACACCAATATAACCTAAACGGCAGTGCCACAAATAAGTTGCACTATCATTATTAAACTTATATCTTTTGGCTTCAATACTATGAACATGTGTATCACTACTATCAAGATTTAGTAAAAATAGACCACTCATCAAGGGTGCATGACCATAAAAGATATTACTCATATAAATAGAACAACCATTATTCTCTGATTTAAATGAATAACCATCTCGCATCAAACAAGATCCAGATATAATGTTCATGCTCAACGCTGGCACCAAATAACAATTATTTAGGTCTAAAACTAATCCTGAAGGTAGATGTAGAGGTAGCGTGCCGACGGCGGTCACATCGACTTTGGAACCATTTCCCACGTGCATCGTCACCTCGTCCTTAGCCAATCTTCGCTTAATCTGTAGCCCCTGTTTTGAGTTGTAAATATTAGCAATAGAACCAGTATCAAATACCCAAGCGCTACTGCGAGCATTAGTAAGGTACACATCAATAACATGTATATCAAATATACCTTTCACTTTGCCATCCTTCTTCTCCGCCAAATACTTGGGGCATTTCCGCTTCCAGTGACCAGTCCCTTTGCAGAAGAAGCACTCTGTCTCAGGCTTAGGTCCAGACTTGGGCTTCTTCACTTGAGCAGCAACTTGCTTGTTGTTCTTCTTGAAGTTCCCCTTCTTCCCTTTACCCTTTTTCTTGAAACTGGTGGTCTTGTTGACCATCAAAACTTGATGCTCTTTCTTGATTTCTACCTCCGTAGCCTTTAGCATCGCGAAGAGCTCGGGAATTGTCTTATCCATCCCTTGCATATTATAGTTCATCACGAATCTCATGTAGCTTGGTGGGAGTGATTGAAGAACTCTGTCAATGACACTATCATCAGGAAGATTAACTCCCAGTTGAGTCAAGTGGTTGTGGTACCCAGACATTCTGAGTATATGTTCACTGGCAGAACTATTCTCCTCCATCTTGCAGCTGTAGAACTTATTGGATACTTCATATATCTCAATCTGGGCATTTGCTTGGAATATTAACTTCAACTCCTGGAACATCTCATATGCTCCATGACGTTCAAAACGTCGTTGAAGTCCCGGTTCTAAGCCATAAAGCATGGCACACTAAACTATCGAGTAGTCATTAGCTTTGCTCTGCCAGACGTTCATAATATCTGGCGTTGCTCCTGCAGCGGGTTTGTCACCTAGCGGTGCTTCCAGGACGTAATTCTTTTGTGCAGCAATGAGGATAATCCTTAAGTTACGGACCCAGTCCGTGTAATTGCTACCATCATCTTTCAACTTAGCTTTCTCTAGGAACGCATTAAAATTCAACGAAACAACAGCACGGGCCATCTATCTACAACAACATAGACATGCAAAATACTATCAGGTACTAAGTTCATGATAAATTAAAGTTTAGTTAATCATATTACTTAAGAACTCCCACTTAGATAGACATCCCTCTAATCATCTAAGTGATCACATGATCCATATCAACTAAACCATGTCCGATCATCACGTGAGATGGAGTAGTTTTCAATGGTGAACATCACTATGTTGATGAAATCTACTATATGATTCATGCTCGACCTTTCGGTCTCAGTGTTCTGAGGCCATATCTGCATATGCTAGGCTCGTCAAGTTTAACCCGAGTATTCTGCATGTGCAAAACTGGCTTGCACCCGTTGTATGTGAACGTAGAGCTTATCACACCCGATCATCATGTGGTGTCTCGGCACGACGAACTATAGCAACGGTGCATGCTCAGGGAGAACACTTATACCTTGAAATTTAGTGAGAGATCATCTTATAATGCTACCGTTGAACTAAGCAAAATAAGATGCATAAAGGATAAACATCACATGCAATCAATATAAGTGATATGATATGGCCATCATCATCTTGTACCTTTGATCTCCATCTCCAAAGCACCGTCATGATCACCATCGTCACCGACTTGACACCTTGATCTCCATCGAAGGATTGTTGTCATCTCGCCAACTATTGCCTCTACGACTATCGCTACCGCTTAGTGGTAAAGTAAAGCAATTACATGGCGATTGCATTTCATACAATAAAGCGACAACCATATGGCTCCTGCCAGTTGCCGATAACTGTGTTACAAAACATGATCATCTCATACAACAATTTATATAATCACGTTTTGACCATATCACATCACAACACGCCCTGCAAAAACAAGTTAGACGCCCTCTACTTTGTTGTTGCAAGTTTTATGTGGCTGCTACGGGCTTAGCAAGAACCGTTCTTACCTACGCATCAAAAACCACAACGAATTTTCGTCAAGTTTGTTGTTTTAACCTTCAACAAGGACCGGGCGTAGTCACACTCGATTCCACTAAAGTTGGAGAAACAGACACCCACTATCCACCTGTGTGCGAAGCACGTCGGTAGAACCAGTCTCGCGTCAGCGTATGCGTAATGTCGGTATGAGCTGCTTCATCCAACAATACCGCCGAATCAAGTATGACATGCTGGTAAGTAGTATGACTATTGTTGCCCACAACTCTTTGTGTTCTACTCGTGCATATAACATCTACGCATAGACCTGGCTCGGATGCCACTGTTGGGGAACGCGGTAATTTAAAAAAAAATCCTACGCACACACAAGATCCATCTAGGTGATGCATAGCAACGAGAGGGGAGAGTGTTGTCCACGTACCCTCGTAGACCGAAAGCGGAAGCATTATGACAACGCGGTTGATGTAGTCGTATGTCTTCACGATCCGACTGATCCTAGCACCGAAGGTACGGCACCTCCGTGATCTGCACACGTTCAGCTCGGTGACGTCCCACGAACTCTAGATCTAGCTAAGATCGAGGGAGAGTTTTGTCAGCACGATGGCGTGGTGACGGTGATGGTGAAGCTACCGGCGCAGGGCTTCACCTAAGCACTGCAACGATATGACCGAGGTGGAAATATGTGGAGGGGGGCACCGCACACGGCTAAACAATCAACTTGTGTGTCTATGGGGTGCCCCCTCCCCCGTATATAAAGGAGTGAAAGAGGGGGAGGGTCGACCCTCTCATGGCGCGCCCAAGGGGGGAGTCCTACTCCCAGTGGGAGTAGGATTCCCCCTTTCCCTAGTAGGAGTAGGAGAAGAGGGAAGTAGGAGAAAGGGAGAAGGAAAGGGGGGCGCCGCCCCCCCCCCTTCCCTAGTCCAATTTGGACCCAAGGGGGAGGGTGTAACGCCCACGATGCGGCTATATCTCCCACGTGTCGAGGCACGACTTAGAGGCATAACCGCATTGTGGTTTTGTCGCAAGAAGGGTCATCTTTACATAATCCCATGTAATGAACAAGAATGGGATAAAGAGTTGGCTTACAATCGCCACTTCACACAATACATAAATAAATCATACATCATTCAGAGTACACACATAGGTCCGACTACGGAACCAAAATAAAAGAAGACAACCCAACTGCTAGAAGACCCAACTGGGCTCCACTACTGATCAACATGAAAAGAAACAACACAACGAACAAGATCTTCATCGAGCTCCCACTTGAGCTCGGTTGCGTCACTTGCACTGGCATCGTCGGCACCTGCAACTGTTTTGGAAGTATCTGTGAGTCACGAGGACTCAGCAATCTCACACCCGTGAGATCAAGACTATTTAAGCTTAAGGGTAGGAAAGGGGAAGGTGGTGAGGTGGAGCTGCAGCAAGCACTAGCATATATGGAGGCTAACATACGCAAATGAGAGCGAGAAGAGAAGCAACGGAACGGTCGGGAACTAGCAACGATCAAGAAGTGATCCTGAACTCCTACTTACGTCAAACATAACCCAGAAACCGTGTTCACTTCCCGGACTCCGCCGAGAAGAGACCATCACGGCTACACACGCGGTTGATGCGTTTTAAATAAGGTCAAGTGTCAAGTTCTCTACAACCGGATATTAACAAATTCCCATCTGCCACATAACCGCGGGCATGGCTCTCGAAAGTTTATACCCTGCAGGGGTGTCCCAACTTAGCCCATTATAAGCTCTCACGGTCAACGAAGGATAAACCTTCTCCCAGGAAGACCCGATCAGTCTCGGAATCCCGGTTTACAAGACATTTCAACAATGGTAAAACAAGACCAGCAAAGCCGCCCGAATGTGCCAACAAATCCCGATAGGAGCTGCACATATCTCGTTCTTAGGGCACACCGGATGAACACTACGTACAACTAAAACCAGACCTCGAGTTTCCCCGAGGTGGCGCTGCAAGTGGCTCTAGTTTGGACCAGCACTCAGAGGAACACTGGCCCGGGGGTTTAAAATAAAGATGACCCTTGAGTCTGCAGAACCCAAGGGAAAAAGGCTTAGGTAGGCAAATGGTAAAACCAAGGTTGGGCCTTGCTGGAGGAGTTTTATTCAAAGCGAACTGTCAAGGGGGTCCCATAAATCACCCAACCATGTAAGGAACGCAAAAATCAAGGAACATAACACCGGTATGACGGAAACTAGGGCGGAAAGAGTGGAACAAAACACCAGGCATAAGGCCGAGCCTTCCACCCTTTACCAAGTATATAGATGCATTAATTAAATAAGAGATATTGTGATATCCCAACATAAAGATAAACCAACATGGAGCAATCTTCATCTTCACCTGCTACTAGCAACGCTATAAGAGGGGGCTGAGCAAAAGCGGGAACATAGCCAAACAATGGTTTGCTAGGAGGGGTGACAAAGGTTAGAGGTTCATGGCAATTTGGGAGGCTTGAAAAGCAAGTGGTAGGTAGCGCGGCATAGCAATAGAGCGAACAACTAGCAAGCAAAGATAGAAGTGATTTCGAGGGTATGGTCATCTTGCCTGAGATCCCGCAAGGAAGAAGAATGAGTCCATGAAGAAGACAAACGGAAGTAGTCGAACAAATCCTCACAACTCCGGAACGAAACCGAAGCTAACGGGAGAAGCAACCCGGAAAGAAAGAAACAACATAGTAAACAACCATCACAGAAACATGGCATGATGCACAATCAAGTATGATGCATGTCCGGTTTAATGAGGCATGGCATGGCAAAGTGCAACAAACAACACTACAAATTAAGTGGAGCTCAATATGCAACGAGTTGCATATTGACGAAACACCACATCAATTATTTAGTTCTCTCTCAATTATGTACCCAACAATATTAAATGTTATTAACCATGGCAAGAGGTGAAGCATAATTAAACAACCTATCTAGGCAAGTTTAAAAGAGGCCGGAAATAACAAACGACAATTCCGATAAATCCTCATGTGTCATTTAGCAATTTAATACAAACACAATTTTAAACATTTGAATGTTGTTATCATGATGCGGATGACATATGCAAGGTATATGCAATTTTATCAAAGTGTTGGTATAAAATGATACGAGGCATTTGTTACCGTGGTGGAAGAAAGGGGGTGCCACGGCAACGAATCCGAAAATGATGCCACGGCAACATAACGGTGATCCGACAACTCGTCGAGATGTCGGTGCAAAAGAAACTGTGGATGAACGGAACATGCAAACGATGGTGGGGTGATCCCGGTTACCGGGTTCCCACATGACGGTGGCAAGGAAACGAGGAACGTGCAAGGACCAATTCGGACATGGTGCAAACACGGGCATCTCATACAACACATCACAAGCGCTCGTCCACGGGTCATCGTCTCGGGGTTATACCTTCGAAGCGTGCATATTCGGAGTGGTTCAAAATCGTCGAGGGAAGTAGTGGTTCACGAGCCGTAGTGGAAGTAGTCGTTCTCGCGACGGTAGTGGAAGTAGCGGTACACGCGGAGGTAGTCGAACTTGACGGTTCCGTTACACGGGTCTACGGCGACGGTAGTGGAAGTAGTGGCACACGTTCGTTTCCGGAGAGGTACTTGACGGGTCCGAGGTCTCCAGCATAGTGGTACACATCTCGGAAGCGGTTCACGATGATGGTAGTCGAACTTGGTGATCCAAAGGGGTACTCGGCGAATGACGACCGTAGTGGTACTTGGGGGAAAATCTCGGAGATGACGGTAGAGGTATTCGACGTGTCACCATGTAGTCGTACACTTGTCGGAGAGGATCTTGGCGCAACCAAAACGAAGCAACACAAAACATCACAAGGGCCTCGGGATGCCAGCAGCAAGGAGGCGACGGTGGTGGATAGCGGCAGGAGATGGTCACCGCTTGAGCGGAGGCAGGCCGACAGGGCGCTGGCTGGGCCTTGCAGCAGAAGGAAGGGCGTCGACGAGAGAAACGGGACGTGCACAGCATAGGCCAGCGGCAGCGCACGTCCATGTCCCACGCGAGGACGAGCAGGACGTCGAGGAGGACAGCAGAGGCGACGGGCGAGGCCGAGACGAGGTCGACGACGACCGGGACGGAGGGAGCAGAGGGAAGGCGGAGCAGCGGCTGGTGGCGACGAGGAGAAGCAGGAGGAGAGGCGGCGCGAGAGGAAGCTCGCGAGGGCCATGGCGAGGAGAGGTGGCCGCGGCCTGGTGCTGCAGAGGGAGGCGCGGCGGCCATGGAGGCAAGGCGGCGCCATGAGAGGGGCCTGCAGATGGGAGGAGGCACGGCGGAGCGGAGGGCTCGGGGCGCCGGCGGTGGCCTCGGGAAGGAGAAGAGGGCTCGTCCCTGAGAGTGGCGGCGCGAGAGGCGCGACGGGCAGTGGCCGTTGCCAGAGGCGGGGAGGCCGGCTCGAGGAGGATGGAGGCGAGGGGATCGAGCGCAGGGAGTGATGCTGCGGGATCAAGAGGGAGAGAGTGAGATGGGGATCGGGACGAACGAGGGAGATGGCGGCGCTGGAGGAAGGGACGAGAGGGAGAGATCGAGAGGAGAGATTGGGCTCGGTCTCCTGGCGGCTAGGGTTATGGCGCAGCTGGGCCTTGGGCCAAGCGGACTGCGGGGAAGAAGGATGGGCCTGCCTGGGCTGCGCCTGGCTGCGGTGGCTAGGCAAGGCCTTTTCCCTTCCCTTTATTTGCTGGAACTAAAAAGCAGCTGCAAGGAAAAATAAAAAGGCCAGGGGGCTAGGAGAGGAGTTTTGCAGATATAAAAATATCCTCGAGCTCCTGGAATTACCCACCATTTGATAAAATTGAGTTGGGCAATTTTAGAGGTAGAAAAATAAAACAAGTTTGAATATAATTCAAGCTTGGGTCATTTTTGAACCTGACCAAAAGAACTTCAATAGAGGTGAAATTAGGCTGAGAGGTTCGGGACATGTAGCAAGATTTATAGGTAGAAGATGAACATTAATGGAGGAGCTTGGGAAGGTGACAAAAGAATTTATAGCAAGGATGGAGGCCGGGAATTGAGAAGGAAAAGGCAAGAAACTTAAACTGTAAGTGTGTTATGGTTTATTCCTAAAGAATGGAATATTTTATTATAGCTCCCTAATAATATTGGGAGTATATGTTATAAAGAGAAAACACCATGTGAATTCCCTCGATTTAAATGGATCGAAGATCCCTGCAATTTACTTAGTTGAGTTTGATGCAAAGATTAATGTCATGATGGCATGATGACATGATGCAATGCAAAAATAAAAGAGCAAGCACCAAAAGAAACACACGGTGATCACGAAAATAGGGAAGTCTTCTGAAGCGTCGGTCTCGGGGCGTTACAGAGGGGGCGCGCGTCCTGCCCTGTCCGCCCCTCTCTCTCTCCACTATGGCCCATTAAGGCCCAATAACTCCTTGGGGGGTTCCGGTAACCCCCCGGTACTCCGGTAAATGCCCGAACTCACCCGGAACCATTCCGATGTCCAAACATAGCCTTCCAATATATCGATCTTTATGTCTCGACCATTTCGAGACTCCTCGTCATGTCCGTGATCACATCCGGGACTCCGAACAACCTTCGGTACATCAAAACACATAAACTCATAATACCGATCATCATCGAACGTTAAGCGTGCGGACCCTACGGGTTCGAGAACTATGTAGACATGACCGAGACTCATCTCCGGTCAATAACCAATAGCAGAACCTGGATGCTCATATTGGTTCCTACATATTCTACGAAGATCTTTATCGGTCAAAACGCATAACAACATACGTTGTTCCTTTGTCATCGGTATGTTACTTGCCCGAGATTCGATCGTCGGTATCTCAATACCTAGTTCAATCTCGTTACCGGCAAGTCTCTTTACTCGTTCCGTAATGCATCATCCCATAACTAACTCATTAGTCACATTGCTTGCAAGGCTTATAGTGATGTGCATTACCGAGAGGGCCCAGAGATACCTCTCCGACAATCGGAGTGACAAATCCTAATCTCGATCTATGCCAACTCAACAAACACCATCGGAGACACCTGTAGAGCATATTTATAATCACCCAGTTATGTTGTGACGTTTGATAGCACACTAAGTGTTCCTCCGGTATTCGGGAGTTGCATAATCTCATAGTCATAGCAACATGTATAAGTTATGAAGAAATCAAAAGCAACAAACTAAACGATCATCGTGCTAAGCTAATGGATAGGTCAAGTCAATCACATCATTCTCTAATGATGTGATCCCGTTAATCAAATGACAACTCATGTCCATGGCTAGGAAACTTAACCATCTTTGATTAACAAGCTAGTCAAGTAGAGCCATACTAGTGACACTCATTTTGTCTATGTATTCACACATGTACTAAGTTTCTGGTTAATACAATTCTAGCATGAATAATAAACATTTATCGTGATATAAGGAAATATAAATAACAACTTTATTATTGCCTCTAGGGCATATTTCCTTCAGCGCCCCCCTACCTTGCCACCTCCCCGGGACTCCTCTGACCTAACCCTTGTCCCTATATATTGACATATATTCCAGAACCACCAGAAGCATCCACGAAAATACTTTTCCACCGCCAAAACTTTCTGTTCCCGTGAGATCCCATCTTGGGGCCTTTTCCGGCATCTTGTCGGAGGGGGATTCGATCACGGAGGGCATCTACATCAACTCTATTGCCCTTTCGATGAAGCGTGAGTAGTTTACCACAGACGTACGGGTCCATAGCTAGTAGCTATATGGCTTCTTCTCTCTCTTTGATTCTCAATACCATGTTCTCCTCGATGTTCTTGGAGATCTATCTGATGTAATCTTCTATTGAGGTGTCTTTGTCAAGATCCGATGAATTGTGGATTTATGATCAGCTTATCTATGAATATTATTTGAATCTTCTCTAAATTGTTATATGCATGATTTGGTATCTTTGTATTTCTCTTCGAATTATCGGTTTGGTTTGGCCAACTAGATTGGTTTTTCTTGCAATGGGAGAGGTGCTTAGCTTTGGGTTCAATCTTGCGTGATTTCACCCAGTGAAAAAGTAGGGGTAGCGAGACACATATTGAATTGTTGCCATCAAGGATAAAACGATGGGGTTTATATCATATTTCATGAGTTTATTCCTCTACATCATGTCATTTGACTTAAGGTGTTACTTTGTTCTTTATGAATTTAATACTCTAGATGCATGCTGGATAGCGGTCGATGTGTGGAGTAATAGTAGTAGATGCAGGTGATGACCCACAAGTATAGGGGATCAATTGTAGCTCTTTTCGATAAGTAAGAGTGTCGAACCCAACGAGGAGCAGAAGGAAATGACAAGTAGTTTTTAGTAAGGTAATGTCTGCAAGTGCTGAAATTGTAAGTAGCGGAGTAGTTTGATACCAAGATAATTTGTAACGAGCAAGTAACGGTAGTAGTAACAAAAGTGCAGCAAGGTAGCCCAATCCCTTTGAGGCAAAGGATAGGCCAAAACGGTCTCTTATAATAAGCAAAGCGTTCTTGAGGGTACACGGGAATTTCCTCTAGTCACTTTCATCATGTTGGTTTGATTTGTGTTTGCTACTTTGATAATTTGATATGTGGGTGGACCGGTGCTTAGGTGTTGTTCTTACTTGAACAAACCTCCTACTTATGATTAACCCTCCCGCAAGCATCCGCAACTACGAGAAAAGTATTAAGAATAAATTCTAACCATAGCATTAAACTTTTGGATCCAATCGGTCCCTTACGAAATAGCGCATAAACTGGGGTTTAAGCTTCTGTCACTCTCGCAACCCACCATCTAATTGCTACTCCACAATGCATTCCCTTAGGCCCAAGCATGGTGAAGTGTCATGTAGTCGACGTTCACATGACACCACTAAGGGAATAACAACATACATACTATCAAAATATCGATCACATATCAAGTTCACATGATTACTTGCAACATGATTTCTCCCGTGACCTCAAGAACAAAAGTAACTACTCACAAATGATAAACATGTTCATGATCAGAGGAGTATTAAATAGCATAATGGATCTGAACATATAATCTTCCACCAAATAAACCATATAGTAATCAACTACAAGATGTAATCAACACTACTAGTCACCCACAAGCACCAATCTATAGTTTCGGTAACAAGATTGAACACAAGAGATGAACTAGGGTTTGAGAGGAGATGGTGATGTTGAAGATGTTGATGGAGATTGCCCTCCCCAAGATGGGAGAGTTGATGGTGATGATGATGATTTCCCCCTCCGGGAGGGAAGTTCCCCCGGCGGAATCGCTCCGCCGGAGGGCAAAAGTGCTCCTGCCCAAGTTCCGCCTTGAGGCGGTGGCGCTCCGTCCCGAAAGTCTCCTCCTTATTTTTTCTAGGTCAAAATGACTTATATACCAGAAGATGGGCACCGGAGGTGAGCCGAGGAGGCCACAACCCACCAGGGCGCGCCTGGGGGGCCTGGCGCGCCCAGGTGGGTTGTGCCCACCTGGTGGCCCCCTCTGGTGTTTATTGGCTCCAATATTCCTCAAAGAATCCATAAAAATTCTCCGTAAAGTTTCAGCTCATTTGGAGTTGCGCAGAATAGGTGGCCTGACGTAGCTTTTCCAGGTCCAGATTCCCAGCTGCCGGAATTCTCCCTCTTGGTGTGTTCCTTGCAAATTATGAGAGAAAAGGCATTAGAATTACTCAAAAAACATTATTATGGATAAAAACATTATAAATAACAGTAAGAAAACATGATGCAAAATGGACGTATCAGCAGGTAGGAGTCGATCTACTTTGACACGAACGTGATGCCTATATTACATAATCATTGCCTTGGATATCGTCATAACTTAACACTTTTCTATCAATTGCTCGACAGTAATTTGTTCACCCACCGTATTATTTGCCTTCATGAGAGAAGCCTCTAGTGAAACCTATGGCCCCGGGGTCTATTTCCATCATATTAGTTTCCGATCTACTATTTTGCAATCTTTTACAGATCTATAAACCAAAAAACCCAAAAATATTTTATCTTTTGTTTAGTTTTATTTATCTCTTTCAGATCTCACCTTTGCAACTGACCGTTAAGGGATTGACAACCTCTTTATCGCGTTGGGTGCAAGTTTTTGATTGTTTGTGCAGGTGCATCGATTGGGGACTTGCGCGTTTCTCCTACTGGATTGATACCTTGGTTCTTAACTGAGGGAAATACTTATCACTACCATGCTGCATCACCCTTTCCTTTTCAAGGGAAAAACCAACGCAAGTTCAAGAAGTAGCAACCATCCCCGCCTTACACCTCACAACCCGTTTTTACTCATGCGGACATGATGCACTCCGGAATGTTACGTGTTATAGAAGGTTGCCACACTGGGAAGAGCACCTTATAACTTGTTATTTACCATGAGAGATCACCCTAATAATTGATTACTGCGCAATCAAAGGGTGAAAATAGCAAAGGGATAAACATCTCAGGAAATTAATAATAGCATGATATGGTAGCCCTGGGCGCCGAGAAGTCTTCATGGTCTTCTTGAATCTTCACTTGAAACGTTGTCGTGGTGGTGGAAAAATCGTTGCCGTGGCAACTGTTTCAAAAACGTTGTCGTGGCGGCAATTTCAGAAAACGTTGTCGTGGCAACCATTTCTAAAACGTTGTCGTGGCACCACTTTCATAAAACGCTGTCGTGGCACAAACATTTCAGCACCTCCTCCTGCGCCTAGTACACCTTCTCCATGATGGGGTCCTCCGTGTACACTACCATCACCTGTAACCTGTAGGCTATCTCAACAACTTTTACATTAAAGTGGCAATCTCGTGGCTCCATCCATCATGTTGTGACGCGCAGGTCACTTAACGTTACAACATATAACCATCTCATACATAAACTCATTATCACGACGAAGGCTATACCACATCATATGCAAACCTACAAAACCAAGTTAGACGTCCTCTAATCATTTTGGCAAATTTAAATTACGTGGCTGCTAGGGTTTCCGGATAACACTAACTACCTATCTGCATAGTCAATGCGACAATTCTTGTTGCTAGATTAACTTTAGGGGTGTGTGAGGGAAGAGACATAATTAAAAATCTCTAGCCCCACACTGAACTTCATCAATTACTCATTACCCCCTAGAAGATCATTCATCTTCATCGCCCTCTTGTGTACGGAACGGTTCACTATTCTTGACTATCATGAAGCCCAAAGAATTATTAGCAGTTTGTCGACAACCAGAGTCGATCGATTGTCAGAACTTTGTACAAAGCTACATCATGTCGCCAAAGAACAGAACTGAAGCAAAACTTGAGGGAAGCATAGTAAGAACATCAAACCCTTACATCCACATGTGATCTAGATCGAAACCTACTTCTATTCATAGAACTGCTCATGATGCCACTGTTGAGAAACGTAGTAGAAAACAAACAAAATCGCCCTACGAACACCCAGAAACAATATGAATATGCATAAACGGTTTGGATCACAATCGTTACCGACCCCAGAGTGCAGCGGAAGTAGACGATTAGGTGTAGATAATACTTGGATTCCCCCGACCTATTGATGACGATCCCGTGAACCGTCCTCAAACGATCCCTCTAATGGAAGACCGAAAGTTCGACCTCTCTACTTGGTTGCAAGTATACAGTCTTCACGATCCGGCAACGCTTCACCGTCTAGAGCTAATCATCACCAAAGAATTAGATGGAGGAGATTATAACCACACTGGGCTTCTAATTATGAGGATTAGAGAAACTAGGTCTAGCTCTAATTAAATCAACTGGAAGTATAACTAGATGAACTAGAGGAGGCTCTAAAACTTGTGTCAACAAAAAGGGCCAATACCTCAAGTATATATAGGTTAGAGGGAGAGGGAAGGACTACCACCAAGGAGGGAAAGTCCCTCCTTGGGGCGCTGGCCAAGAGGGGGGAAGGCTTCCTCCCCTATATCTAATTTGGCCCCCCCTTATAGGAAAGGGGGCGCCACTTCCTATTGCTCCATGGTGGCCCAATACTCCTTCCACCACTTGGCCTTTTAAGGCATGTTTATATTAAATTAAATATAAAAGCCTTCTAATAAATGCTAGATCCTTTTATTATTAATTTAACATCACCAAAAAATTCCACCTATATATTATTTATCGAGAATACCCGGTGTTGCCCGACAAACTTCGGAACCCTTCCGGTAACCCTCAAACGCTTCCGATTCCTCTCGAAACTATTCTAAATATTAATGAACAATTCCACAAATAATATTATTGCCACTAGGGCATATTTCCAACAACGATATAGGTTCACTCGGTGGTTGTTGATGGATCAACCATCCCTAAGTAGCCTAAACACCTTAGGAGACTCAAATTACAACACAAACAACCACAAATGCAATGGGAACCAAAATGGGTTAAGTTGCGGAAGTTTTCGGTGGTGGTGCAGAAGTTATGATGGAGAGCCTAGGCAAAGATGCCAAAATTTGAAAATTTTGATGGAGTCAAATAATGGTGTAAGTATTTTTATAGTATGGGGGATGTCAATAGTTACAAAATGAGCTAAAGAATGTGAAAAAATGGACTCCGGATGAATTAGTTATGGCCGAAACAAGAAATCAGTCGCGGTCAGCCTGGGGATAGGCGGATATTTGGGAGGAGGTCCGGATGATCCAGGTGGGTCAACGCGGAATCTTTTTGTGAGAACCGGACGTCCGGGAGGGCGTCTACATGATCCGGGTGAGGCTCGAATGATCCGGGTAGGTCAAACTGCTTGGGATTTCCTCTCAGGGAAGTGATTGTTGGCAAAAACTTTGAATTTGGGGGACGAATTTGCTGGGGGGAAAGAAAAGTTGGGGCTAGGTGCTACCTCTTGAGCTTGCGTTGGTTTTTCCCTTGTAGAGGAAAGGGTGATGCAGCAAAGTAGAGTAAGTATTTCCCTCAGTTTTGAGAACTAAGGTATCAATCTAGTAGGAGACAACGCACAAGCCATCGAATACCTGCACAAACAAACACCAACTTGCACCCAACGCGATAAAGGGGTTGTCAATCCCTTCATGGTTATTTGCAAAGTGAGATGTGATATAGATGGATAAACGGTAAAGTAATATTTTTGGTATTTTTGGTTTATGGAACAGAAAGTAAAAGATTGCAAAGAAAGTAAATAGGAAACTAAAATTGTAGATCGGAAACTTATATGATGGAAAGTAGACCCGAGGGGCATAGGTTTCACTAGAGGCTTCTCTCAAGATAGAAAATATTACGATGGGTGAACAAATTACTGCCGAGCAATTGATAGAAAAGCGCAAAATTATGACGATATCTAAGGCAATGATCATGAATATAGGCATCACGTTCGTATCAAGTAGACCGACTCTTGCCTCCATCTACTACTATTACTGCACACATCGACCGACTCCTGCCTGCATCTAGAGTATTAAGTTCATAAGAACAGAGTAACACATTAAGTCAGATGACATGATGTAGCGGGATAAACTCAAGCAATATGATGAAAACCCCATCTTGTTATCCTCAATGGCAACAATACAATACGTGTCGGTTCCCCTTCTGTCACTAGGATCGAGCACCGCAAGATTGAACCCAA
This sequence comes from Triticum aestivum, assembly GCF_018294505.1. Classification (NCBI taxonomy): domain Eukaryota; kingdom Viridiplantae; phylum Streptophyta; class Magnoliopsida; order Poales; family Poaceae; genus Triticum; species Triticum aestivum. The sequence continues at coordinate 278,343,151 of NC_057802.1, forward strand.
AGCTAAGCACTTGTCCCATTGCAAGAAAAACCAATCTAGTTGGCCAAACCAAATCGATAGTTTGAAGAGACTTGCAAAGATATCAAATCATTCATATAAGAATTCAGAGAAGATTCAAATAATATTCATAGATAAGCTGATCATAAATCCACAATTCATCGGATCTCAGCAAACACACCGCAAAAGAGTATTACATCGAATAGATCTCCAAGAACATCAAGGAGAACATGGTATTGAGAATCAAAGAGAGAGCAGAAGCCATCTAGCTACTAGCTATGGACCCGTAGGAATGTGGTAAACTACTCACGCTTCATCGGAGAGGCAATGGTGTTGATGTAGAAGCCCTCCCTGATCAAATCCCCCTCCGGCAGGATGCCGGAAAAGGCCCCTAGATGGGATCTCGCGGATACAGAAGGTTGCCGCGGTGGAAAAGTGGTTTCGTGGCTCTCTTGGAAGGTTTTGGGATATTTGAGAATATATAGGCGGAAGAAATTGGTCGGTGGAGTCACGAGGGGCCCACAAGGGTGGGGGTGCGCCCTACCCCCCCGGGCGCGCCTCCCGACCTTGTGGCCACCTCGTGGCTTTCCTGACGTGCACTCCAAGCCCTCTGGATGTCTTCTGGTCCAAGAAAAATCATCGCGAAAGTTTCATTCCGTTTGGACTTCGTTTGGTATTCCTTTTCTGCGAAACTCTAAAACAAGGAAAAAACAGGAACTCGCATTGGGCTCTAGGTTAATAGGTTAGTCCCAAAAATCATATAAAATAGCATATTAATGCATATAAAACATCCAAAACAGATAATAGAATAGCATGGAACAATCAAAAATTATAGATACGTTGGAGACGTATGACTAGGGAACGCCAAGGGAGGTAGATCTACTTGCCAAACACTAGATCCATGGAAAGAAATCAACAAAAACTCACAAGAAACATCGAAATGCAAAACAAATTGGGGTTCTGTTGGGGGGGGGGGAATTTGCGAAAAAGGCAAGAAAAGTTGGGGTCTGTTTGGGGGAAAGTTTCGAAATAGGTAGGGTTCCAAATTCATGAGAACCTTGCTCTAATCCAAGATGGTGTAGGAAGAAACCCTAGTCCGTGAATTTGTCCTGATGTTCACGAATTGGAGGTGGATTCGAGGAGGAACACAAAGAAGACGAGGGGAAAACAAGGGAAATGACAAGGGGAAACACTCTATTGGACAAGATTCACACCAAGCACTTCCCAAATCACAAGCAATACAAGAGATGCATCAAGATCCAAGAACAACAAGGGAAATATGATACATGGCAATTCTTGAGGTAGTTCACCCTAATCTATGGAGAGATGGGTCTTGAATCCATGGATGTATCTTCCCAGGAAGGGGCCTTGAATCCCTAAGAATCTTCTTCCATGGAGGCCTTGTGCTCCAATGGAGTCTATCTCTCTCTCTCTCTCTCTCTCAATCCCACAAGGGGAGATACATGAGCTAAAGTCTATGATATGAGATATATTCTTAGCTATCCAACAAATGAGGTGGAGGAGGTCTATATATAGTGCTAGGGGTGAAGGGGTAAGTTAGGTGGGCATACCAGGCCAATTGGGCCGCATTACGCACAAGCAAGGCCGGATGATCCAGACGGGGACCCGGATGATCTAGGTAGGTCCCAGATGATCCGGCTTTAGGGCAAGCCTTCGGTGCCTTCGGTCGCCTCGAATGATTCGGAAGGGGTCCGGACGTCCGTCTGATCCCTGAATGTCGCGCCGTCTTCTTCTTTCTTTCATCTTCGCTTCCACGCTTCCCTCGGGGATGGTGTAGTCGTACGCTTGCGCTCACACTCCTCGTCATCCATCAAGCTCCGATAATACATATCATGCACACGGAGGGGTGTCAAGTAGTATACCATCCTCGAAGGGGTCAACCGAACACGTGTAAAGGAGATGATTCACCTTTATGTATGTGAAGTAGATGTTGCATGTTTCACTTGTCAAATGGACTCTTGACATGGTGATGTTTGTAGGATGCTCCGCATCACACCTAGAACAGGAACCAGGAAAATTCACTGTCGCCGCGGATCACGGAACAGAGAGCCTGTGCCGCAAATCACCGCTGCATTGTTGATGCCATGACTAACCGCCTTGCTGCCCTCTAATAAGCCACAAGTGTAGGGGTCGCAACAATCTTCGATGGAATGTATCACAACACAAGTTTATTGGGAGCCAAATAATATTGATAAGATTTAGGGATTGAGTTGACAATTCGACCATACTTGGAAACAAATATTTGTTTGAGATAATTTATTAGTAGCAAATGTGTTGAAGTGATTGGCCTTAGATTGCAGTATAGTGTTCTACATTTGCTAAGTACCGAGATAAACAATAGTCAAAAGATTAGACATGAGGATGAATAATGGGACGCTACACGGCTAGTATGAAATATTCCCACTATAAACTCTTATAAGACCAAAAACGTCTTATAGAAGTTCACAGAGGGAGTATTAGGAACTCCCTATAGCACGCTGCTATTGGGCAACATTGTAACTGAGCCTGAGTATTTTTTTCTTTCTAATATTGGTTCTTTGCCGGGGCATTGTTTTTTCGGTTTTATTTGGTTTTCTCTGATTTTCTCTGATTTGCTTTGGTTGTTCCTTTTCTTTTTTCTTTGGTCTTATTTGGGTTTTCCATTTTTCTTTTTCTTGTTTCTTTTGTATATGCATTGCACATTTTTTGTATACACTAGTAACAATTTTCAAATATACGGTTAACATTGTTCAAATATATGATTAATATTTTTCAAATATATGTTTCAACTTCTATTTTTTTCACACATATCATACACTTTTCGTATACATCTAAAACATTTTTATATGCGTTTCACATTTTTTAAATATGTGTTAAATATTTTTTCAAATACACGTTCTTGTACGTAACATTTTTTAATTGATACCAACATTTTGTACTTTGTATAAATATTTTTTGAAATGTCACGAACCTACTTTTGAAACACGTGAACATTTTTTTTTAAATGTGACCTTGTTTTTAAATGAAATACGTGAACATTTTTTGAAATGTCAAAAACCTACTTTTGAAACATGTGAACATTTGTTGTACAAAACATTATTTTTGATGGCACACACATTTTTGTACATTTTTTTGACACTATCACATACTTTTTTTTATGAAATACATGATATTTCTTGAAATGTCACATATTATCAATTATTTTTTGGAAATATATAATTATATTAATTTTTATAAATACAAACATTTTTTGTGTCTAAACACACTTTATTTAATGATCATAGTCCAAATACAATGGGATACAATTTAGGTCTGGAGTATCAAGGAGCCACAAATGGCGTCCTAAAGAAAGATATGTTCATGTAGTGCCTTCCTACGTGCATGCCAGACCTTGGTTGCAATTCGATCCTGCGACCTCACGGTCATTGGCATGATGCCCTAACCACCACACCATCTAGCGTTAGCTACACAGCTACAGCTTCTTCCTTTTTTTCTTCTTACGTCTTTTCCTTTTTCTATTTCTATTTCTACTTCTTTTTCCTTTTTTCGTCTTCCTTTTTATTTGGAACAGTTTTTTCTGTTTTTTATTCATTTTCGTTTTTTATTTTTTATTCGGAATGGTTTTGTTTGGTTTTTATTCTTTTTCTTTTTTCCTTTTGCTACTTTGAATGAACATTTTTTTTCAAAATTGATGAACTCTTTTCAAAATCAATGAACTCTTTTTCAAAATCAATGAACAATTTTTTAAAATCGATGAACTATTCTCAGTATCGAAGAAAGTTTTTTCAAAATTGATTTTTTTTCAAAATCGATGGACTCTTTCCAAAACTGATGAATTCTTTTTCAAATCAATGAACTTATTTTTCAAAATCAATGAACTCTTTTTCAAATTGATGTTTTTTTTAAATCGATCAACTCTTTTTCAAATCAAGGAACTATTTTTTTCAAAATCGATGAACTCTTTTTCAAATCGATGAACTCTTTTTCAAAATTGGTGATTTTTTTTTCAAAATCGATAAAGCCTTTTTAAAATCGATGAACTATTTTTCAAATTTACTTTTTTCAAAGAGATTTATATTGGTTATACGTTAACGTTTCACTAAAGAAAACATTTAGTATGCCGTGTTTCTACCTCTATACAAAAGAGCTAGCATGGTCTGTTGGTTATTGCGTTAAGTTGTGAGTGTTGAGGTGCTGGGTTCGAATCCATTGATCCCATATATTCACAACTAGGATTAGTTTCATTTTTTTCGCGTTGCCGGTAGCACCAACCGGCGCCTGCAGCGCTGATTAGGAGCACCCCCATGCAGGGAGCTCCTATCTCACGCTAATTGCGTCGAAATGTCGATGTTTCGCACAGGCGTGGCAAACCAGGGCTGGCCCATTTGGCAATCGCGATATTAAAAAAGGTGAAACAAGGAATACGCTGGTGCTGGGATTCAAACCGGCGACCTCGCGGTCTAGCGCGTGCTATGCTAGCCACTGCAGCCAACTAGCTCCAGTGTTAAATTAGCAACGGAACAGTAAAAGAAACAACAACGACATCGATAAAACTTAATGTTTGCTAAAAAATCCAAAGATTGCAAACGAGAACATTTTTCAAAATTACGAACAAATTTGTAACAGGGCTGGCCCATTTGGCAATCGCGATATTAAAAAAGGTGAAACAAGGAATACGCTGGTGCTGGGATTCAAACCGGCGACCTCACGGTCTAGCGCGTGCTATGCCACTGCAGCCAACTAGCTCCAGTGTTAAATTAGCAACGGAACAGTAAAAGAAACAACAACGACATCGATAAAACTTAATGTTTGCTAAAAAATCCAAAGATTGCAAGCGAGAACATTTTTCAAAATTACGAACAAATTTGTAACAGAAATTTTGGAAAAACGAGAACAGAAAATTGAAATTCAGAACAAAAATTGAAATTTTGAACAAATTTCGAAAAAACACAAAAATTGAACCTCCAAACTTTTTGAAGAAGCGAACAAATTTTCAATTCAGAACATTTTTCAGAAAAATGAACAAAATCTAAATTTGTAAACTTTTTCCAGAACACAAACAAAATTTACAACTGAGAACATTATTTGAAAATGTGAACAAAATTTTGAAACTGCCAGCATTTTTCAACATGTTTTTCTTTGGAAATTCTGAATATTTTGTAACAATGCGAACAATTTTTGAAATGTGAACAAAATTATAAACTTTGAACATTTTTCAGAACATGAACAGAAATCCAAAAACATTTTTTGAAGCGATGAACAAATTTCGAAATTCCAAACATTTTTGTAAATTGACAACAAAATTTTGAAAATGTGAACAAAATTTGGAATTTTGAACATTTTTGAATTGTAACCAATAATGTGAAAACAGGAACATTTTTTGAAATTGTGAACAAAATTTTGGCGATGTGAACATTATATCAAAATATGAACAAATTTTGACAACAAGATTTTTTTTGAAAATTCTGAAAAATATTTTAACTTAAAAGGAAAAGAAAATAAATAAAGAAAACGAAAGAACAGAGAAAGACAGTGAAGGAAACCCAAAAAAACCAGTAGAAGGAACAAAAGTTTTTTGAAAATTCCGTGAACTGGTTTTAACTTTTGTCGCTGCTGTGTGTTTCTTTAAGTTTCGCATTGTGGTTCGTTTAACTTGCACGAGCCAGCCGTGGTGGCTAGCGCGTCGTGTGGCCCTGCCGCGGTCGTCTGGCTCTGCCGCCCGCCCGCCCCTGCCTCCGCCCGCCCCTGCCTCCGCCCCCTCCACCCTCCCTGCAAAGCCGACGCCCGTCGGTGCCGCTCACCTGCCAGTTTCCGGCCGTCCGGCGGCAACATCGCAGCAAGCTAGTGTGCAAATCAATTTAAGGTACCGAAACCCCCTATTTTTTGACTCAGGGTTTGCTTTTTTGCACTATACTATCATGAATTGATGAACACATATATAATTTTGTCATCATTTCTGCCTTAATTAGCTTTATTGATAGAAACATAGTCTTTTCGAGCTATGGTCCATATAGTATGTACTATGTATGCTTCTTTATACAAAAGTTAGACTTAATTGAGAACTTTAGTGTATTTGTAAGACCATATTGATCTATTTTTATGTGATATTGGTAACTAGTTAGAACATCCACATATCATATTTCTTGTAAAAAAAAATTTTGGGGGGGTCGGACCACCCTAATGTCAAATGCTAGCTCCGCCACTGTCCCAGAGGTTCTGAGTTCGATCCCTAGCGCAAACTATTTTTGCTGTTTTTAATCTCGCGACAAGCAAAACGGTCGCGAGAAGGGAAACGGCCGCAAATGGGCCGGCCTAGTGTGAGCTGCGCCCTGTGCAATGGCGCGATAACTTGCCGCAGTAAGCGGCGAATAGGAAATTCCCCCCATACACACCTTGCCCATTATGACGTTGTCGTGAAGAAACACATGGTTACTGGGCCAACCCACCATGCAGTCTTGTGTTTCGCAGAAAGCGCCTATGTCTTGCTTCAAGCGAGATACTACGATGTCTAGCTGAAGACAGCCCCCGATTGGGCCAGCATGGCCACAAGCCTTCAGCGCTTTTTATGTTTCATCTTTTTTGAATTCATTTTTGTTTTGATTTTTAACTTTCGCTTATATTTCGAAATATTGTATGTCTATTATAAAAAACAATTTACATACAAAATTTGAAAAACGTTAATCTTGCATTAAAAATGTAAATGCATATAGAAATATGTTTCTGATGAATACAAAAACTGTAAAACGCGTATGAAAAAATATAAATTAAGAAAATAAGTTTTCAATTGTGTTTTAGTTTTTTTCAATCATTCATGAAAAAATTGTTAAATGCTTATAATTTTTTTTCCAATGTATACGAAAAATGTATAAAAAATGTACCATTTGTATGGAAAAAAGTAGACATAATAAGTTTTCGAAAATGTTAATCATGTATTTGGACAATGTTAAATGTGTGTATAAAAATGTTTCTGATGTATATAAAAAAATTGGAATGTGTAAAATACACATAAAAAATGTGTTTAAATTTTTTAATCAGGAATAGAAAAAAGGTTAAATTTGTATACATAAAATGTGCCCGATGTATACAAAAAATTTACAATGTTGATAGAAAAAGTGAACATAAAAATATATGTTTAAAATATTCATTATCTATTTTATGCATGTTAAACGTATATAGAAAAAATGTTCCTAGTGTACACATAAAATGTACAGTGTGCACGAGAAAATAGACATAAAAAATATAAGTTGTGAAAAGTCTTAATCATGTATTTGAAAAATATTAAACGCATACATAAAAATTGTTGCTGGTGTATATGAAAAATGCACAATGGAAACAAAGAAAAGCTATACAAAAAGAAAAGGAACCACAAAAAACAAAGGAAACAAAAAAAAGTAGCACCAAAAAAGATGAAGAAAAAACTAATAAAAACTGTGAAGTAAACGAGAAAATTGATGAAAAAGTGAAAACCAAAGAAAACCGATGAAGAAAAAAAGAAAACCGATAAGGAAAAAAGGAAAAAGAACCAGATAAAACCATACATAAAAATGAGCGAGCAACTAAACTAGCGAGCGAGCGACAATGCTAAAAGATCAGCCTATATGCGCGAGCCCTTCATACGAGATGAATGCTAGTCTCGCTATAAGCGAGATATAGAATTCGTGGCAAGCCTAACTTGGATCATCCAGAATAGAGTGAACGTATATATCGAATTGTCGATTCGAGGCGACGCTGATGTCAGTGGACCGTCCCATTCGAGCAGCACAGTGCTTTGATTGTGCTAGCTACATAGTGTTGTGCAATCACTGACCTAACCTGTAATAAATACAGAAAGAAAATAATATAGGTACTAGTCCCACCTTATTTTGGGTACTGGTCCACATATTTGATACTCCTATTTTGCCACCACCTGATTATCTCTGATAGACGGTTTTTATTCTCTTTTACTTTTTTGTGTGAGGTATATTCCCTTTTACTTTGTATACAAGATTTGTCTGAGATCAAAGTTCATAAAGTTGATCAATTTTATAGAAGAAAAATCAAGATTCATAATATGAAATTAATATCATTAGATGTGTCATGAATTTGGTTTTTATATTGTATAACTTTAGTATTGTAGATGTTGATATTTTTTATATAAATATGGTTATTTACGACTTTTATATGCCAAATAAAAAAGACCGAGTGAGTATACTAATTAAATGATTGGCCGTTACTAGTCGGGCCACAAAACTTTGCCCAAGATATCGAAGGAGGTCCGGCCTGCATTATTGGAGTCCGGCACTCCACACAGAGGTCAAATCGCGGTAACTGCTGAAAGCAACCATTCGCAGAGAAGAAGGAAACTACTGAAAGCAACGATCCTCATCAAAAAGAAAAAAAAAACTACTGAAAGGAATGGGCGGTGCTACCGAAAGGAACGGGCGGTGCCAGATTCAAACGAAACGGTATTGACGTCCTATCCTATCCTGCCAAACAGCATGGCACACCCACGGTACTTTTCTCGTGATCAGTCAAACGTGTCACTCAAGATTATATCCCGTAGCGGCTGCGTGGCTAGCAGCAGGTGCAGAGTGACGTTTTTCTTCCTCTTGTCGTATAGGTGGAAGCTTTTGATGAAGTAGTGGTCGATGGAAAATAATTGGAGGGAGCGAGGCGGCACATTGGCCAGCCGACGTGTCCCGTTGTGTTCGTGATAACAACGAGATTTGCTACAATCTTGTCAGTGTACCCTAAGGGCAACTCCAACACACGACTTCATCTTCTTCGCGTTGGTTCGTTTGGGCCAAAACGGGATGGCTCGGCCCAACACGAGGCCGCATCCGTATTTTATGTCAGTTTAGCGTTTGATCCGTCCTATTTCCGGCGCAAACATGCGCCTGGTTTGCGCCCAAACGGCCAGACACACGCTTGCTCGTCGCCCGCCTTGAGAACGCGTAGCGGCCGTTCACCTACCTCAACCGCCCAAAATTAATGCGACGCGCGGTGGGGCCTGACTGTCATTCACACGGGCGGAGGATCGTCGTCCTTTTTAACGTGGAAGTCGTGGACCGGCCAGTTGTCAGCACCACTGACATACCGGACCCGCAGGACAGCCAAGCTGGGCCGGAAGGAGGCCGACCCCAGCGCGTGCCCAAGGCCAACCCTCGAGTCTATGGGCCTGACTGGGTTCGGTGAAGCCCAGCCGCACTCACTACTTAACCAAGACCACCCGATGGAGCAAGGCATCCAGAGGATCACGACTCGGCGGCGGCGGCAAGAACCCTAGTTTCCTATCGTTCCTCTCCATTCGTGTAATCCAGCTTGTAATCAGATTGAGATAAACACTTGAGGCAATAGATCGATCCCTCCACTCTTATCCTAACACTTGGTATCAGAGAACAAACACCACCCTCCTCTCGCGCGATCTGGCGCAATTCATCGAAACCCGTCGTCTTTGGCAAGCTCGGGTTCAAATCGAGGCCATGGATCCGACCATGAAGGAGTACATGGACAAGATCACAAGCTCCATGGAGGAATTTCGGCTGGACTCCGCAGCAACACGGCGGCGATCCACGCAAACACCGCCAAGCTGGACGATCTGACGGCCTGGCGGTCCAATCTGGAGCGCCGCGTCGACCAGCTCGCCGATGCGGTGGCGGATCTGCAGCACGGACGCCTGCGTGCGGCGGCAGCGTCTGGTGTGGCGGCCAAGGAGACCAACGCGCCCAGTCCAAGCCTAGACGCGGGCACTGCGGCGGTCTTGCAGCCACACGGGTCAGGGGACCACGGCGACACATTTCTTCACCGGGAGAAGGTGCTGGCGACCCCGCCGGCACCGCTCCCGGGCACTGGTCAGTACACTTCCCAGTCGCCCGCTCCTCCCCTGTCCCCCTTTGCTCATGCGAGCCAGCTCCTTGCCGGACTGGGCCAAGCACACCCATCCGTGACGTTTCCCCAATTCGCGGGAGACAACCCGAAATTATGGAAAACGCTATGTGAGCAGTACTTTTCCATGTTCAAGATCCATTCCACTTTCTAGGTACCTATGGCTGCACTCAATTTCTCTGGGACAGCCTCTGTTTGGTTGCAATCTCTCCAAAACCGCCTCTCAGAATTTGATTGGGAGGCATTTGCAGCTCTGCTCTGCACCCGTTTTGGTCGGGATAAACACCAGCTACTGATTCGTCAATTTTACACCATTCGACAAACCTCATCCGTAGCAGATTACATTGAGCGTTTTGAGCTAATTGTGAATCATTTGGCATCTTACTCTGAAGCCATACATCCTTACTTTTATCTCACTCGTTTTGTCGAGGGCTTGCGGGTGGATATACGTGCGGTCGTGTTGATCCAACGACCGCCGGACCTGGACACGGCGTGCTCTCTGGCGCCGCTGCAAGAGGAGGTCGTTGAATCGGCGCAGCAAGCGCACCAGCCGCGGGCCACGCCGCGCGGCGCCGACGCCATGCTCCGACCAAGCACGCTGCCTCCGCCACCACGACCGACTCCGGCAGCTTCACCAACACCGGCAGCGGATCGTCGCGGCGTGGAAGGTGCTCGCACCGACACTTCCAAGGTCAAGGCCTTGCACGACTACCGACGTGCTCGTGGTCTTTGCTTCAAATGCGGGGAAAGATGGGGGCACGATCACGTGTGCCCCACGTCCGTGCAGCTGCACGTCATCGAAGAACTGCTGGAATTGTTCAGCCTCGACAAGCCCATGGACAAACAAATCCACTCACAGACAGTGGACGACGTGGTGATGGCCATCTCTCGTTCAACACTGTCAGGGGGAGTTTCTGCCAAAGCATTTCAATTGCAAGCATGGATCCAGGGCAGGGAAGTTCTGATGTTAGTGGATTCGGGCAGTTCCACAACCTTCGTCAACAACAAACTGGCGGCATTCCTGGAAGGGGTCGAGCCGTTGCCCAGAACTTACAGAGTCCGTGTAGCTGATGGAGGTGAACTCAAGTGCTCGTTGGTGATTCCTCAATGCTCATGGTGATGTCAAGGGCACGAATTTCAGACTGATATGAAGGTGTTGCCACTGGGCATATACGATGCTATACTTGGAATGGATTGGCTCGAGGAGCATAGCCCAATGACAGTGGATTGGAAGGCCAAGCATATCGCAATTCCTTCAGATCAAGGATCAATTTCACTAAAGGGGCATGACGCAGAGTCGACAGAGTGCTTGGTCATTAACAACCTGCAACTGCAAGGGCACTGCAACAACAATGTTGTGGCTTACATGGTGCAATTGCACGCCATCCCATCAAATGGAGAGCCGGCTGACCCCACGCTAGACTGCATCAAAGAGATACTCGTAGAATTTGAAGATGTGTTCGGAGAACCAACTAAACTACCTCCTCGGCGTGCTTGTGACCACAAGATCCCTCTAATTCCAGGGGCGCAGCCTTTTAACATCCGACCCTACAGGCACAAACCAGAGCACAAGGACGAAATAGAGAAGCAAGTTGAAGAACTCCTCCGCACGGGCATTATTCAGCGCAGCTCAAGTCCTTTCTCTTCTCCGGTGATCCTAGTAAAGAAGAAAGACGGCACATGGAGGTTATGCGTGGATTACCGTCTCTTGAATGCTCTCACATGTGTGGCTAAGTTTCCAATACCAATCATCAAAGAGCTGCTTGATGAGTTACACGGTGCTCAATGGTTCTCGAAGCTGGACCTCCGTGCTGGGTACCACCAAATCAGGTTGGCAGAAGTGGAAGAGTACAAGACAGCGTTTCAAACTCATTCAGGGCATCTTGAATTCTGGTAGTCTCATTTGGCCTCGCAGGCGGTCCAGCCACTTTCAATGGAGCCATTCATTTCACATTGAATCCCCTCCTAAGGCACTGCGTCCTCCTATTCTTCGATGACATACTAGTTTTCAGCCGGACCTTGCAAGATCACCTGCAACATCTGCGCCAAACCCTGGAGTTGCTTCGACGCGACCACTGGAAAGTCAAGATGAGCAAGTGCTCGTTTGGTCAGCAGCAGTTGACATACCTAGGCCATGTCATCAGCGCGAAAGGAGTCGCCACGGACCCAGGGAAGATCCAGTCAGTTGCAAACTGGCAAGCGCCCCACAAACGTTAAGGAAGTCCGCAGTTTCTTGGGGCTTGCCGGATACTACAGAAGATTCGTGCGCATCTTCGGGGTCATTGCCAAGCCACTATCCAATCTCCTCAAAAAGGGTGTGCCGTTTGTATGGACAGAAACAACGGAAGAAGCTTTCCAGTTGCTGAAAACACAATTGATATCAGCCCCAGCCCTCGCGCTACCAGACTTCAACAAGCCATTCTCAATAGAGACAGACGCAAGCGAATACGGCATTGGGGCCGTTCTGCAACAAGAAGGCCATCCGATAGCGTTCATGAGCAAGGCTTTGGCACCTCGATACCAGGGATTGTCAACATATGGAAAAGAGTATTTGGCAGTGATAGTGGTTGTGGACCAATGGCGCCCTTACCTTCAACACAGAGAATTTACAATCCATACAGACCAGAAAAGCCTCATTCATCTCGAAGAGCAACGCCTAGCGACCCCGTGGCAGAGGAAAGCGTTCACTAAGCTGTTGGGGCTGCAATACACCATCAAATACAAGAAGGGGAAGGAGAATATAGCTGCGGATGCCCTTTCTCATGCCAAACCAGAGGAGATTTTGAATCCAATCACCTCCTGCCAGCCAACGTGGTTGGAAGACATCCTGTCCAGCTATAACGCAAACCCCCAAGCACAACGGCTACTAGAACAGCTTGCAGTTCGCCCAGACCCGAAGGAGAGATTCACTCTCACCCAAGGGCTAATCAGGTTCAGAGGGCGAATTTGGCTGGGTGGGTCCACAACTCTCCAACAGAAGATCATTGCAGCATTCCACGATAGTCCTATGGGGGGACATTCAGGCATTCCAGCTACGTATCGACGCATCCGGCAACTCTTTGCTTTGCCAAAAATGAAGACCCATGTGCACAACTATATACGTTGTTGCTCCATATGCCAACAGGCCAAGCCAGATAGATCTGCAAGTCCCGGACTCCTCAACCCACTGCCAATACCAACTGCACCATGGGACATGATTACTATGGATTTCGTCGAGGGCCTGCCGCAATCCGGAAAATTCAACTACCTATTGGTCATTGTGGACAAGAGGACAAAGTTTGCCCATTTCCTGCCTCTAGCACACCCCTATACTGCATCAAAAGTGGCTTTGCTATACATGAACCAAGTCTACAAGCTGCACGGGCTGCCCGGAGCCATTGTCTCTGACCGCGACCCGGTTTTCACTAGCCATTTCTGGCAGGAACTCTTCAAGTATGCTGGAACAGAGCTGCGGCTGAGCACGGCCAACCATCCGCAGACAGACGGTCAAACGGAGAGAGTCAACCAATGCCTGGAAACTTACCTTCGTTGCTTCACGCACACGTGTCCTCGACGCTGGAGCTTTTGGATCCCACTTGCCCAGTTTTGGTACAACTCGACCCATCACTCGGCGATCGGGATGACACCTTTCAAGGCCCTGTTTGGTTACGAACCCAGGCACTGGGGCATCTCAGCAGCATCTTCCTGCTCGGTCCCGGCTCTGCAATCATGGCTGGAGGAGTGACAAGTAGTGCAGCAACTACTTCAGCAACACCTCAATCGCGCACGCCAATGCATGAAAGCTCAGGCAGACAAGAAGCGCTCCTGGCGCCAGTTTGAAGTGGGCGACAAGGTATTCCTCAAGCTACAACCATACATTCAAATGTCAGTTGCTCCGCGCGCCAATCACAAGCTATCATTCAAGTTCTTCGGACCCTTTCCAATCATTGCCAAGGTCAACGATGTCGCATATAAGCTTCAGCTGCCTCTAGACGCCACTGTGCACCCGGTCTTTCATGTGTCGATGCTCCGGTGTGCACTACTTCCAGGTACGGAGGCTACCCCAGAACTACCTATTGATCATGACATGTTGGCAGTACCAGTGCAGATTCTGCAATCACAATGGCGCAAAGGGACGAGCGGCATGGTTGAACAGGTTAAGGTTCGGTGGTCTCAAGGCGACAAGGTGGACACCACTTGGGAAGACAAAGCTGCACTACAGGCATGCTTCCCACATGAAGAGGCTTGGGGGCAAGCCTCGACACAAGGAGGGGGGATGTCAGCACCACTGACATACCGGACCCGCAGGACAGCCAAGCTGGGCCGGAAGGAGGCCGGCCCCAGCGCGTGCCCAAGGCCAACCCTCGAGTCTATGGGCCTGACTGGGTTCGGTGAAGCCCAGCCGCACTCACTACTTAACCAAGACCACCCGATGGAGCAAGGCATCCAGAGGATCACGACTCGGCGGCAGCGGCAAGAACCCTAGTTTCCTATCGTTCCTCTCCATTCGTGTAATCCAACTTGTAATCAGATTGAGATAAACACTTGAGGCAATAGATCGATCCCTCCACTCTTATCCTAACACCAGTCCACAGCTTCCACTTCCTGGCCAGCCAGCCTCCTCGAGCCCCGACATGAGCAAACCCTAGGCACCGCCGTCGCACCCCCACTCGTCCACCTCCTGGCCGACGCCATGGAGTGGCATTGGATCGGCAAGGGGAAGCACGCCCACGAGGCCGGCTCCTCCTCTGGCCGACGCCGCTCCCGTAGGTCCGCGCTGCCCGCACCACCTTCTCCGCCCACACCATCTGCTCCGCCAGCTTTCAAGATCGTGTCAGCGGCGGCTGGGCATCGCGACAGGCCGTACATCCACGTCGATGTCTGCCGGTGTTACTAGGAGACGGCGATGCCATTACCGTGGGGAGATGTCCACCTGGCAAACAACTGGCATCTCTCCGCCGACCGCATGCCGATCCCTCTAGTGCTCGTGAGTGGCCGCGCCCGCCACATGGAGATCGACGGATGCCGCACCCTCCTGCCACTGGATCTGCTGGAAGACCCCAGGTACATCATAGATTCACCGCTGTGGGATACGTGGTTCCGTGATGAGCACGACCTGCGGCAGCATTCTTTTTTTGCCGGTCGTCCTCCTAGCTCGTGCTGCCCGCGTCCTCCTCGTGCTGACAGCTATCCCCAAATGCGGGGCCGTAGGCGTGTGCGCGACATCACGCCGACGCCTTCTCCGCCCCCGTCCCCGTCCTCGCCCACCGCCGTCGCCCATGACCGAGAAGGAGGAGGCCCGCCTCATTAGGTGGGTCATGGAGGACTCCATGGCCACCCATGACGAGCGGCAATGGGATGGCCTGCAAACCGTGCTGGCCCTCTTTCCGGTCGGCGATGTGGCCATCCCGGAGCTAGATCTCAACGTCAAGGAGGAGGTGCAAGAGGAGGAGGTCATGGAGGAGCCGCCCGTCACCGTGTGGAACCCTCGTCAGGTGGGCCAGCGGTCGAGCTGGTCATGCACGACGCCGGGGATGGCCGACACGGTGGGCGTCGGCCCATGGTCAGCTACGCCGCCGCGGTCACCAGAGCAGAAGCAGGAGCCACAGGAGGAGGTGGTGCAGGCGCCGCCGACGCCTTCGGTCTGGCAGGGGCCTGATACGTCTCCAAAATATCTATAATTTTTATTGTTCCATGCTATTATATTATCAATCTTGGTTGTTTTATATGCATTATTATGGTATTGTATATCATTTTTTGGGACTAACCTATTAACCTAGTGCCTAGTGCCAATTGTTGTTTTTTCCTTATTTTTGTCATTACAGAAAATCAATAGCAAAGAGTCCAAATGGAACGAAACTTTTTAACGATTTTTCTTGGACCAGAAGACACCCTGGAAGCTTCGGGGGGAGGCTAGAAGGGCCACGAGGCGGCAGCAAGCTCAGGGGGCGTGCCCCAGGAGGGGGGCTCCCCCCAAGCTTATGGGCCACTGTGGCACTTCCAACCCTAATTCTTCTTCTATAAATACCCAAATATTCCCCAAAGACCAGAGGGCACACAAAAAATACTATTCCACCGCCGCAAGTTTCTGTCTTCATGAGATCCCATCTGGAG
Organism: Triticum aestivum; assembly: GCF_018294505.1. Taxonomy (NCBI): domain Eukaryota; kingdom Viridiplantae; phylum Streptophyta; class Magnoliopsida; order Poales; family Poaceae; genus Triticum; species Triticum aestivum. The sequence goes on from NC_057802.1 coordinate 278,359,105, forward strand.
ACCTTTTTCGGTACTCTGTCGGAGGGGGATTCGATCATGGAGGGCTTCAACATCAACCTTGCTGTCCTTCCGATCATGTGTGAGTAGTTTACCACAAACATACGGGTCCATAGCTAGTAGCTAGATGGCTTCTTCTCTCTCTTTGATCTTCAATACAATGTTCTCCTCGATGTTCTTGGAGATCTGTTCGATGTAACCTTCTTTTGCGGTGTGTTTGTTGAGATTCGATGAATTGTAGGTTTATGATCAGATTATCTATGAATATTATTTGAGTCTTCTCCGAACTCTTTTATGCATGATTTATATAGCTTTGTATTTCTCTCTAATCTATTGATTTGGTTGCCAACTAGATTGATTTTTCTTGCAACGGGAGAGGTGCTTTGTAATGGGTTCAATCTTGTGGTGCTCAATCCCAGTGACAGAAAGGGACATGACACGTATTTCTATTGTTGCCATTAAGGACAAAAAGATGGGGTTTGTTCATATTAATTGGATCTATCCCTCTACATCATGTCACCTTGCTTAAGGCGTTACTCCGTTCTTGCTAACTTAATACACTAGATGCATGTCGGATAGCGGTCAATGTGTGGAGTAATAGTAGTAGATGCAGGCAGGAGTCGGTCTACTTGTCTCGGACGTGATGCCTATATACATGATCATTGCCTTGGGCATCGTCATAACTATGCACTTTTCTATCAATTGCTCAACACTAATTTGTTTACCCACTGTATGCTTTCTTTCAAGAGAAGCCTCTAGTGAAAACTATGGCCCCCAGGTCTATCTTTTATCTTATTATTTTCTAGTTTATTTTTTTATGTTTTAGTTTAATTAAGACATGTATTGAATTTGGGTACTATGGATGTGCGGACGTTCATGTTTATATTTATGTTTTTCGTATTATTTCCTAGTTTATTATGTTTTTGGAAAAAAAATTGAAGTCCACAAACCCGGACGGTTTGGGACGAGGTGTGCCGGTTGGGCGCACCGATGGCCTCACAACCGCAAGCGGACAGGCGTGTCCATTTTCCTGCCACAAATGGACAAAAAGCGGACGAACCGGATGTCCGTCTGGGGTCATGCATTGGAGTTGCCCTATTCACTAATTCTTTGTTTCCGACAATGTGAGCTTTCGTTAATCTCGTGTATCAAGCTGTTGCGAACCTATCCAACCCATGTCTTGCACCAGGCGGGCGACCTGGGAAAATTCCCTGGGTTGATGCTTTGACAGCAGTAGTGGTTGTTCGGTGGTCTCAAAATTTTGATGCATTTTTTATTATGTTTGAGATGCTTTGAATTTGTTATGAGTTTTGATAATATATTTGGATCTTTTTTTGAAAAAAGTGTCAGATGTTCAACTTCGGAGATAATTGCCATTATTAATGAACCAACATTGACACGATAACAATGTTACTTTTTGAAGTCCTTCTCTTTGAGTTGTGCGCCATTCCTTAACTCACTTTTCTCTCGACCGTTGAATTATGATAACCGACATGATTTTGAAGTTGTTCTCTTCGAGTTGTGCACCATCCCTTAACTCACATGTCACTCAACCATTGAATATGGTCAAAGCTCAAAGGGGTTGTGGACTATGAAGCTTTTACCACAACCTAGGTTCAATGTGGATGACCTCATATTTCTCTTTCTTTTTAGCTAGCCATTGGTTAATCTGTTCGACATCAATGATTAATATTTTTTAACTAATAATATGTGGGTAATGCATCAACCAATGCAGAGCCCGAGTATTTACTCTATTTTTGGGAAAGAATGTATCGAGATGATAACACTATACAAGATTTTTGATATGGGCGTTGCATACAAAATAAGGCCAAGCTAAAAAATAATAACATCAACAACTTCAAAAAGGCCACTTCAGGATAGAGGTTTGGCTTTCGTGTCGCTCCCTAGACGACCTCGGGGCAACCAAGCTTAACAATCATAAGTTTGCTGCTCTTACACTTCTGATGTCATTGTTAGTTTTGACTCTGTCCATGCTAGAAGAAAGGATGAAAGATGGGAGCCTGGTGCCATGGCAGGTTGTGAGTGCGACCATGGTAGATTGGCATCGTGCAAAGGCTTGATGTAGGTCTAGTCATTGTCAGGTCATGGTTTGCTTAGATGATCACTAGCTAGTGACAAGTCCGTCTGGTGAGCGGTTCTGTAGTGTTGGCTTGGATGATGTGGCCATTGCTCGTGGTTTGGCTGAGGCTTGATCAGGAAGTGGGCGAATGGTTGGTCTATATCTAGAAATAGTGTGGTTGGTTCTATTAGAAATGTGCTCTAGTGGCGATCATAGTGATGATCATTGTAATCATGAATTATTGAATAACATCATTTTTATTGGTTGACAAGTATGTCACTTATTTTTGAAACTCTATGCTTGAATGATTATTCTAAACTAGGCCCTAATCAGAGTTCATATGAGGACACATACAAATATTAGATCAGCACATGAATGAACTAATAACCATGTTTCACAGGCCATGGACATGGAGATATCAAACTCATAATGTGAACACATGTTAGGAACATGGGGTTGGACCTACCGGACTTGAAACATAGCATGCATGATTTTAGCTGTCTCTTACAATATGCATGCAATGTCCTTAGAGATGAGACTATTGTATGTACTCGAGATGTATAGTGACTTACACTGGTTGCGAAATGCTACTTCCTAACTAAGTACTTATAAATGTAATTGTCTTGTTTTTCATGAAGCATGCTTTGAGGCATTGTCAGTCAGGATGAGCTTTTCCCGTCTCTTCAATGAGAGACAATCTCCAGGCCCCTCACATGATCGGAACTAGAAATGCATAACCATGCTACTTAAGGTTAAAGAGTTAACCTATAATGATTATGAGTCACATGATTGAGAAAGAGTAGTTGAGCTTGAGCTTGACCAATATTGTGAGGCAAAAGGATTAACATGTAAGGAACATTGTTAAGTGACGGTGCAGAATGCCATCAGATCCCTCCGTACGGTAGCTAATACGTCTCCAACGTATCTATCATTTTTATTGTTCCATGCTGTTACATTATCATTCTTGGATGTTTTACAACCATTTTATAGAAAATTTATATCATTCTTTGGGACTAACCTATTGACATAGTGCCCAGTGCCAGTTGCTGTTTTTTGCTTTTTTTACTTCGCAGAAAATCAATACCAAACGGAGTCCAAACGCAGCGAAACTTTTTGGAGAATTTTTCTGGACCAGAAGACACAAGATGGGCCGAAGAAATACCAGAGGGGTGCCCCGAGGGGGGCACAACCCACCTGGGCGCGCCCTGGTGGGTTATGCCCACCTTGGTGGCCTCCCGCACCGCCTATTTGCTCTATAAATACCCAATATTCCAGAAACCCTAGGGGAGTCGACGAAAATCAATTCCAGCCGCCGCAAGTTCCATAAACCACATATCCAATCTAGACACCACCACGGAGGGGTTCATCATCCTCATTGGTGCCTCTCCGATGATGCGTGAGTAGTTCATTGTAGACCTTCGTGAAGGAAATATGCCCTAGAGGCAATAATAAAGTTATTATTTATTTCCTTATACCATTATAAATGTTTATTATTCATGCTAGAATTGTATTAACCGGAAACTTAGTACATGTGTGAATACATACACAAACAGAGTGTCCCTAGTATGCCTCTACTTGACTAGCTCTTTAATCAAAGATGGTTACCATATCAGGATGTTTTGGATCTTCAAAGCCAGGTGGTTGTGCAACATACACTTCTTCTTCAATCTTGCCATTGAGAAAGGCACTCTTCACATCCATTTGGTACAGGAGGATATTGTGATGGTTGGCATAGGCTAGCAGTATGCGAATGGCTTCAAGCCTAGCCACTGGAGCAAATGTTTCATCGAAGTCAATCCCTTCAACTTGAGTGTATCCTTGAGCAACGAGACGAGCCTTGTTTCTGACAACTTGGCCATGCTCATCTTCTTTGTTGCGATAGATCCATTTGGTACCAATGATATTGTGCTTGCGAGGGTCAGGACGCTTGACTAATTCCCACACATTGTTCAGCTCGAACTGTTGAAGCTCTTCTTGCATAGCTTGAATCCATTCAGGTTCCATGAAGGCTTCAACAACTTTCTTGGGTTCAGATATAGAGACAAATGCAAAGTGCCCACAGAAATTTGCTAGCTGTGTTGCTCTTGAACGAGTGAGTGGACCAGGTGCATTGATGCTATCAATTATCTTCTCAATCTGTACTTCATTTGCAACACGAGGATGAACTGGACGAAGATTTTGCCCTTGCTGACCAATGTCTTCTTCTTCAGCATTGGCTTCAGGCTGAGCAGTGTCTTCAAGTTAATTAGGCGCAGAAATGATAAGTTCCTCTTCAGCCTGTGCCTCTGAAGGTATGATTTCTCCAGTACCCATAAGCTTAATCGATTCACTAGGAGGTACTTCATCTAGCACATTTGGCAGGTGCTCTCTTTGCGAGCCGTTAGTCTCATCGAACCGCACATCCACAGTTTCAACCACTTTATAGTGAAAGAGGTTGAAGACTCTGTAGGAGTGTGAATCCTTTCCGTAACCAAGCATAAAACCTTCATGTGCTTTCGGTGCAAATTTTGAAGTGTGATGTGGATCCTTGATCCAGCACTTAGCACCAAATACTCTGAAGTAACTGACGTTTGGCTTCTTACCAGTTAGAAGCTCATAGGATGTGTTCTTTAGAAGCTTGTGAAGATAAACACGGTTGATGATGTGGCATGCAATATCAATGGCTTCAGGCCAGAACTTCCTTGGAGTCTTGTACTCATCAAGCATCGTCCGAGCCATCTCAATGAGTGTTCTGTTCTTGCATTCCACGATGCCATTCTGCTAAGGTGTGTATGGTGCAGAGAACTCATGAGTGATGCCCAATGTATCAAGATAAGTGTTGAGGCCTGTGTTCTTGAACTCTGTGCCGTTGTCACTTCTGATGTGCTTGATCTTGATGCCATAGTTTGTCATGGCACGGTTGGCAAATCGTCTGAAGACATCCTGCACTTCATTCTTGTAGAGAATTATATCCACCCATGTATATCTTGAATAATCATCAACAATGAAGAAGCCATAGAGACAAGCAGTGGTAGTAAGAGTAGAGTAGTGAGTAGGGCCAAATAGGTCCATGTGAAGCAGCTCAAAGGGTTGAGATGTTGTCATGATTGTCTTCGAGGGATGCTTGGCCCTTGTCATCTTTCCAGCTTCGCAGGCACCACACGGATGATCCTTCTTGAACATGACGCCCTTGATGCCTATGACGTGTTTCTTCTTCGCGAGAGTGTACAAGTTCCTCATGCCAGCATGCCCTAGCCTCCAATGCCAAAGCCAACACTCTGAAGCTTTTGCTAGAAGACATACGGCCAACTGTGGTCCTGCTGAGAAATCTACCATGTACAAATCGTCCTTTCGATATCCTTCAAAGACTAGAGATTTGTCAGACTCCATAAGCACAAGGCAACGATATTTTCCAAATATCACAATCATGTTCAAGTCACAAAGCATTGAGATAGACATTAAGTTGAAACCAAGGGATTCAACAAGCATCACTTTATCCATGTGCTGATCCTTTGAGATTGCAACTCTACCTAGACCCAATACCTTGCTTTTACCAGTGTCAGCAAATGTGATGTGACTCCTGTCAGATGGACGTAAGGTTGATTCCATGAGAAGACTTCGATCACCAGTCATGTGGTTAGTGCATCCACTGTCCATAATCCACTCAGAAGCCTTTGGTATCGTACCCTACAGTGCAGTTAGGGGGATAGGCTTCACCAAGGGAAATGTGAAGCATAAACATTTGACGAACAAGCATATTATCAAAGTTCAGATCCTGGTTAGGGTAGATAGGATGAATGTCAAGGAAACCAGGAACAAAATACATAGTAAGACCATTTGGGCATTTCATCTTGCGCCCCACAAGATGTTTTAGGTCCCGAGCATAAGCATCAGACGCCTTTGATTTCCGGCTGGAGACCCTTCCCTGCAAAAGAGAGTTAATTTTTCTTAACCACCCACATCTTCAGGGGCGGCTTAGAAGCAATGAGTCTAAGTCCAACATCTGAGAACTTCGGCTTTGGAGCCCTAGCAAATAGCCTTGCAGGTGGTGAATAATACTCATAAGAGTAAGCAGAATAGTTCTTGGTCTTGTGAACATAGCGGTCTGAAGAAACACACTCATATTCACAAGTCTGAGTATGGTTTCCCTGCAAAACATTGGTGTTAGGGTGACTCTGGTGAGTCCTCTATCTGTATGAAGCCTTTGGACCATATGAAGCCTTTGGTCTGGGGTTTGTCTTCTTCCGAGGTGGTGTCATGATGACATTCACAAGAAGATTCTCAAGACAACTCTTTGGTACCCAGATCTTCTTCATAGGTGGTCCATTCCTGCAGTTAGTACCAATATACCTGGCAAACACTTCACCATTCTGATTCTTAAACAGTTTATAGTTTGCATCAAAGGATTCATCAATGATAATCGGGTTAGCACAAGTGAAGCCAGATAAGGTGGATGGATCCACTGAAGGCCCCTTTGCAGCAACCCATGTCGTTTTGGGGTACTGCTCAGGCTTCCAGTAAGAACCATCAACATTCATTTTCCTTTCGAACCCAACACCCTCTTTCCTAGGGTTTCAGTTCAGAATCTGCTTTTTGAGGACATCACATAGAGTCTGATGCCCTTTGAGACTTTTGTACATTCCTGTCTCAAGCTATGTCTTCAACCTGGCATTCTCATCAGCAATAGTAATGGTATCCTCAGTAGAGGGGTTAGTTACCACATCAATAGTTGAAGATATTTCAACAGTAGCAGCAGTAGAACATTCAGCAATAGAGACAGCGTTATCACGCTCAAGACATTTTAGACATGGTGGTTCAAATCCTTCCTGAGCGGAACTAATCTGTTGAGCGCGGAGTGACTTGTTCTCCTTTTGAAGATCCTCATGAGCCGATCTCAAGTTCTTGCTTTCTTTGAAGATAATCGTAGGAAAGCTTTTCATGAGTTGTTGAGAGCGTTTCATGATGACTTTCAAGTTCCTCGTACTTAACATGAAGATTTTTGATGTCTTCAATTAAGGGCTGAGATCGGATCATTTCCGCGTCCAACAGGTCATCGCTTTTGTCTAGCAATTTTTGAATATGTTCCATGGCATTCTGTTATTCAGTTGCAATTTTAGCAAGTGTTTTGTAGCTAGGTTTAGATTCACATTCAGAGTCATCTTCACTTGATGTTTGAAAGTAAGCATCGCGTGAGTTTACCTTGGCACCGCGTGCCATGAAGCAGTAGGTGGGAGCAGAGTCGTCCTTGTCATTAGCATCAGCGTTGGTGACGGAGCCATTGTCTTCAGTGTTGAAGATGGACTTGGCAACGTAGGCTGTAGCTAGAGCCAAACTTGCAACGCCAGAGTCGGACTCCTCCTCTGCCTCCTCAGAAGCAGACTCCTCCTATGAATCCATCTCCTTGCCAACAAAAGCACGAGCCTTGCCAGATGAGCTCTTCTTGTGTGATGAAGACTTTGAAGAAGACTTTGAGGATTTCTTCTTTTTCTTGTCATCAGAATCATATTCCTTGCTCTTCTTCTTCTTGGTCTCATTGTCCCACTGTGGACACTCAGAGATGTAGTGACCAGGTTTGTTGCACTTGTGGCATGTTCTCTTCTTGTGATCACGTGTGGAAGCCTCATCATTTCTTGAGCTGGATCTTGAAGACCTTCCAAAGCTTTTCTTCTTGGTGAACTTCTGGAACTTCTTCACAAGCATAGCAAGCTCCTTTCCAATGTCTTCAGGATCCTCGGAACATCAGTCAAATTCTTCTTCAGATGAGGACACAACCTTTGCCTTCAAAGCGCGAGTACGGCCATAGTTGGGACCATAGATATCTCTTTTCTCAGATAACTGGAACTCATGTGTGTTGAGCCTCTCAAGTATGTCAGATGGATCGAGAGTCTTGAAGTCAGGGCGTTCTTGAATCATCAGGGCCAGGGTGTCAAACGAGCTGTCAAGTGATCTCAGGAGTGTCTTGACGATTTCATGCTTGGTGATCTCAGTGGCGCCGAGAGCGTGAAGCTCATTTGTGATATCAGTGAGGCGATCAAATGTGAGCTGGACATTGTCATTGTCATTTCTCTTGAAGCGGTTGAAGAGATTGCGAAGAACACTAATCCTTGAGTCTCTCTGGGTTGAGACGCCTTCGTTGACCTTGGAGAGCCAGTCCCAGACTAGCTTCGCAGTTTCCAGAGCACTCACACGACCATACTGTCCTTTGGTTAGATGACCACAGATGATGTTCTTGGCAGTAGAATCCAGTTGAATGAACCTCTTGACATCAGCAGGGGTGACACCTTCACTGGCCTTGGGAACGCCGTTCTTGACGACATACCAGAGGTCGACATCAATGGCTTCAAGATGCATGCGCATCTTATTCTTCCAGTAGGGGCAATCAGTGCCATCGAAGACAGGGCACGCAACGGAGACTCTGATTATCCCTGCAGTCGACATAGCTAAAACTCCAGGTGGTTAAACCGAATCACACAGAATAAGGGAGCACCTTGCTCTGATACCAATTGAAAGTGCTAGTTATCGAGTAGAGGGGGGGGGGGGTGGGGGTGAATAGGCGATTTTTATGAACGTCTTCAATACATGGGGGTTTAGAAGACAAACAGTAGAAATGAACCTATAGATATGCAGCAGAAGGTAGACTACACTAGACAAACCATAGTCAAGTAAACAATGAAGTGAAAGCACGAAGACTATTAGCAGCTAGGTAGTAAGGATCAAGATGGAAGACAATATGAAGCCAAACAACAACAGTCTTCACACAGTGAAGCCAATCAGGTCAAGCAAGCAAGCAATGACTTCACGAAGGCATACTGTAAGTAAAGAGAGGTAAGGCATAGAACCAGTTGCTTGGTGAGGACAAGTATTTGTTGGACCAGTTCCAGTTGCTGTGACAATTGTACGTCTGGTTAGGGAGGCTGAGATTTAACTCAGCAGACTGCGTCTTCACCTTATTCACCTTGAGCTAAGGACACTTAGTCCTCACCCAATCACTCTGGTAAGTCTTCAAGGTAGACTTCCAAACCTTCACAGACTTTGTTCACCGGCAATCCACAATGAATCCTGGATGCTCAGAACGCGACGCCTAACCGGCTGGAGGATTCACAGTCCTCAAGTGTAACAAGTCTTCAGATCATGCGGACAAAAAGACTTCAGTGATGCCTAACACTCTTTGGCTCTGGGTGTTTTGGGCTTTGTCCTCGTAAGGATCTCTCTCTCAAATGCTTCGGAGGTGGGTTTCTCTCAAACGATAAAAGCCGTGCACTAACTCTGAGCAGCCACCAATTTATGGTGTAGGGGGTGGGCTATTTATAGCCAGGAGGCAACCCAACCTGATTTGTCCGAATGACCCTGGGTCACTAAGGAACTGACACGTGTCCAACAGTCAGATTTCAAACACACGCGGTAGCTTGACTTGGGCTACAAGTAAAGCTGACTCATCCAACTCTGGATAAGATTTCCTCTCGCTGTCTTCGCTCGAAGACATAGGATTTGGTTGAGCATCACTTAAGTCACTCTGACTTTGTTCACTTGGACCCCACTTAACAGTGTGGTGGTTCCTATGACTCAACAAAGAAGAAAAGGAAACTACGAAACAACTATGTCTTCGCACTCCATAGTCTTCACGTGAATGTCTTCTCGAGTCATAATCTTCATTGTGAATATCTTCACAGACCACCATTGTCTTCAATGTCTTCACCCATTTTTAAGGGTCATCTCTGGTAGGTAAACCGAATCAATGAGGGACTACTACCTGTGTTATCCTGCAATTCTCACAAACACATTAGTCCCTCAACCAAGTTTGTCATCAATACTCCAAAACCAACTAGGGGTGGCACTAGATGCACTTACATGAACTAAATGCACATGCTCCAGTGCATAAAACGGGTTGAAAAATCAAATGTGTGTCCTTGGTTGCAAGCTTAGGTCACATGCAAGAAAATGAGAATGAAGGTCAAACACCTTGACACTGTCGCTCGACCACTAACATTGAGATACATGGTTTTAAAATTCTAGTAAATCGAAAACTCGTCTGAAATTCATGAAACTTGACATGATATCATGGAACGGCATCGACATGTCGTGGTAAAAATATTGTCCCATTTGGGGCATGTTTGGGTATAAGCTTCTCGCAAACCAGAACTTCTCACAACAAGCCTGATGGTTTCAGTAGGGAACGTGCCACCTTGGGGGACGAAACGATATCCGTTGCCTCTTCTTACTTTCAAAAAATTTCTCATGTCAACATAGAAAAGAGGAGCGTTGTGTCAACTTTTGGGATTTTTCGGGGTTCACTTGGACATTTTTATACATTAACTGAGTTTTCTATGCATTTATGTTCATAATTCAAATTTGAACTACATGCACGTGCTCTAGTGCATACAAATGGGTTCAAAGTTGAAATGTGTGTCCTTGGTTGCATGCTTAAGTCCCATAAAAGAAATGAGAATGAATGTCCAACACCTTGACACCATCACTCGGCCGTTAACATTGAGATACATGGTTTTAATTCTAGTAAATCAAAAATGCGTCTAAAAGTTATGAAACTTGACATCCTTGCATGGAACGGCATCAACATGCCATGGTAAAAATATTGTCCCATTTGGGGAAGGTTGGGGTATAAGATTCTCACAAACCAGAGCTTCTCACAACAAGCCTCATGATTACGGTAGGGAACGTCTGACCTTTCTGGACGAAACAATATCCGTTGCCTCTTCTTGATTTCAATCTTTTTTCTAGTGTCAACATAGAACAACAGGAGTGTTGTGTTAAATTTAGGAATTTTTCAGGGTTTGTTTGGACATTTTTATACATTAACTGAGTTTTCTATGCATTTATGTGCATAATTGAAATTTGAACTACATGCACATGCTCTAGTGCATGTAAATTGGCTGAAAATCAAATCTGTGTCCTTGGTTGCATGCTTAGGTCCCATGCAAGAAATGGGAATGAATGTCAAAAACCTTACCATCGTCACTCGGCCGCGAACGTTGAGATACATGGTTTTTAAATTCTAGTAAATCCAAAACTCGTCTATAGTTCATGAAACTTGACATGCTATCATGGAGCGGCATCAACATGTTGTGATAAATTTTTTGTCCCATTTGGGGCAGGTTTGGGTATAAGCTTCTCTCAAACTAGAGCTTCTCACAACAAGCCTGATGGTTTCGATAGGGAACGAGCCAGCTTTGGGGACAAAACGCTATCCGTTGCCTCTTCTCGCTTTCAAATTTTTTCTAGTGTCAACATAGAACAACATGAGTGTTGTGTCAATTTTTGGGATTTTTCGGGATTCGCTTGGAAAGTTTTATACATTAACTGGGTTTTCTAGGCAGTTTATGTGCATAATTCAAATTTGAACTACATGCACAAGCTCCAGTGCAGAAAAATGGGTTGACATATCAAATTTGTGTCGTTGGGTGCATGCTTAGATCTCATGCAAGAAATGAGAATGAATTTCAAACACCAGGGCACTGTTGATTGCCGGCAAAACATTGAGATACTTTGTTTTTAAATTCTAGTAAATCCAAAACTCGTCTCGAATTCATGAAACTTGGCATGGTATCATGGAATGGCACCCGACATGTTGTGGTATTTTCCATGTCCATTTTGAGAGAAGGCGCACTTGAATAACAGCACACAACGCAAAGAAAACAGAATCTGTAAAAAACAGAACATTCTGTAGCAATCTGGATATTTTGAATACTTCTGAAACTCCAAAAATCTTGAGAAAATAGGACGACGTGAGAAATTTGTATATCAATCTACTGTAAAAAAATCAGAGTTTTTCATCGCTTTTGTTATTTTTAAAAATTCAAACTCTGGATGCAAAGTTTCTGGTTTTTTAGCAAGATTAAATAACTATTACCCAAGAAGATCCTATAGGTCTTACTTGGCACAAACACTAATTAAAACACAAAAAACACAATCATAATAGTAGCATAATTGTGCAAACACTCAAAAACAGTAAGCAAAAAGCAAAAATAAATTTTATTTATTGGGTTGCCTCCCAATAAGCGCTATAGTTTTACGCCCTTAGCTAGGCATAAAGCAAGGATCAAAGTTTTGTAATCCTTCTTCTTAATTCCCTTAGAGGTGTTTTCGTCATGAGGTTTTGTAAAAACAACATAAAACATATTGTCCATAGAAACCTTAGCATTATTTAGTTGCGCATTCTCATAACCATGTTGATTTCCGGCAACAATCCAAGAATAGTGTTGATTAACATTATTGAAAACTTGTTGAATTAAATCTAGAATGGGGACTTCCTTTTTAAGATTCTCATCAAATATTTTATTATCCCCAAGAAAATGTCTTTAAGCATAATATCTATTGTAAAGAATTTCATCTATCACGGGGTTTTTCATGATTCATCCATAAAAATAAAAAATTTCTCTAGCTTCCCATATTATGTAGTCAAATTCATTCATAAGAACGAGAGTGGCCAACTTTTTAGCCTTAGGATTCTTTATAATGGGAAGCTCAAAAAACAATCTTTGCAAAGTGGGCTGAGTACAGATAAATTTACTTTCAAGTTTCAGAACTAGTGCTGAAATAGCATCCGCATAAGATCTAGTAGTCCTAAGTATAGGAGCATCATCAAGACTTAAATTTCCCTTCTTGGATGCGTTCCTTTCCCATAACATTCCCTTTCCCCAAGATAAAAGTTTTAGCATCCAGATTGCTCGTAGGTCCAACCTTAGGAGTTAGGCCATCATTTGTTGGTGCCATACCAAAATCACTCATGATTGCAAGCAAAGGATAGATCCGACAAGAAAACGGCGAACGAAAAAGAGGGGCGAATAAAACGGCAAATTTTTGTGAAGTGGGGGAGAGGAAAACGAGAGGCAAATGACAAATAATGTAAATTGTGAGGAGATGAGATTTGTGATTAGGAACCTGGTATATGTTGAAGATCCTCCCCGGCAACGGCGCCATAAATTCCTTTTGATGCGGCTTGAAGCTACGTCGGTATTTCCCCAAAGAGGAAGGGATGATGCATCACAACGACGGTAGGTATTTCCCTCAGTGATGAGACCAAGGTTATCGAACCAGTAGGAGAACCAAGAAGCAACACGTAAACGGCAACTGCACACAAATAACAAATACTCGCAACCCAACGTATTAAAGGGGTTGTCAATCCCTTTCGGGTAACGGCGCCAGAAATTGGCAAACGGACGTGAATAAATTGTAGTAGATTGATAGATTGAACACCAAATAAAATAAATAAGAATAAATTTCAGAAAGGTATTTTTGTATTTTTGTTTTAAAAGATCTGAAAATAAAAATGGATCGCAAAGGCAAATATATGAGAAAGAGACCCGGGGCCCGTAGATTTCACTAGTGGCTTCTCTCGAGAAAATAGCAAACGGTGGGTAAACAAATTACTGTTGGGCAATTCATAAAACTTCAAATAATCATGACGATATCCAGGCAATGATCATTATATAGGCATCACGTCCAAGATTAGTAGACCGACTCCTGCCTGCATCTACTACTATTACTTCACACATCGACCGCTATCTAGCATGCATCTAGTGTATTAAGTTCATGGAGAAACGGAGTAATGCAATAAGAACGATGACATGATGTAGACAAGATCTATTTATGTAGAAATAGACCCCATCATTTTATCCTTAGTAGCAACGATACATACGTGTCGGTTCTTCTTCTGACACTGGGATCAAGCACCGTAAGATCGAACCCACTACAAAGCACCTCTTCCCATTGCAAGATAAATAGATCAAGTTGGCCAAACAAAACCCAAATATCGGAGAAGAAATACGAGGCTATAAGCAATCATGCATATAAGAGATCAAAGAAGATTCAAATAACTTTCATGGATAAAAAGATAGATCTAATCATAAACTCAAAGTTCATCCGATCCCAACAAACACACCGCAAAAAGAGTTACATCATATGGATCTCCAAGAGACCATTGTATTGAGAATCAAACGAGAGAGGAAGCCATCTAGCTACTAACTATGGACCCGAAGGTCTACAAAGAACTACTCACGCATCATCGGAGAGGCACCAATGGAAGTGGTGAACCCCTCCGTGATGGTGTCTAGATTGGATCTGGTGGTTCTGGACTCTGCGGTGGCTGGAATTGATTTTCGTCGACTCCTCTAGGGTTTCTGGAATATTGGGGTATTTATAGAGTAAAGAGGCGGTCCAGGGGCCAACCAAGGTGGGCACAACCCACCAGGGCGCGCCTGGGCCTCCTGGCGCGCCCTGGTGAGTTGTGCTCCCCTCGGAGCACCCCCAGGTGCTTCTTTGGCCCATTGGTTGTCTTCTGGTCCCAAAAAAATCTCCAAAAAGTTTCACTGCGTTTGGAGTCCGTTTGGTATTGATTTCCTGCGATGTAAAAAACATGCAAAAATAGCAACTGGCACTTGGCACTATGTCAATAGGTTAGTACCAAAAAATGAGATAAAATGACTATAAAATTATTATAAAACATCCAAGATTGATAATATAACAACATGGAACAATCAAAAATTATAGATACGTTGGAGACGTATCAGCCGCCGCTGTGGAACTAACAACTGTTGTGCCGCTCTCGCTACTTGCTATCCCCGAGGCATATGTTGCTGCCATCACCTGAGAAGCAACAGCGGTCGTTTGGGCTGCCTTGGCCGCCCGGTCGCAAATTGCGGCCGCGCTCTCGCCGGAGTGGGCCACCGAAGTTGCCCTCACGACACGGGTCCACGTACCCATCTTTCACCGGCGACGATTGAACAGTGAAATGATATTTGGGGAGCGAGCTCGTGTGCTTGACATGCCGGCTGTGGACTGTAGTCAACGCACCTTCTTGCGTAAGCCATAGGCGTACTATACTCCGGCGGTGCTCCAAGATATTTCGTACTGCATCTCACACGGTTGGTGATAATAAATTGTGTGCCATCTACTTGATTTTTTTATCTTGATTTGAATTACATGATGGGCTCAGAGTGGCTAAGGAGGGTGTTTGAATTGCTAGAACTTTTATCTGCAGTGAACATGCAACTATAGGTGTGTCGTCAAAAAATTGGAATTATTAAGGGTTCGTTTGGACATTTTTATACATTAACTTGGTTTTCTAGCCATTTCAGGTGCACCATTCAAAATTAAACAACATGCACATGCTCCGGTGCACCAAAATGGGTTGTAAAATCATATATGTGTCCATGGGTTTATGCTTATGTCCCACGCAAGAAATGGGGATGAATTTCGAACACCATGGCATCGTGGCTCTCCGGCAAACGTTGAGGTACTTGCTTTTGTAATTCTAGTAAATCCAAAACCCGTCTGAAATTCCTGAACCTTGGCATGCTATCATGGAATGGCATCAACATGCTGGGGTAAAAAATATTGTCCTATTTGGGACAGGTTATGGTATAAGCTTCTCACAAGAAGCCTCATGGTTCCGTTACGGAAACGTGTCACCTTTGTGGACAAAACGATATTTGTCGCCTCTTCTTGCTTTCAATTTTTTTCCTGGTGTCAACATAGAACAACAGGAGTGTCGTGTTAAATTTTGGAATATTTTGGGGATCGTTTGGACACTTTTATATGTTAGCTGGGTTTTCTAGGCATTTAGGTGCATAATTCAAAATTGAATTACATGCACATGCTCCAGTGCATAAAAACGGGTTGAAAAATCAAATGTGTGTCCTTGGTTGCAAGCTTAGGTCACATGCAAGAAAATGAGAATGAATGTCAAACACCTTGACACTGTCGCTCGGCCACTAACATTGAGATACATGATTTTAAAATTCTAGTAAATCGAAAACTCGTCTGAAATTCATGAAACTTGACATGATATCATGGAATGGAATCGACATGTCGTGGTAAAAATATTGTCCCATTTGGGGCAGGTTTGTGTATAAGCTTCTCGCAAACCAGAACTTCTCACAACAAGCCTGATGGTTTCAGTAGGGAACATGCCACCTTGGGGGACGAAACGATATCCGTTGCCTCTTCTTACTTTCAAATTTTTTCTCATGTCAACATAGAATAACAGGAGTGTTGTGTCAATTTTGGGGATTTTTCGGGGTTCACTTAGACATTTTTATACATTAACTGAGTTTTCTATGCATTTATGTATTCAAATTTGAACTACATGCACATGCTGCAATGCATACAAATGGGTTCAAAATTCTAATGTGTGTCCTTGGTTGCATGCTTAAGTCCCATAAAAGAAATGAGAATGAATGTCCAACACCTTGACACCGTCACTCGGCCGTTCACATTGAGATACATGGTTTTTAATTCTAGTAAATTGAAAACGCGTCTAAAATTTATGAAACTTGACATCCTTGCATGGAACGGCATCAACATGCCATGGTAAAAATATTGTCCCATTTGGGGCAGGTTGGGGTATAAGATTCTCACAAACTAGAGCTTCTCACAACAAGCCTCATGATTACAGTAGGGAACGTTTCACCTTTCTGGACGAAACAATATCTCTTGCCTCTTCTTGATTTGAATTTTTTTTCTAGTCTCAACATAGAACAACAGGAGTGTTGTGTTAAATTTAGGAATTTTTAGGGGTTTGTTTGGGCATTTTTATACATTGACTGGGTTTTCTATGCATTTATGTGCATAATTCAAATTTGAACTACATGCACATGCTCTAGTGCATGTAAATTGGTTGAAAAATCAAATATGTGTCCTTGGTTCATGCTTAGGTCCCATGCCAAGAAATGGGAATGAATGTTAAAAAACTTGTCACCGTCGCTCGGCCGCGAACATTGAGATACATGGTTTTTAAATTCTAGTAAATCCAAAACTCATCTATAGTTCATGAAACTTGACATACTATCATGGAGCGGCATCAACATGCTGTGGTAAAAAATTTGTCCCATTTGGGGCAGGTTTGGGTATAAGCTTCTCCCAAACTAGAGCTTCTCACAACAAGCCTGATGGTTTCGGTAGGGAACGAGCCACCTTTGGGAACAAAACGATATCCATTGCCTCTTCTTGCTTTCAAATTTTTCTAGTGTCAACATAGAACAACATGAGTGTTGTGTCAATTTTTGTGATTTTTCGGGGTTCGCTTGGAAAGTTTTATACATTAACTGGGTTTTCTAGGCATTTTATGTGCATAATTCAAATTTGAACTACATGCACAAGCTCCAGTGCAGAAAAATGGGTTGACATATCAAATGTGTGTTGTTGGGTGCATGCTTAGGTCCGATGCAAGAAATGATAATGAATTTCAAACACCAGGGCACTGTTGATTGCCGGCAAAACGTTGTGATACTTTGTTTTTAAATTCTAGTAAATCCAAAATTGCCTGGAATTCATGAAACTTGGCATACTGTCATGGAATGGCACCCGACATGTTGTGGTATTTTCCGTGTCCATTTTGAGAGAAGGCGCACTCGAATAACAGCCAACAAAGGCATTTTGAAACAAATAGCTGCCACTTTAACATCTGAAACGTTTGTATAATTTAAATCGTGTGCGTTCTATTAACCATTCACGTGATACCATGTGTCTCTCTTTTAATGGCTATAGGAGAGGTGACGTGCGGACAGCTGCTTGACTGAACGGGAGGCGTGCGAGTGCAGTCTGGTGTGCAGGCTGACCGAGAGGCGTGCAAGCTGTCCTGCAATGCGTAGGATCATCGGGAAGCGTGCAAGTTGTACGCTGTGCATGCTCACTGGGAAGCGAGCCCTTTGAATTCCATGGCCGCCCGCCTTGCTCGCATCCTCTCCATTAATGGTGCCCGAGCTGCTGTTTAATACGAGTGGCCTTACTGTTCGCCTCCCAGTCCCCTCCCTCCCGCAGACCTCCACCAATGCCATGGCGCAGAAGGATCATCTGCCACTAGTCTTCCAGTTTGGTGAACTCGACTCCGAGCCGGAGGAGATAGAAAATAAGGAGGAATGGGGCCTCATGGACATGGCCCAGAACGAGCTGGCCGCATGGTTGATGCCCCCGCGCCCGTCCCAGCTCCCATGCCAACGACCATCCCCGCATTGACGGGCTTGTCGCTGAGCACTATCGCAGAGCTGGAAGCCGCTGGCGTCAGCAAGGTCTCCGTGGACCCGCGCGAGCTCGTGTACATGCCAGCGCTCGTGCCTGTGCGCGCCCATGCACCCACCACGGTGTCGGTCCCCATGCGTTTGCCTGCAACCACCGCGCCCGTGCCCGTGCACACGCCCCCCTCAGCGGCATGGGATGCCACCGTCGACCGCTACCTCGCAGCGCCACGAGTTGGTGTCCTCCCACGCCCCGCACGATGATCGCGCGATGACATGATGTTTGATTTCCAAGTGAAGAACATTCTGTGCTACCTTGAAGACTTGAACAACGGTGTCCCAGAGGACCACAACGACAACACCAGCGCGGCACGCCGCCTCCGCCGCCGCCGGAATTAGTTTTTATTGGGGGGGGGGGGTTTAATCCTGTATTAGTGTATCTCGATCATATGAATATAAATTCGTAGTGTGACTGAATGAAAGATATGGTTTGAATGAACTTGCGTTTTTCTCTGAATGTACGAACTTATCAAATGATTTTCTTTAAAAACAATGTAAATGGTTTTTAAATATAAAACACTCATCGCAAACATTTTAGATAGAACACCCGTATGCAAACCGACAGCTTCCCCAGGAAGGCAAGGGAAAATGTGCCGAGCAGGATTTGTGCAGCTCTTGATCGCAAACGTTTTAGATAGAACACTCGTATGCAAAGTGATAGCTATGGTCTTCCCTAGTAAGCCAAGGGAAATTTCGCAGCGCAGGATTTGTGCATCTCTTCAACGCAAACGGTTCAGATTGAATACGGTATGCAAAGCCATACTTCAGCGCTAAGCAAAGAGAAAATGTGCCGAGCAAGATTCGTACATCCCTTCAACGCAAATGGTTGTTTTGGATGATCTGTTTGCAAGCACGTACAGATAATTTGGTAAGATTTGCATCTGTCGTATTGGGTATATTGCCATTTGTCACACTGGAAAGATTGACATTTGTAGATCTAATAACATTGCCATTTGTCAAGCTTGTAACACTGCCATTTGTCAAAATATGCAGCCAAAAATCACTATCACTATCTAATTTTTGAAACTAAAATTCAGTAATTAAGCATAGATTTCATTCATAGATTAAGCAGTCGTTCTTTATACAAATAGTTCAACTCGACAGCTGAACCGACCAAACTTTTCCCCAATTGTGGCCAACCACGTACTGAAATAGCTAGTTCAACTATATATACTAGCTAATTTTAAGTACGTTGTACAGTTCCACCACATCTATAGTCAGATGAACTGGACAAAATAGCCCCTAAATACTACTACTACGGAGGGGCTTTGTACATTTCCGGCAGCCTCTCATCTGCTGAGCGTGCTCAGTAAGAGGCATAGGAGGAGGAGCCTACCGACGAGCTGGACAACTGCAATACGATGCCTGCCGCTGCTGCACCTTCAGCGACGCTCACCTCGAATGCCCTCTGCAGCTCCAGATGACCCCTCTCAAAGCGGTGGTTCTCATCGTAGATCTCCTGATTCCTCGCCTCTGCGGCGTGTGTGTTGCGGCCACGGCGGCGGTAAGGCTCTTTGCATGCTTGATGAGGTGCTCCTCCTCCTCCCACGGGAACTCGATGTAGCGCACAAGGTCGCTGACGCACGTGCGGGCCTCCACCTCCTCCTCCCACCTTCGAGCGGCGGTGGTGGAGCGGGTGATGACCCCGGCGGTCGACGGTCGGCTGGCGGCCACAGCGGCAGACAGTGGGGTGGCGGCAATGGCGGCCGGCAACAGCTGCCGACGGGCAGCGGCGGCGGAGCGTGTGGCGGGTGTTCTGCGAACACCCAACAGGGACGCCACGTGCACTACACTACGCCGGGGACTGCGCCGCCGCCGTTGTGTAGCCTCCCAGCCGGAGCTGTCCTCTGATGACGGTGGAGTGGCTGAGCAGCGATGACGGACCGATGCCATTGGCGATTGTGGAAGAAGCAGACGAGATAAGCTACAGGGAGGGAGGGGAAAATGCGACGCAGGACTCGCCGGCCATGAGGGTTTATATAGTAGGCCAGCAAGCATTGGGATTTTGGGGGATTTCACCGAGTCGGTCGGGAAGCTTGCGTGGGAATCTGCAAGGTTGCGCGGGAATGGTCTCACCGATGATTCATTGGCGCCACTTCGAGCCACCGTTTGGCCAAAAGAACGCCCCTGCGCGCTGCGCAAGCTTGCGTTGTAAGCCGTCTGCGGCAGTGGGGTGACAAAACATGCGAGAGGAGGACGAAAGGACACGTACACATATGGTTAATAAAAAAACTTTGCAATTTAATTACCTACTACCCCCCGTCCTGGTTTATAAGTCATCTATGTATTTTTGTGCCACACTTTGACTAGAGATTTAACTAGTAAAATATGAATGCATGCCGCTAAAGATTATATCGTTGGATTAGTATTTGAACATAGTTTCCAATTATATAATTTTTATAACATTCATCAGCATTTTTTTGGTTAAATTTAAGGTCAAAATATGGCACAAAATATAAAGGGGACTAATAGGCCAAGACGGAGGTAGTAGCACACGACTGCTCTCTACGCAGCGTCGCAATTGCCAGCCGACTTGTAGACGACCATTCCCTGCGTGTTCAACTGCTCTATGCGTGTGGTTGCTCGCGGTTGACGTGGCCGCGGTGCACTCTGCTTGTGTGCTGCCGTGCATGCTGTGCTCTTGCATCCCTCTGGGCGCTCTGCCCTTGTCCCTCCAGGTGTGCTGCCAGTGTTTGGGCCGGCGCACGATCACGTACGTTCGTGCTGCCATTATGCATGCGGTTGTGCCGGGCGCGGCACCACGATGTAGTTACCCGCTGCAAAAACTGCCATGTGGACGCGCCGAGAATCCTGGCCGCTCGGCCCCCATTTATTCCTATGGCCATTTACCTTCATCTCTCGTGCCACACGACACAATAAGCACACCCATGACGACACATACAGAGAGGTCATCCAGCGGTTCCAATGGCACTCCCCGTGGCTCCAATGGCGCTCCCAGCGGCCGACGACGACAATGGGGGGCAGTTCACCACACATCACGTAGTGGACACCAACATGAGGGGAAGGCCCTCTCGGTGGTGTAAACGAACGAGCCGGTCTCGGTGGAGAGCTCCATCCAAACTATGGAGCAGTTGCTTCCTGAGGACAAGTACCAAGTGGTCGGCTTTGACCTCGAGTACACCATCAGTCGTGTAGGGCATGGTCAGAGGTTGCTGTCGCCCAGTTGTGTGTGCGACATGACGTCCTCGTCTACCACTACCACCTGGCCAGAAGACCTTGCGAGCGTTTCTCCAGGTTTATCAACAGCTCTAACTATAGTTTGCTACGGTGGACACCACCAACGATCAAAAAACGTTCAAGGTTTCGGGCTTGAAATGCCAGAATCTTGTCAACGTCTAGGACCACTACAAGGTTCGGGGCAGTGACAATAACAAACAGAACTCCCTGGTTGACCTTGCCTCGGCCATCATCGACCCCTACTACATGAAGATGAAGGATGAGAGCAAGAAGGACAAGAACGCCTGGTACAGTGTCTGGCATCAGAGACTGGATGAACAACACGTCAAGTACGCGGCCAAGGACGCATACACAAGCTACGAGATGTACAGGCGGATCATTGACATGAGGAAGTGTCTTCTTCCTTCCCCGGAAGAGGGATCGAGCCACAGAGCAGTGGCGGGAGCGTCACAAGAAGTAGATGACTAGACGATCGTTTCTCCTAGTTTACAATGCATGCAGTTGTTTATTAAGGTGTGTGCGAATGATCTGTATAGTCACTTATGTAATTGGATGTTTATTATATATATATATCTGTGTGTGTGTGTTATTCTTCTGTCGACAGAGCAAATCACATGGCTCATTAGCAGCAATTGTCTGTGTTATTATTGGTCTTCGCACACATTTCTGATCATGGACCTGTTTGCCGCATATCACACACATCTTGTTCAATTGAACTGTTTCTGATATCTTGGCTGATCGCAAACAGTTCATCCGAGTGAACTATATGCCCTCCATCACACACACCATGATCTGGCTGGCCGTTTCTATTGTGTTGCCTAAAACCACACAGTTTACCCTAGTGAACTCTATGCCGTATATCGCACACACCCTCATCCGGTTGCCTATTTCTGTTGTTCTGCCTCATCGCAAACGGTTCTGCTGGATTAACCATATGCCGCGCATCGCACACGCAACTCTAATATGAACCGTACCACCATCGCAAACGTTTTGTATCTTTTTTGATGGTTTTATTACATCACTGTTTGTGATTAATGCATCTCACACAGTTTCGTCGAAGGGTTTCTGGTTGGACTATCGCGTTTGGACCAACCTGCAGTAGTGAGATGGTAAATGTCTATGACAAAGAAAACCCTGTTATTGAAGTGGGGAAGTTGTGGCCAAACATGGATGAGTTTAGGATGTGGTTCAAGACTTATGCGGTCAAGCATGAGTTTGATGCCAAGACTAAGTGGACTAATAGAAATACGTTTTATGCGATGTGCAGAGGATTTGATGAAAACACCAAGCCTTGCAAGTGGTACATATCTGCTAGACGCCCACCTGATGGAAGTACCATCTGGGTTAATCAAATTCCACATCAAAATACTTGTATTACAAGTTCACAGAGAGTACCAACCATGACATCACACATTTGGGTTGCAGAAAAGATCACTCCTATTTAGCCAAGAAATCAAGTACTACTACAAAGCAACTTTTAGTAGACTTAGAAACCAGTACCCATTAAGATGGAATATACCATAGTGTGGAAGGCAAAACAAAGGGCAATGAAGCAATTATATGGTGATTGGGAAAATACCTTTAGGATGCTTTATAACTGCAAAGCAGAGGTGGAGAAGAGGTCGTCTGGCAGTGTTGTTAAAATAGATACTGAGGTAACATAGGATTGCAAAATCATATTCTCTAATTCTTTATGGCTTTAAAGCCTTGCATCGATGGCTTCAAAGTAGGGTGCCGTCCATATGTGAGCATAGACTCTTCTTCTTGAACTGGAAAGTGGAATGGTCAATTGGCAGCATGCAATGCTCTAGATGGCCACAATTGGATGTTCCCTGTTGCTATTGGCTTGTTTCGGTCAAAGATAGAGGTTTCATGGACATGGTTCATGATGCAGTTGAAAAGATGCAGAGCACCAATGTCACCTTTGGCATTCCACACAGATGCATTAAAGAGCTAGAAATTGTAGTCAAGAATGTTTTTCCCCAGGGAGTGCTTCGGTCATATGTGGATGAATTTGATCAAGAAATTCAGCGGGGAAGAATTTGAGCACATGTGGCTAGCAGGAAGATCTTACACTACTCCGACACATTCATATCATCTTGGTAAGATAATGGCAGCATGCAGTGAGCTTGTTCCATGGATGAACACCTACCATTCTCTGTTATGGTACAGGTCGGGATTTAGCACTGCCATCAAGTGTGATTATATCGACAACAACTTGGCAGAGAGTTTTAACAACAAGGTGAAGCGGTTTATAAACTGGCCTCTGCATGACCAAATAAGGATCATGATCATGCATTTGTGGGAATTGAGAAAAAGGATTGGTGATTATCTGCAAGGGGATAAGCTTCCTGTAGTGGTATAACAGGTGATCAACAGGAGCAGAAATGTTGCACATTTTTCTGTTGAAAAATCTACAGTGTGGGGTGTTGAAGTTAGAGATACAAAGTTTGGAAGGAGGCATGTTGTTAACACTTAAATGCATGACTGCACTTGCCTAGAGTGGCAACACACTGGGAAACCATGTGAGCATGCCATGCTTTTCTTGGCCTCCCGCCCGAATATACACACGCACTAATATTTCCATGAATAACTTGGTGGCAAGATTTAAGGCTGCGTATGGAGCTCCAATTCCAACACTTACAGATCAGTCTCAGTGGCCTGAAGTGGAAATCAAATTTTCCATGTGTCCTCCCTTAACGAAAAGAAAGGCTGGCAGGCCTAAGGAGAGTGCATTCAAGGCATCGTTTGAGTAATGTGAGAGTAGTAAGAAGGGAGACAAGATATGAAGCCTAAAAGGTCCCATAGAGGTAACAAGAATAGATGCAAGTTGTGCTAGGAACTTGGGAACCGAAAAGGATCTCCAAAATGTCGTTACACTCCTGAAAGGCCAAAGTACATTCATGTTTGTGATGTTTTTTGATTTGGCTATTTTTTCAATTACTAACCAAATGACATGCTTTGTTTGCCAGGAGGAAGCGTGCAGGCCAGCCCCTAGATGCTGAGACTTTGCAAACTGAAGCTAGTCCAGTGAAGAGAACCAAGACCACTAGTGAGCTTTGTGCTGTGAAATCAAGAGAAAGCTGTCATAAGAAGAAGCGAAAACTATTGGTTTATGAGTCTCATTTTGTGTGACGTAATGCTACTTGTATTTTGACGTGTGTTGTACTTTGAAAACTATGCGCCATGTTCTAAACTTGAGCTAGATTTCAAATTTGAACGGACTTACAAATTTGAGACACATTTCAAATTTGTACTTTGATGTGTATTGATGTTCCAGTGCATTCTCAACCTTTATGCACATTAAGTGATCAATCCAAGAACTTTTGTGAAGTAAAACACATATTCATGAAAAATGAGCTCCAAAGCTAGGGTAAACATCCCTTTTTCTAAAAAGAATCAAACTTCTCCAAATGAACTAACAAAAGAACTTAACATCTATTGCGCAAATATAGGGCCCATGCGCAATATGGGATCGCTTGGACAAACTATGCCATTGTTAACCCTAAACCCTAGCTCATTCCCCTTAAAAACCATACAACCTTATCCGTGATAGCTAAGTTATGTGAAGGGAATTTCATGAAATATCCGTAGTCGTAATTTCTTATTTTTTCCTAGCAACTTAGTAACATAAAACGATGATGTGCAGAAGTTTCATATTTTTTGAATTGTTTTGAATTAGTTATGCTCAACCCTAACCTTTGAAACCCTCTCAAAACCCTGCACTATCAGGGTCGTCAGATCGCTGTTCGAAGACGGTTTGGATCGGGCGCTAGGGTTTGCCATGGTCGATCCGCGAGAGGAGACCTGATTGGCTGGAGCGGGCGTTTTTTTAGGCAAGGCTCGAGCACAACGTGAGTGGCCCACCTGGCAGCGGCATCAGGGACAATCGACAGCGGTTGCAGGCTGGACACCTTTTCTCAAATGCATTCATTCGCGAAGGCACTCGTCGGACCAATGGGCCATCGTATAAAGGCCCTAAGTCTCAGCCTGCCATGCATGCACGCTGCCACCCCGTTGCCATGCATGCGCGCGCAACCACCCAACACAGACACAGCTTCGTCGCATCAGAGCAATAAGTGCAGCCTAGGGATGCAGTGATCGACACGCCCTGTTTCAGTGTGAAAACGCGTAGGGCTCCGGTGGGCTATTATTGCCATTATCAACAGAGGCAGTACCCCGATGAACGCATTCAAATGGGCGTGTCACACAAATGAACACATTCAAACGGGCACGTTGCACCAGGGCTATTTAAACCCCCCCGTCTACATCTCCCTCTCAACTCGATCTCACATCCTTCTGCGCCCCCTTCTTCTTCTTCTTCTCCAATAGCCAAAGAAAAAGCCAGATCATGCCCGATACAAGATGCAGTACTATGGCCCAACCTATTGTCCGCCGGCCACTGTGCCAGAGATGCAGTACCCGACCGGGGTCATCGTGGAGGACACCCTATGCGTGTGGGCCATCTCAAGGTGGAGTGGTCCGACGCAGCTGGCGAACTTCTTCCTCGCTACCGGCTACCGCTACCTACCACGCGGCTCTTCGGTCATGTTCTGGAAGGAAGAGGTTCAGGGAAACGGAGGCCTTGTGATTGACCTCACTGCTCGCTTCACCAACCGATTCGACGCCTACTTCCTCCTCGGCAAAGTCTTCTGGTGTGGGTGTGAGTTCATCGCCTTCACCACCCACAACATCTTCACCAACTTTAACAACACCTTACCCACCACCAACGGCATGCACACTCTCCCCTACAACACCAAGGATGAGGACTGAACATGGCGGTGGAGGCATGAGATGTTTAGTGTTGCCCAATGTAGGGCTAAGGTGCAGCAGCAGGCTTACTCCTATAGCCGTGACCGGATTCATTCAACCCCTCGTCCGAGCCGGAGCTACAGTCGGCATATTGACTCGCCAACAGTTTCAAGTACTGAGCGACGTCGTCGCCAACCTCATGGCCATGACCCGGCGCGCAACGGTGCCGGTGCACATGATTTGGTGAACCAGGACAGAGCACGTCGGGAGGCTGAGCTGGCGGCTCATCAGCACGCGCCGGTTTATCCGACGGCTTCAGTCGAGGCGGGTGTAATTTCTAGAACTTTCGGTGCGCCGTGTCTAACGGCGGCTCTACGGAATGAGCGCTTGCCCAAGGATTTCAAAGGCCCTCGTAAGGTACCCAATTATACAGCAGATCAGCCTCATGAGGCTTGGGTTGAGAGTTATGAGATGGATATGGACATGATGGATGTTAGTGAGGCTGCATACGCCAAATACTTCACCATGATGCTGGAGGGGACGGCTCGTACCTGGTTGAAGGGGCTGCCGGCTAACTCCATCGGGTCATGGGCAGAGCTGAAGGCCCGGTTCATCCAGAATTTCAGAGATACATGCAAGCAGCCCATGTCAATTGTGGATTTGGCTTCTTGTGTTCAAGCTGAGGGCGAGTCAACCACCAGTTGGGTACATCGGGTCTCGACTATCATGCACTCTTCAGATAACATGAACGTCGGTTCAGCGATTCTAATGTTGGAGAAAAATTGTTGTTTTACTTCGCTCAAGCAGAAGCTTGGACGGCTCAAGCGTCATTGCAACGACATGGGTACTCTAATGGCGGCTCTTGTTAAGTATGCCGACTCTGATGGTACCAAGGACCCCAACTCTGAGGATGAAAGATCGGGAAAGGGAAAGAAGAGTAGCGGCATGAAGGGACAGCAATACAACCCTACCAATCAGGGAGGCAACGGTAAGCTCAAGGCTGATGATTCCATGGCTAACACCGGTGTGCGCACTTATAACCAGCGTCGTAAAGGACAGTCGGCTCCAAGGACAGGCTTTGACCTTGAGGCAATGTTGAATCAGCCGTGTCCGAAACACGGAACGGATCAGAAGCCGGCCACTCATTCGTGGAAAGATTGCAGCATAATGAGAAGCTTTCGGGAGTCCATCCAACGCCACCATGGCCCGAACGGCGGATCAGGGTCCGGTTCTCATGGTCCGGGTCATGGCGGCGACGGTTCAAACTCCGGGTTTTAGGGCCATGGCAATCAGGGTGGTTATAATCAGCAGAATAATCAGGGGAATCAACAGCAGCAACAGTTTGGTTATTAGAGCAACCCGAAGCAGTTGAATAGTGGGCAGTATCATGTCTTCACCACTAGTTTATGTAAGCGGGACCAGAAGCTTCATAAGAGGGCAGTGAATGCGGTTGAGCCGGCGGTGCCACGTTATTTGCGGTGGTCCGAGCTGCCTATTGTATGGAGTCATGAGGATCATTCGCCCTGGGTTGATAATCCGGGTCACTTGGCTCTGGTGGTAGCACCCCAAGTTGGGGGCTATAAGTTTACTAAGGTGCTCATGGATGGAGGCAGCAGCATTAACATCCTTTTTTATGAGACCTTCCGTCGCACGGGACTGACAGATAAGAATCTTAAGCTGTCAAACACCGTCTTCCATGGTGTAGTGCCGGGTAACTCGGCCTACCCAGTGGGTAAGATATCTTTGGAAGTTGCCTTTGGATATGAGCATGATTCCAGGGCTGAAACTTTAACCTTCGAAGTGGTCAAGATCAAGAGCCCTTATCATGCCCTGTTTGGGCGGCCGGCTTATGCTAAGTTCATGGCAAGGCCTTGCTATGTGTACTTGCATCTTAAGATGTCGGGTTATAAGGGCACCATCACAGTGCATGGGAGTCGCAAGGTGGCCTTGGAGTGCGAGGAAGGTGATGCGGCTTATGCTGAATCGGTTTGTGCAACGGAGGAGCAGAAATTTTACAAGGACAATGTTGACCCGGCAGACATGACGTCCTTGAAAAAGCCAACCACAGAGCATGATCCATCGCTAAATTTTAAGTCGGGAGATGATACTAAATTGATTGACTTCGTCCCTAGCGACTCATCTAAGCAGTTCAGCATGAGCGCTAATCTGGATCCGAAATAGGAAAGCGCGCTCATCGAGTTCATCCGTGAGAACCGGGACATCTTTGCATGGAAGCCTTCCGACATCTCGGGTGTACCGAGGGAACTCGCTGAGCACACTCTTAATATTGATCCAAAATTCAAGTCGGTCAAGCAATTTCTTCGCCGATTTAACGAGGAGAGGCGGAAGGCCATCGGTGAGGAAGTGGCCCGGCTCTTGGCAGTCGGGTTTATCGTTGAAGTTTTCCATCCTGAGTGGTTGGCTAACCCGGTGCTGGTACTCAAGAAGAATGGCACTTGGCAGATGTGTGTGGATTACACGGACTTGAACAAGGCCTGTCCGGCTGATCCGTTTTCTCTCCCCCGTATTGATCAAATCATTGATGCTACGACGGGTTGTGAGCGTTTGAGTTTTTTGGATGCTTATTCTGGTTATCATCAGATCAAGATGGCAGTTAAGGACCATGAGAAGACAACTTTCATTACTCCGTTTGGATCCTTCTGCTATGTGTCTATGCCTTTTGGGCTCAAGAGTGCCCAGGCGACTTATCAGCGGTGTGTACAGAATTGCCTTCACAATCAGATTGGGCGCAATGTTCATGCTTATGTAGATGACATTGTGGTGAAGTCAAGAGAGAAGGGGACCCTAGTTGATGATTTAAAAGAGACGTTTGACAACCTCCGGGTCTACAAAATGATGCTTAACCCGGCTAAGTGTGTCTTTGGTGTACCGGCAGGCAAGCTCTTGGGATTTCTGGTTTCCAACAGAGGGATTGAAGCTAACCCGAAGAAGATCAAGGCCATCACTTCGTTGGCTAAGCCGACGTGTATTAATGATGTTCAGCTTCCGGCGGGTCGTATTACGGCTTTAAGCCGGTTCATAAGCCGGCTAGGTGAGAAGGCTATTCCCCTTTATCAGATGATGAAGAAGACGGATCACTTTGTTTGGAGCGATGCTGCTAACCAGGCGTTTGAGGATCTGAAGAAACAATTGGCTGAGCCGCCCGTGCTTGCTGCCCTTGTTGATAAAGAGCCTCTATTGTTATATGTGGCTGCTAATAGCCGGGCCGTCAGTTTAGCCATCATGGTGGAAAGGAAAGAGGCAGGAAAGGAGTACCCGGTTCAACGGCTGGTTTACTACATCAGTGAGGTGCTTATCGAGTCCAAACAAAGGTATCCACACTGGCAGAAGCTTGTGTATGGGGTTTTCATGGCAAGCCGGAAGCTTAAGCAATACTTTCAGGGTCATCCCATCACTGTGGTTAGTTCTGCTCCTTTAGGAGACATCATCCAAAACAGGGAAGCCACAGGCTGGGTTGCTAAATGGGCCATTGAGCTTGGTCCACACGGTTTAAAGTATGTACCACGTACGGCCATCAAATCTAAAGAACTTGTGGATTTCATCAATGATTGGACAGAATTACAGGCACCTGAGGAAAAGCCGGATAACACATATTGGACTATTCACTTTCGTGGATCCAGACAGTTGGAGGGTTCGGGGGATGGAGTTGTCTTGGCTTCCCCATGAGGTGACAAATTTTCTTATGTTCTCCGGCTAATGTTCCCCTGTACTAACAATGCAGCTGAGTATGAGGCTTTGCTCCATGGTCTTCGGATGGCTAAGGAGATGAACTTAAGCCGGGTGAGGTGCTTTGGCGATTCAGATCTGGTGGCTCAGCAAGTTTCTGGCACTTGGGATTCTAAAGATCCGCTCATGGCAGCTTATCGTCGAGAGGTTGATGCTATTGCGGGTCATTTCAAGGGTTATCAAGTTGAGCATATTGATCGCAGGAAGAACGAGGTGGCTGATACTTTAAGTCGGCTAGGGTCTCAGCGTAAGCCAGTGCCACCTAACACGTTCCTGGACATTTTATTTAACCCTTCTGTCAAAATACCTACAGAGGAAGATCTTGGTGTCCCTGACCCGGAGGCGCAATTGGTGGCGGCTCTTCACGCTATTCCTGATTGGACAGTTCCGTATTTGGCTTACATGTCCCGGGGCGAGTTGCCAGAGGATGAAATCTTGGCCAGACAGATAACCCAGTGGTCTAAGTCAATGACAATTGTCAATGGGGAGTTGCATCATTGCAATGTCACAGGGGCGTTTCAGCGTTGCGTCTCTCCTGAAGAAGGCCATGAGATTCTACGGGAGATTCATGAAGGAGACTGTGGTCATCACGCTGGTTCTAAATATCTCGTAGCCAAGGCTTTTCATCACGGTTTCTATTGGTTGACGACTCATGCTGATGCAGAGGACTTGGTCAGTAAATGTGACGGTTGTTTGAAGTTTTCACGACGAGCTCACATTCTGGCTCAGGAGTTAAGGATGATTCCCATCACTTGGCCGTTTGCGACTTGGGGGCTTGACATGGTTGGGCCTTTTAAAAGGTCTAAGGATAAGAAGACCCACCTTCTGGCGGCGGTTGACAAGTTCACTAAGTGGGTGGAGGCAGAGCCGGTCAGTAAGTGTGATGCAGCAACGGCGGTTCAATTCATGAAGAAGGTGATCTTCCGTTTTGGCTTTCCACATAGCATTATAACAGATAATGGCACTAATCTTTCCAAAGGTGCTATGAGAGAATTCTGTCAACGAGAGCATATCCGGCTTGACGTTTCATCTATGGCTCACCTGAGGGAGTCTTGGACTAATGGGTCCTCGGGCGTCCGGCCTATTATCGATGGGCCGGACTGATGGGCTGTGAAGATATGAAGGCCGAAGACTGTACCCGTGTCTGGATAGGATTCTCCTTGGCGTGGAAGGCAAGCTTGGCGATCAACTATGAAGATTCCTTCTTATGTAACCGACTCTATGTAACCCTAGATCCCCCCGGTGTCTATATAAACCAGAGGGTGTAGTCCGGAAAGGATATACTCATTACCATAGTTATACGGGCTAGACTTCTAGGGTTTAGCCATTACGATCTCGTGGTAGATCAACTCTTGTAATACTCATATTCATCAAGATCAATCAAGCAGGAAGTAGGGTATTACCTCCATAGAGAGGGCCCGAACCTGGGTAAACATCGTGTCCCCTGTCTCCTGTTACCATTGATACGTCTCCAACGTATCTATAATTTTTGATTGCTCCATGCTATATTATCTTCTGTTTTGGACATTATTGGGCTTTATTATACAGTCTTATATTATTTTTGGGACTAACCGATTAACCGGAGGCCCAGCCCAGAATTGCTGTTTTTTGCCTATTTCAGAGTTCCGCAGAAAAAGAATATCAAACGGAGTCCAAACGGAATGAAACCTTCGGGAACGTGATTTTCGGAACGAACGTGATCCAGAGGACTTGGACCCTACGTCAAGAAAGCTACCAGGAAGCCACGAGGTAGGGGGCGCGCCTACCCCCCCCCGGGCGCGCCCTCCACCCTTGTAGGCCCCACGTTGCTCCAGCGACGTACTCCTTCCTCCTATATATACCTACGTACCCCCAAACTACCAGATACGGAGCCAAAAACCTAATTCCACCACCGCAACCTTCTGTACCCGTGAGATCCCATCTTGGGGCCTGTCCCGGAGCTCCGCCGGAGGGGGCATCGAGCACGGAGGGCTTCTACATCAACACCATAGCCTCTCCGATGAAGTGTGAGTAGTTTACCTCAGACCTTCGGGTCCATAGTTATTAGCTAGATGGCTTCCTCTCTCTTTTTGGATCTCAATACAATGTTGTCCCCCTCTCTCGTGGAGATCTATTCGATTTAATCTTCTTTTGCGGTGTGTTGTTGAGACCGATGAATTGTGGGTTTATGATCAAGTTTATCTATGAACAATATTTGAATCTTCTGAATTCTTTTATGTATGATTGGTTATCTTTGCAAGTCTCTTCGAATTATCAGTTTGGTTTGGCCTACTAGATTGATCTTTCTTGCAATGGGAGAAGTGCTTAGCTTTGGGTTCAATCTTGCGGTGTCCTTTCCCAGTGACAGTAGGGGCAGCAAGGCACGTATTGTATTGTTGCCATCGAGGATAACAAGATGGGGTTTGTATCATATTGCATGAGTTTATCCCTCTACATCATGTCATCTTGCTTAAAGGTTACTCTGTTCTTATGAACTTAATACTCTAGATGCATGCTGGATAGCGGTCGATGTGTGGAGTAATAGTAGTAGATGCAGGCAGGAGTCGGTCTACTTGTCTCGGACGTGATGCCTATATACATGATCATGCCTAGATATTCTCATAACTATGCTCAATTCTGTCAATTGCTCAACAGTAATTTGTTCACCCACCGTAAATACTTATGCTCTCGAGAGAAGCCACTAGTGAAACCTATGGCCCCCGGGTCTATTCTCCATCATATTAATCTTCCAACACTTAGCTATTTCGTTGCCTTTATTTGCCTTTATTTTACTTTTCATCTTTATCACAAAATACCAAAAATATTATCTTATCATATCTATAAGATCTCACTCTCGTAAGTGACCGTGTAGGGATTGACAACCCCTTATTGCGTTGGTTGCGAGGATTTATTTGTTTGTGTAGGTGCGAGGGACTCGTGTGTAGCCTCCTACTGGATTGATACCTTGGTTCTCAAAAACTGAGGGAAATACTTACGCTACTTTGCTGCATCACCCTTTCCTCTTCAAGGGAAAACCAACGCAGTGCTCAAGAGGTAGCAAGAAGGATTTCTGGCGCCGTTGCCGGGGAGGTCTACGCAAAAGTCAACATACGAAGTACCCATCACAAGCCCTTTTCTCCCGCATTACATTATTTGCCATTTGCCTCTCATTTTCCTCTCCCCCACTTCACCCTTGCCGTTTTATTCGCCCTCTCTTTTCCGTTCGCCTCTTTTTTGCTTGCTTCTTGTTTGCTCGTGTGTTGGATTGCTTGTTTGTCACGATGGCTCAAGATAATACCAAATTATGTGACTTTACCAATACCAACAATAATGATTTCCTTAGCACTCCGATTGCTCCTCTTACCGATACTGAATCTTGTGAAATCAATGCTGCTTTGTTGAATCTTGTCATGAAAGATCAATTCGCCGGCCTTCCTAGTGAAGATGCCGCTACTCATCTAAATAGCTTCGTTGATTTGTGTGATATGCAAAAGAAGAAAGATGTTGACAATGATATTGTTAAATTGAAGCTATTTCCTTTTTCGCTTAGAGATCGTGCTAAAGCTTGGTTTTCGTCTTTGCCTAAAAATAGTATTG
Organism: Triticum aestivum; assembly: GCF_018294505.1. Classification (NCBI taxonomy): domain Eukaryota; kingdom Viridiplantae; phylum Streptophyta; class Magnoliopsida; order Poales; family Poaceae; genus Triticum; species Triticum aestivum. The sequence goes on from NC_057802.1 coordinate 278,392,462, forward strand.
ATTCTTGGAATAAGTGCAAAGATGCTTTTATCTCTAAGTATTTTCCTCCCGCTAAGATTATCTCTCTTAGAAACGATATTATGAATTTTAAGCAACTTGATCATGAACATGTTGCACAAGCTTGGGAGAGGATGAAATTAATGATACGTAATTGCCCCACGCATGGTTTGAATTTGTGGATGATTATACAAATTTTTATGCCGGATTGAATTTTGCTTCTAGAAATCTTTTAGATTCGGCCGCGGGAGGCACTTTTATGGAAATCACTTTAGGAGAAGCTACTAAACTCCTAGATAATATTATGGTTAATTATTCTCAATGGCACACTGAAAGATCTACTAATAAAAAGTGCATGCGATAGAAGAAATTAATGTTTTGAGTGGAAAGATGGATGAACTTATGAAATTATTTGCTACTAAGAGTGTTTCTTCTGATCCTAATGATATGCCTTTGTCTACTTTGATTGAGAATAATAATGAATCTATGGATGTGAATTTTGTTGGTAGGAATAATTTTGGTAACAACGCGTATAGAGGAAACTTTAATCCTAGGCCTTATCCTAGTAATTCCTCTAATAATTATGGTAATTCCTACAACAATTCTTATGGAAATTTTAATAAGATGCCCTCTGAATTTGAGACTAGTGTTAAGGAATTTATGAATTCGCAAAAGAATTTCAATGCTTTGCTTGAAGAAAAATTGCTTAAAGTTGATGAATTGGCTAGGAACGTTGATAGAATTTCTCTTGATGTTGATTCCTTGAAACTTAGATCTATTCCACCTAAGCATGATATCAATGAGTCTCTCAAAGCCATGAGAATTTCCATTGATGAGTGCAAAGAAAGAACCGCTAGGATGCGTGCTAAGAAAGATTGCTTTATAAAAGCGTGTTCTTCTAATTTTTATGAAAACAAAGATGAAGATCTAAAAGTTATTGATGTGTCCCCTATTAAATCTTTGTTTTGCAATATGAATCTTGATAATGATGGGACTGAATATGATCCACCTTTACCTAGAAGGCGTTCCAGAAATTCGGAGTTTTTAGATCTTGATGCTAAAATTGATAAAAGTGGGATTGAAGAGATCAAAACATTAGATATTAATGAACCCACTATTTTGGATTTCAAGGAATTTAATTATGATAGCTGCTCTTTGATAGATTGTATTTCCTTGTTGCAATCCGTGCTAAATTCTCCTCATGCTTATAGTCAAAATAAAGCCTTTACCAAACATATCGTTGATGCTTTGATGCAATCTTACGAAGAAAAACTTGAGTTGGAAGTTTCTATCCCTAGAAAACTTTATGATGAGTGGGAACCTACTATTAAAATTAAGATTAAAGATCATGAATGCTATGCTTTGTGTGATTTGGGTGCTAGTGTTTCCACGATTCCAAAAACTTTGTGTGATTTGCTAGGTTTCCGTGATTTTGATGATTGCTCTTTAAACTTGCACCTTGCGGATTCCACTATTAAGAAACCTATGGGAAGAATTAATGATGTTCTTATTGTTGCAAATAGGAACTATGTGCCCGTAGATTTTATCGTTCTTGACATAGATTGCAATCCTTCATGTCCTATTATTCTTGGTAGACCTTTCCTTAGAACGATTGGTGCAATCATTGATATGAAGGAAGGGAATATTAGATTCCAATTTCCATTAAAGAAAGGCATGGAACACTTCCCTAGGAAGAAAATAAAATTACCATATGAATCTATTATGAGAGCCACTTATGGATTGCCTACCAAAGATGGCAATACCTAGATCTATCCTTGCTATTATGCCTAGCTAGGGGCGTTAAACGATAGCGCTTGTTGGGAGGCAACCCAATTTTATTTTTAGTTTTTTGCTTTTTGCTTCTGTTTAGGAATAAATATTTGTTCTAGCCTCTGGTTAGATGTGTTTTTATGTTTTAATTAGTGTTTGTGCCAAGTTAAACCTATAGGATCTTCTTGGATGATAGTTATTTGATCTTGCAGAAAATTCAAGAAACTTTATGTTCACGAAAATAATTGTTAAAAATCACCAGAACGTGATAAAATATTGATTCCAATTGCTGCTGATCAATAAACAAATTTTCTAGGTCTTCCTATTTTTGCTGATTTTTTGGAGTTCCAGAAGTTTGCGTTAGTTACAGATTACTACAGACTGTTCTGTTTTTGACAGATTCTGTTTTTCGTGTGTTGTTTGCTTATTTTGATGAATCTATGGCTAATAAAATAGTTTATAAACCATAGAGAAGTTGGAATACAGTAGGTTTAACACCAATATAAATAAATAATGAGTTCATTACAGTACCTTGAAGTGGTCTTTTGTTTTCTTTCGCTAACGGAGCTCACGAGATTTTCTGCTGAGTTTTGTGTTGTGAAGTTTTCAAGTTTTGGGTGAAAGATTTGATGGATTATGGAACAAGGAGTGGCAAGAGCCTAAGCTTGGGGATGCCCATGGCACCCCCAAGATAATCTAAGGACACCTAAAAGCCAAAGCTTGGGGATGCCCCGGAAGGCATCCCCTCTTTCGTCTACTTCCATCGGTAACTTTACTTGGAGCTATATTTTTATTCACCACATGATATGTGTTTTGCTTGGAGCGTCTTGTATGATTTGAGTCTTTGCTTTTTAGTTTACCACAATCATCTTTGCTGTACACACCTTTTGAGAGAGACACACATGATTCGGAAATTATTAGAATACTCTATGTGCTTCACTTATATCTTTTGAGTTATATAGTTTTTGCTCTAGTACTTCACTTATATCTTTTAGAGCACGGTGGTGGATTTGTTTTATAGAAACTATTGATCTCTCATGCTTCACTTAGATTATTTTGAGAGTCTTAAATAGCATGGTAATTTGCTTAAAAAAATCCTAATATGCTAGGTATTCAAGATTAGTAAAAACTTTCTTATGAGTGCGTTGAATACTAAGAGAAGTTTGATGCTTGATGATTGTTTTGAGACATGGAGGTAGTAATATTAAAGTTGTGCTAGTTGAGTAGTTGTGAATTTGAGAAATACTTGTGTTGAAGTTTGCAAGTCCCGTAGCATGCACGTATGGTAAACGTTATGTAACAAATTTGAAACATGAGGTGTTCTTTGATTGTCCTCCTTATGAGTGGCGGTCGGGGACGAGCGATGGTCTTTTCCTACCAATCTATCCCCCTAGGAGCATGCGCGTAGTGCTTGGTTTTTGATGACTTGTAGATTTTTGCAATAAGTATGTGAGTTCTTTATGACTAATGTTGAGTCCATGGATTATACGCACTCTCACCTTTCCACCATTGCTAGCCTCTTCGGTACCGTGCATTGCCCTTTCTCACATTGAGAGTTGGTGCAAACTTCGCCGGTGCATCCAAACCCCGTGATATGATACGCTCTTTCACACATAAACCTCCTTATATCTTCCTCAAAACAGCCACCATACCTACCTATTATGGCATTTCCATAGCCATTCCGAGATATATTGCCATGCAACTTTCCACCATTCCGTTTATCATGACACGTTCATCATTGTCATATTGCTTTGCATGATCATGTAGTTGACATAGTATTTGTGGCAAAGCCACCGTTCATAATTCTTTCATACATGTCACTCTTGGTTCATTGCATATCCCGGTACACCGCCGGAGGCATTCATATAGAGTCATACTTTGTTCTAGTATCGAGTTGTAATCATTGAGTTGTAAATAAATAGAAGTGTGATGATCATCATTTTCTAGAGCATTGTCCCAAGTGAGGAATAAAAAAAGAGAGAAAGGCCATAAAAAAGAGAAGGCCCAAAAAAATGAGAGAAAAAGAGAGAAGGGACAATGTTACTATCCTTTTACCACACTTGTGCTTCAAAGTAGCACCATGATCTTCATAATAGAGAGTCTCTTGTTTTGTCACTTTCATATACTAGTGGGAATTTTTCATTATAGAACTTGGCTTGTATATTCCAACAATGGGCCTCCTCAAGTGCCCTAGGTCTTCGTGAGCAAGCAAGTTGGATGCACACCCACTTAGTTTCTTTTGTTGAGCTTTCATATATTTATAGCTCTAGTGCATCCGTTGCATGGCAATCCCTACTCCTTGCATTAACATCAATCGATGGGCATCTCCATAGCTCATTGATTAGCCTCGTTGATGTGAGACTTTCTCCTTTTTTGTCTTCTCCACATAACCCCCATCATCATATTCTATTCCACCCATAGTGCTATATCCATGGCTCACGCTCATGTATTGCGTGAAGGTTGAAAAAGTTTGAGATTACTAAAGTATGAAACAATTGCTTGGCTTGTCATCGGGGTTGTGCATGATGAGAGCATTCTTGTGTGACGAAAATGGAGCATGACTAAACTATATGATTTTGTAGGGATGAACTTTCTTTGGCCATGTTATTTTGAGAGGACATAATTGCTTAGTTAGTATGCTTGAAGTATTATTATTTTTATGTCAATATTGAACTTTTATCTTGAATCTTTCGGATCTGAATATTCATACCACAATTAAGAAGAATTACATTGAAATTATGCCAAGTAGCATTCCACATCAAAAATTCTGTTTTTATCATTTACCTACTCGAGGACGAGCAGGAATTAAGCTTGGGGATGCTTGATACGTCTCCAACGTATCTATAATTTTTGATTGCTCCATGCTATATTATCTTCTGTTTTGGACATTATTGGGCTTTATTATACACTTTTATATTATTTTTGGGACTAACCTATTAACCGGAGGCCCAGCCCAGAATTGCTGTTTTTTGCCTATTTCAGAGTTTCGCAGAAAAAGAATATCAAACGGAGTCCAAACGGAATGAAACCTTCGGGAACGTGATTTTCGGAACGAACGTGATCCAGAGGACTTGGACCCTACGTCAAGAAAGCTACCAGGAAGCCACGAGGTAGGGGGCGCGCCTACCCCCCTGGGCGCGCCCTCCACCCTCGTGGGCCCCACGTTGCTCCACCGACGTACTCCTTCCTCCTATATATACCTACGTACCCCCAAACTACCAGATACGGAGCCAAAAACCTAATTCCACCGCCGCAACCTTCTGTACCCGTGAGATCCCATCTTGGGGCCTGTTCCGGAGCTCCGCCGGAGGGGGCATCGATCACGGAGGGCTTCTACATCAACACCATAGCCTCTCCGATGAAGTGTGAGTAGTTTACCTCAGACCTTCGGGTCCATAGTTATTAGCTAGATGGCTTCCTCTCTCTTTTTGGATCTCAATACAATGTTCTCCCCCTCTCTTGTGGAGATCTATTCGATGTAATCTTCTTTTGCGGTGTGTTTGTTGAGACCGATGAATTGTGGGTTTATGATCAAGTTTATCTATGAACAATATTTGAATCTTCTGAATTCTTTTATGTATGATTGGTTATCTTTGCAAGTCTCTTCGAATTATCAGTTTGGTTTGGCCTACTAGATTGATCTTTCTTGCAATGGGAGAAGTGCTTAGCTTTGGGTTCAATCTTGCGGTGTCCTTTCCCAGTGACAGTAGGGGCAGCAAGGCACGTATTGTATTGTTGCCATCGAGGATAACAAGATGGGGTTTATATCATATTGCATGAGTTTATCCCTCTACATCATGTCATCTTGCTTAAAGCGTTACTCTGTTCTTATGAACTTAATACTCTAGATGCATGCTGGATAGCGGTCGATGTGTGGAGTAATAGTAGTAGATGCAGGCAGGAGTCGGTCTACTTGTCTCGGACGTGATGCCTATATACATGATCATACCTAGATATTCTCATAACTATGCTCAATTCTGTCAATTGCTCAACAGTAATTTGTTCACCCACCGTAAATACTTATGCTCTCGAGAGAAGCCACTAGTGAAACCTATGGCCCCCGGGTCTATTTCCATCATATTAATCTTCCAACACTTAGCTATTTCCGTTGCCTTTTATTTTGCTTTATTTTACTTTTCATCTTTATCACAAAAATACCAAAAATATTATCTTATCATATCTATCAGATCTCACTCTCGTAAGTGACCGTGTAGGGATTGACAACCCCTTATCGCGTTGGTTGCGAGGATTTATTTGTTTATGTAGGTGCGAGGGACTCGTGTGTAGCCTTCTACTAGATTGATACCTTGGTTCTCAAAAACTGAGGGAAATACTTACGCTACTTTGCTGCATCACCCTTTCCTCTTCAAGGGAAAACCAACGCAGTGCTCAAGAGGTAGCACCATCAACCTTAGATGCACAGTTTGGGACCCCCTACCTGAGATCCGCCGGTTTTGACACCGACATTGGTGCTTTCATTGAGAGTCCCACTGTGCCATCGACGAAAGGTTCGATGGCCCCTTCGATCGTCTATAGTGACGCTGTCCAAGGAGAAACCTTCCTCCCCGGACAGATTTTCGTATTTGGCGGCTTCGTACTGCGGGCCAACTCGCTTGGCCATCTGGAGCAGATCGATAGCTACGCCCCTAGCCACCAGGTCGGATTTGGAAGCTTGAACTATGTCGCGGATATCTGTGGAGACTTGATCTTCAATGGATTTGAGACCGCGGCGATCGCTCCCCCTCGCTCCGATGAACATGACTTAAATCTGTCATTGGACCAGATTCAGGAGATGGTTCCGGTAACTGCTACAGCCTTAGATCTGGAGCAGATTGCACCATCCGAAGCCACAGAGTCCGCGGCATTGGAGCCGCACACAGACTCAACACCAGGGAATATCTGCGTCAACGGAATTCCGGACTCATTTCCGGCTATAAATTCCGAACCGCATACGCCTGTAAACACCGAGCTGGATCGGTCATCGATCTTCGAGTTCAGTGCCGCAGACGTCTTCCAACACTCGCCATTGGGTGATGTGCTAAATTCATTAAAAAACCTGTCCTTGGCAGGAGACTCACAGCCGAACTATGTCCGGTTCGAACTAGATGCTGATGATGGGGAATTTCGCTTCCCACCCGCCACCCACTTCATAGCCACTGTCGAGGACTTAACCGACGAGCTTGATTATGGCTCCGAAGACATCGACGGTATGGACGACGATGCTGACAAGGAGCAAGGCCAAGACCCGCCATTCACTGGACGTTGGACGGCCACCTCTTCGTACAATGTGTACATGGTTGACACACCTAAAAAAGTTAGCGACGATGACAAAGAAGATCCAGTCGCGAATAAAACTTCTGAGACACAGTCCAAGCGCCAGCGCCCTAAATGCCGCTCTAAGCCACGCCGCTCAAAATATGGCAACACTAGCACCGGAGAAAATAGTACTCCGGACGACGCCGAAAACAATGAACACCCTGTTGGAGTAGCATCCGAACAGAAAGAACAAGGCAACGAGCAAGTTAACCCTGATAAACAGGCCATGCCCAGTGACCCAGATGACGATAGTTATCGTCCACTCTCCGAGGATGAGGAGAGCCTCGGCAGCAAGGATTTCATCGTGCCTGAGGCACCCCTCGAGCAGGAGCGCTTCAAGCGCCAGCTAATAGCTACTGCAAAAAGCCTGAAGAAAAAGCAGCAACAGCTTCAAGCCGATCAAGACCTACTCATTGGCAGATGGACTGATGTCCTGGCAGCCAAAGAATACGGCCTCAAGCGCCCAGCCAAGACTTACCCGAAGCACAGACTGCTACCTCAGTTTGACGAGGAGGCACCGGAGCCCATACCTCCCTCGCGCAATGCGGGACGACCACCACATGGTCGGGATAGTGCGGCGGACCGACCACCACGCGGTCGGGATAAAACGGCAATTCAGGCCGAACAACAGCCCGCCCACCGCCTCGTAAAAACAGAGACAAAACAGCTCGGGACCATACATACGACCTTCGGCAGGACCTGGATAGTAGAGCAGGACACACCAGATCAATATGCGGATCGCGAGGACGCTTCTCGACTCGGGATGACGGCTACCTATTCGGACGTGAAAAACCTAGTCACGCCCGGGCCGATAACCGCAGACGGACTCCATCGGAGGTGCGCCGCGACGCGGCCCGATATAGAGGCGCCGCACACCCTCTCTGCTTCACAGATGAAGTACTGGATCACGAATTCCCCGAGGGGTTCAAGCCCGTCAATATTGAATCATACGACGGAACAACCGATCCCGCAGTGTGGATCGAAGATTTTATTCTCCACATCCATATGGCCCGAGGAGACGACCTCCACGCCATCAAATACCTCCCACTAAAATTAAAAGGGCCAGCTAGACACTGGCTAAATAGCCTGCCTGAAAATTCCATCAGCAGCTGGGAGGACTTGGAAGAAGCTTTTCTTGACAACTTCCAAGGTACTTATATCTGGCCACCAGATACCGATAACTTAAGTCATATAGTCCAACAACCCGGAGAATCAGCCAGAAAATTCTGGACTAGGTTCCTAACCAAAAAGAACCAGATCGTTGACTGTCCGGATGCCGAAGCCCTAGCAGCCTTCAAACACAGCATCCGTGACGAATGGCTCGCCCGCCACCTCAGCCAAGAAAAGCCGAAATCCATGGCAGCCCTCACAACACTCATGACCCGCTTTTGCGCGGGTGAGGACAACTGGCTGGCTTGTAGAAAAAACACAGCCAGCGAGGCATGCCCCTCCGAGGCCAAGAACAACACCGGCAAGCTCCGGCGCAATAGGAACAAACGCCGAAGCAATGGCGGTAACACCGATGACACCACAGTTAACGCCGGATTCAGCGGCTCCAAGTCCGGCCAACGAAAGAAGCCCTACAAAAGGAACAGTGAGGGACCATCCAGCCTGGACCGCATACTCGATCGTCCGTGCCAGATACATGGCACCCGAGACAAACAAGCCAATCGCACCAACAGAGATTGTTGGGTTTTCAAACAAGCTGGCAAGTTAAATGCCGAGAACAAAGAAAAGGGATCACAAAGTGAGGACGAGGACGAAGAGCCACGGCAGCCGAACACTGGGGGGCAGAAGAAATTTCCCCCTCAAGTCAAAATGGTGAACATGATATACGCTACACACATCCCCAAAAGGGAGCGCAAGCGAGCACTCAGGGATGTCTATGCGGTAGAGCCAGTCGCCCCAAAATTCAATCCGTGGTCGTCATTCCCGATCACCTTCGATAGTCGAGATCATCCAACTAGTATCCGCCATGGCGGTTCGGCCGCACTGGTCCTCGACCCAATCATCGACGGATTTCACCTAACACGAGTCCTAATGGACGGTGGTAGCAGCCTCAATCTGCTCTATCAGGATACAGTGCGGAAGATGGGCATTAATCCCTCACGAATCAAACCCACAAAGACTACCTTTAAAGGAGTCATACCAGACGTAGAGGCCCGTTGTACGGGCTCAATCACGCTGGAGGTGGTCTTCGGCTCTCCGGACAACTTCCGAAGCGAAGAGTTAATCTTCGATATCGTCCCCTTCCGCAGCAGCTACCATGCACTGCTAGGACGGACCGCGTTTGCTAGATTCAACGCAGTGCCACACTATGCTTATCTCAAGCTTAAGATGCCCGGTCCACGCGGCGTCATAACAGTCAATGGCAACACTGAACGCTCCCTCCGAACAGAGGAGCACACAGCCGCCCTAGCAGCAGAGGTACAGAGCGGCCTTCTCAAGCAGAACCGTAATCCGGCTGCCGAGCCCCTGGACATCACTAAGAGAGTCCGGACCACACTGCAACAGGACGATTCGACTCTTCAAGAGCTCGATTAGCAATTCGGCCTCCGTCCCAGTCCCGATGAGGTAACGGCATCCGGACCACGCGTACATAATTATACACTCAAAATCCCATGGGCATCGACGGAGGCACAACTAGCTTGTAGTTCGGCTACACCGATCCCGGACTCACTGGCATCTTTACTATTCCTTTTTGTTCTTTCTTCCTTCTTTTTTCTTTCAGGTATCTTTTATACAGGCCTCCTTCGATGGCCTGATTACCGGTCCTGTCAAAGGACAAGTACACCAGATTGGCACAGGGCACAAGCATACAGGGGAAGCTCTAGAGGACAACCTAACGATCACTCTACCTGTTTTCAGTACCCGAATGCAGCTCTCCTTTGGTTATGGCATGTTAAATAGCCGGTTGCTTATCACACTATTTGTATAAATGCGCTTTGACGCATTAACCCAACTATAATGGAAACCGTTCACGGCCCAAGTCAAGGGGCCCCAGATACTACCTCTGCTCTCTTTCTGTTTTCCTTTGCCATCAATTACTTATATTTTCACACCCGTGCACTTTGGTACGTTTCATATTCGCCAGGGGCTTCCCATCGCCCCATAACATGGCAACAAAGTCCGAACACTCCTTAAAGATAAGTTCGGAACCCCGAATTTAGCATTATATGCATTGGCTCTGAATCATGTCTTTGGTCAATAGTTGGGTTGCCCGGCTCCTCTGCTTGCTACCCTACGTTCCGCTACATCGGCTAGGGTAGTAAAGGGAGAACTACTACGATTGTGCCCTGGCCTAGATGTAACACCCCGAGAATCATGCTACAGTAACTCTCTGTGATTAAGCTAATCATGTTGCTAAACAGGGCTTGATCACATTGGAATCACATTTCTTTTCAAACCCCTAATTCAAACTTCAATTAAATTTAAAGTGGAAAATAAAAGTTTTCAAAAATTTAAACAAAAATGTTCGGGCCATGCCAAATATTACAAGGGTAATTATACTAAAGAAAACATATTTTTATAAAATGCCTAAATAAATTAAATTGAAATAAAACAGAAAAGAAAATAAATAAATAAAAAGAAAATACAAAAGAAAACAGAACAAACAAAGAAAAAAAAGGAGAAGGAGAAGCCCCCCCACTGGACCCTGGCCCAACTGGGCCGACCCCAGGCCCAGCCGGCCTAGCCCACCTCCCCGGGTCGCCCTCCCCTTCCCTGTTCCCCCGACCGGGGTCGGAACAGGGGCAGGTCCCCGCCGCACCACCTCGCCGGCGACGGGGGAGGATAAGGCCGCCCCGACGCCTCGGCCTCCGCCCATCCCTCCCACTTGCCCCTCTCGGCCTCTGCGCCTCTCCCTCCCCCCCAGATCCACGCCGCTCCCTCCTTCCCCACCGCCCGAGCGCGGTCGCCGACGTGGCGCCGTCGTTTCCGCGGCCACCGAGCCCCGTTCTCCTCCCCGACGTGTCCACGAGCTCCGCCGCGTCGAGCCCGTCCTCCCCGACCACCTGCTCGAGCCGGGACCCCCTACATCACCCCCCAACGCCGTCGCCTTCTTCCTCGGGTCGCCGCCGTCTTCTTCGACTCCGGCGACTGCTGCTGCTACTAAGCCTCTCACCGGCCTCCGTGTGCCGCGCGGTGAGCTCCTCTACCTCCTCCCCCTCTCCATTAGCTCGCTAGCTTGCCGTAGCCACCGCGCCGCGTTAGGCCGCACCCTCCGCCGCCTGGCCTCGTCGCCGGCGTGGCCACGGCGACCTTTTGGTCCCGTTCGTGCCTCCGTTGCCTTGGCCGCATCGAGTAGGCCTCGCCCCGCTCTTCGGTTTGCCCCGGTTCGCACCGTAGCCCCGCCTCTGCCGCACCCCCGAACCACCCCGCCGCCGGCGAGCTCCTGGCGCTCCGCTCCGATCTCCCCAGCACCCCGCACCGCCACCGTTCGACGCGCGGCGTCGAGCCGCGTCGAACGCAAGCAACCGCGGCCCCTGAGACCCCCTGTGCGCTAAACCCGAGCCGAGCCCGCCGTGCGCCGCCGCGATTTGGCTCGCCGGAGCTGTTCCGGCGCCGTCCGCCGATGTGGTTAAGTGCCCCCCCTGGGTCGCTGCCAGTGGGTCCTGGTGGCCTAGTTGACTGGGTTGACCCCAGTCAACTGCTGACTGGGCAGGCCCCAGCCACTGACATGCGGGCCCCGCCGCATAATTAACAAAAAAAATGTTTTTATAAATAAAACTAATTAATTAATCTAATTAGGCACTGACAGGTGGGGCCTACCTGCTAATAACCTTGTTTAAGTTAATTATAAAACTCTGTTAGTGCCCTGTCAATGACATGTGGGTCCCACTGGACCCACCTGTCTGGTTTGACTGGTCAGCCGACCTGTTGACCTGCTGACGTCAGCATTACCTCATGCTGACGTCATAATTCATTTTTGCTAAATTCAAATAATTCCAGAAATTCGAATAATCTTTGAAAATTCATATCTTTTAAACCGTAACTCGGATGAAAATGTTTTCTACATGAAAGTTGCTCAGAACGACGAGACGAATCCGAATACGCAGTCCGTTCATCCACCACACCTCCCTAACCTATCGAACTAGCAACTTTCCCCCTCCGGTCCGTCTGTCCGAAAACGCGAAACATCGGGAATACTTCCCGGATGTCCCCCCCCCTTCGCCGGTACCACCTACTGTCGCGTTAGGACACACCTAGCACCGCTCATTGTCATGACACGCATCGTCATGCTTATGTTTGCATTGTATTTACTGTTTCTTCCCCCCTCTTCTCTCCGGTAGACTACGAGACCGACACTGCTGCTGCCCAGTTCGACTACGGAGTCGACGATCCCTCCTACTTGCCAGAGCAACCAGGCAAGCCCCCCCCTTGATCACCAGATATCGCCTATTCTTCTCTATACTGCTTGCATTAGAGTAGTGTAGCATGTTACTGCTTTCCGATATCCTATCCTGATGCATAGCCTATCCTTGCTACTACTGTTGTTACCTTTACCTGCAATCCTACATGCTTAGTATAGGATGCTAGTTTTCCATCAGTGGCCCTACATTCTTGTCCGCCTGCTGTGCTATACTATCGGGCCGTGATCACCTGGGCGGTGATCACGGGTATATACTTATATACTGTATACATGACACATGTGATGACTAAAGTCGGGTCGGCTCATAGGAGTACCCGCAAGTGGATCTTTGTGGCGGAGCGACAGGGCAGGTTGAGACCGCCTAGGTGAGAGGTGGGCCTGGCCCTGGTCGGCGTTCGCGGTTACTTAACACGCTTAACGAGATCCTGGTATTTGATCTGAGTCTGGCCATTTGGTCTATACGCACTAACCATCTACGCGGGAGTAGTTATGGGTATCCCGGCGTCGTGGTATCAGCCGAAGCCTTTGTGACGTCAGCGACTGAGTGGCGCGCGCCGTGTTGGACCGCTTTGACGTAACCGCCGTGATCGTGTGGGTTGCTAGGTCTGCTCGCGGTCGCGTTCGCAACGTGCAGGTGTGCATAGGGCGATGGGCCCAGACCCCTGCGCGCTTAGGATTAGACCGGCGTGCTGACCGCTCTGTTGTGCTTAGGTGGGGCTGCGACGCGTTGATCTTACGAGGCCGGGCATGACCCAGAAAAGTGTGTCCGGCCAAATGGGATCGAGCGTGTTGGGTTATGTGGTGCACCCCTGCAGGGAAGTTTATCTATTCGAATAGCCGTGTCCCTCGGTAAAAGGACGACCCGGAGTTGTACCTTGACCTTATGACAACTAGAACTGGATACTGAATAAAACACACCCTTCCAAGTGCCAGATACAACCCGGTGATCGCTCTCTAACAGGGCGACGAGGAGGGGATCGCCGGGTAGGATTATGCTATGCGATGCTACTTGGAGGAATTCAATCTACTCTCTTCTACATGCTGCAAGATGGAGATGACCAGAAGCGTAGTCTTCGACAGGACTAGCTATCCCCCTCCTATTCTGGCATTCTGCAGTTCAGTCCACTGATATGCCCCTTTACACATATACCCATGCATATGTAGTATAGCTCCTTGCTTGCGAGTACTTTGGATGAGTACTCACGGTTGCTTCTCTCCCTCTTTTCCCCCTTTCCTTTCTACCTGGTTGTCGCAACCAGATGTTGGGGTCCAGGAGCCAGACGCCACCGTCAACGACGACTCCTACGACACTGGAGGTGCCTACTACTACGTGCAGGCCGCTGACGACGACCAGGAGTAGTTAGGAGGATCCCAGGCAGGAGGCCTGCGCCTCGTTCGATCTGTATCCCAGTTTGTGCTAGCCTTCTTAAGGCAAACTTGTTTAACTTATGTCTGTACTCAGATATTGTTGCTTCCGCTGACTCGTCTGTGATCGAGCACTTGTATTCGAGCCCTCGAGGCCCATGGCTTGTATTATGATGCTTGTATGACTTATTTATGTTTTAGAGTTGTGTTGTGATATCTTCCCGTGAGTCCCTGATCTTGATCGTACACATTTGCGTGCATGATTAGTGTACGGTCAAATCGGGGGTGTCACACTAGACCAGATGAGCACCTCAGTAGAGAAAGCCAAAACTGACTGTCATGATGCGGCGAGAGCCGGTCAGCTGTTCGGAGGTCTCAAATCATTGGAGATTTTTTCCGCATTCCGCGAAGGATCGGTACTTCCCGATCTGCGCCTATGTTTTATTATAAAACTCCTATGGCCAAGTGAGGGCGTTTAAGCCGCATAGTCTGATTGCCTGGTTCATTGCGCTAAACAACTCCTTCAAGGACCATATAATTGGATCAAGATTGTTTAGATTCCATCCCGAACACCTCCGTACTACCTACATGAGGGCAGAAGCCGACGACTGGTCAACCCTCAGATTTCATACAACACGGCCGCACATGAGGAAACAATAAAACATAACAAACATTATATTACAAACCGGATTTGTTTTCGTCATACAAGGCAAAGAGAAAAAACAATGCATTCATTCAAAAATAATGTCCTGCCCGCACTACGCTGCTGCAAGTCGAGATCCTTCCAGGACATCCGCAAAATATCGTCGGGTGTGCGGTGCTCCGTGCCCTCCGGCGGCCCACTGGCCACCTCGACGGCGTCCATCTTCGCCCACCACATCTTGCAACGGAGCGAAGGCCATGCGGGCACCTTCGATGCAGACTGATCGCTTGACGACGTCTAGCTGCGGACAAGCCTCCATCACCCGCTTCACGAGGCCAAAATAACTGCTAGGTATAGCTTCGGCTGGCCACAGCCGGATTATTAAATCCTTCATGGCCAGTTCGGCCACCCTGTGCAGCTCGACCAACTGTTTCAGTTGATCGGCAAAGGGCACCGGATGTTCTGGCACAGCATATTGCGCCCAGAACAGCTTCTCCGTGGAATTCCCTTCTCTGGCTCGGAAGAACTCCGCAGCATCGGACACGCTGTGTGGCAGATCCGCAAAAGCCCCTGGGCAACTCCGAATCCGGGTTAGTAAAAGGTACTTCCTCTCGGCATACTTGCTTTGCATGTTAAAAGCCTTACCCGCTGTGATCTTCTTGGCCTCTTGGATCTCCTGGAGAGCGCCCCGGGCCTCATTTTGTGCGGCCTCCGCGCTCTGGCGAGCCTTGGTAAGTTCGGCCTCTCGAACCGACGCTTCGCACTCCAAAGCCTCACACTTCTTCACCGCATCCTGGAGCTCCTGCTGGATCTCGCCGACCCGGGCCTTGAGCTTCTTACGGGCGGCTTGCTGCTGGACAGCCTTCCCCTCGGCTTCAGTCAGGGAATTTTTCAGGGTCTCGACCTCGGTCGCCACCCCTACACATATTATGACACTCCGGTCAATACTCACCGCTTACTCTTTCTGAATATACAGCAAGTCGTTACTCACCTTGCTTCTTGTGGAGCTGAATCTTCACCTCGCCGAGCTCGTTCTCGGTCCGCTCCAACCTCTGCTTCAGTTCAGAGACTTCGGCAGCATGCGAGGTCGCAGCCAACAACGACGCCTGTTTAATCACAAAATTAGTCTCCTACAAAGGGTTGATCCTCTGTCCGGCCTTTCTTTCCGAACACCGGACAGTGTCTCAGGGGCTACTGTCAGCAAGGGGTGTTCTCTTTCTACGTGACTTACCTTGAAACCTGTCAACAGGTTGTTGCAGGCCTCGTTTAGTCCGCTCTTGACGGACTGAACCTTCTCGATCACCGTACCCATAAGGATACGGTGCTCATCCACAATGGAGGCGCCTCGTAGTGCCTCCATCAGGTTATCCAGTGCCCTTGGTTGGACAAGGGCCATCGGTGGAATTGGCGCACCCCCCTCCTTTGAAGGAAAGCGTGCGCCGGATTCCGGGGCCGTATCCGTCCCCGGAACCGTATTCGGCTGAGGGCCGAACTGAATACGTCCCTCTTCGCCATTCTCCATAGGGATCTGCTCCCCCATGTGTCCGGCAGCGGAGGTCTCGCCTTGCGGCGCCTCCTGGACAGCGTCCTGGGCCCCTCCCCGGCTCGGAGCGGTCCTCCGGGACAACACTTCGGTGTCGTCCTTGGCCTCAGGGGAACAAGCAGGCGGCGGCGACATACTGTCTATTTCCGCTGGATCCAACGAACCTCCAGATGAGGATCGTTGGATGCTGCCGCGGGCCGGACTGCAACGGCACAATTAACCACGTCAAAACAATAAAAAGGAGAGGCCGGGTACACTTATGTACGAGAGTCATAGTACTTATGATGCGGCCCGAGGCTTAGTGCGGAGGCGTCGCTCCGGACTGCTGTCAACGTCCCACGCGGTGTTGACCGCAGGGGCGCCCTTCCCCTTCTTGGGCGTTCCCACCTCCAGATTCGTGGAGGCCCCCCTCTTGTTCTCCTTAGGAGGAGGGTTCTTCTCCACCTCCTCCTCCTATTCCTCGTCGTCGTCCTCAGGGACGGAGGAATGGGCTTCCTCGTCTTCGGACGTCACGTCCGAAGTGCCCTTGCGATGGGGGCCACTTTTGGCCCCCTTGGCCTTCTTCTCCGATGCCTTATATGGCGCTGGCACCAGCATCTTGGCCAGACGTGGGATGACCGGTTCTTCAGGCAACGGAGCCGGACACTGGATCCGCTTCTCCCTCTCCATCCAATCCTGAAAAAGCAATGATAAACTCAGACATCATCCTCGAAATAATTAAGTTGGGGATACGTCAAAAATAACATACCTCGCTGGCGAGGTGTTTACAATCGTGCCCATGGTCTGAATCTGTGGCCGGCGGTTTGTCGTTGCCCTTAAAGAGCAACTTCCAGGCACCTTCGTGAGTGGTTTCGAAGAGCCTCTCCAGGGTTTGGTGCTTCTTCGGATTAAACTCCCACAGAGGGCGACTTTGGTGCTGGCACGGGAGGATCCGGCGAACTAGCATCACCTGGATTACATCGACAAGCTTGACGTTCTTGGCTATCATACTCTGAACGCGCGTCTGCAGCGCTATCAGCTCATCGGGCGAACACCAGTTCGGACTCTTCTCAACCCAGGAGGTGAGTCGCATGGGAGCACCGGAGCGGAATTCGGCAGCTGCGGCCCAGGTGGTGCCGTGGGGTTCTGTGATGTAGAACCATTGTCTTTGCCACTCCTTTACTGTCTCCACGAAAGTGCCTTTCGGCCAGGAGACGTTGGACAGCTTACTCACCATGGCTACCCCGCACTCCGCGTGCTGGCCATCCACCACCTTCGGCTTCACGTTGAAGACTTTGAGCCATAGCCCGAAGTGGGGTTGGATGCGGAGGAAGGCCACACACACGACGATAAACGCCGAGATGTTGAGGAAGGAGTTCGGGGACAGATCATGGAAATCTATCCCGTAATAATACATCAGCCCACGGACGAAAGGGTGGAGTGGGAACCCTAGTCCGCGGAAGAAATGAGGAATGAATACCACCCTCTCATTGGGCTTCGGCGTGGGGACGACTTGTCCATCAGCCGGCAGATGATGGGCGATTTCCTTCGCCAAGTATCCGGCCGCCCGAAGCTCAGTAATGTCCTCCTTGACGGAGGAGACCATCCACTTGCCCTGACCTCCGGATCCGGACATGGTTGGGTGCTAGCTCGAGTGGAAAGGAGATAAGAACTTGCGCTGGAGCTCGAGATTGGGAGGGCGGAGATAGAGAGAAGGCGTGGGAGAGGAAGAGGGAATCCTTATCCCCTTATAAAGGCAGTGAATATTGAACGCCTCCCCACTCGCCTTAGAATTCGCCTATTCCCAAGGGCTGTATAAACGGCACGGTTGGGTTACCCATGCCCGCATTAATGAAAATCCCGTGATAAGGGAACACGATCTCTACTTTGACAAGACGTGCCAATGGCAACCGCGTCTCGGGACGTGGGGCGGCAGACACAGAAACGGTTCGGAATTATGACCGGTCGGACGTGATGTCATGCTGCAAAAAATTTGTCAGCGGATTGGATTCGTGTAAAAATATATCTTCTCTGTGGTTGTGTATGGAGTATGTGACAGGTCCGGATACTATCATTGCGTCTGAAGACTATCTTGAAGTTCGGAAAGAAGGGAACCCGCCTTGCAATGCCGAAGATAATCTGCGCGCCGGACTCCTCGTCATTGAAGCCAGGTTCAGGGGATACTGAGGGAGTCCTGGACTAAGGGGTCCTCGGGCGCCCGGCCTATTATCGATGGGCCGGACTGATGGGCTGTGAAGATATGAAGGACGAAGACTGTACCCGTGTCCGGATAGGATTCTCCTTGGCGTGGAAGGAAAGCTTGGCGATCAACTATGAAGATTCCTTCTTATGTAACCGACTCTATGTAACCATAGATCCCCCCGGTGTCTATATAAACCGGAGGGTGTAGTCCGAAAAGGATATACTCATTACCATAGTCATACGGGCTAGACTTCTAGGGTTTAGCCATTACGATCTCGTGGTAGATCAACTCTTGTAATACTCATATTCATCAAGATCAATCAAGCAGGAAGTAGGGTAATACCTCCATAGAGAGGGCCCGAACCTGGGTAAACATCGTGTCCCCTGTCTCATGTTATCATCAACCTTAGAAGCACAGTTCGGGACCCCCTACCCGAGATCTGCCGGTTTTGACACCGACATCACCCTCAGTCCAACGGTCAGGCAGAGCAAGCAAATCAAGAGATTTTGCGAGGTATCAAGCCCCGGCTTATGGTCCCTTTGCAAAGGACGCCAGGCTGTTGGGTGGAGGAGTTGCCTTCGTTGTTATGGAGCATCAACACGACCCCTAATAGATCTACGGGTTATACCCCCTTTTTCATGGTTTATGGAGCAGAGGCAGTTCTCCCTAGTGACATCCGTCATGATTCACCCCGGGTGGCGGCTTACGTGGAAGCGGATAATGAAAAGGCACGTCAAGATGCACTTGACTTGTTGGATGAGGAGCGTGATCTCGCGGTGGCTCGTTCGGCGGTTTATCAGCAAGACCTACGTCGTTACCAAAGCTGCCGGGTCAAAACAAGAACCTTTCAGGAAGGCGACTTAGTACTCCGGCTCATCCAGGATCAAACAGACATGCATAAACTTTCGCCACCTTGGGAAGGACCTTTTGTGGTCAGCAAGAATCTGCATAGCGGGTCATATTATCTTATCGACGTTCGAGAACACAAGGATTCACGTAAGTCGGAGGAGGTGACCCATCGGTCGTGGAATATTGCTCATCTTCGGCCCTACTATACTTGATCCACCGGCTCTCATGATGTACATACTTTGATGATGTATATATTATAAGCAGTATAATAAAGCCGGCATCCCTGATAATTCAGGGCCTCTGCTGTTTCACTTCCTCAAAGCTGAGTCTTTATCATCATATTACGTATTCATTTAAGAAGCTTGATGCCCAACTTCAGGGGCCAAAGAGGGTTGGATGCATGGCACAACTCAAACATAGGTCCCTGACGAGTACGACTTATTTTAATATGGTCACTTGGGGGCTTCCTGCTCATCGAGCATAGCTGTCGGTACCCTCTTGATCGGCGCAATGCCAAAAATTATATGGTCACTTGGGGGCTTCCTGTTCAAACATAGGTGTATTCACCAAAGAGAACATAGCTGACGGTACCCTCTTGATCGGCTCAACGCCACACTTGTTACTTGTTAATATGTCATTTGGGGGCTTCCTATTCAAACATAGGCGTATTCGACCAAAGAGAACATAGCGTTACTACCCTCTTGGCCAGGTTTGTCCAAACATAGGTGTATTCGACCAAACAGGACATAACCTTTCCGGGTCATCCTACCTGTAGCCAGCTGCTTCAACTCCACCGGGTAATCCCGATTGACCCGTCGAACTCTTAAACAATCAATCTTATGGCATATTCGACCAAGATCTGAGCTCGTTAAGGTTCAAACGGCGGCTTGTCATGCGAGAGCACGGATTACAGATAGTCAGGATAGATCCAGGGCTTCATAAGCCGCCTTCCTTGAAACTTGGATAAATTAGCCCGTGATGAATGCTGTTACTCTGGCCCCTCGTACTCCTGATAAGTCTTTGAGCAAGACCAGACTTTATCTAGGGTTCAAATGTCGATTGGGCACACTGTGAGTCAGGCTCACGGAACGCACGAACAATCCATTGGCTCCGGCTAGTTTCATTGAAGAAGACACTTTGGCTTGGCAGCCCACAAAAGCCTTGAATTTCTTTTGATTTTTCATTCAAAGATTTCTTCTTTGAATTCGGGTTTTTTACAAATCGGTCCCGGCTGCCCCATTGATGGCTCATATTTGAAGCATCTTCCGGGTCTCTATAGCCCACCAGGCTGGCAGACTCTAAGTCGCCAGAGTATCATACTTCCATGTTTACAATTACGGCTCTACCGCCTCTCGGTGCATAAGGTTGCTCAACCGGCAGTCTAAGCATACAGCCACAGGTATGATATTTTATGTTAAACATTACGGTCAGACTGGCCTTGGTTATGGACTATTTGTCCCTAGCGGTTTCAATTGGGATCATGACCCGCCCGGCGGTAAGCTGCCAGGGCATTATACTTTCCTGTGTGCAGGATAAATATCATGCAGATCTGCATAAATCAAAGGCTATCATACCCATAATGGTTTCCTAAAACCGGCGGATCAACAGTATTAAAGAAAAAGGCAGAAACGTGCACGATGGCACGGCAGATTCAAGTTTTTACTACCCTATTACATGGCTCCATGAGCCGAATGAGATCAAGTGTTTTCAAAAAAGATCAAGTATCTAAGCCGCCTGGAGGTTCAATCTTTCTGACCTTGCTGACTGGAGGCTTCTGCGTCATCCCTTGCCGGTTCTTCGTCCTCTTCTGCCGGCTGAAAATTTGGTGATGACCAACCGATGCCAGATAAAGCTTGAAATTCAGCTTCGTCATCTATAAGATCGGACGGGTCAACTTCAGGGGCAAAAGTATGCTTACGGATTGGAGGGATCAGATCCATCACTCTGTAAGCCGGTGTAGGCATCTTTTGATTTTGCTTGTCATAAGCCGGATGGTACTTTGAAACATCTGAATCATTGGCAATCTGGGTGGCCATTGGACGAATTTCCTTCACACAGGCTGCAAAGTCATTTTGGTCAAAAGGAGTACCATCCTCTTTTAAGCTTGGGTATCCCGTGGCCACATCAGCCGGCTCTAATTTCGGTACCCATGCTTTAGCCCGACTCAAAGCTGTCACAACGCCAGCTCTTGCAGATGATCGTTTCATCGCATCGATCCTGGCAGGCAGCACAGAGAGCTTTTTTAATACATCTATCAAAAGGCTAGGAGCTTGTTTAGTTGGAGAAATTTTGGCGAGGGCACGTTGAGTTCCAGTGTACAGCTGTTCAACAAGAGTATAGACAACTTTCAGCTTTACAATTATGTCTTGGTCAAGATTGCTGCTCCTGGGACCTGAATTAATCACAAATTGGTTAGAGGTGGCTTATACTATAAAGAAAGGATTGATGTTGGACGGTTAAGCGCGACGACTTACCAAAGATAGCAGAAACCATCTGAGACACACGATTTTTTAAGACGGTGAGCTCAGTGGTTACCTCTTGAAGAGTTGCCTCTGCTTTCTCAGCCCGCTGCGTTAAAGCCGTCTTTTCTTCAGCCCAAGTCTTTTTCTCCGCCTCAAAACTGGTCTTTAGCTTTTCCGACTCAGCCACGCTAAACTGGAATTTTGACTCAGCTTTCCGGGTCTCAGTTTCCTGAGTCGCCAGCCGGGTCTTGGCGTCATTTACTTGAGACTCCAGTTCAGCAGTAGTAGCCTGTACGAAGTACAGAGTTATCAACATTTATATCAAGGTTACGAGAATATAAGTCCCAAGTCTTTTGCAAGCAACAACACTTGACACTTGGGGGCTAATGTCTGTCAAAGAAATTTTTCACTGAAACGGCTATTATAACTAAAGTCCCAAGCACTTTGCAAGCAAGACTACTTGGCACTTGGGGGCTAATGCATATCGCTTGTTTTTCTTCTTCATCATGAGCGGGAAGTGTTGTAAACAGTCCCAACTGACTCATGGGGGCTATGCAGTTAAGCTCTCTTTTCTTATACAAGGACAAATAGGACCGGATCATTCATGCTGATTAAACCGGCCCTTGGGGACTACAGATGCAAAACTAAAATTGTGTAAACATCCGGTTTACATTTAAACCAGACAAGGAGGGATTCTAGGACAGAAGTTTATGGATTCTTCTAAAGTCCACAGCCTATTCAATCTTGTCATAGCCAGTAGACTTGGGGGCTGGCAGGATATGTATATAAATTACTTAAAGCTAGAAGTCATACCTCATATTTTTGGTGCATCTGTTTCACCATATCAACTTCAAGGTCACGGCTGGAGTGGACTTGGCTGAGGTAACCAGAAAGGATCTCATTATTGCTCAGTTGCGCATAATGGGAGATGTCAAACTTCATTTTACGCCTCTCAATAACCTCTTGCTTGGCAGTATGTTTAGCTAAAGCTATTGGATTTCCCGGTTCAACAAAGCCGGTGCCAGTAATCAACACGTCATCATTATGAGTCTCTGACGGCTTAGGTGAGCTCGATGGGGCAGGATTTGAAGGATTAATAGTAGTGTCATCAACACGGAGATCCGGAATCTCAGGCGGAGTGTCAGTGACAGTTTCTTCCAGTTGTTTGTCAGAGGCTTCGGGCACAGGGACTTGCTGCTCCGGCTCATCAACTTCAGGTGCCTTAGTTGGCTTGGTCACATTTGCCTTTTTGTTAGGCTTTGCTTGTCCCCTGCACGGATTATGATGAATCAGTATAGTTATCAGAATATAAAGAGGTGCAGTGTAAGAAGTGATTATCATTACCCAGGGGCAGTCTTGAAAGCCGGCAATTCGGTTTGTGATGAGTCGCCAGAGGAAGAACGGGCAAGTTCCTGATTAATGTTCATCAACAGAGTTAAGTGATAGACAAATAAGACTGCTAACGGGTCCAAAGAGTAATTTAAAAAGAACCTCATTTCGCCGTTTCCGAGGAACGGGGGTGTTGGTAAGCCGGAGGACAACTCTTCAACGCCGCTCGTCTGGGTCTAACGTCGATTCTCATGTTGCTGTTGCTTCAAAAGAAAGTGAGGATCTAAATAAGCCAAGGGGTGTGAAAACCTTACTTTCCGGGTTACTTGTCGAAGCTTCTGTCTTGGCAAAGGGTCTGAGCCGGAGGAAATTATAGTTACCTCTTCTTCAGCTGCTTGGCTGGCTCCCGTGTTAGCCTGATAATAGTCAGTGTCAATAAGGTGATTGAAAAATGAGACAAGAGAGTCAAGGGCTACCACCGACTCAGAGGTATCATACAGTTTGATCAGGTTAGAGGCGCTTGGTTTCTTCTTCTTCTTCTTGGTGGTCTTCTTGGCGGTTTTCTTAGCGGCTTTTTTTATAGCCTGGCCTTCTTAGCAGCCTCATGATCATACTCCACTTTCCAAAATTCAGACTTGGCCTGCAAAGGTTATTAAGGGTTGAGTTTATAAGGTATTTGAATAATTAGGTGAAGATAAGTAAGTTCAGAGACTTACATCTGGTGGCGGGTTAAGCTTGTAGAAAGGGGCCAGACCCACTTTAACACAACCTTCCGGGTCTTCATTCAGAAGAGACTTAACCATTTCATTTACTGCTTCATCAGTTAATGGTGCAGAGCTGTGATGCAGTGAATCTTTTTCATCGCCAGTGTAAGTGCACATTAAGCCGGTGCGGCGACTTAAAGGAATGATCCGCCAAGAAACCCAACACCTGACTATGCCAGTTAGCCCATTTCCAAGCAGAGCTTTGACTTTCACAATGGTAGGTGCAATTTTCTTTCGTTCAACAGCGGTAAGTTTTTCAGGAAGATTATGTTTTGGGTCCAGGCGCTCAACACGATAACCCGGCAGTGGATTCTCGTCAGCCGGAGAAGTATATTTGCAATAAAACCACGTCTGGTTCCAGTCTTTTGGGTGACTCGGCAGGCAGGCATAAGGAAAGATGGCATCTCTTCTGCGTTGAATTGATATTCCGCCGAGCTCCAAGCTAGGACCATTTGTGAACTTAGTCTGGCGGTTTAAGTAAAAATACTCTCTAAAGAGATCAACACTGGGCTCCTCTTGAAGGTATAATTCACAGAAGACTTGAAAGTTGCAGATATTTGACACGGAATTGGGTCCAATGTCTTGAGGATGGAGCTGGAAAAAGTGCAGAATGTCTCGAAAGAATTTAGAGCCGGGCGGTGAGAAGCCCCGGTTCGTGTGGTCAGTAAAAACGATGACTTTGCCGTCTTTCGGCTGAGGTCTTTCTTCGCCCGGGTCAGGAGCACGGTAATGCATCACACTCTTGGCGGGTAGATACCCGGCTTTGAAAAAGTCTTTAAAAGTGCCCTCGGTGACGATGGAGGGGATCCAGTTGCATATGTAGACTGTTTTTGGCGGCATTGTGAAAGAAAGAAAGCCTAAAGGAAAGAAAAAATTTGCCGGTTCAAGTCAATTGGTGAAATCAATGGTTAAGCGATGACAGTATACATTCAGAATGGCGGCTTAAGTGAGTACTAATGATATATGAGTAATTATAAGCCGGGTGTGTAAGCCGCCATGAAAGGTACATGTATTCAAAATCTGACAAAGAGCAAAATTCTACTAAGTGTTGGACAAACAGGTCTCACAAATTAAGGCTATAAATTTGGATCTGCAACTGTTCAGAAAAAAGGAATAAATTCGAAACCTACAGAGGCGGCAGTAGAAAAGCGGAGGTGCCCTAGAGGAGATCTGTCGCGATGAGGATATATTCTAGTATAAAAAACATGTGCTAAAACTACTACCACGCAAGATTTACGTGGTTTTTGGATCTAATCCATGGATCTAAACAAGAACAAAGAAGGGCGGTGACGAACACCGATGAACACTGAAACCCTAATGACATATCTATGGTGAAAGAAAGGAGGGCTTACTGATGTTGATGGGACAGCGGAGAGGCGCCGCGGTTTTCTGGTCCGTTCAAGGTGATGCAGCGGCCGGAGTTGAGGTCAGAGACGAACGTCGACGGCGGCGGAGCTCGAGCGGGTTGGTGCGTCGTGAGGAGGAAGAAGAAGGAGAGAAGGAAAGGAGGGAGAATGAGAGGAGAGTCTGAGGTCTTATTTATAGGGCTGGAAGGACAAACGGCAGGCGCGAGAATCGAGGAGGCAGAAAATGGATAAGTGACGCACGGGCACCTCGATTTTTGGAGGGACGGTAAAGAAAGAGATTTATTAAGATTTGGGTTCTGTGAAGCATTAATGGCAGGTGACGTCACGACGGGTTACCACGATCTCCGAAGATGATGTCATGGCGGGTTACAATATTTCACAGTAAGATGAAGAGGGATTTTCCAAGGGTTGAAGATTGACATGAACAAGTTCAAATCAACCTAGGGCCTAATGTTGGGGATATGGCTATTTGATATGACCCGCCCAGGAGGGGCCGGGTCATCCCTATGGAGGTTTACCTCAATGAAGCCCAAGAGAGTATATTAAAGTGGCGGTTCATAGACAGGCTTGTTAGAGGGCCCAAACCCAAAGACGGCTTAAGGCCCACAAGTACAAACCGCCATGTATATGAAAACTTGTATTGTAAGGCATGTAAGATGAGTTACCGAGCCGGACACGTTGTATGAGCCGGCCGGGACTCTGTAGGCTGCAGGGCGTCAACCTGTGTATATAAGGGGATGACCCGGCAGCGGCTTAGGGCAAGAAACATCAGATCGAGAGCCAGGCAAAGCGTATTTGCTCCCTAGTCATCGAAACCCTAGCAATTCCACCTCAAACTGGATTAGGCTTTTACCTTCACCGCAAGGGGCTGAACCAGTATAAACTCCTCGTGTCCTTTGTCCTGTTTAACCCCTTTAAGCTAACCTCGTCGCAATGGCTCCACAACTAAGTCCTTCCATGAGGACATCTGCCGTGACACTTCCACGACACTATATGTAAGGGCGCTACTATAAGCCCTAATATTAATATCTATCTATGTAATGTGTGCCTTCCTTATATATATATATATGTATATATATATATGGGAATATATCAATGGATGTTCTATTCGTGCAGTTTGCTTATATTAATAATTAATATATCTATCTATGTAATGTGTATGTTCTATTGCTTGCAAGTAGTCGCTAATGTGATTGAGATTAGTACTGACCATTGCAAACATTAGGATAGCGACTGCTCGAGCGTCCCCATTTTTGTCTTGAACAAAAAGGGTTTGAGACCGGTTTGTTTTGGTCAAACCAAACCAACGCAGTCAACTAAAAAATCTCACACCAAAACACGAGCTCAATCCGTTTAAAAAATTAAAACTAAAAAACTTAATAATATTTGGCATTCATTTGAACCATAATATTTAAATGTTGCGATAGATATTGGAAAACAAAAAACTGAAAGGAAAAGAACAATGTACACACCTGGCAGCCCAGTAGATGGCCAAATTTGAACTTGTGTCATTCACTGTTTTTAGAGATTTACATAAAGTAATTCAAATTTTAACAACAAGTGTGTTGTATTTTATTGCCAATTACTTCACTATTTCTGGGGTTTTCTACGAAGCAAGTAATAGAACTATGATAAAAATTACACAAGTACATTTTTTGGCATCTTATTTGTTCCACTCGCTTCATACAAAACACCCTCCTTTTGGCAGTTGAGAAATGATTTTTATTGTAACCAAAATTGGGAAATTGCCTCTTTTGGAAGCTATCTTTTCAATGTTACTTTTTAAATACGATTCTCTGAAAATAGTTAAGCAAATTAATGAGGTCAAATAAGGATTTATATACATATTTGTACTGGTGTTGGACCAACAGGGAATTGATTAGGAATTTCTAATGAAGTCCTATATATATTAAACATAAATTTAAATAAAAAATACATATAAAAGCTTCGTGTATAATTACGAAAATTAGCTATTACATAAGCCTACAGATATGATGCATTTAGGAACTTGAATCAACTCAACTGGATTTGAAATGAATGTTTTATGAATTTGTAAGTTTGACTAGAAATGGAAAATGTTATTTGACATTGTTCACGTAGGTTGAACAGGTCGACCCAGGGTCTTAAGCAGATACACACACGTGTCGCACTGGCTCAGCCCATGGGTTGGGATGCGACGTCGCTGGCACACTCTTGAGGTCCCACTTGTCAGGAAGTTATCCAAGTAACGGTCAATGATGGGCTTTGACCCGACGGGATGCTTCATCTAGGCATTTGAGAGGTCGTGGCCAAGGGACGAGGGGGAAAGTGAGGAGCGTTAAGGTGTCGGGGCAAAACTAAGCACAACTAATTAACCAGGGGCACGAAAATATAAATCCCATAAAATAAACCCAATTTGCACATATGGCGTAGATGACAAGCCCATGGTTATTGGCATTTGTTTTTATTGTGATGATATTGATATGCTTCCTTTGCATCATTTCCATCATATGCCATTCCATGACCACCTAGCTTCGGACATGCATTGTTTTCCATGTTTTCAATATTCACCATATGCTTCTGCTATTGCACATGAGGAGACCCCCATAGTATCCTCATACCTATTAGGAGATTTTGATCCATCCTATGAATTGCATGATCCCAATATTTGTGTGCACAATATGCTTCCCATGAATGACGTGCCATATAATTGCATGCTCAATTTGTGTCCCCATCGTGTTATACATAACAACTATTCTTTCATGATAGATGACATGTTCTTATACCATGCTTCAAATTTCTTTGATTGATGCTTAGCTTGTGCTAACTCTCACGTGCACATACACATCATAATGGATGATGTGTACATTTACCAAGCACATACTTTGTTTCATTTGCCTATTTGTTGTGTAGGTACCAATGCTTCCTTGTTAACCTCACAAGCACACGGGTGACGAAACGAGCTCTAGAGAGCAATGAAGATGTGCGCCACCATGGAGTGCTTAACCTCCACCCGCCCCTTTGTGCAAGAATTTTGCGTATTTCTTCTACATGGCCCTCACATGGTTATGGGTTATTGTCCATTATATATCCTTTGCCCATATTGTCATGTTCACTTTGCATGATATACTCATTCCTATGCCTTCTCCATGCATTTGGGGCCCATGCTTTGCATTATACATGATGATTGATTCTAGTACTTCTATGTGTATTTGCAAGCTTGGTGGAGGTATTTCTTGTTATTGCCATGTTCCATTTGTGACCCATGCCTATGATCATACTTTGATCTTGATTTGCGGTTGTGCTTGCAATATGTCATGCGCATTTATTATGCCTATTATTTTCTCACATGACATGTTTGCCATAATTTCCTCTAGTGAATTGCATCTTCGTTCCACTAGTTTGCACGACATGATTACTATGCTTGCTTTGTGTAGTGCATCACCCATGATTCATACTTGCTCGATTCATGCGGTTGATAGCCCCTATTGCCATGCTTTGCACATAATTACTATTAAATATTGTGCAATTGCTCCATATGTTGCCTCTCTCATGCTAGATTTTCCATGTATTGAGTGCAACAATGATTCTAGTCATGCTAATGAGATTGCCCCCATAGCATTCTCGCATATATTTGCACATTTTCACATATTTCTTGTGAAGGATGCTTGTCTTAGTTCTTTGCACCATATACATAGTGCCATGAATATCGCCATTATTGCATCATATTAATCATGCACTTGTGATTCTAATGGTTATGTGCAAGAGACGAAAACCATCATGGTGGATGATGTGTTTATCTACCATGCACATATGTTGTTTGCCTTGTTGTGTGCATGTGTAGGATACTTGGACTTCGTGTCAACTTCCACTTCACGTGATTTGACAACCCGAGCTCTTGAGAGCGAACCGCCTTCGACCGAATCGCGTCTACATAGCACTTGCTTGTGCTTCGGCATTGTGAAGGATGCACAAGGACACGCCTTCAAGGTGACAACTTTCTTGAGCATGGATATTGTGGGTAATACTACTTGTGTTGCTTGCACCATGACACTTATTGGTCATCTTGGACCACTTGGTTGCGTACGTGTTAGAGATCTTGCTTTGACTTGTCATTCTCACCGTTCCATGCCTCATGACATATATACCTTGTGTTGCATCCAATTCTTGGATTACTTGCTCCTATCATATGCTTGGTTGCAATAATGTCATAACTTTACATATGCCATGCCCCATTGATTGCTACATGCTTACCTTGATTGTCTCACACATGATGAACAATTGCTCTTTCTATTGTGTTGAGTGCCAAGTATTTTCACTACACCCTATGCACGTTATGCTTGGAATGTCTTTCACTTGACCCATGTGTCTAGACACTTCATTTCATTTGGTGTTGTGAATGATTCATATGCCTACCATAGACCATTTGTTGAGCGCCTGATGCATGCTCGCTATGGCCTCAAGGTAGATGCCTGTTCTCTCGTTAGTGCATCAACCTTCTATACAAACGGTTTTTACCCCTTTCCGCGGTCGAGTTTTAAACCATCGCCTTGCTAGTGTGTGTGATAGGGGGGTCCTTCCCACACGACCCAAAAATTGTCGGGGATAGGGAGTAGGAATGCATTTTGCAGAACTAAGCGTATGTGATGCCCGCTTCTATCCCAAATGCAATTCATCACACAGCTGTTTGTGACATATCGAATATCCCAAACGCTCCATCCTTGCTACTCATGTGTGCTAATCTTACCATTGCACACACTATTTTGTGGTACAATGTTTACGATGGGCACCCCATCACAAACAGATCATCATTGTAAAGCGTGTATGATAAGGAGACTATCACACACATTCACTTGTCCTGAACATATGCGATATATAATTAAGAAGATAAGTTAATCATCATACGAGTGTGAGATAGGTTTATGAAATGTCTGATTGTCATACCAGTGTCGGATGGGATAACTATCGTGCACGCTATTATGTGGTGCAAAGTTTATGATGCCTACGACACCACAAAGAGTTCATGATTGTAAAGCGTGTACGATAAGGCGGCTATCACAAACGTTTAGTTTGGTCGCACCATTGATGGTATTGATTGATATAACACACGCTCTGCAAACAGCAACTGTGTGCATGGTCGCACACATTTTCTCTGTGTGAACCGTGTCGGATTATGATGTATATCACACACGTTGTGCTTTACATACCGTGTGCACCATAATGACCTGCAGAACGTAATTTCTCCCTAATTTAATCACTACAATTTAAAATTGTACAGAATTTGAATTTGAAAGTAGGTAATCACTTTATTCATATCCATCAGGTTCAATAACCAATGCACTATTCGATTCGTAGGTACATATGTTCAAGAATTACATCAAGAAAAGAATTACATAAGCACCAAATAAAGAATGATGAACCAGGGTTGTATGTTTGTATTAAAGACGGTAAAGAAAGAGGCAAAGACATTCTGGTTGCCAAACTTAAGGTAAAATAGAATGCCCACATTGCGCCATCCTCCATGCTGAATGCATGCACGACTCTAGTCCAACCCCTTGTGATGGCTGACCGGCCATCCTACACTGTATTCATGAGGACTTCTAGATAGTCATTGTAGTCTGGTAGAAATACTTTAACCTTTCCATGTCCACCAATCATGTAGTTTGAGAGATAATCTTTAGTAAACTGCTTTGGGAACCACTACAAAGGAAGAAGATTAAAACATTCCCATCTAACACTCATTATGGGCAGTAGAAAGAAGGCTACAGAGTTCTTACTTACTATCATGCAGTTCACTGTTGTCTTGGATAAAGTGTAAACAAATAGTTTATTTGTTATCTTTTGACCCATTTTACTAACAATCTTTATCAGTTTCCTCACGTGGTTCATGAGTCTCATTGCCCCATACGCAAAAAGGGTCGAAGCACGGATCTTTACCAATGACGTATGTACCTACAATCACCAGGTTAATATTAGAAGCTAAAATGCAATTGCACAATGATGTAGTGCGACACTCCCTTTGTCCCATTATATAAGAACTTATTACATCCAATATACTTACATATTGGATGAATTAACATCTTATATTATGGGGCAAAGGGAGTATGTATAAGCCATGGGATGAAACTATCCTCGATGGAAAACAATAGTCGTTCCCAATATTGTCCTGTGTAAGTACATGGAAAGGCATTTTAAGCACAACAGGCTAAACATCAACCAAATATATCCATGGTAGACAACATAATCTCCAAATGATAGCTTCAGTGTGCAGGTT
Source organism: Triticum aestivum (assembly GCF_018294505.1). Classification (NCBI taxonomy): domain Eukaryota; kingdom Viridiplantae; phylum Streptophyta; class Magnoliopsida; order Poales; family Poaceae; genus Triticum; species Triticum aestivum. The sequence goes on from NC_057802.1 coordinate 278,423,673, forward strand.
TAAGCACGCTAGTTAAGCAAAACAAGAAGTGGAAAGGTGTGTTAACTGCAAGAGGCCTAACATTAAACAACAAGCAAATATAGTCATTCAAACTGGTATTGTGCAGGTCTAAGTACACTAGTTATTTTTACATCAAAATGTAAAAGCATGTTAACTACAACATGCTTAACAACAACCAAATATAGTCATTCATAGTGGTATTGTTGAAACCAGTATTGATGAAATTGAACTGCACAGTTCATAGTTGCACATATAGAACATCACATTGTGAATAACTGAAATAAACAAGGCATACTATGAACAACCAAAGATAGCAATTGAAACTAGACATATGCTAACTACAAACAACCGAACAACCAAAAACCATTAAAAGAGGCATATGCTCGCTACAACATGCTTAACAAAAACCAAATATAGTCATTCATAGTGGTATTATTGAAACTGGTATTGATGAAATTGAACTGCATAGTTCATACTTGCACATATAGAACATCACATTGTGAATAACTGAAGTAAACAAGTCATACTACGAACAACCAAAGATAGAAATTGAAACTGGACATATGCTAACTAAACACAACCAAATATCGTTAAAAGAGGCATATTCTAGCTATAACAAGCTTAACAGCAAGAAAATATAGTCATTCATAGTGGCATTCTTGAAATAGCATAGAACATATCTTGTGCTTAAACATCAAATTGTATAATTGAACTGTTGGGTAACGTAGCAATAATTCAAAATTTTCCTACGTGTCACCAAGATCAATCTAGGAGATGCTAGGAACGAGAGAGAGGGACTGCATCTTCATACCCTTAAAGATCGCTAAGCGGAAGCATTATAAGAACGCGGTTGATGGAGTCGTACTCGCGGCGATTCAAATCGCGGAAGATCCGATCTAGCGCCGAACGGATGGCGCCTCCGCGTTCAACACACGTACAGCCCAGGGACGTCTCCTCCTTCTTGATCCAGCAAGGGGAGAGGAGAAGTTGAGGGAGAACTCCAGCAGCACGACGGCGTGGTGGCAATGGAGCTCGTGGTTCTCCGGCAGGGCTTCGCCAAGCACAACGGAGGAGGAGGAGATGTATGAGGAGGAAGGGGCTGCGCCAAGGGAAGGGTGCGGCTGCCCTCTCTCTCCCTCACTATATATAGGGGGAAGGGGGTGGAGGAGGCGCCCTAGGGTTCCCTAGGGGACGGGCGGCGGCCACAGGGGAAACCCTAGATGGGTTTGGGCGCCCCCACCCTGGGAAACTTGCCCCCCAAGCCGGGAGGGGTGGCTGCCCTAGGGGAGGCGCCCCCACCTCTCCATGTTACGTGAGAGGGGTTGGGAGGGGCGCACAGCCCCTTAGTGGGCTGGTGTGCCCCCTCCCCTTGGCCCATAAGGCCCCCCAATGCTTGCCGGGGCCTCCGAAACTCCTTTCGGACATGCTGGCCATACCCTGGTACCCCCGGAACAATTCCAGACTCCAATACCCTTCGTCCAATATACCGATCTTCACCTCCGGACCATTCCGGAGCTCCTCGTCATGTCCGGGATCTCATCCGTGACTCCGAACAACCTTCGGTAACCACATACTATTTCCCATAACAACTCTAGCGTCACCGAACCTTAAGTGTGTAGACCCTACGGGTTCGGGAATCATGCAGACATGACCGAGACACCTCTCCGGCCAATAACCAATAGCGGGATCTGGATACCCATATTGGCTCCCACATGTTCCACGATGATCTCATCGGATGAACCACGATGTCGGGGATTCAATCAATCTCGTATACAATTCCCTTTGTCTATCGGTATGTTACTTGCCCGAGATTCGATCGTCGGTATCCCAATACCTCGTTCAATCTCGTTACCGGCAACTCTATTTACTCATTCCGTAACGCATGATCCCGAGGCTAACTCATTAGTCACATTGAGCTCATTATGATGATGCATTACCGAGTGGGCCCAGAGATACCTCTCCGTCATACGGAGTGACAAATCCCAGTCTCGATTCGTGCCAACCCAACAGACACTTTCGGAGATACCTTGTAGTGCACCTTTATAGCCACCCAGTTACGTTGTGACGTTTGGTACACCCAAAGCATTCCTACGGTATCCGGGAGTTGCACAATCTCATGGTCTAAGGAAACGATACTTGACATTAGAAAAGCTCTTAGCAAACGAACTACACGATCTTGTGCTCTGCTTAGGATTGGGTCTTATCCATCACATCATTCTCCTAATGATGTGATCCGGTTATCAATGACATCCAATGTCCATGGTCAGGAAACCATAACCATCTATTGATCAACGAGCTAGTCAACTAGAGGCTTACTAGGGACATGTTGTGGCCTATGTATTCACACATGTATTACGGTTTCCAGTTAATACAATTATAGCATGAACAATAGAAAATTATCATGAACAAGGAAATACAATAATAACCATTTTATTATTGCCTCTAGGGCATATTTCCAACAGTCTCCCACTTGCACTAGAGTCAATAATCTAGTTCACATCACTATGTGATTGTAATTAATCCAACACCCATGGGGTTTGTTCATATCTCGCTTATGAGAGAGGTTATTAGTCAACGGGTCTGAACCTTTCAGATCCGTGTGTGCTTTACAAATCTCTATGTCATCTTGTAGATGCAGCTACCACGCGCTACTTGGAGCTATTCCAAATAACTGCTCTACTATATGAATCCAGTTTACTACTCAGAGTCATCCGGATTAGTGTCAAAGTTTGCATCGACGTAACCCTTTATGACGAACTCTTTTACCACCTCCGTAATCGAGAAAATTCCTTAGTCCACTAGTTACTAAGGATAAGTTCAACCGCTGTCATGTGATCCATTCCTGGATCACTATTGTACCCATTGACTAACTCATGGCAAGGCACACTTCAGGTGCGGTACACAACATAGCATACTGTAGAGCCTACGTCTAAAGTATAGGGGATGACCTTCGTCCTTTCTCTCTCTTCTACCGTGGTCAGGTCTTGAGTCTTACTCAATACTCACACCTTGTAACACAGCCAAGAACTCCTTCTTTGCTGATCTATTTTGAACTCCTTCAAAATCTTGTCACGGTATGTATTCATTTGAAAGTACTATTAAGCGTTTTTTATCTATCCTTATAGATCTTGTTGCTCAATGTTCAAGTAGCTTAATCCAGGTTTTCCATTGAAAAACACTTTCAAATAACCCTGTATGCTTTCTAGAAATTCTACATCATTTCTGATCAACAATATGTTAACAACATATACTCATAAAAAATCTATAGTGCTCCCACTCACTTCTTTGGAAATACAAGTTTCTCATAAACTTTGTATAAACGAAAATCTTTGATCATCTCATCAAAGCGTACATTCCATCTCCGAGATGCTTACTCCAGTCCTTAGAAGGATTGATGGAGCTTTGCATACTTGTTAGCATATTTCAGGATTGACAAAACCTTCTGGTTGTATCACATACAACCTTTCCTCAAGAAAATCATCGAGGAAACAATATTTTGACATTCTATCTGCAAGATTTCATAAATGATGCAGTAACTGCTAATATAATTCCAACAGACTCTTAGCATCGCTATGAGTGAGAAAGTCTCATCGCAGTCAACTACTTGAACTTGTCGGAAAACATCTTAACGACAAGTCGAGCTTTCTTAATGGTGACACTTACCATCATTGTCCGTCTTCCTTTTAAAATCCATCTGCACCCAACAACCTTACGACCATCAAGTAGTTCTTCCAAAGTCTATACTTTGTTTTTATACATGGATCCTCTCTCGGATTTTATGGCCTCGAGCCATTCGTCGGAATCCGGGCCCACCATCGCTTCTCCATAGCTCGTAGGTTCATTGTTGTCTAGCAACATGACTTCCAAGACAGGATTACGTACCACTCTGAAGTAGTACACATCCTTGTCGACCTACGAGGTTTGGTAGTGACTTGATCCGAAGTTTCATGATCACTATCATAAGCTTCCACTTCAATTGGTGTAGGTGCCACAGGAACAACTTCCTGTGCCCTGCTACACACTAGTTGAAGTGATGGTTCAATAACCTCATCAAGTCTCCACCATCCTCCCACTCAATTCTTTCGAGAGAAACTTTTCCTCGAGAAAGGACCTGTTTCTAGAAACAATCACTTTGCTTCCGGATCTGAAATAGGAGGTATACCCAACTGTTTTGGGTATTCTATGAAGATGCATTTATCCGCTTTGGGTTCGAGCTTATCAGCCTGAAACTTTTTCACATAAGCGTCGCAGCCCCAAACTTTTAAGAAACGACAGCTTAGGTTTCTCTAAACCATAGTTCATACGGTGTCATCTCAACGGAATTGCGTGGTGCCCTATTTAAAGTGAACGCGGTTGTCTCTAATGCCTAACCCATAAACGATAGTGTAATTCGATAAGAGACATCATGGTATGCACCATATCCAATAGGGTGCAGTTATGATGTTTGGATACACCATCACACTATGGTGTTCCAGGCGGTATAAGTTGCGAAACAATTTCCACAATGTCTTAATTGTGTGCCAAACTCGTAACTCGGATATTCATCTCTATGATCATATCAAAGAAATTTTATCCTCTTGTCACGACGATCTTCAACTTCACTCTGAAATTACTTGAACCTTTCAATAATTTAGACTTGTGTTTCCTCAAGTAAATATACTCAGCATCTACTCAAATCATCTGTGAAGTAAGAACATAACGATATCCACTGCGTGCCTCAGCACTCATTGGACTGCACACATCAAAATGTATTACTTCCAACAAGTTGCTTTCTTGTTCTATCTTACTGAAAACAAGGCCTTTCAGTCATCTTGCCCATGTGGTATGATTTGCATGTCTCAAGTGATTCAAAATCAAGTGAGTCCAAACGATCCATCTGTATGGAGTTTCTTCATGCATATCTACCAATAGACATGGTTCGCATGTCTCAATCTTTTCAAAAATAAGTGAGTCCAAAGATCCATCAACATGGAGCTTCTTCATGCGTTTTATACCAATATGACTCAAATGACAGTGCCACAAGTATGTGGTACTATCATTACTATCTTATATCTTTTGGCATGAACATGTGTATCACTACGATCGAGATTCAATAAACCATTCATTTTAGGTGCAAGACCATTGAAGGTATTATTCAAATAAACAGAGTAACCATTATTCTCCTTAAATGAATAACCGTATTGCGATAAACATAATCTAATCATGTCTATGCTCAACGCAAGCACCAAATAACAATTATTTAGGTTTAATACCAATCCTGATGGTAGAGGGAGCGTACGATGTTTGATCACATCAACCTTGGAAACACTTCCAACACATATCGTCATCTCACCTTTAGCTAGTCTCCGTTTATTCCGTAGCCTTTTATTTCGAGTTACCAACACTTAGCAACCGAACCGGTATCTAATACCCTGGTGCTACTAGGAGTACTAGTAAAGTACACATTAATATAATGTATATCCAATATACTTCTGTCGACCTTGCCCTTCTCATCTACCAAGTATCTAGGGTAGTTCTGCTTCAGTGACCGTTCCCCTCATTACAGAAGCACTTAGTCTCGGGTTTGGGTTCAACCTTGGGTTTCTTCACTAGAGCAGCAACTGATTTGCCGTTTCATGAAGTATCCCTTCTTTCCCTTGCCCTTCTTGAAACTAGTGGTTTTACTAACCATCAACAATTGATGCTCCTACTTGATTTCTACTTTCGCGGTGTCAAACATCGCGAGTTGCTCAAGGATCATCATGTCTATCCCTGATATGTTATAGTTCATCACGAAGCTCTAATAGCTTGGTGGCAGTGACTATGGAGAACCATCACTATCTCATCTGGAAGATTAACTCCCACTCGATTCAAGCGATTGTAATACTCAGACAATCTGAGCACATGCTCAATGATTAAGCTTTTCTCCCTTAGTTTGCAGGCTTAAGAAACTTGTCAGAGGTCTCATACCTCTTGACGTGGGCACTAGTCTGAAATCCCAATTTCAGTCTTTGGAACATCTCATATGTTCTGCGACGTTTCAAAAACGTCTTTGGCGCCTCAATTCTAAACCGTTAGCATTACGCACTGAACTATCACGTAGTCATCAAAACGTGTATGTCAGATGTTCGCAACATCCACAGACGACGCTCAAGGTTCAGCACACCGAGCGGTGCATTAAGGACACAAGCCTTCTGCGCAGCAATGAGGATAATCCTCAGTTTACGGACCCAGTCCGCATAATTTCTACTATCAACTTTCAACTAAATTTTCTCTAGGAACATATCTTAAACAGTAGAACCAAAGCATAAGCTATGACATAATTTGCAAAGACCTTTTGACTAAGTTCATGATAATTAAGTTCATCTGATTATTTAATGAACTCCCACTTAGATAGACATCCCTCTAGTCATCTAAGTGATACATGATCCGAATCGACTAGACCGTGTCCGATCATCACGTGAGACGGACTAGTCATCAACAGTGAACATCTCCATGTTGATCGTATCTTCTATACGACTCATGTTCGACCTTTCGGTCTCTTGTGTTCCGAGGCCATGTCTGTACATGCTAGGCTCGTCAAGTCAACCTAAGTGTTTCGCATGTGTAAATCTGGCTTACACCCGTTGTATGCGAACGTTAGAATCTATCACACCCGATCATCACGTGGTGCTTCGAAACAACGAACCTTCGCAACGGTGCACAGTTAGGAGGAACACATCTCTTGAAATTTTAGTGAGGGATCATCTTATTTATGCTACCGTCGTTCTAAGAAAATAAGATGTAAACATGACAAACATCACATGCAAATCATAAAGTGCATGATATGGCCAATATCATCTTGCGCCTTTTGATCTCCATCTTCGAGGCGCGGCATGATCACCTTCGTCACCGGCATGACACCATGATCTCCATCATCGTGTCTTCCTGAAGTTGTCTCACCAACTATTACTTCTACTACTATGACTAATGGTTAGCAATAAAGTAAAGTAATTACATGGCGTTTTTCATTGACACGCAAGTCATACAATAAATTAAGACAACTCCTATGGCTCCTGCCGGTTGTCATACTCATCGACATGCAAGTCGTGATTCCTATTACAAGAACATGATCAATCTCATACATCACATATATATAATTCATCACATCCTTTTGGCCATATCACATCACATAGCATACCCTGCAAAAACAAGTTAGACGTCCTCTAATTGTTGTTGCATGTTTTACGTGGCTGCTATGGGTTTCTAGCAAGAACGTTTCTTACCTACGCAAAAGCCACAATGGTGATATGCCAATTGCTATTTACCCTTCATAAGGACCCTCTTCATCGAATCCGATCCGACTAAAGTGGGAGAGACAGACACCCGCTAGCCACCTTATGCATCAAGTGCATGTCAGTCGGTGGAACCTGTCTCACGTAAGAGTACGTGTAAGTTCGGTCCGGGCCGCTTCATCCCACAATGCCGCTGAATCAAGATAAGACTAGTAACGGCAAGCAAATTGAACAAATCATCGCCCACAACTACTTTGTGTTCTACTCATGCATAGAATCTACGCATAGACCTAGCTCATGATGCCACTGTTGGGTAACGTAGCAATAATTCAAAATTTTCCTACGTGTCACCAAGATCAATCTAGGAGATGCTAGGAACGAGAGAGGGGGAGTGCATCTTCATACCCTTAAAGATCGCTAAGCGGAAGCGTTACAAGAACGCGGTTGATGGAGTCGTACTCGCAGCGATTCAAATCGCGGAAGATCCGATCTAGCGCCGAACGGATGGCGCCTCCGCGTTCAACACACGTACAGCTCGGGGACGTCTCCTCCTTCTTGATCCAGCAAGGGGAGAGGAGAAGTTGAGGGAGAACTCCAGCAGCACGACGGCGTGGTGGCAATGGAGCTCGTGGTTCTCCGGCAAGGCTTCGCCAAGCACAACGGAGGAGGAGGATATGTATGAGGAGGAAGGGGCTGCGCCAAGGGAAGGGTGCGGCTGCCCTCTCTCTCCCTCACTATATATAGGGGGAAGGGGGTGGAGGAGGCGCCCTAGGGTTCCCTAGGGGACGGGCGGCGGCCACAGGGGAAACCCTAGATGGGTTTGGGCGCCCCCACCCCTGGGAAACTTGCCCCCCAAGCCGGGAGGGGTGGCTGCCCTAGGGGAGGCGCGCCCACCTCTCCACGTTACGTGAGAGGGGTTGGGAGGGGCGCACAGCCCCTTAGTGGGCTGGTGTGCCCCCTCCCCTTGGCCCATAAGGCCCCCCAACGCTTGCCGGGGCCTCTGAAACCCCTTTCGGACATGCTGGTCATACCCTGGTACCCTCGGAACAATTCCGGACTCTAATACCCTTCGTCCAATATACCGATCTTCACCTCCGGACCATTCCAGAGCTCCTCGTCATGTCCGGGATCTCATCCGTGACTCCGAACAACCTTCGGTAACCACATACTATTTCCCATAACAACTCTAGCATCACCGAACCTTAAGTGTGTAGACCCTACGGGTTCAGGAATCATGCAGACATGACCGAGACACCTCTCCGGCCAATAACCAATAGCGGGATCTGGATACCCATATTGGCTCCCACATGTTCCACGATGATCTCATCGGATGAACCACGATGTCGGGGATTCAATCAATCTCGTATACAATTCCCTTTGTCTATCGGTATGTTACTTGCCCGAGATTCGATCGTCGGTATCCCAATACCTCGTTCAATCTCGTTACCGGCAATTCTATTTACTCGTTCCGTAACGCATGATCCCGTGGCTAACTCATTAGTCACATTGAGCTCATTATGATGATGCATTACCGAGTGGGCCCAGAGATACCTCTCCGTCATACGGAGTGACAAATCCCAGTCTCGATTCGTGCCAACCCAACAGACACTTTCGGAGATACTTGTAGTGCACCTTTATAGCCACCCAGTTACGTTGTGACGTTTGGTACACCCAAAGCATTCCTACGGTATCCGGGAGTTGCACAATCTCATGGTCTAAGGAAACGATACTTGACATTAGAAAAGCTCTTAGCAAACGAACTACACGATCTTGTGCTCTGCTTAGGATTGGGTCTTATCCATCACATCATTCTCCTAATGATGTGATCCGGTTATCAATGACATCCAATGTCCATGGTCAGGAAACCATAACCATCTATTGATCAACGAGCTAGTCAACTAGAGGCTTACCAGGGACATGTTGTGGCCTATGTATTCACACATGTATTACGGTTTCCAGTTAATACAATTATAGCATGAACAATAGACAATTATCATGAACAAGGAAATACAATAATAACCATTTTATTATTGCCTATAGGGCATATTTCCAACATGAACATCACAATGTGAAAAAAGAGGGGGTGTATTACCTACACCAGGCTTAACAAGAAACAAATATGGTCGTTGAACTGGTATTGATGAAATTGTATTGCATAGTAAATAGTTGCACATATAGAGCATCACATTGTCACCGGTACAACGAGCTTCTATACAAACGGTTTTTAACCCCTTTCCGCGACGGAGTTTTAAACCATCGCCTTGCATGTGTGTGCGATAGGGGGGCCTTCCCACACGACCTAGAAACTGTCGGGGATAGGGAGTAGGAATGCATACGTTTTTTAGAACAAAGCGTATGTGATGGCCGCATCTATCCCAAACGCGTTTTGTCACACAACTGTTTGGTGGTATATCGAATATCCCAAATGCTCCATCCTTGCTACTCATGTGTGCTAGCATTACCATTGCACACGCTCTGTGGTGCAACGTTTATAATGCGCACACCATCACAAATAGTTCATCATTGTAAAGCGTGTATGATAAGGAGACTATCACACACATTCACTTCTCCCGAATCGTATGTGATATATAATTAAGAGGATTTGCTAATGAACGTACGAGTGTCAAATAGGATTACGAAACATCGGATTGTCGTACCAGTGTTGTACAGGATAACTATCGCACACGCTATTCTATGGTGCAACATTTTGATGTGCACGACATTAGAAACAATTCATGATTGTAAAGCGTGTATGATAAGGCGACTATCACAAACATTTAGTTTGCTCGCATCATTTTTGACATTGTATGACATCACACATGCTCTGGAAATGGTAATGTGTGCATGGTCGCACACATTTCCTCTCTATGAACCGTGTCGGATTGTGATTTATATCACACACATTTGTGCTTTACAGACCGTGTGCACCGTAACGACCTGTAGAGCATATTTTCACCCTAATTTAGTCGCTGCTATTTAAAATTGTACCGAATTTGAATTCGAAAGTAGGCTATAACTTTATCCATATCCATCAGGTTCAACAACCAATGCACTATTTGATTCACATGTACATATGTTCAAGAATTACATAAGCACCAAATAAAGAATGATGAAGCAGGGTTGTATACTTGTAGTATTAAAGATGGTAAAGAAAGAGGCGAAAGACATTTTGGTTGCTAAAAAAGGTGAAGCCGAATGCCCTTATTGTGCTCTCTTCCATATAGAAGGCACGCACAACTCTAGTCCAACCCCTTATGATGGTTGATCACCCATCCTTCACTGTCTTCATGAGGACATCTAGATAGTCATCGCGTTCTGGTAGAAATACTTTAACCTTTGCATGCCCACCAATCATGTAGTTTGAGAGGTAATCTTGAGTAAACTACTTAGGAAACCACTGCAAAGGAAAAAGATTCAGACATTGTCATCTAACATAACTCATTATGGGCAGTCAAAGGAAGGCTGCATAGTTCTTAGTTACCATCCTGTAGTTCACAGTTGTCTTGGATAAAGTGTAAACAAATAGTTTAATTGTCATCTTTTGACCCATTTTACTAACAATATTTATCAGTTTCCTCACTTGATGCCGGTTCATCAATATCTCATTGCCCCGTACGCAGAAAGGGTCGAAGCGCGGATCTTTACCAATGACATATGTACCTAAAAGCACCAAGTTAATATTAGAAGCTAAACAACAATTGCACAATGATGTAGTACAACACTCCCTCCATCCCATTATATAAGATCTTATAACATCGAATATACTCACATATTGGATGAATTAACATTTTCTATTATGGGGTAGAGGGATTTTATTACATTGTTACAAATATCGACTTATTAACTACAGTTAACTACTAATGTGTTGTTGTTGTTGCTCTTCTATGTATATCTAGACATCATCAGAACATTAAGGTAACACTCTTCATTGTTGCTACGTAGCCTAGGATTGTATATTTAGTCATTCAATACAATGCATGTTCTACGTAGCCTCAGATATATTAGATATGGCCCTAGCTGACCTGCCGATAAATGGGTTACAGATATATTCAGTTAAATGTCCAATTCGACGATTAATCCCTTATCAGCCCCCGGCCTATATGGTACCAGCTACGGATATCCTAAACAGTGAGTATATATAAGCCATGGGATGAAACTAACCTCGACTGAAAACATCAGTTGTTCCCAATATTGTCCCGTGTAAGTACATCTAAAGGCATGTTAAGCACAACAGGCTAAACATCAACCAAATATATCCATGGTAGACAACATAATCTCCAAATGATAGCTTCAGTGTATAGGTTTAAGCACGCTAGTTAAGCAAAACAAGAAGTGGAAAGGCGTGTTAACTGCAACAGAGGCCTAAATTTAAAAACAAGCAAACATAGTCACTCAAACTGGTATTGTGCATGTCTAGGTACACTAGTTATTGTTAAATCAAAATGGAAAGGCGTGTTAACTATAGCGTGCTTAACAACAACCAAATTTCGTCTTTCATAGTGGTATTGTTGAAACTGGTATTGATAAAATTGAACTGCAAAGTTCATACTTGCACATATAGAACATCACATTGTGAATAACTGAAATAAACAAGGCATACTACGAACAACCAAAGATAGCAATTGAAACTGGACATATGCTAACTATAAACAACCGAACAACAAAAAACCGTTAAAAGAGGCATATGGTAGCTATAACAGGCTTAAGGGAAAGCAAATATAGTCATTCATAGTGGTATTGTTGAAATTGCAGATAACGTAGCTTGTGCTTAAACATCAAATTGTATAATTGAACATCACAATGTGAAAAAAACAGGGGGCGTATTACCTACACCAGGCTTAACAGGAAACAAATATGGTCGTTGAATTGGTATTGAAGAAATTGTACTGCACAGTAAATGGTTGGACATATAGAGCATCACATTGTGAATAACTAAAATAAACAAGGCATAATGCAAACAACCAAATATAGCAATAAAAACGGGACATATTCTCACTACAAAAGGGGTTCGACAAAACAAATCATGGGATTACCCCTGTGAAGAGGCACGACAAAACAAATCATGGGTTTCCCCACTTTTCATAGATGGGCTCCTCCTCGTGGTCACCGTCAATGAGGTCTGACTTGCAGTTGAGAATCCCAAGCCAGCGTCGCAGAACATGTCCTTCAGAAATGACAAAAGGGGCTCCATGCCGGTGAAGCATGGCAAATTGTTGACAAGGAGCAAGAGGAGATCAGCGGCAAGGCCATCGATGAGATCGACGATTGTCGAACCCGAGGGGTTGGGGGTGGGAAACTTAACCCGTGACATAGTTGATATGTCTCCAATGTATCTATAATTTTTTATTGTTCCATCCTATTATAGTATCGATTTGGATGTTTTATATGTCATTAGGTGCAGTTATATACCATTTTTTGGGACTAACCTATTAACTCAGTGCCCAGTGCTAGTTGCTGTTTTTTTTGCATGTTTTTGGCTTTTCAGAAAATGAATATCAAACGAAGTCCAAATAGAGAAAAAACTTTAAATTAATTTTTTCTAGACCAGAGGAGACCCTAGAAGGTTCGGGAGGAGGCCGGAAGAGCCATGAGGGAGGCGAAAAACCCTAGGGGTGCGTGTTGGGGAACGTAGCATGCAATTTCAAAAAAACTCCTACGCTCACGCAAGATCTATCTACGAGAAGCATAGCAACGAGAGGGGGAGAGTGTGTCCACGTACCCTCGTAGACCGAAAGCGGAAGCGTTAGGTTAACGCGGTTGATGTAGTCGAACGTCTTCACGATCCAACCGATCTTAGTACCAAACGTACGACACCTCCGTGTTCAGCACATGTTCAGCTCGATGACGTCCCTCGAACTCTTGATCAAGCAGAGGGTCGAGGGAGAGTTCTGTCAGCACAACGGTGTGGTGACGGTGATGGTGATGTGATCCGCGCACGGCTTTGCTTAAGCACTACGACGCTACAATGGAGGAGTAAACAGTGGAGGGGGCACCACACACGGCTAAGAGAACAATTGATGTGCCTTTGGGGTGCCCCTGCCCCTGTATATAAAGGAGGGGAGGCGAGGCCGGCCGGCCCTAGGGGCGCGCCAAGTGGGGGGTGTCGGTGTCAAAACCGGCAGATCTCGGGTAGGGGGTCCCGATCTGTACGTCTAAGGTCGATGGTAACAGGAGACAGGGGACACAATGTTTACCCAGGTTCGGGCCCTCTCTATGGAGGTAATACCCTACTTCCCACTTGATTGATCTTGATGAATATGAGTATTACAAGAGTTGATCTACCACGGGATCGTAATGGCTAAACCCTAAAAGTCTAGGCTGTATGACTATGATAATGAATATCTCTTCCCCTCCGGAGTAAGTCCTCCGGTTTATATAGACACCAGGAGGATCTAGGGTTACACAAGGTCGGTTACAAAGAAAGGAATATACATATTTGGTCGCCAAGCTTGCCTTCCACGCCAAGGATAGTCCCATCCGGACATGGGTGCAGTCTTCGGTCTTCGTATCTTCACAGCCCATTAGTCCGGCCCATGGCTAATAGGCCGGACGCTCGAGGACCCCTTAGTCCAGGACTCCCTCAGTAGCCCCTGAACCTGGCTTCAATGACAAGGTATCCGGCGCGTAGGTCAGTCTTCGACATTGCAAGGCGGGTTCCTCCTTCCGAACTCCAAGATAGTCTTCGGACGTATTGAACGTGTCCAGACCTGTAACACACACACCACACACAACCGCAGAGAGAATATAATATTCCATGAGTCCAATCCGCTGACAACTTTTTGTAACATGACATCACGTCTGCCCGGTCATAATTTCGAACCGTTTTTCGTTTGCCGCTCCACGTTTTTTCGACACGCGGTTGCCATTGGCACATCTTGTCAAAGCAGATATCGTGTCCCCTTATTGCGGGATTCTCATCAATACGGGCATGGGTAACCCAACCGTACCATTTACACAGCCCTTGGGAATAGGCGAGTTTTGAGGCGAGTGGGGAGGTGCTCAATATTCACTGCCTTTATAAGGAGAGAAGAATCCCCCTCCTTCACCCACTCCTTCTCTTCCTCTCTATCCTTCCATTCTTGAGCTCCAGCGCCCAAGTTCCCATCTTCTCCATCTCTAGGAAGCACTCAATTATGTACGCATCCGGAGGCCAAGGCAAGTGGATGATCTCCTCCGTCAAGAAGAAGGACATCACCCAGCTCCGGGCGGCGGGGTATCTGGCGAAAGGAATCACCCACCGTCTGCCCTCCAAGGGGCAAGTCATCCCCACCCTGAAGCCTACTGAGAGGGTAGTTTTCCTCCCTCACTTCGTCCACGGATTGGGGTTTCCACTTCACCCCTTCGTCCGCGGACTGATGTACTATTACGGGCTAGATTTCCATCATCTAGCCCCGAACTCCTTCCTCAACATCTCGGCATTCATTGTCGTGTGCGAGGCCTTCCTCCGCATCCATTGAGGGAGTCCTGGACTAAGGGGTCCTCGGGCGTCTGGCCTGTTATCCATGGGCCGGACTGATGGGCTGTGAAGACATGAAGGCCAAAGACTGTACCCGTGTCCGGATAGGACTCTCCTTGGCGTGGAAGGCAAGCTTGGCGATCGACTATGAAGATTCCTTCCTATGTAACTGACTCTATGTAACCCTAGATTCCCCCGGTGTCTATATAAACTGGAGGGTGTAGTCCGGAAAGGACATACTCATTACCATAGTCATACAGGCTAGACTTCTAGGGTTTAGCCATTGTGATCTCGTGGTAGATCAACTCTTGTAATACTCATATTCATCAAGATCAATCAAGCAGGAAGTAGGGTATTACCTCCATCGAGAGGGCCCGAACCTGGGTAAACATTGTGTCCCCTGTCTCCTGTAACCATCGATCCTAGACGCACAGTTCGGGACCCCCTACCTGAGATCCGCCGGTTTTGACACCGACATTGGTGCTTTCATTGAGAGTTCCGCTGTGACATCGACGAAAGGCTCGATGGCTCGCCTTGTCCTTAAAGACAACATCACCTCCGGGGGAGTTCTGGCCCCAGGCCAAACCCTCCGGCTGGGCGGCTTTACTATGATCACCCGTTCGGCCGTTGAGCCGACGATGACCTCTCGGGCCATCAAAAAACCCCTTCGCATCAACTCCGAATACTCCAAGCAGATGGATCTGGCAGAGTTTTTGTCCTTGAACGAACTCCTAGATCGCATCGCCTCTTTTGGAATCGCCACAGAATACAATCGGATCGGGCCTAAAACCGATCAAGGAGAAATCAAAACTCCACCGGTCACCCACCAGATAGCGGTAATCGAGGAGCAGGATGGCGAGTCTTCTTCTATATCGAAGACGGACTATGTTCGGATCGCCGATCAGGAAGAGCCGGATACCCACCAGCGAAAGGATGCGACCAGCCCTCCGAACATAGAATCGGACGGCAGTCCTAAGCAATCAGAAGATATTTCGGAGCCCGGACTGTTGAGTCTGGAAGGTCTTCAGACTCCGGATAATCGGTCAGGTCAGGGTTCGGATTTAATTCCACCCACCCACCCGGACATAGACGCCCTCATGAGCATAAAACAGCAGTCTCAGGAAACGGTTCACCACTTTTGGGCCAGATTCCTCCTTGTCAAAGACAAGGTAAAAGATTGCCGCGACGAGGACGCGATAGCAGCGTTCTGCAACAATTGCGCGGACGAAGGAATCCACAACGCCATCAATCGTCGCCGCATACTGAAGTTCGCTGACTTAGCAACTATCGTACAGAAGTACAGCGCGATGGAAAGCGCCTGGAAAACTCAGGCAGCTTGCTGGAACCGTCGGTCCCAACTCAACTCCTCCTACAGGCGAAGAGGGCGCCCCCCGTGGCATGCCCAGTCCAACAGTCAAGAAACGTAAACCCATTATGTGGCACGACACCGTTCTAGAGGGATGGCTCGATGGCCCATGCAAAATACACATGATGCCAGATACCGTGGCAACCCACAGCCTTAGAGCTTGTTGGATACTCTGGCCGGTAGCCAAGAGCGGCGAGGACATCCTCATCAAGGACGCCCCAGAACAGCACCCTCCAGAAAATGACGACACAAGAGTATTGACGGTCTTCGAGACATTCGCTTCAAACAACAAGCGCAAAAGAGCACTTCGTGACCTCGCCGAAGTCTGCCAAATCGCTGCAATAAACCCTTGGAACGACACGGCTATAACATTTAATGCCGGTGACGAGCCGAAGTACAGGATAGTCCGAGTGCCAGCCGCATTAGTCCTCAGTCCCATCGTGGATGGGTTTCGACTTACCAAGGTCCTCATGGACGGCGGCAGTGGACTAAACCTGATTTACGAGGACACACTCCACAAAATGGAAATAGACAGGAGCCGTATCAAGCAAAGTAGCACAACCTTCCGAGGAATCATTCCCAGTCAAGAGGCGCGATGCGCGGGAAAAATCACACGTGACGTGGTATTCGGCACACCGGAGAATTATCGGTCCGAGGAAATCACTTTCCAAGTGGCCCCTTTCAGCAGCGGATACTACGCCCTGTTGGGGCGGGACGCTTTTACACGCTTCCAAGCTATACCTCATTACGGGTATATGAAGCTTAAAATGCCCGGACCGAACGGTATAATCACTCTCGTCAGTGATCCGGACATAGCACTCCGCGCTGAAAACAAAACAGCATCCCTCGCCCTTGAGGCGCTATCCGAAGCCCTTGCGGCCGAAGAACTAAATGCACTACGCTCCACGGTGGACAGGGACGATGAGATCCTCGACAAACGCCCCAAATCCACCTCCTTCAAACCAGCAAAAGAAATAGTCAAATTCCAGGTCCACCCAATGGACCCCAAGAAGACAGCATCTATCAGAGCGCAACTGAACCCAACAGTTGACGCCGCACTACGAGAATTCCTGCATGAAAACTAGGATATATTCGCCTGGCACCCTTCAGATATACCAGGGAGCCCACGCAAGCTGGCCGAACATAGCCTCAATATGTTAAAGGGATTTAAACCAGTTAAGCAAACACTGCGGCGCTTTTCCGAACCCAAGCGACAACCATGGGGGAGGAGCTGGCTAAGCTTATTGAGGCCAGATTCATTAGAGAAATCAAACATCCAGACTGGCTGGCAAACTTGGTGATGGTACCAAAGAAGGACAAATCCTGGCGCCTGTGTGTTGATTTCAAAGACCTCAACAAGGCTTGCCCTAAGGATCCCTTCCCCTCCCCCGCATTGATCAAATCATTGACGCCACCGCTGGGCACGACTCACTGTGTTTCCTCGATGCATATTCCGGATACCATCAAATCGAAATGAAGGAGTCCGATCAAGCTGCAACAACATTTATCACCCCATATGGGCCATTCTGCTTCAACACCATGCCCTTCGGGCTCAAGAACGCCGGTGCCACATACCAATGCATGATTCAAACATGCCTGGAGAAGCAGATCGGCAAGACGGTAGAAGCTTACGTCGATGACGTACTCATCAAAACTAGGCACGCCGAAACAATAATGGATGACTTACGTCTTACATTCGACAACCTCCGTGCGTATGACATTAAGCTCAACCCGGAAAAGTGTGTCTTCGGCGTCCCCGCTGGAAAACTGCTTGGCTTCATCGTTTCCAATAGAGGAATCGAAGCAAATCTGTGACGTCGGATAATTACGCTACATCAATCTCTGCTAACAATGCCACGTCACCACGATTACGGTTGTTAATCTCGCGATGTTCAATCCCGTTCGAATTCAAAATTCAAATTCAAGTTCAACAATAAAAGTTTTCTAATATTAAAACCAAAATGTTCTGTATGTGACAAATAATTAGTTAGTAATATTGGTGGAGAAACAACATTTTTGTAAAGTGCTTGACTACCCTAGACTAATCAAAAACAATGACTAAAATAATAATTTAATTGCGTTTGAAATTAGGAAAATATTAAACTGATATATTTTGGCTACAAACTAGGTTTGGCAGTGGCCTATATTGATGATACTAATTTAGGTGCTAAATTGATATTTCATAAAACTAAAATAAAATAAATTACGAAAACAGAAAAGAATAAATAAAAGAAAAGGAAAAACAAAACAAACAAAAAGAGAACAACAACCCCCCTCCCCACATGGGCCAACCGGCCCAGCCAGCCAACCCAACTGGCCAAGGCCGGCCCACCCCATTCCCACTTAAACCCCACGCCCCCGAAAACCCTAGCCCAACCACCCCACGATCCCCCACTCTCCCTCGTCTCTCCCCCCACCTCTCGATCCCGATCCGGATCGGGAAGGGGGGATCGATCCCGGCGCCCCTTCGCCAACCGTCGCCGCCCGGAGTGCCCTCCCTTGCCGGACCTCGCCGGTGCCGTGTCGCCCTACGCCGTTGCCACCTTGACGCCGTCGCCTCGCCTCCTCATCTCCTCCTCGTCGGGCGACCCTGAACCACGCCGACGCTGCCCGGAGCCCGCCTGGACCTCGCCGGACCCCCCTCACTGGCCTGCTTCCTCTCCGCCGTCGTCTCCGACTTCCTCCTCAACACCCGCTGCCCCGAACCCTGCAACCACGGTAAGGCCCTCGGCCTCCCCTTCCCCGCGCCCGCAGCCGTCCCGTGCCCGCACGCGCCCGCGGACCACTACCGCATGAGGTAGCGCCCTGGTCCTTCTTCCCCCTCCCCTGCGCGATGCGCTGCTGCTATTGCTTGCTGAAGCTGCTGCTCCCGCTCGAGCCGCCCCCGCGCGCACACGCTCGCCGGCGCTGTCGGCAACTCGCGCGCGCCCCCGACGCGGCCTCGTGCCATGCTGCTCGCCCACGTGCCAAGCCTCCTGCCGCTGCCCTCCTCCAACCGCCGCGCGTCACCGCCACCCGCCCTGCTGCTGCCCCGCGCCTTCGGCAACAGCTGCGCTGGCGTCCCGCCGCGGCCCCTCCCGGCTCCTCCGCTCACCCCCTTCCGCCTCCTCCGCGCACCCGAGGGGCTCTATACCGCCCTGGTCATGCCCCTCCCGCGCGGCACTAGCCGCCGGCACCCCATCTGGTCCGGCTGCTCGCCGTGGCCCTGCGTGTTGGCCGCGCCCGGGTCTGTCCCGGCCGGTGCCCACGCCCATTAGCCCAGCGCCCGCGCCCGCTAAGCAGCGCCCGTTTGGCCCATAGGGCCAATGACAAGGGGCCCCGCCCGGAACGTTTTTATAAAATAATAATAATAATAAAATAAATAAATAAAAATAAAAATGAATTACTAATGATTATTAATTAATTAATTAATTAAGTTAATTAATCATGTTTAATTAATCTAATTAATTAGTTAGTTTAATTAAACAGTAATTAGTTTAGCTAAATCCTAATTAACCTAAATAGTGTATGACAGGTGGGCCCCGCACGTCAGTTTGACCAGTCAACACCTCTGTTGACTGTTGACATCATGCTGATGTCATGCTGACGTCAGCTAACCCTATTCTGGATAATGTTGAATTAAATAAATTAAATAAATACTAAAATTGATTTAAATCTTTTAAAATTAATATAAAATAAACCGTAGCTCGGATAAAAAACTTTGTACATGAAAGTTGATCAGAACGACGAGACAAATCCGGATACGCAACCCGTTCGTCCACCACACATCCCTAGCATAGCAAACATGCAACTTTCCCCCTCCGGTTCACCTGTCCGAAAACGCGAAACACTGGGGATACTTTCCCGGATGTTTCCCCCCTTCGCCGGTATCACCTCTTACTGCGTTAGGGCACACCTAACACCGCTGTTTGCTTTGTCATGCATCGTTATGCATCTGTTTGCATTGTATTCATTGTTTCTTCCCCCTCTTCTCTCCGGTAGACTACGAGACCGACGCCACTGCTGGTGCCCCGACCGACTACGCTGTTGACGACCCCTCCTTCTTGCCAGCGCAACCAGGCAAGCCCCCCCCTGATCACCAGATATCGCCTATTCTTCTCTATACTGCTTGCATTCGAGTAGTGTAGCCTGTTACTGCTTTTCGTTTATCCTATCCTCATGCATAGCATGTCCTTGCTACTACTGTTGTTGCCTTTACCTGCAATCCTAAATGCTTAGTATAGGATGCTAGTATTCCATCAGTGGCCCTACATTCTTGTCCGTCTGCCATGCTATACTATCGGGCCGTGATCACTTGGGAGGTGATCACGGGTTTATACTATATACTTTATACATGATACATGTGGTGACTAAAGTCGGGTCGGCTCGAGGAGCACCCGCGAGTGATTCACGGATTGGGGGCTGAAAGGACCTTTGTCCCAACGGCCCTCTGTGTGGATCTTTGTGGCGGAGCGACAGGGCGGGTTGAGACTACCTAGGTGAGAGGTGGGCCTGGCCCTGGTCGGCGTCCGCGGTTACTTCAAAATAACACGCTTAACGAGTTCTTGGTATTTGATCTGAGTCTGGCCATTTGGTCTATACGCACTAACCAACTACGTGGGAAAGTTATGGGCACTCGATGTCGTGATATCGGCGAAGCCTTCTTGACGTCAGCGACTGAGCGGGCGCGCCGGGTTGGACCGCGTAACGCAACTTCCTTTGAAATGGAGGTTGCTAGGTCTGTCACCGGCCGCGTTCGCAATGTGCAGGTGTGCAATGGGCGATGGGTCCAGACCCCTGCGCGCATAGGATTTAGACCGGCGTGCTGACCTCTCTGTTGTGCCTAGGTAGGGCTGCGACGTGTTGATCTTCCGAGACCGGGCATGACCCAGGAAAGTGTGTCCAGCCAAATGGGATCGAGCGTGTTGGGTTATGTGGTGCACCCCTGCAGGGAAGTTTATCTATTTGAATAGCCGTGTCCCTTGGTAAAAGGACGACCCGGAGTTGTACCTTGGCCTTATGACAACTAAAACTGGATACTTAATAAAACACACCCTTCCAAGTGCCAGATACAACCCGGTGATCGCTCTCTCACAGGTTGACGAGGAGAGGATCGTCGGGTAGGATTATGCTATGCGATGCTACTTGGTGAACTTACCATCTACTCTCTTCTACATGCTGCAAGATGGAGGTGGCCAGAAGCGTAGTCTTCGACAGGATTAGCTATCCCCCTCTTATTCTGGCATTCTGCAGTTCAGTCCACCGATATGGCCCTTTACACATATACCCATGCATATGTAGTGTAGCTCCTTGCTTGTGAGTACTTTGGATGAGTACTCACGGTTGCTTTTCTCCCTCTTTTCCCCTTTCCTCTTCTACCTGGTTGTCGCAACCAGATGCCGGAGCCCAGGAGCCAGACACCACCGTCGACGACGACTCCTACTACACTGGAGGTGCCTACTACTACGTGCAGGCTGCTGACGACGACCAGGAGTAGTTTAGGAGGATCCCAGAGAGGAGGCTTGCGCCTCTTTCGATCTGTATCCCAGTTTGTGCTAGCCATCTTATGGCACCTTGTTTAACTTATGTCTGTACTAAGATATTATTGCTTCCGTTGACTCGTCTATGATCGAGCACTTGTATTCGAGCCCTCGAGGCCCCTGGCTTGTATTATGATGCTTGTATGACTTATTTATGTTTTTTAGAGTTGTGTTGTGATATCTTCCCGTGAGTCCCTGATCTTGATCATACGCGTTGCGTGCATGATTAGTGTACGATTGAATAGGGGGCGTCACAAGTTGGTATCAGAGCTGACTGCCTGTAGGAATCCCCCTTCCACACTCCTTGGCCGAAGTCGAGTCTAGGCATTACAAAACTTTTACTAACATGGTTGTGTGTCTTACGGGCCCACATCGCCATTTGGGTGGTATTAGGATCGTTTACTCCTCGTCTATACTCTGGGACTCTAATCTCTCTTCTATTCGGGTTACATTAATTTTGCTAACTCGAACATTAGGATCTCGTGATCACTTCCACCCGGAGAGCCCCTTGTTACCGGTGACCGCCTGCTGCACCAAAAGATTCCGAAGATACTCTACGATGTGCTCTCGAGTCTTTGTGCCATCGCATTTGCGATTTCCTTCCACCGTCAACCCCTATGAAAACTGCATACACTTGCCATTCATACAATCATTCCCCGTTGATCTGGTTATTACAAGATACCCCGAAATACTCTCTGTTGTCCCGAGAATCCTCTGAGCTTACTGCCTTGCAGTTCTTTACCACATGAATACCCCTACGGATAATTCCTCACACTTATGGAGTATCCGTTCATCCACAGTTGATTCCTGTATTTCACAAATGTCTTCGAAATACCATTCGATTTTCCGAAAATCCCCAACAGCCTATTGCTCTTCAAATTCTTGCTTGCATTATGATTTACCATAAGTCTGGTAATCTAATTGGCATCCTTTGTCATTATCATTTCGAGTTCCTTGATTCAATATGTTGCGAATGTCCGCAATCATCAGTTGATCCTTATAAATTATCTTTCCGGCTCAGCCGTCATTTTTAACTGGAGCTGGTTCTCAACCAATCAAATTGCCGTCGATTGTACCCCTAAGCCGGCTCAGCTTACCTATCCTAAATCAGAGCGTTTGCTTCTGATCCCTTGATTTGGAAATCATAATTCCTTTGCAATTAAACTTTGAATTAGTCATTTGCTTCTATAATCCAATGCCTTCGCATTGTTACTTCCTGTGGTTGTGTGCCGATGCTCACATCAGCTCCGTTATGGACCGGCAGATCCTTTAATGGATTTTATCCGACAGCGTCCTTCATATTCAATAACCTTGTGAGCCTTCCCTCGGATACATAATGCCTTTGGTAAATTGTATCCTCTACTTTCTCAACCTTGCTCTGCTTTCGAGCTGGTGATATTTACTCTTGAAGCTTGTGGTATATGTTTCTAAGATGCCCTGATGGGTTGAACCTATACCTTCTCTAAAACCGTGTGTACCCGAAAGTTTCCACGAGTCATACTCTTCTGGTGCTTCGCCAGATAAAATTTCAACACTGCAACTTCTTCGAAGACGAGAAGTGAATGAAAGGTTATGCATTAAAGAAGTGGGAGTCGACCTTGAACTTTGTGTTCATGCCCATGGACCCGATGTGGAACTTATCATGGAAGCTTCTTGTAGTAATAACTATTTCCTTGATATAATATCCTTTGGTATCGGTGAATTGATCCTTTGCAATCGTGGTTTCGACCATATGTTCTTCTTAGATCCCATTTCTCGGGCAAGTTTAAGCACTTGTCTTCTGTGGATCAATACACCAGTCCAACCTTTACTTTGATCTTTCGTCGAGTATTACCCCCTGGTATCTCAAGTATATCATGCCATTGCACTACCTATTATGAACTTTCGATGAAGTACTACCTTTCCCTGTCTTTGTCACTTCATGGGTTCTGGGTTATTTGTCAACCGAGAACACCGATAAGTGAATCGATTCCGTGCTCCGGTTCAATAACTAATTTTTGTTGCTTACGATTTTAATAATCCTTCAAGTCATTCCTAGCCTGATCGGCTATATCATTATCGTGCTAAATCTTAACTGTGCTACTTGGTCTTTCTTTCCGGAGCATAATTCTCGACGATGAGCTAAGCTTATGTCGATCTTTCTCGCCATATCATTATGCCTCAAACAACAAGCTTGATTCCAATATTTCGCTGCATCAGTCCTTTTGTTTGATGCAGTCGTTGTTCGATTGCTTCTTCGTGGAGCCTCTCGACAAAATTTGTCATGATCATCATCAACCTTTTGGGTTCTTTCGGGATATCTATCGAATTCTTGATGAGAAATACCATCCTTGCCCCTCGATGATTAGTGTTATCATCGGCATCTTTATGGCCCTCCCTCCAACACAAACTTGTTCATGTTTCATGTAGTACCTTGAGTTCCTTGCTATCCAGCTTATGTTATGTTCTACCTTGGGGTATTACCATCTTTTACGTCAAGGATGTTGTGAGGATTGCTCCACCTCTTAAGAATTCTTGGTATAGTGATACTTCTCACCATCACCATTCTTTCTTGGTCCCCGTGCTGATTCCAACAAGTGAATGGTATTGTTTGGATTCTTTCCTTCTAGCAACCCTATTGCTTTGAAGTTAATGGCTGACAGTTCATCCTCAGAATATTGGTTATTAAATCACCATTCTAACATTTATCATGCTACACAAGCCCATATTTCGGCTGCACCTTTCAACTGATGTTTAATTGGGTATGTTTTCCTCGAGCATATCTCACTATATCATTTGATCTGACAAATGCTATCTCCTTGTTCACATAATTGTGGAAATCCATCCTTTGCAATTCTCGATGAATTGTTGATGAGTCCATCAGCCACCTCCTCATCCTCTCCTTGGTTTACTGATGAACTCTTGTTTTGGAACTCGCTTCCATAGTTCATTCCCGAGAATCTTACAATGCCATTCCGTCAATTTGTGTTGTACCTTTCTTCTCTGACATCCTGAGTCTGAGGTATCCTGACACCAATCAGATCTGAATCTCGGTCAGGTATGATGGTTGGAACATATGCCCAAGAGTTATAACATTGGTCTTTATATGACTCGGTAAGGTGACGTCATGCCTAGCACACCTGACCGGAGGACCTATTGTTACAATTTCCTTTTTAGCAAGGATATCCATTCTTCCATGAGGAAATTGTAAAACTTATTCTACAAGTTGTTCCTGATGGATCCTTTGTGCATCCAAATTTTGCCCCTTACTTGATGACCATGTCGATGCTATCTCGAAGCATGTTTGTGGTACTCCGATTTTCAACAAGAACATTTGAAGCTCAATGCTAAATGTTTCTTGCTCAATTATCCAAACACCGATGTATGGGTAATGTCATGAAATTTCTCTCCCCTACCTAAGGAGTTTTCTACATTATATCCTGACATGGATATCATGCTCTGCTTGTCCTTGGGAAGGATATACCCCTGAATTATGTGTTTAAACACGTTTTCTTTCCATTGTTCTGATTAAATCCGATAGACACTTTTCCCTTTCCATTGGTTTGTTTAAACCCTTTCTATGATCTATATGATATAAGCAGTATTAATTCCCTGCTTGTGCAAACACCTCGGTGTACAACTCTGTCAGTAAGACCCTGTTACTATTGTTGATGACATTCCGGTAACCACCGATGGACGAGAACTTTGCCTATTGGTCCGCCTCGTTTCAACGAGCAGGAAAATGGTTCTCTTCGTCCCTCGCCCTTGGTACCGACGTTGTTGCCAACATAACTGGCGGACTACCCTCTGACATGCCTTGCTTTCATGACCGTGCAAGATGTCACCGCTCCTTCTACCTTTAACCCACATGGTGGGCCCATAACCCACAGTTCCACAGGATCAAAACCTGACTCTTCTGTATATCCCTATCTCCAAAGTTATTTCTCAAGCATGGCTTGTATGTAATTCACGAGCCACCTTCCGAGAGATCATCAATTCTGGTATCAGACACATTACTTATTCCCGTTGCTTTGAGCCCCTCTCACGCCCTGTTTCAGGCATCGAATGATTGCCTGCCTGCTCGAAACTTCCCATGATACCTCCTTAGTTTGCTCTTGGTATTTTCTTAAGTTTCAATTTGAGAGTTACTTTCCTCCACCTTCCCCGATGTTATCGACCAGATAGTCAACCTTGCAGAGGTCCGTTCTTTCAGAATACCCCCCTTACTCTGTCGTAAGTACGATGGAGATCCTGAAGAAAGGATGCCAGCTTCATCATGATGACTGGAGCATAGGAATGAAGACGTCAATGTAATGGACCGACCTCTTCGAGAAGAGCAACTATGACCGAGAAGAATCGTTAGAATTTCGTAACCAGATCCCTTCCCCCTTATAACCGCTCCTAAATCTCGGGACGAGATTTCTTGTAGTGGAGGAGAATTGCAACGCCCGGATAGTTAAGCTACAGCAATCTCTGCTAACAATGCCACGTCACCACGATTACGGTTGTTAATCTCGTGATGATTCAATCCCGTTCGGATTCAAAATTCAAATTCAAGTTCAACAATAAAAGTTTTCTAATATTAAAACCAAAATGGTCTGGATGTGACAAATAATTAGTTAGTAATATTGGTGGAGAAACAACTTTTTTGTAAAATGCTTGACTACCCTAGACTAATCAAAAACAGTGGCTAAAATAATAATTTAATTGCTTTTGAAATTAGGAAAATATTAAACTGATATATTTTGGCTACAAACTAGGTTTGGTTGTGGCCTATATTGATGATACTAATTTAGGTGCTAAATTGATATTTCATAAAACTAAAATAAAATAAATTATAAACGAAAACAGAAAAGAATAAATAAAAGAAAAGGAAAAACAAAACAAAACAAAACAAAACAAACAAAAAGAGAACAACAACCCCCTCCCCACATGGGCCAATCGGCCCAGCCGGCCAACCCAACTGGCCCAGGCCGGCCCACCCCATTCCCACTTAACCCCCCACGCCCCCGAAAACCCTAGCCCAACCACCCCACGATCCCCCACTCTCCCTCGTCTCTCCCCCCACCTCTCGATCCCGATCTGGATCGGGAAGGGGGGATCAATCCAGGCGCCCCTTCGCCAACCGCCGCCGCCCGAAGTGCCGTCCCTCGCCGGACAACCTCGTCGGTGCCGCGTCGCCCTACGCCGTTGGCACCTCGACGCCTTCGCCTCGCCTCCTCATCTCCTCCTCGTCGGGCGACCCTGAACCACGCCGACGCCACCCGGAGCCCGCCTGGACCTCGCCGGACCCCCCTCGCCGGCCTGCTTCCTCTCCGCCGTCGTCTCCGACTTCCTCCTCAACCCCCGCTGCCCCGAACCCTACAACCACGGTGAGGCCCTCGGCCTCCCGTTCCCCTCGCCCGCATCCGTCCCGCGCCCGCACGCGCCCGCGGACCACTACCGCCCGAGGTCGCGCCCTGGTCCTTCTTCCCCCCTCCCCTGCGCGATGCGCTGCTGCTACTGCTTGCTGAAGCTGCTGCTCCCGCTCGAGCCGCCCGCGCGCGCACACGCTCGCCGGCGCCGTCGGCAACTCGCGCGTGCCCCCGACGCGGCCTCGTCCCCTGCTGCTCGCCCACGTGCCAAGCCTGCCGCCGCTGCCCTCCTCCAACCGCCGCGCGTCACCGCCGCTCGCTGTCGCTCAGGCCACCCGCCCTGGTGCTGCCCCGCGCCCCCGGCAACAGCCGCGCTGGCGCCCCACCGCGGCCCCTCCCGGCTCCTCCGCGCGCCCCCTCCAGCCTCCTCCGCGCACCCCGGGGGGCTCTACACTGCCCCTGGCCATGCCCCTCCCGCGCGGCACTAGCCGCCGGCACCCCATCGGGTCCGGCTGCTCGCCGTGGCCCTGCGTGTTGGCCGCGCCCGGGTCTGTCCCGGCCGGTGCCCACGCCCATTAGCCCAGCGCCGCGCCCGCTAAGCAGCGCCCGTTTGGCCCATAGGGCCAATGACAAGGGGGCCCCGCCCAGAACGTTTTTATAAAATAATAATAATAATAATAAATAAAAATAAAAATGAATTAATAATAATTGATTATAAATTAATTAATGAATGAATTAATTAAGTTAATTAATCATGTTTAATTAATCTAATTAAGTAGTTAGTTTAATTAAAGAGTAATTAGTTTAGCTAAATCCTAATTAACCTAAACAGTGTATGACAGGTGGGCCCCGCACGTCAGTTTGACCAGTCAACACCTCTGTTGACTGCTGACGTCATGCTGATGTCATGATGACATCAGCAAACCCTATTCTGGATAATGTTGAATTAAATAAGTAGTAAAATTGATTTAAATCTTTTAAAATTAATATAAAATAAACCGTAGCTCGGATCAAAAAACTTTGTACATGAAAGTTGATCAGAACGACGAGACGAATCCGGATACGCAACCCGTTCGTCCGCCACACATCCCTAGCATAGCAAACACGCAACTTTCCCCCTCCGGTTCACCTGTCTGAAAACGCAAAACACCGGGGATACTTTCCCGGATGTTTCCCCCCTTCGCCGGTATCACCTCTTACCGCGTTAGGGCACACCTAACACCGCTGTTTGCTTTGTCATGCATTGTTATGCATCTGTTTGCATTGTATTCATTGTTTCTTCCCCCTCTTCTCTCCGGTAAACTACGAGACCGACGCCACTGCTGGTGCCCCGACCGACTACGCTGTTGACGACCCCTCCTTCTTGCCAGAGCAACCAGGCAAGCCCCGCCTTGATCACCAGATATTGCCTATTCTTCTCTATACTGCTTGCATTAGAGTAGTGTAGCCTGTTACTGCTTTCCGTTTATCCTATCCTGATGCATACCCTGTCCTTGCTACTACTCTTGTTACCTTTACCCACAATCCTAAATGCTTAGTATAGGATGCTAGTATTCCATCAGTGGCCCTACATTCTTGTCCGTCTGCCATGCTATACTATCGGGCCATGATCACTCGGGAGGTGATCACGGGTTTATACTATATACTTTATACATGATACATGTGGTGACTAAAGTCGGGTTGGCTCGAGGAGCACCCGCGAGTGATTCACGGATTGGGGGCTGAAAGGACCTTTGTCCCAACGGCCCTCTGTGTGGATCTTTGTGGTGGAGCAACAGGGCAGGTTGAGACTACCTAGGTGAGAGGTGGGCCTGGCCCTGGTCGGCGTCCGCGGTTACTTCAAAATAACACATTTAACGAGTTCTTGGTATTTGATCTGAGTCTGGCCATTTGGTCTATACGCACTAACCAACTACGTGGCAAAGTTATGGGCACTCGACGTCATGGTATCAGCCGAAGCCTTCTTGACGTCAGCGACTGAGCAGCGCGCGCCGGGTTGGACCGCGTAATGCAACTTCCTTTGAAATGGAGGTTGCTAGGTCTGCTCACCGGCCGCGTTCGCAATGTGCAGGTGTGCAATGGGCGATGGGCCCAGACCCCTGCGCGCATAGGATTTAGACCGGCGTGCTGACCTCTCTGTTGTGCCTAGGTAGGGCTGCGACGTGTTGATCTTCCGAGGCCGGGCATGACCCAGGAAAGTGTGTCCGGCCAAATGGGATCGAGCGTGTTGGGTTATGTGGTGCACCCCTGCAGGGAAGTTTATCTATTCGAATAGCCGTGTCCCTCGGTAAAAGGACGACCCGGAGTTGTACCTTGGCCTTATGACAACTAGAACTGGATACTTAATAAAACACAGCCTTCAAAGTGCCAGATACAACCCGGTGATCGCTCTCTCACAGGTCGACGAGGAGAGGATCGTCGGGTAGGATTATGCTATGCGATGCTACTTGGTGAACTTACCATCTACTCTCTTCTACATGCTGCAAGATGGAGGTGGCCAGAAGCGTAGTCTTCGACAGGATTAGCTATCCCCCTCTTATTCTGGCATTCTGAAGTTGAGTCCACTGATATGGCCCTTTACACATATACCCATGCATATGTAGTGTAGCTCCAAGCTCTGTCACAGTTGGCTACGCCAACAGACCTCAAACAAGTCCAAAAACTAGCTGGTTGCATGGCAGCGTTAAGTCGCTTTATCTCCAGATTAGGAGAAAAGGCACTACCACTCTATCGCCTCTTGCGGCGCATCGATAACTTCGAATGGACAGACGCAGCGACTGCCGGACTGGAGGAAATAAAGACCCTCCTAGCAAGCAACCCAATCCTGGCCGCACCAAAAGCTGGCGAACCCATGTTGCTATACATATCGGCAACACATCAGGTGGTGAGCGCCGTGCTCGTCGTCGAACGAGAATAGGACGGACACAAATTTCCGCTCCAAAAACCAGTATACTACGTATCTACTGTCCTCACACCATGCAAATCCCGGTACCGCCATTACCAAAAGATAGCATACGCGGTCTTCATGGCATCCCGAAAGCTACGACACTACTTCCAGGAGTGTTCAATCACGGTGGCCTCTGAAGTCCCACTCGCGATGCCACGGGACGGATCGCCAAATGGGCCATAGAGCTACTTCCATTTGACATAACGTACAAGCCACGTCGAGCCATCAAATCCCAAGTGCTGGCTGACTTCGTCGCCGAATGGACAGAGGCCGAACTCCCTAAAGAGTACGGCGCATATTCGAACTGGGTTATGTATTTTGACAGCTCCAAAATGCTGGCGGGGCTAGGAGCGGGAGTCGTGTTAACATCCCCCACTGGAGATGTCGTCCAGTATGTACTCCAAATACTATTCATAGACTCCAACAACGCAGCCGAATACGAGGCCCTATTGCATGATCTTCGGATGGCCGTATCCATGGGCATACAACGCCTAGAGGTACGCGGGGATTCAAACCTCGCAATATCTCAAATAAACGAAGACTTTGATGCCAAAGATCCACAGATGGCAGCTTATCGTAATGCCGTCTTAAAAATGTCGGCTCAGTTCGAGGGGCTCGAATTTCATCACGTCGCCCGAGAAAGTAATCAGGCAGCGGACGTCCTTGCTCGCATCGGCGCAAAGCGCGACCCCGTCCCACCCAACATTTTCCTGGAAAGGCTTTTCAAGCCATCCATGGTGTGGCAAGGGGAGGGCAACAACAACAGCCCAGATTCGAATACAACCCCAAATCCCGAACACACCGATAGCATCGGGGGCTCAGCCACCGAAATAACACCGGCCCACCTCATTATGGCAGTCATTGCCCCATGGACCGAACCCTTCTTGGCCTACATTAGTAGGAAGGAGCTTCCCGAAGACCAGAATGAGGCTCGCCGCATTGTCCGGCGTTCGAAGGCCTGCAAGGTTCACGACGGAGAGCTCTACAAGAAAAGTACTACCGGAGTACTTCAAAGATGTATCTCTGAGGAAGAGGGGTGGCAACTTTTAGCGGAAATTCACGCTGGTCTCGGCGGACACCACGCCGCAGCTGGGGCCCTTGTTAGCAAGGCCTTCCGTACTGGGTTTTATTGGCCGACAGCTCGGGCAGACGCGCAGGACCTTGTCCAACACTGCGTCGGATGCCAACTCTTCGCCAACCAAAGCCACATGCCCCCAACAGCCTTACAAACTATCCCCATTACTTGGCCTTTCGCGGTCTGGGGACTGGATATGGTTGGACCCCTTAAAGGGGGAAGCCATAAGAAAAAATATCTGCTGGTCATGGTGGACAAATTCACTAAGTGGATAGAGGCTAAACCGGTCAAAACGGCTGAGTCCGGCCCGGTGATAGAATTCATATCTGGTGTTGTGCACCGTTATGGTGTTCCACACAGCATCATCACCGACAACGGCTCTAATTTCATAGCCGACGAGGTGAAAACCTGGTGTACTAATATTGGCATTAAACTCGATTACGCCTCCGTCTACCACCCGCAAACCAACGGTCAAGTCGAACGAGCCAATGGTCTTCTTATGAGCGGCATCAAGCCCAGACTAGTGCGGTCTTTGAGAGAATCAGACAAGCACTGGGTTGAGGAGCTCGACTCCGTACTCTGGGGGCTGCGGACCATGCCCAACCGTACTACCGGATACACACCTTTCTTCATGGTGTACGGCGCGAAGGCCGTATTGCCCTGCGATATTATCCATGACTCACCTCGAGTGCGCATGTACGAAGAGAGAGAAGCCGGGCTTGATCGGCAGGACAACCTAGATGCCCTGGAAAAGGAGCGCGATGTCGCAAAAGCCCATTCAGCATTTTACCAACAGCAGGCTCAAAGATATCAAAGCAGAGAAGTACGGGCCAAGACCTACAACATTGGCGAACTCGTTCTACGCCTGCCGGAGAAGAAAAAGGACAAACTCAAGCCCAAATGGGAGGGTACCTTCATAATTGACGAAGTTCTCACCGGAGGGGCGTACCGTCTTCGCGATGCATCAGACAATCGCCTCGAGCCGAACCCCTCGAACGCGGCCAGACTCCGAAGATTCTATGCCTAGCGCAGAACTCCTTGTTCGTCTCCTTCTCCCCTGTAGTTTCCATTATTTTTTCTCTCTTTTCCGATTACTTTTTCTTTCTCGCTTTAAAGCTTTCGAACGGCTAGACCGCACACCCCTGATGCATACATCTTTAAATATGTACGTCCATTATACCTGGGGGCTTCTCGGACAGAAGCTTTTTATTATTATTCCCTGAGCATCAAGCTCTTCACATATGAGTTTTTCCATATGTACCTTTTCTTCGCCACTATATGCATCGATATGACTTAAGATTTGGCCAAGCTGGGTTGCCTGGCTCCTGTGCTTATGCCCTACGTTCCCGTTAGTTCGGCTAGGGCATAAAGGGAGCACCTCTGCGATTGTTACTGCCGGGTCATCCGGATGTGTACCTCAGACTGGGTGAAGCCGAAAGCTAGCGTTCTTAAGGGAATATTAGGTCGGCGAACTAAAGATGTTTTTCGCACTCACTCCATTGTGAACCCCCAGACGCTATACACACTGTGATTTTCACATCACAATTCGGACATGTATACTAATGCATGCACACCCAGGGAAAGGAACTCTTAACGGAACTATTCTCTCTGGAAGATGTTTCTTACAATTTCAATGTAATATAACATATCTAGCCGGATACAACTTGTCTGTTCAAGCAACTATGACCCCTATGCCTAGTTTTCGCGCATACCCCGGTCTATTCGGCCGTGCGGGTATTCGGAAACACTCCGCACCTTCGGGTCCGGAGGTTGAAGCGAAAAGGTCTGCCATTACAAATGCTATACAATTCAGCTAGAGTTACATATATCAAGGAAAGTACATAGTCACTTGGACTCAAACAGTTCCTCCTCTACACCGTCCAAAAGGCGGTCTAATTTGCAATCCTGTTGGGAATATTTGGCGGCCACCTCTACTTGATCATATACTAAACTAACGGGAATTTCTTCCCCATCCGACCCTAGCGGTTCGACACGGGCCATGTGATTACGATCCAGCTTGGTATATCGCGTCTTCACCATGGCCCAGGCCTCTCGCGCACCCTCTCGGGCAGGCTGATATCTTCCATAGTTGGATACGCCGCCGCGCTCCTTTGAACAGCTCTACAAGCTCCTCCATACTTCCTGGAGGGGAGGCGGATGGCCATAGGGCCTTGGCAACACTCCGCATCGCCAGCCGAGCCTGTTCGTGCACTTGCGACAGCCCTTGCAGCAGATCACTTGATGATCCGGACACCTCCTCTTCAGGACGGCCCGTCAATATACCTGCAATCATAACTATATCGGTTCCATTTATCTCTGAACTACTTTTAAAATAGTTCAGACACATATTGAATATGCCGCCCCGCAGTTTCTTGTTCTCCTTCACGGATTCGGCTAGGTGGGCTCGCACATCTTCCAATTCTTCACCCAACGTAGTGTTGGAATCCAGTAGCTTGTTTTTCTCCCCTCTGACTCGGGTCAGCACACGCTCGCCTACGGCGTGTAGCCTTTTCGCCTCTTTTTCTCCCTCTTGGGCGATCTTCAACTTCTCGTCAAGTTGATCGGGCGATCCTATTATGCGATCAGCAACATTATTAGTACAGTTGGTATACAACTATTGTTCCTCGTTGGAGGGGAATGTTACCAGAAGACGCCTTCTTGAAGTTTTCCAGTTCGGCGGTAGCAGCATTCAGCTGCGCCTGACACTGCTCCAGCTCTTGGGCTAGCAGGCAATACTTCTCTGTAAGGACCTGGTTCTACAATGATCCTTAAATCAGTTGTACCAACTGCTTTCAATCTCGGGGGCTGCGGGTGTATGGTTATCCTTTTCGGACAAAAAAACTTACCTGCACATCTGTCAAATGTTGCATTGTGGCTTTTCTAAGCCCACCTCGAGCAGCTCAGATGTATGCGTCAGCCGAGCTGAAGGCATTGAATGCCTCTCCCGAGAACTTGGGGTCTCGTAAGACAGCCCTGCAGCGTCGATGATTCATGGCGCTCTCTACTTTCGAGTTGGTAACGGACATGTCTTCCGAACCCTCGTCCGAAGGACAGTCCGGCGTTGTCCCCATAGCGGCCCCCACCTCTCCGGTGGGATCTAAATCCCGGTTATTGGGAGTGCGACCGGCCGAATCCCCGGACTTAGTCCAGCGAACCTTTTTCCTGATACAGGACCAACGTAACAATCACGGTTGGGTATGACTGCCAATGCATACCTTAAACCCATACCTCTTCGACGAAGGACCGGCCTTGTCTTCGCCGACCTTCCTTTTCGAGGCCTTGCTCGGCGCGGGAGCCGCTCTTCTTGGAGTCATCCCCGGCGTAGCATGACATGCCGAACGCCTCCCCTTTGAAGCATGAGACAGTGCGGTGGGTGAGGCAGTGCGAGGAAACTCTTTCGAGGGGGATTTCTCCTGATTACTTACGTGGGGAGCTGGAAGAAAACCAGGATAATCGGCAATGATGGCCACTTCTGTGCCATCATAGCTAGCCTGGTAAAACACCCCTTTTGCGAGTACCACGAATATATCTGGGTCCTCTTCGAACCCAGGATCAAGCTCCCGGTTGTGGTTCTCCGGCTGTGGGCAGGGCTACTAAGCCCCTCGGTTACCTTCCGCCAGTGCTGTTTCAAAATAGACGAATGGGGAATTCGTCAAAGATGGCTATGAGAGCGGAGTGAATAAAAGCAAAGGGGTTAAGACTTGCCCAGCTGGGAGGGTTGTACATGGAGTACCCATCTCTCCGATTAATGCGGAGAAATTCTTCTTCATCCCCTTTGAACAGCTCGGCCAATATCTTGGCTAGAGCGGCGGGCGTGTCCGGACCTTTCCGACCACAACGGGAGGCGTCATCCTCCCCATTGTAGTGCCACATCGGGAGCCCTCTGTATTGAAGTGGCTGAACCCCCCGCGCTATGGAGGTCGCCATTACCTCTACTATTGTAAAGCCGGACTGGGAAGCATCCTTATCTTGCCCAGGAGTTGACGGACTTCCGCACTGTCCTCCTCTTCAAGACTCCGGGGACGCCAGCTGTGATGTTTCTTCAACGGAACGCTTGCAAATTCCGGGAGACCCCAGCAAACGGGGTCGGGAAGAGCGACGTCTTCTATATAGAACCATTCGGAAGGCCATTCTTCAGATGCCTTCCTAGGTGTGCCGGATAGGTATCCTATATCGGCGACGCGCCATACTTCGGCTCCGCCCACTTCAAATATTGACCCCTGGTGATTGCGCGGGACGAGACAGAACAACCTTCTCCATAGTTCGAAATGGGCCTCGATGCCCATAAACAGTTCGCACAAAGCGACGTAGCCCGCAATATGCAGAATGGAGGCAGGAGTAAAATTGTGCAGCTGAAGGCCATAGTATTCCAAAAGCCCCCGGAGGAACGGATGGATTGGGAACCCAACGCCTCTTAGCAGGTAAGGGACGAAACATACTCGCTCCCCCCGAATGGATTGGGAAAATCCTCCGCCTGGGTCTCACCGTTAAGGGAAGCTTGCCCTGCTCGAACAGGGACCAGATCTGCAGGGGGGAGGAATCCCTACGTTTGCAGCTTCTTTAATTGGCTGTAGGCCACTGAGCACTTCTCCCACTCGCCTCTCTCTGAGTCGAAGGAGGGACTGGGAATGCTAGCCATGTTGGAATGGCTTCTCCTAGTGGTCATTGGGGATTTTTATCCGTGAGATATTGAATGAATCTAAGATCCAATGTCCTTAAATAGACGCTCTTCCTGGCCTAAATGGGGTGTTATTTGCAAAAATACCCTGACCTCCCGCATTCCTCAACACGTGGAAGACGAGGTTATTGAACGCGCAGAAGCCGAGGGGAGACATTGAATCTACGGCCGAATACACTACTTGGAAATCATTAAAGGAGGAACCCGCCTTGCAATGCCGAAGACAATTCGTGTGCCGAATACCTCGCTATTGAAGACTGGTTCGGGGGCTACTGAGGGAGTCCTGGACTAAGGGGTCCTCGGGCGTCCGGCCTATTATCCATGGGCCGGACTGATGGGCTGTGAAGACATGAAGGCCGAAGACTGTACCCGTGTCCGGATAGGACTCTCCTTGGCGTGGAAGGCAAGCTTGGCAATCGACTATGAAGATTCCTTCCTATGTAACCGACTCTATGTAACCCTAGATTCCCCCGGTGTCTATATAAACCGGAGGGTGTAGTCCGGAAAGGACATACATATTACCATAGTCATACAGGCTAGACTTCTAGGGTTTAGCCATTGCGATCTCGTGGTAGATCAACTCTTGTAATACTCATATTCATCAAGATCAATCAAGCAGGAAGTAGGGTATTACCTCCATCGAGAGGGCCTGAACCTGGGTAAACATCGTGTCCCCTGTCTCCTGTAACCATCGATCCTAGACGCATAGTTCGGGACCCCCTACCCGAGATCCGCCGGTTTTGACACCAGCATCCATCCCCACTTCGGCCTATGGCTCAAGGTCTTCAATGTGAAGCCGAAGGTGGTGGACGGCCAGCACGCGGAGTGCGGAGGCGCCATGGTGAGCAAGATGCCCAACGTCACCTGGCCCACAGGCACTTTTGTGGACATTGTCAAGGAGTGGCAGAAACAGTGGTTCTACATCACAGAGCCGCGCGGCACCACTTGGGCGGCGGCTCCCGAGTTTAGGGCTGGAGCCCCAATGCGACTCACCTCCTGGAAGGAGAAAGGCCCCAACTGGTCAGCATCAGATGAGCTGATAGCACTGCAAACGCGAATTCAGAGTATGGTGGATAAAGACGTCAATCTCGTCGATGTGATCCAGGTGATGCTGGTTCGCCGGATTCTCCCCTGCCAACGCCGAAGCTTCCTTTATGGGAAATTCGATCCGGCGAAGCACCAGACCCTGGAAGGGCTCTTCGGAACTACTCATGAAGGTGCATGGAAGTTGCTCTTCAAGGGAAATGAGAAGCCGCCGGTCATAGATTCGGACCGTGGGCACGATCACACCCATCCTGCCAATGAGGTAAGTTCCCCTTTCCTAAGGCGTACCTTCTACTTATTTGTTCAAGGAGGATGCCTAACCTTTGCTGTATTTTCTTAGGCGTGGATGGAGAGAGCGGAGCGGATCCATAGATCGGCTCCGCTGCCCGAAGAGCCAGTCATCCCGCTTCTGGCGAAGATGTTGGTTCCGGCGCCATATAGGCCACCGGAAAAGAAGGCCAAGGGGGCCAAAGGCAGCCCCCATCGTAAGGGCGCTTCGGACGAGACGTCTGAAGACGAAGTAACCCTTTCCTCCGCCGAGGACGACGAGGAGGAGGAGGAGGAGAACAACCCTCCCCCTGAGGAGGGAAAGAAGAAGAGGGCGGCCTCCATGAACCTGGAGGCGAAGACGTCCAAGAAAGGGAAGGGCTCCCTCGCGGATAACTCCACATGGGACGTCGACAGCAGTCCGGAGCGACGCCCCCACCCTAATCCTCGGGCTGCGTCGTAAGTGCTAGGACTCGTACATACCCATATATCCGGCCTCTCCTCTTTATTGTATTTACATGATTAATTATGCAATTGCAGTCCGGCCCACAACAGCTCCCAGCGATCCTCATCAGGAGGTTCACTGGATACAAAGGCGATGGCCAGCGAGTCACCGCCGACTGCTCACTCCCCCAAGGCCAAGGGCGACGCGGAGGTGCTGTCCCGATGGGCTTTCCCAGGCCGGGGAGAGGCTCAGGAGGCGCCAGAAGGCGAAGCCTCCGTCACCGGACACCAGGGGGAGCCGATCCCCATGGAGACTGGTGATGAGGGCCGTACTCAGTTCAGCCCTCAGCCGAATACGATTCCGGAGACCAATACGGCTCCGGAATCCGGTGTGCAACCTCCTTCGAAAGAGGGGGTATGCCCATTCCACCGGTGACCCCTGTCCAACCAGGGGCACCGGATAATCTGCTGGAAGCGCTGCGAGGTGCTTCCATTGTGGATGAGCATCGTGTTCTTATGGGCACGGTAATTGAAAGGGTTCAGTCCGCCAAGAGCGGACTAACCGAAGCCTGCAGCAGCCTGCTGACAGGTTTTGAGGTAAGCGACGCAAAAAGAGAAAATCCCAATATAGACAGTAGCCCCTGAGACATTGTCCGGTGTTCGGAAAGAAAAAGCCGGACAGAGGATCAATCCTTTATTGCAGGAAACTAAACAAATTTGTCTGAAATGAATACGCAGGCATCGCTGCTGGCCGCAGCCTCGCATACTGCCGAAGTCTCCGGACTGAAGCAGCGACTGGAGCAGGCTGAGGAGGAGCTCGGCCAGGTGAGGAGGCAGCTCCAGGAGAATCAAGGTATGTAATAACCCGTTATATATTCGAAAAGAGTAAAATGATATATATTGACCGAAGTCTCATGATATGTATAGGAGCAACGACCGAGGTCGAGGCCCTGAAGAAGGCCCTGGCCGAAGCCGAGGGGAAGGCTGTCAAGGAGCAGGCCGCCCGTAAGAAGCTCAAGGCCCGGGTCAACGAGGTCCAGCAAGATCTCCAGAACGCGGTGAGGAAGTGCGAGACCTTGGAGCGCGATGCGTCGGCTGGAGAGACCGAACTCGCCAAGGCTCGTCAGAGCGCGGAGACGGCCCGGAATGAGGCCCAGGGCACCCTCCAAGAGATCCAGGAGGCCAGGAAGATCGCGGCGGGTAAGGCATTTAGTATGCAAAGCAAATATGTGAAGAGGAAGTATCTTTTACTAACCCGGATTCGGAGTTCTCCAGGAGCTTTTGCTGATCTGCCACGTAGTGTGTCCGACGCCGCGGAGTTGTTCCGAGCCGAAGAAGGGGGCTCCATGGAGAAGCTGTTCTGGTCGCAATATCTTGCGCCAGAACATCCGGTGCCCTTCAGCGATCAGCTAAAACAGCTAGTCGAGCTGCACAGGGTGGCCGAACTGGCCATGAAGGATTTAATAATCTGGCTGTGGCCAGCCGAAGCTATACCCAGCAGTTACTTCGGCCTCGTGAAGCGGCTGGTGGATGCCTGTCCTCGGCTGGACGCATCAAGCGGTCCGTCTGCATCGAGGGCGCGCGTATGGCCTTTGCTCGCGTCAAGCTCTGGTGGGCGAAGATGGACACCATCAAGATTGTGACCGAGGGGCCACCCGAGGGCAAGGAGCACCGCACACCCGAGCGGTATTTTGGAGACGTCCTGGAGGGGTCTCGTATTGTAGCAACGCAGTGTTCGCAAGACATTATCTTTGAATAAATGTATTCAAGTTGCCTCTACCTTGTATGATACAACAAAGTGAGTTTGTAATATAATGTTTGTTATGTTAAAAACATTTACCTCCTGTGCGGCCGTGTTGTATGAAATCTGAGGGTTCGCCAGTCGTCGGCTTCTGCCCCCACGTAGGTAATACGGAGGTGTTCGGGATGGCATCTAAACACTCTTGATCCAATTATATGGTCCTCGAAGGAGTTGTTTAGTGCAAGGAACCAGGCAATCAGACTATGCGGCTTGAACACCCTCACTTAGCCATAGGAGTTTGACAATAAAAAATGTTGGCGCAGCCCCTAGTATCCGAACTAGAGTGCTATAAGCGCCTGATCGGGAAGTACCGATCCTTCACATAATGCGGAAGAAATCTCCAACGATTTTCAACCTCCGAAGAGCTGACCGGCTCTCGCCGCATCATGACAGTCATTTTTCGGCTTTCTCTACTGAGGTGCTCCTTTGGATAAACCAAGGCACAATCGCAGTAGTTCTTCCTTTACTACCTTAGCCGATATAGCGGAACGTAAGTTAGCAAGCATAGGAGCCGGGCAACCCAACTATTGACCAAAGACATGATTCGGAGCCAATGCATACAGTGCTAAATTCGGGGTGCCGAACTATACTATAAAAAAGTGTTCGGACTTTTGTTGCCGTAGTGCGGGGTGCTATGAAGCCCCTAGCAAATATGAAACGTACCAAAGTTTACGGGTGCTACCTGATAAGGTTACCCATAGGAGTAAAAAAAGAAAAAAGGAAAACGGAGAGGGTGCAAAGATAATAAGCTAGGGCCCTCAAGCTCGGGCCGCGAACTGTTTCCATTGTAATTTGATTAATACATCAAGGCGTATTTGATACAAGTAGTGCGATGAGCAGGAGGCTATTTAACATGCCAAAACCAAGGGAGAGCTGCATGTGGGTCCTGAAAAATAGGTGGAGTGATCGTTAACGAGACCACCTAGGAACTCCCCCATATGTCTGTGTTTCTTGCCGTCTTTGTGTGTTTGTCCTTCGAGAGGACCCATGATTAGGCCATCGGATGGGGCCTGCGGGATTGAGATCTGAAAGGAAAAAAGTGAAAGTGAAAGAATGTGTGTATCCGGTGCCGGTTGAGCCGCACTGTGGATCACAAGCTAGCTATGCCTCCGTCGATGCCCATGGAATTTTGAGTGCGTAGTTATGTACGCGCGGCACGATTGCCACCACTTGATCGGGACTGAGACGGAGGCCGGATTGCTAGTTGATCTCTTGACGAGCCGAGCTGTCCTGCTGCAGGGTAGTTCGAACCCTCTTAACAGTGTTCGTGGGCTCGGCAGCCGAATTAGGGTTCTGCTTGAGAAGGCCGCTCTGTACTTCTGCTGCTAAGGCAGCTGTGTGCTCTTCTGTACGGAGGGAGCGTTCCGTATTTCTGTTGACCGTGATGACGCCACGTGGACCAGGCATCTTGATCTTGAGATAAGTATAGTGTGCCACTGCATTGAATCGAGCGAATGCGGTTTGTCCGAGCAGTGCGTGATAGCCGCTGCAGAAGGGGACGATGTCGAAGATTAACTCCTCACTTCGGAAATTGTCTGGAGACCCGAAGACAACCTCTAGCGTGATTGAGCCCGTACAACAGGCCTCTACACTTGGTATGACTCCTTTGAAGGTAGTCTTTGTGGGCTTGATCCGTGATGGATTGATGCCCATTTTTGGCACTGTATCCTGATAGAGCAGGTTGAGGCTTCTACCTCTGTCCCTAAGGACGCGCGTTAGGTGAAATCCATCAATGATTGGGTCGAGGACTAGTGCGGCTGAACCGCCATGACGGATACTAGTCGGATGATCCTGACGATCAAAGGTGATCGGGAATGACGACCATGGATTGAATTTTGGGGCGACTGGCTCTATCGCGTAGACGTCCCTTAGTGCGCGCTTGCGCTCCCTTTTGGGATGTGTGTAGCATATATCATGTTCACTGTTTTGACTTGAGGGGGAAACTTCTTCTGTCTCCCTGTGCTCAGTTGCTGGGGCTCCTCGTCGTCGTCCTCGCTTTGTGATCCATTTTCCCTGTTCTCGGTGTTTAATTTGCCGGCCTGTTTAAAAACCCAACAATCTCTGTTGGTATGATTGGCTGGTTTGTCAGGGGTGCCATGTATCTGGCGCGGGCGATCGAGTATGCGGTCCAGGCTCGATGGTCCCTGATTGTTTCTTTTGTATGGTTTCTTCCGCTGGCTGGACTTGGAGCCGCTGAATCCGGCATTGACTATGGTGTCGTCGGCATTATCACCATTGCTTTGGCGTTTGTTTCTGTTACGTCGGAGCTTGTCGTTGCTGTTTTTGACCTTGGAGGGGCCTGCCTCGCTGGCTGTGTTTTTGCTACGAGCCAGCCAACTATCCTCACCCACGCAAAAGCGGGTCATGAGTGCCGTAAGGGCTGCCATAGATTTAGGTTTTTCTTGGCCGAGGTGGCGGGCGAGCCATTCGTCGCGGATGCTATGTTTAAAGGCCGCTAGGGCTTCGGCATCCGGACAGTCGACGATCTGGTTCTTTTTGGTTAGGAACCTAGTCCAGAATTTCCTGGCCGACTCTCCAGGTTGTTGGACTATGTGGCTTAAGTCATCGGCGTCTGGTGGCCGGACATATGTACCTTGGAAGTTGTCGAGGAAGGTTTCATCCAAGTCCTCCCAGCTGCCGATAGAATTTTCAGGCAGGCTGTTTAACCAGTGCCGAGCTGGTCCTTTAAGCTTTAGGCGGAGGTATTTGATAGCGTGGAGGTCATCTCCGCGGGCCATGTGGATGTGGAGGATAAAGTCCTCGATCCATACCGCGGGATCAGTTGTCCCGTCGTATGATTAAATATTCACAGGTTTGAACCCTTCGGGGAATTCGTGATCCATTACTTCATCAGTGAAGCAAAGAGGGTGTGCGGCGCCTCTATACTTGGCCGCATCGCGTCGTAGCTCCGATGGAGTCCGTCTGCGGTTGTCGGCTCGGGTGTGACTAGGTTTGTCACGTCCGAATAGGTAGCCATCATCGCGTGTCGAGGAACGTCCTCGCGATCCGTAAATCGATCGGGTATATCCTGCTCTACTATCCAGGGTCTGCCGGAGGTCGTATGTACTATGACCCCCAAACTGTTTTGTCTCTATTTTTACGTGGCGGTGGGGCAGGCTGCTGTTCGGCCTGAGTTGCCGCTCTATCCCGACCACGTGGTGGTCGGTCCGCCGCACTGTCCCGATCGCGTAGTGGTCGATCGGCCGCATTACGCGGGGGAGGTATGGGCTCTGGCGCCTCTTCGTCGAACTGGGGTAGCAATCTTCGCTTCTGGTAACTCTTGGCTGGGTGTCTGAGGCCGTATTCTTCGGCTGCCAGAACATCAGTCCACCTGTCGATGAGCAGATCTTGGTCAGCTTGAAGCTACTGCTGCTTCTTTTTCAGGCTCCTTGTGGTGGCTATTAGCTGGCGCTTGAAGCGCTCCTGCTCGAGAGGTTCCTCAGGCATCTTCGTTGCCGAGGCTTTCCTCATCCTCGGAGAGCGGACGATAACTACTGTCCTCCGAGTCGTTGGGCCTGGCCTGTTCGTCGGGGCTAGTTTGCCCGTTTTCATGCTCCTCCTGTTCGGATGTTACCTCAGCAAGGTCTTCATTGTTTTCGGCATCGTCCAAAGTATTGTTTTCTCCGGTGCCGGCATTGCTGTCCTTTGAACGACGTGACTTAGAGCGGTGTTGGGGACGCCGGAGTTTGTATTGTGTCTCAGGAGGTTTATTCTCGACTGGATTTTCTCTGTCATCGTCGTTGGTTGTTTTGGGTGTATTCACCATGTACACATCGTACGAAGAAGTGGCCGTCCAGCGTCCAGTAAATGGCGGATTTTGGTTTTGCTCCTCATCAACATCGTCGTCCATACCGTCGATGTCTTCGGAGTCGTAATCAAGCGTGTCGGTTAAATCCTCTACTGTGGCTATGAAGTGGGTGGCGGGTGGGAAGCAAGATTCTCCATCATCAGCCCCTAGTTCGAACCAAACATAGTTCGGCTATGAGTCCCCCGCCAAGGACAGGTTCTTTAATGAGTTTAGCACATCGCCCAAAAGCGAGTGTGTTGGTAATCGTAGCATAATTTTAAAATTTTCCTACGCTCACCAAGATGCATCTATGGAGTATACTAGCAACGAGGGGAAGGGAGTGCATCTACATACCCTTGTAGATCGCGAGCGGAAGCGTTCCAATGAACGTGGATGACGGAGTCGTACTCGCCGTGATCCAAATCACCGATGACCGAGTGCCGAATGGACGACACCTCCGCATTCAACACACGTACGATGCAGCGACGTCTCCTCCTTCTTGATCCAGCAAGGGGGAAGGAGAGGTTGATGGATGTAGCGGGTCTCGGCAGGGCTTCGCCGAGCTTCTGCGAGACGGAGAGGTGTAGCAGGGGAGGAAGGAGGCGCCCAAGCCTGTTGTGCTACTGCCCTC
The DNA here is from genome assembly GCF_018294505.1 of Triticum aestivum. Lineage (NCBI taxonomy): Eukaryota > Viridiplantae > Streptophyta > Magnoliopsida > Poales > Poaceae > Triticum > Triticum aestivum. The sequence goes on from NC_057802.1 coordinate 278,467,274, forward strand.
CCCCCCCTTTATATAGGCCCCCTAGGAGGGCGGGCGCCGGCCAAGATCCCATCTAGGGTGGGGGCGGCGGCCAAGGGGAGTGACTTGCCCCCCAAGGCAAGTGGGAAGCCCCCCACCCTAGGGTTCCCAACCCTAGGCGCATGGGGAAGGGCCCATGGGGGGGCGCCCAGCCCACTAGGGGCTGGTTCCCTTCCCACTTCAGCCCACGGGGCCCTCCGGGATAGGTGGCCCCACCCGGTGGACCCCCGGGACCCTTCCGGTGGTCCCGGTACAATACCGGTAACACCCGAAACTTTCCCGGTGGCCGAAACTTGACTTCCTATATATAATTCTTCACCTCCGGACCATTCCGGAACCTCTCGTGATGTCCGGGATCTCATCTGGGACTCCGAACAACTTTCGGGTTTCCGCATACACATATCTATACAACCCTAGCGTCACCGAACCTTAAGTGTGTAGACCCTACGTGTTCGGGAGACATGCAGACATGACCGAGATGCCTCTCCGGTCAATAACCAACAGCGGGATCTGGATACCCATGTTGGCTCCCACATGTTCCACGATGATCTCATCGGATGAACCATGGTGTCGAGGATTCAATCAATCCCGTATACAATTCCCTTTGTCAATCGGTATGTTACTTGCCCGAGATTCGATCGTCGGTATCCCAATACCTTGTTCAATCTCGTTACCGGCAAGTCTCTTTACTCGTACCGCAATGCATGATCCCGTGACTAACGCCTTAGTCACATAGAGCTCATTATGATGATGCATTACCGAGTGGGCCCAGAGATACCTCTCCGTCACACGGAGTGACAAATCCCAGTCTCGATCCGTGCCAACCCAACAGACACTTTCGGAGATACCCGTAGTGCACCTTTATAGTCACCCAGTTACGTTGTGACGTTTGGCACACCCAAAGCACTCCTACGGTATCCGGGAGTTGCACGATCTCATGGTCTAAGGAAAAGATACTTGACATTGGAAAATCTCTAGCAAACGAAACTACACGATCTTTTATGCTATGCTTAGGATTGGGTCTTGTCCATCACATCATTCTCCTAATGATGTGATCCCGTTATCAATGACATCCAATGTCCATAGTCAGGAAACCTTGACTATCTGTTGATCAACGAGCTAGTCAACTAGAGGCTTACTAGGGACACGTTGTGGTCTATGCATTCACACATGTATTACGATTTCCGGACAATACAATTATAGCATGAACAATAGACAATTACCATGAACAAAGAAATATAATAATAACCATTTATTATTGCCTCTAGGGCATATTTCCAACAGAGTGCTGGAAGATGTCTGCGGCGCTGAATTCGAAGATCGATAAACAATCAAGTTCGGCGTCCGCAGGCTCACATGGTTCGGAACTTATGACCGGAGACAAGTCCGGAGTTCCGGTGGCACAGGTATCGTGTCAGATTAAGTCCATGTGCGGCTCCAACGCCGGGGAATCTGTGGCCTCCGTGGTGGGGTTGAGCCTTCTGTCCTTGGATGGCGCAGTCTGCTCCGGATCTATGGCCAGAGCGGTTACAGGAGCTGACTCCTGGATGCGGTCTGATGACAGATTTAGGTCATGTTCATTAAGGTGACCAGGGGTAGTTACCGCGGTCTCGAATCCGACGAAGAGCAAATCTCCACGGATGTCCGCGACGTAGTTCAAGCTCCCAAATTTGACCTGGTGGCCAGGGCGTAGCTATCGATCTGCTCCATATGGCCAAGAGAGTTGGCCTGCAGTGCATAGCCGCCGAACACGAAGATCTGTCCAGGGAGAAAGATCTTGCCTTGGACAGCGTTGTCTCTGATGATTGAAGGGGCCATCAAACCTTTAAGGGACGGCACAGTGGAACTCTCAATGAAAGCACCAATGTCGGTGTCAAAACCGGCAGATCTCGGGTAGGGGGTCCCGATCTGTGTGTCTAAGGTCGATGGTAACAGGAGACAGGGGACACAATGTTTACCCAGGTTCGGGCCCTTACTATGGAGGTAATACCCTACTTCCTGCTTGATTGATCTTGATGAATATGAGTATTACAAGAGTTGATCTACCACAAGATCGTAATGGCTAAACCCTAAAAGTCTAGCCTGTATGACTATGATAATGAATATCCCTTCCCCTCCGGACTAAGTCCTCCAGTTTATATAGACACCAGGAGGATCTAGGGTTACACAAGGTCGGTTACAAAGAAAGGAAAATATATATTTGGTCGCCAAGGATAGTCCCATCCAGACACGGGTGCAGTCTTCGGTCTTCGTATCTTCACAGCCCATCAGTTCGGCCCATGGTTAACAGGCCGGACGCCCGAGGACCCCTTAGTCCAGGACTCCCTCAGGGGGAGTCTCACTATGACTCCAAGTCCTAGTCGGCTCCCCCTTCCTTCCAACCGAGAGGGGGAAAGGGGAAAGAGGGGGAGAGGGAGAAGGAAAGGGGGGCGCCCCCACTGACGGTGTCATGGAGTAAGGGGTACTCACCATGTCGTCTCCCGACCAGCTGGATCGGGCCGAGGACCCCCACGGCAGTTCATTCATGGGACACTTCAAGCAGCCCATGCCGCATACAAGGAGGTTTCCACAAGACTTCGCGCCCAAGCCAAGGACTCTCCTAAACCCTAGGCCTCCGGTGTGTTATATAAACCGAGGCCATGCTAGTCAATAGGGGATCTGATATTCATTATTACAATCTCGTGGTAGATACATGTACTTTGTACTACACCCCATATGAATACAGTCAAAAGCAGCATGTAGGGTATTATCTCTTCGAGAGAGCCCGAAGCTGGGTAAATGTCGTGTCCATGTTACCATCGCTCCAAGACGCCTAGCTTAGGACCCCTACTACGAGATACGCCGGATATAGAACCGACATTGGTGCTTTCATTGAGAGCCTGCTGGGTGGTCGCCACGGATCGATGGGAGTCAAAATCAACCATCAGGTGATATTTTTCCAGTATTGATCTATTTCACGTATATTATCTTCTTCTTTTTTCTGGCAAATTATTGCCCCCGGCTTGCAACTATGTTTGCAGAACTATAATTAGGTTAGAACTTCTCGGGCGGCGGCTCTTGGCGAGACATTAGACCGCTGGGTTTCGAAGCCAGATCGCTTCACAATCGATCCGAAGTGGACATAGACGCCGGCGAAGATCCATGCTTTGTAGAAATTGCAGGAGCGGCCATAGACCGGACAAACACGGTGCCCAAAACCAATCTGGTTGACTGCTGCAAATTGGTTGCAGAGTTTGAAGGGGTCACACATCACGTTGATTTGCATGTCTACCGCTGGTGGACAAAGCATGCGGAAAGGCGTCAGGCAGGCTCTTCTCCTCTTTTTTTCCTTTCTTTAACCTATAGTAGTATTTACGCTGCGGCTCATGGACCTCCACCTCTAATTGAACGTGCATAAGACAAGCACTAACGCACTAGTACTAATTCGGCTGAGTTTTGCCTCATGTGAAGCTCCATAGCACTATGGGTAGCCCTCGCACGGCGTTCAAGGTGCTCTTTACCCTGAACTTTTTGTACGAGCATATTTGTCTCTTGAAAAAGATGTTCTCCGCTGGCTTGTTTTGCTTTGTTTTCGCAGAAACTTTTCAGGGGTGGCGCTTCATATGGAGTTCTTCGTCCACTTGTTTTGAGGCGACCCGACATGCCACCGTGGCATCGACATTGTCATCGCGTCACTCAACCGAGCCGATGTCAACAACGCCCATCGAGGCCGAAGACAGTCCGGCTTAGGTAGTCACAGGGAGATTTGACCTTCTTTTTTCCTTTCTCTCTCTTTCTCTTACTTAATTAAGCCTGGAGGTCCACCACACTTTTTGCTAATGGTTTGTCTTCCATGCACTTCCCGTGATGCAACGAGTACTACTATAGATGTGGCACATTCATCGAGACTTGATTGATGCCACGAGCTAGTCTACCAAGTGACTCCCGCGTGAAGCTATATAATCACTTTGGGGTAGTTCTTTCACTACTATGGCTATATCCGAATCAGGTGCTATTCTTCCTTATGTACTGTATAAATTATTTGTGCTATTATATTTTCTGTCGGTTTGCACTCTTGAGCATAGACACACAACTGTTTGGCCTATTCGACGCCGCATTTGGAGCTCGGACCACCCTGCGAGTTCGGACTTTGTCACCTCATCGCGCCGACGCCCTGTGTCGTCATCGGCTTTGCGCCAGGCCAAATCTCCTTTAATAATTTATTTTACATAAGTAATTTTGTGAAGAAATTTTCTTTTCTTTATTTTGTTATTATTATCTGTCTTGTGCTACTTCATGCATGTAGACGGTGTCATGGAGAGCCGATGTCATCATACCGCCTGCGTCGACCAAGTTTTGGGGTCACCTCGGCGCGCGTCCCTCTGCCGACATCTCCGCGCGGCCACTCCGTCGTGCCGACCTCGGCGCTCAGGCCATGTTTATTTAATTATCTACTTCGCTAGAGTTAATTAAGCAGAAGAACTTTTTTAAAGGGTATATTATTAATATCATTACTTGTTAGTACCTTTGTCTTGCACTATTTTTTGTGCGCAGGTAATCAACTTCGACTGCGTCACGCGGTCAACTCTGTGGGTCGATGTCGTCGTCCTGCCTGCACCGATCAAATTTTGGTGTCGCCTCAACGTGCGTCCCTATGTGAACCAACTTCAACCAGTCTATGTCGTCACCTTGGCGAGCCAACCTTTGCCAGCATCGCCATGCCATCGCTTCATCGCCCGTCAAGCAGTGGGTGTGCGGATTGAGTCCCAATTTTGGGAGTAACCTTTCTTCAGATTGCTACAACAAACAAACCAGGTGTTATTAATCCTAGTAATTTTTCTTGCTTGGGTTTGTTTTTTCCGAGGAAGTATTACTCTGGTTTGTTCCATCATCTGTACATAGGTCTGTCAAATGATGGCCGCATTAACGATGGTTGCGTGATGGTTCGGTCAGTTTCCCGTCCACAGTTCGGCGAACGCCTCACCGGGGACCCGGACCGCCCTGTGAATTCAGGCTTTGTCATGCCGGCGCCCCGCACCAACATTAGCTTCGACGCCAGGCCACACCTCTTCAAAAAATATTATTCTGCGTAAATTAATTATGCGAGGATTTTTTGTATTATTATTTCTTGGACTGCACTATTTTACATGTGTAGGTAATATACTTCGACTGCATCACGCGGTCACTTCGGCAAGCCGACGTCATCGTCCTAATCGACATAAATCGGCTCGCGTGACCACTTTGTTGGTCGAATTGCATACCGACATGTTCGGTTGCCTCGGGGACTTCGGCATCGCTGAGAGAGCTCTACCTCATCGAGTATAAATGATCCGGGTTGGGCAGCACTGTCACCTCAGCATACCGACATACCATGTCACCTCGGCTGACCGGGGGCTTCGCCAACACTTCATTAACCCACACCGAGGACTTCGACATCATACTGCCGGCCTGCTCCATCGCCTCAGTCGGACTGGGGGTTATACCTCGCCACATTGGTCGTGCTACGTCGCCACTTCGGAGTGCCGAGCTCTTCGCTCCGCCACCTCGGGACCGGCTTGAGGGCTGGGACCTTGTCCCGCATCAAGCTCGGACCACGTCATCAATGCCGAACACATTAACCAGCTAAGTCGCTTTCATGCTCAAAAACTTTCAGTTTTAAATTTTGTTCGGTTCGACCAAGCATCATACTTTTTTGGCAAAAAGTGGTATGTGAAAAACTTCCTTGTCAAAACTTTGTTTGTGACACACAAATTCAAATACCCCGTTTACTTGGGGGCTTCCTTTATGAAGCCTTTCCTCTTGCATATGATTATACTTGTATGGCTTCGTTCCTTGTTCGTGTATTACGCCACAATATGCACCATGTTTACTTAAGTATTCCGCAGGCTGGGTTGCCTTGCTCCTGTGTTTACCCCTACGTTCCCGATTGTTCGGCTGGGGAGTAAAGGGAGTACCTCTCCGATTATCGCAATCGGGTCATCCGAGCTCGGACCTCAGACTGGGTGAAGCCGAAAGCTAGCGCTCTTATTGTTTTCAATCATGGTCGGCACACAACGGAACTCACGAGTACAAAAAATCTATTGCGCAAGTCTCATAGTAACAATGAGCAACCAAAGAAAGGTATCGGTGTGGGTACTATTTTCTTCGAAGATGCTTCTTACACTTCGTCGGTAATATAGCATAAGTTCCCTGAGCGTGCTTTGTCTGTTACAGCCTTATGGCCTGATTGCCTGGTTATCGGAAACACCGTCGATATTCTCGACAGGTGGAGTACATAACACTTTTTGGCCCTTGACCAAAGAGGGACAAGCCGACGGTCGGTTAAGATGTGTTTAAAGTTCGGGTCAACACAGATATGATATAAGTACTTTGGTACATACAATCATTATACATAAAATTCTTTTACCCAAGTCACTTGGGGCTCTTAAATTAGTGTGAGCTATTTTGTAATAAGTGTTCTTCTTCTTAGTCGTTGCAAAGTCTATTTCTATCACTCCTTTTTTCGACGCGAGTGTGTGGTCAATAGCCGAGGAGCCTAATTTCTCCCTCAAAGCCGCTAGAGTTTAGTTTGCTAAACTGTCCTAACGAGAAGTACTCCACCTTCGGGATAGGAGGTTGAAGCTGTAGGCTGACCCGCTTGAAGTCTTGAGATAGGATGTGTCATGTTAAAGCACGATAGAAGCACAATTTTCTTTTTCTAAGACCAATTTTCGGATTGGCACTGAACACTTGATCTAGTTCGGACATTAAACTTTTGAATAAGTTGTTTGGCTTTTCGAGCCTATGGCACTTTTAAACTATTTGTGTGTTTCTAGCATTACTCTCGTAGTGCAACACCGGACACCTTCAGAGATTCGGCAAAAACATTCGTTGCTATATATGCATCGGTTTCGAATTGTGTCTTTGGTCAATAGTTGGGTTGCCCGGCTCCTGTGCTTGCCTCCTACGTTCCACTTTATTCGGCTAGGTGTGCAAAGGGAGAACCACTGCGATTATGCTTCCAGCTCGCATGGTTAAGCACCTCAGTGGAGAAAGCCGAAAACTAACTGTCACAATAAGCGTAAACTGGTCAGCGATCCGATGACTGTGTTAAGATCGATGGAGGTCACCCCGTGTTAAACGATGGGCCATTCATAACATTGGCCGAAGTGTTAACGGTTGGACCTTGGTTGACGCCGAACAATAACCGGGGGCTAGTAGCTGGCCTCCCAACTTTAAGCTCCTATGACTAAGTGAAAGTTATAAAGCCCGCATATCTGATTGCCTCGTTTCCGCTAACACAACCGCCTTCGGGCACCGAGACGTCGGCTAAGGGTTGTTTTGTTATTGCAGAAACACCCTGCGTAGCATCTACAAAGGGGTGGAAGCCGACGATGGGCCACTTTCAAATGGTAAACGGTCGCAACGGAGTCAAAATAAACATATATCATCAGCATTTGTACTCATTATACAAGCGTTGCCTTTCGTAATTATCGTTATAAAGCCATAAATATGCATCAATTTGACTTAAGATTTTGGCCAAGCTGGGTTGCCTGGCTCCTGTGCTTACCCCTACGTTCCCGATTGTTCGGCTAGGAGGTAAAGGGAGCACCTTTGTGATTGTTACAACCGGGTCATCCGGGTTAGTACCTCAGACTGGGTGAAGCCGAAAGCTAGCAATCTTAAAGGATCACATTGGTCGCCAACGATGGAAGTAAATTTTTTGGTTCATTAATACCATAGAGTTCGGGAACTTTCCCCGAACTAAATCCTCAATATTTCCTCCCACATTGATCGGAGGTGAGGTTTCATGATCATGATAAGCAGACGACTGAAAAAAAGGAACCGATAGCGGGACTATTTTCTTTGGAAGATGTTTCTTACGTTAAAACGTAATATAACATATCTCTCCGTGTACCTTTGTTTATAAAACCGTATGGCCGGATTGCCTTGTTTTCCATAAATCTTTGCCCTTATAACGGCTTTATAAAGTAGGAAAACACTACTCGGCTACTGGCCGAAGAGGTTAAAGCCGATGGTCGGTCAACAAAGTTTTGTACAATACGGATCCGAGCATTAATGATGTAAAATACTTGGGTACATAGAGTCATTACACATAAATTGTGAGCAAAAATCAATTTTTTTCACAGCCAATCTTTTAAAGAGTCAATGGCACAATCTCTTTGAGACAACCGATCAACTGACATAACGCTCTCATAATTCCCAAGTGGCATCGATTTCCTATCTATTAAGCCCCTTGGGGCCGACCTTGGTGAGCCCAGCTTTCGCTGGCTCTAGCTCCTTTAAGAGGTCTTTATTCTCTTTTTGAGAAGTTTGTGTTAAACACAACAATTTTTTTTGTCAAACGGATGTCGATCCTTAATTCGGCCACCCATGCCCACATTAAGGCTCGGGGGCTACTAGGCTTCGCACTCATTATTTATAAAAATTTAAAGGGCTACTCGATCCCCTGATCTGGTGTTGCCACCTGACCAGTGGCTCGGGGGCTACTGCATTGCCTATTCAATGCAGAAAATTCAAAGTGCTCAGTGTTTGGCTTGACCGAACTATGGGCAAACGCGTCTTTGGACAACAATAGGTGCCATTTGGAACCTATCCGGCGTCAAGCCAATACATTATGGCGACTTCTCGAGACCCTCTCTCAAGGGCCTGTCCGCCGATCACTATCTTCTCTAAAATATTACACCGTGTTTCTATTCCTATGTATGCTGCCGAGTTAGGATTTGATCCTTAGGCAGATTTCTTGAATCGACATGGGTCTCACGGGCTGCTGGGATCAGCGGTTTCATGTTTTCCTTCAAGTGCATCTCGGGTTTTAGACCGACACACACACCTTGAGGGCTACTGGTTATATATCTCGGCAGAGAATAAATTGCACCAATCAAGAAAATATATCTGCAAAAAATCAGCCCAAGCCCGAGGTGGTGCATCACCTCGGAAGCAGTCCGGCGTTGGAGCTCGGATACGCCGCATTTGGAGCTCGGATACAGTCCGACGTTGGAGCTCGGATACAGTCCGGCGTTGGAGTTTGGATGTAGTTTGGCGTTGGAGCTCGGCTGCAACAAGACACCTCCAATGCAGTCAGGCATTGGATCTCGGACGCAAGAGGACACCGCCGCACGGGAACAACTTCAAACCCGAGGTGTGGTGTAAAAAGTAAGAAGGCATTGATAAAGCCTGAAAACTTAAAGGTCTCCTCGGATGCCCGACATGTGCATTCTTCGGATTCAGCTCGGCGATCCTTAATCAAAGATGTGAAAGATTTGTTGAACCAGTTTTCAAGACCAGCATCCGAAGATGAAGAACAGTTTGGAAGAATCGAGGAGCGTCCCCAACTTGAAGACCGGTTCAGGGGGCTACTGACGGTGTCATGGAGTAAGGGGTACTCACAATGTCGTCTCCCGACCAGCTGGATCGGGCCGAGGACCCCCACGACAGTTCATTCATGGGCCACTTCAAGCAGTCCATGCCGCATACAAGGAGGTTTCCACAAGACTTGGCGCCCAAGCCAAGGACTCTCCTAAACCCTAGGCCTCCGGTGTGTTATATAAACCGAGGCCAGGCTAGTCAATAGAGGATCTGATATTCATTATTACAATCTCGTGGTAGATACATGTACTCTATACTACACCCCATATGAATACAGTCAAAAGCAGCATGTAGGGTATTATCTCTTCGAGAGAGCCCGAAGCTGGGTAAATGCCGTGTCCATGTTACCATCGCTCCAAGACGCCTAGCTTAGGACCCCTACTACGAGATATGCCGGATATATAACCAACACCCACCCCTTGTCCAATTCGGATTGGCTTGGGGGGGTGCCACCTCCCGTGGCCTGCCTCCTCCTCTCCAATATGGCCCAAGAGGCCCATTAACTTTCCCGGGGGGTTCCGATAACCCCCCGGTACTCCGATAAATCCCCGAACCTCTTCGGATCCTTTCCGGTGTCCGCATATAACCTTCCAATATATCAATCTTTACCTCTCGACCATACTCCTCGTCATGTCCGTGATCTCATCTGGGACTCCGAACAAACTTCGGTCACCAAAACACATAACTCATAATACAAATCGTCATCGAACATTAAGCGTGAGGACCCTACGGGTTCAAGAACTATGTAGACATGACCGAGACACATCTCCGGTCAATAACCAATAGCGGCACCTGGATGCTCATATTGGTTCCTACATATTCTACGACGATGTTTATCGGTCAAACTGCAATAACAACATACGTTATTCCCTTTGTCATTGGTATGTTAATTGCCCGAGATTCGATCATCGGTATCATCATACCTAGTTCAATCTTGTTACCGGCAAGTCTCTTTACTCGTTCCGTATGAAGGAAATATGCCCTAGAGGCAATAATAAAGTATTATTTATTTCCTTATATCATGATAAATGTTTATTATTCATGCTAGAATTGTATTAACCGGAAACATAATACATGTGTGAATACATAGACAAACAGAGTGTCACTAGTATGCCTCTACTTGACTAGCTCGTTAATCAAAGATGGTTATGTTTCCTAGCCATAGACATGAGTTGTCATTTGATTAACGAGATCACCTCATTAGGAGAATGACGTGATTGACTTGACCCATTCCGTTAGCTTAGCACCCGATCGTTTAGTATGTTGCTATTGCTTTCTTCATGACTTATACATGTTCCTATGACTATGAGATTATGCAACTCCCGTTTACCGGAGGAACACTCTGTGTGCTCCCAAATGTCACAACGTAAATGGGTGATTATAAAGGTGCTCTACAGGTGTCTCCAAAGGTACTTGTTGGGTTGGCGTATTTCGAGATTAGGATTTGTCACTCCGATTGTCGGAGAGGTATCTCTGGGCCCACTCGGTAATGCACATCACTATAAGCCTTGCAAGCATTGTGACTAATAAGTTAGTTGCGGGATGATGTGTTACGGAACGAGTAAAGAGACTTGCCGGTAACGAGATTGAACTAGGTATCGAGATACCGACGATCGAATCTCGGGCAAGTAACATACTGATGACAAAGGGAACAACGTATGTTGTTATGCGGTCTGACCGATAAAGATCTTCGTAGAATATGTGGGAGCCAATATGGGCATCCAGGTCCCGCTATTGGTTATTGACTGGAGACGTGTCTCGGTGATGTCTACATAGTTCTCGAACCCGTAGGGTCCGCACGCTTAAAGTTACGATGACAGTTTTATTATGAGTTTATGTATGTTGATGTACCGAAGGAGTTCGGAGTCCCGGATGAGATCAGGGACACGACGAGGAGTCTCGAAATGGTCGAGACGTAAAGATCGATATATTGGACGACTATATTCGAACTTCGGAAAGGTTCCGAGTGATTCGGGTATTTTTCGGAGTACCGGAGAGTTACGGGAATACGTATTGGGCCTTATTGGGCCATACGGGAAAGAAGAAAAAGGGCCTCAAGGGTGGCCGCACCCCTCCCCTTGGTCTGGTCCGAATTGGACTAGGGAAGGGGGGCGCCCCCTTCCTTCCTTCTCTTTTTCCCTTCCTCTTTTCCTATTCCATATGGGAGGTGGAATCCTACTAGGACTAGGGAGTCCTAGTAGGACTCCACACTTGGTGCGCCCCCTCCTAGGGCCGGCCTCCTCCTCCCTTGCTCCTTTATATACGGGGGCAGGGGGCACCCCAGAGACACAACAATTGATCCTTGAGATCTCTTAGCCATGTGCGGTGCCCCCCTCCACCATATTACACCTCGATAATACCGTTGCGGAGCTTAGGAGAAGCCCTGCGCCGGTGGAACATCATCATCGTCACCACGCCGTCGTGCTGACGAAACTCTCCCTCAACACTCGGCTGGATCGGAGTTCGAGGGACGTCATCGAGCTGAACGTGTGTAGAACTTGGAGGTGCCGTGCGTTCGGTACTTGATCGGTCGGATCGTGAAGACGTACGACTACATCAACCGCGTTGTGATAACGCTTCCGCTGTCGGTCTACGAGGGTACGTGGACAACACTCTCCCCTCTCGTTGCTATGCATCACCATGATCTTGCGTGTGCGTAGGAAAATTTTGAAATTACTACGTCCCCCAACACCGTAATGCATCATCCCATAACTAACTCATTAGTCACATTTCTTACAAGGCTTATAGAGATGTGCATTACCGAGAGGGCCCAAAGATACCTCTCCGATACTCGGAGTGACAAATCTTAATCTTGATCTATGCCAACCCAACAAACACCTTTGGAGACACATGTAGAGCATCTTTATAATCACCCGGTTATATTGTGACATTTGATAGCACACAAGGTGTTCCTACGGTATTCGGGAGTTGCATAATCTCATAGTCAGAGGAATATGTATAAGTTATGATGAAAGCAATAGCAATAAAACTTAACGATCATTATGCTAGGCTAACGGATGAGTCTTGTCCATCACATCATTCTCTAATAATGTGATCCCGTTCATCAAATGACAACACATGTCTATGGTTAGGAAACTTAACCATCTTTGATTAACGAGCTCATCAAGTAGAGGCATACTAGGGACACACTGTTTTGTCTATGTATTCACACATGTACTAAGTTCCCGTTTAATACAATTCTAGAATGAATAATAAAAATTTATCATGATATAAGGAAATATAAATAACAACTTTATTATTGCCTCTAGGGCATATTTCCTTTAGCCCACTTGCACTAGAGTCAATAATCTAGATTACATTGTCATGATGCTAACACCCATGGAGTCTTGGTGCTGATCATGTTTTGCTCGTGGAAGAGGCTTAGTCAACGGGTCTGCAACATTCAGATCCCGTATGTATCTTGCAAATCTCTATTTCTCTCTCCTTGACTTGATCGCATATGGAATTGAAGCATCTCTTGATGTGTTTGGTTCTCTTGTGAAATCTGGATTCCTTCGCCAAGGCAATTACTCCAGTATTGTCACAAAAGATTTTCATTGGACCCGATGCACTAGGTATTACACCTAGATCAGATATGAACTCCTTCATCCAGACTTCTTCATTTGCTGCTTCTGAAGTAGCTATGTACTCCGCTTCACACGTAGATGCCTCCACGACACTCTGCTTGGAACTGCACCAACTTACAGCTCCACTATTCAATATAAATACGTATCCGGTTTGCGACTTATAGTCATCCGGATCAGTGTCAAATCTTGCACCGACGTAACCATTTATGACAAGTTCTTTGTCAAGTCCATAAACGAGAAACATATCCTTAGTCCTTTTCAGGTATTTCAGGATGTTCTTGACCGCTGTCGAGTGATCCACCCCTGGATTACTTTGGTACCTCCCTGCTAAACTTATAGCAAGGCACACATCAGGTCTGGTACACAGCATTGCATACATGATAGAACCTATGGCTGAGGCATAGGGAATGACTTTCATTTTCTCTCTATCTTCTGCTGTGGTCAGGCATTGAGTCTGACTCAACTTCACAACTTGTAACACAGGCAAGAATCCTTTCTTTGACTGATCCATTTTGAACTTCTTCAAAACTTTATCAAGGTATGTGCTTTGTGATAGTCCAATTAAGCGTCTTGATCTATCTTTACAGATCTTCATGCCCAATATATAAGCAGCTTCACCGAGGTCTTTCAGTGAAAAATTCTTATTCAAGTATCCTTTTATGCTATCCAGAAATTCTGTATTATTTCCAATCAACAATATGCCATCCACATATAATATAGAAATGCTACAGAGCTCCCACTCACTTTCTTGTAAATACGGGCTTCTCCAAAAGTTTGTATAAAACCATATGCTTTGAGCACACTATCAAAGCATATATTCCAACTCCGAGATGCTTGCATCAGTCCATAAATGGATCGCTGGAGCTTGCACACTTTGTTAGCACCTTTAGGATCGACAAAACCTTCTGGTTGCATCATATACAAACCTTCTAGTAGGACTCCACACTTGGTGCGCCCCCTCCTAGGGCCGGCCTCCTCCTCCCTTGCTCCTTTATATACGGGGGCAGGGGGCACCCCAGAGACACAACAATTGATCCTTGAGATCTCTTAGCCGTGTGCGGTGCCCCCCTCCACCATATTACACCTCGATAATACCGTTGCGGAGCTTAGGCGAAGCCCTGCGCCGGTGGAACATCATCATCGTCACCACGCCGTCGTGCTGACGAAACTCTCCCTCAACACTCGGCTGGATCGGAGTTCGAGGGACGTCATCGAGCTGAACGTGTGTAGAACTCGGAGGTGTCGTGCGTTCGGTACTTGATCGGTCGGATCGTGAAGACGTACGACTACATCAACCGCGTTGTGATAACGCTTCTGCTGTCGGTCTACGAGGGTATGTGGACAACACTCTCCCCTTTCGTTGCTATGCATCAGCATGATCTTGCGTGCGCGTAGGAAAATTTTGAAATTACTACGTTCCCCAACAGTGGCATCCGAGCCTGGTTTTATGCGTTGATGCTATGCACGAGTAGAACACAAGTGAGTTGTAGGCGATATAAGTCATACTGCTTACCAGCATGTCATACTTTGGTTCAGCGGTATTGTGAGATGAAGCGGCCCGGACCGACATTACGCGTACGCTTACGCGAGACTGGTTTCACCGTTCGGAGCACTCATTGCTTAAAGGTGACTGGCGGGTGTCTGTCTCTCTCACTTCAGTTGAACCGAGTGTGGCTACGCCCGGTCCTTGCGAAGGTTAAAACAGCACCAACTTGACAAACTATCGTTGTGGTTTTGATGCGTAGGTAAGAACGGTTCTTGCTAAGCCCGTAGCAGCCACGTAAAACTTGCAACAACAAAGTAGAGGACGTCTAACTTGTTTTTGCAGGGCATGTTGTGATGTGATATGGTCAAGACATGATGTGATATAATGTGTTGTATGAGATGATCATATTTTGTAACCGAGTTATCGGCAACTGGCAGGAGCCATATGGTTGTCGCTTTATTGTATGAGATGCAATCGCCATGTAATAGTTTTACTTTATCACTAAGCGGTAGCGATAGTCGTAAAAGCAATAAGTTGGCGAGACGACAACGATGCTACGATGGAGATCAAGGTGTCGCGCCGGTGAAGATGGTGATCATGACGGTGCTTCGGAGATGGAGATCACAAGCACGGTGCTTCGGAGATGGAGATCACAAGCACAAGATGATGATGGCCATATCATATCACTTATATTGATTGCATGTGATGTTAATCCTTTATGCATCTTATCTTGCTTTGATTGACGGTAGCATTATAA
Source organism: Triticum aestivum (assembly GCF_018294505.1). Taxonomy (NCBI): domain Eukaryota; kingdom Viridiplantae; phylum Streptophyta; class Magnoliopsida; order Poales; family Poaceae; genus Triticum; species Triticum aestivum. The sequence continues at coordinate 278,482,470 of NC_057802.1, forward strand.
GATGATCTCTCACTAAAATTTCAAGATAAAAGTGTTCTCCCTGAGTATGCACCGTTGCAAAAGTTCTTCGTGCTGAGACACCACGTGTTAATCGGGTGTGATAGGCTCTACGTTCAAATACAACGGGTGCAAAACAGTTGCACACGCGGAATACTCAGGTTAAACTTGACGAGCCTAGCATATACAGATATGGCCTCGGAACACAGAGACCGAAAGGTCGAGCGTGAATCATATAGTAGATATGATCAACATAGTCATGTTCACCATTGAAACTACTCCATCTCACGTGTTAATCGGACATGGTTTAGTTGCTTTGGATCACGTAATCACTTAGATGATTAGAGAGATGTCTATCTAAGTGGGAGTTCTTAAGTAATATGATTAATTGAACTTAAATTTATCATGAACTTAGTACCTGATAGTATCTTGCTTGTCTATGTTAATTGTAGACAAATGGCCCGTGTCGTTGTTCCGTTGAATTTTAATGCGTTCCTTGAGAAAGCAAAGTTGAAAGATGATGATAGCAATTACACGGACTGGGTCCGTAACTTGAGGATTATCCTCATTGCTGCACAGAAAAATTACGTCCTGGAAGCACCGCTAGGTGTACCAGCTGCACGAGCAACTGCAGACATTGTGAATGCCTGGCAGTCACGTGTTGATGACTACTCGATAGTTCAGTGTGCCATGCTTTACGGCTTAGAACCGGGTCTTCAACGACGTTTTGAACGTCATGGAGTATATGAGATGTTCCAGGAGTTGAAGTTAATATTTCAAGCAAATGCCCGGATTGAGAGATATGAAGTCTCCAATAAGTTCTATAGCTGCAAGATGGAAGAGAATAGTTCTGTCAGTGAGCATATACTCAAAATGTCTGGGTATAACAATCACTTGATTCAACTGGGAGTTAATCTTCCGGATGATAGCGCCATTGACAGAATTCTTCAATCACTGCCACCAAGCTACAAGAGCTTCGTGATGAACTATAATATGCAAGGGATGAGTAAGACAATTCCCGAGCTCTTCGCAATGCTAAAGGCTGCGGAGGTAGAAATCAAAAAGGAGCATCAAGTGTTGATGGTCAGTAAAACCACTAGTTTCAAGAAAAAGGGAAAAGGGAAGAAGAAAGGAAACTTCAAGAAGAACAGCAAGCAAGTTGCTGTTCAGGAGAAGAAATCCAAGTCTGGACCTAAGCCTGAAACTGAGTGTTTCTACTATAAGCAGACTGGCCACTGGAAGCGGAACTGCCCCAAGTTTTTGGCGGAAAAGAAGGATGGCAAGGTTAACAAAGGTATATGTGATATACATGTTATCGATGTGTACCTTACCAATGCTCGTAGTAGCACCTGGGTATTTGGTACTGGTTCTGTTGCTAATATTTGCAACTCGAAACAGGGGCTACAGATTGAGCGGAGATTGGCTAAGGACGAGGTGACGATGCGCGTGGGAAATGGTTCCAAAGTCGATGTGATCGCCGTCGGCACGCTACCTCTACATCTACCTTCGGGATTAATATTAGACCTAAATAATTGTTATTTGGTGACAGCGTTGAGCATGAACATTATATCTGGATCTTGTTTAATGCGAGACGGTTATTCATTTAAATCAGAAAATAATGGTTGCTCTATTTATATGAATAATATCTTTTATGGTCATGCACCCTTGAAGAGTGGTCTATTTTTAATGAATCTCGATAGTAGTGATACACATATTCATAATGTTGAAGCCAAAAGATGCAGAGTTAATAATGACAGTGCAACTTATTTGTGGCACTGCCGTTTGGGTCATATCGGTGTAAAGCGCATGAAGAAACTCCATACTGATGGAATTTTGGAATCACTTGATTTTGAATCACTTGGTACTTGCGAACCGTGCCTCATGGGCAAGATGACCAAAACACCGTTCTCCGGTACTATGGAGAGAGCAACAGATTTGTTGGAAATTATACATACAGATGTATGTGGTCCGATGAATATTGAGGCTCGTGGCGGATATCGTTATTTTCTCACCTTCACAGATGATTTAAGCAGATATGGGTATATCTACTTAATGAAACATAAGTCTGAAACATTTGAAAAGTTCAAAGAATTTCAGAGTGAAGTTGAAAATCATCGTAACAAGAAAATAAAGTTTCTACGATCAGATCGTGGAGGAGAATATTTGAGTTATGAGTTTGGTCTACATTGAAACAATGCGGAATAGTTTCGCAACTAACGCCACCCGGAACACCACAGCATAATGGTGTGTCCGAACGTCGTAATCGCACTTTACTAGATATGGTGCGATCTATGATGTCTCTTACTGATTTACCGCTATCGTTTTGGGGTTATGCTTTAGAGACGGCTGCATTCACGTTAAATAGGGCACCATCAAAATCCGTTGAGACGACGCCTTATGAACTATGGTTTGGCAAGAAACCAAAGTTGCCGTATCTTAAAGTTTGGGGTTGCGATGCTTATGTGAAGAAACTTCAACCTGATAAGCTCGAACCCAAATCGGAGAAATGTGTCTTCATAGGATACCCAAAAGAGACTGCTGGGTATACCTTCTATCACAGATCCGAAGGCAAGATATTCGTTGCTAGGAATGGATCCTTTCTAGAGAAGGAGTTTCTCTCGAAAGATGTGAGTGGGAGGAAAGTAGAACTTGATGAGGTAACTGTACCTGCTCCATTATTGGAAAGTAGATCATCACATAAATCAGTTTCTGCGACACCTACACCAAATAGTGAGGAAGTTAATGATAATGATCATGAAACTTCAGATCAAGTTATTACTGAACTTCGTAGGTCAACTAGATCAAGAACCGCACCAGAGTGGTACGGTAATCCTGTTCTAGAGGTCATGTTACTAGACCATGGCGAACCTACGAACAATGAAGAAGCGATGGTGAGCCCAGATTCCGCAAAATGGCTTAAAGCCATGAAATCCAAGATGGGATCCATGTATGAGAACAAAGTATGGACTTTGGTTGACTTGCCCGATGGTCGGCAAGCCATTGAAAACAAATGGATCTTCAAGAAGAAGACTGACGCTGATGGTAATGTTACTGTCTATAAAGCTTGACTTGTTGCAAAAGGTTTTCGACAAGTTCAAGGGATTGACTACGATGAGACCTTCTCACCCGTAGCGATGCTTAAGTCTGTCCGAATCATGTTAGCAGTTGCCGCATTTTATGATTATGAAATTTGGCAAATGGATGTCAAAACTGCATTCCTGAATGGATTTCTAGAAGAAGAGTTGTATATGATGCAACCGGAAGGTTTTGTCGATCCAAAAGGAGCTAACAAAGTGTGCAAGCTCCAGCGATCCATTTATGGACTGGTGCAAGCCTCTCGGAGTTGGAATAAACGCTTTGATAGTGTGATCAAAGCATTTGGTTTTATACAGACTTTTGGAGAAGCCTGTATTTACAAGAAAGTGAGTGGGAGCTCGATAGCATTTCTGATATTATATGTGGATGACATATTACTAATTGGAAATGATATAGAATTTCTGGATAGCATAAAGGGATACTTGAATAAGAGTTTTTCAATGAAAGACCTCGGTAAAGCTACATATATATTAGGCATTAAGATCTATAGAGATAGATCAAGACGCTTAATTGGACTTTCACAAAGCACATACCTTGACAAAGTTTTGAAGAAGTTCAAAATGGATCAAGCAAAGAAAGGGTTCTTGCCTGTACTACAAGGTGTGAGATTGAGTAAGACTCAATGCCCGACCACTGCAGAAGATAGAGAGAAAATGAAAGATGTTCCCTATGCTTCAGCCATAGGCTCTATCATGTATGCAATGCTGTGTACTAGACCTGATGTGTCCCTTGCTATAAGTTTAGCAGGGAGGTACCAAAGTAATCCAGGAGTGGATCACTGGACAGCGGTCAAGAACATCCTGAAATACCTGAAAAGGACTAAGGATATGTTTCTCGTATATGGAGGTGACAAAGAGCTCATCGTAAATGGTTACGTTGATGCAAGCTTTGACACTGATCCGGACGATTGTAAATCGCAAACCGGATACGTATTTACATTGAACGGTGGAGCTGTCAGTTGGTGCAGTTCTAAACAAAGCGTCGTGGCGGGATCTACATGTGAAGCGGAGTACATAGCTGCTTCGGAAGCAGCAAATGAAGGAGTCTGGATGAGGGAGTTCATATCCGATCTAGGTGTCATACCTAGTGCATCGGGTCCTATGAAAATCTTTTGTGACAATACTGGTGCAATTGCCTTGGCAAAGGAATCCAGATTTCACAAGAGAACCAAGCACATCAAAAGACGCTTCAATTCCATCCGGGATTTAGTCTAGGTGGGAGACATAGAAATTTGCAAGATACACACGGATCTGAATGTTGCAGACCCGTTGACTAAGCCTCTTCCACGAGCAAAACATGATCAGCACCAAGGCTCCATGGGTGTAAGAATCATTACTGTGTAAACTAGATTATTGACGCTAGTGCAAGTGGGAGACTGAAGGAAATATGCCCTAGAGGCAATAATAAAGTATTATTTATTTCCTTATATCATGATAAATGTTTATTATTCATGCTAGAATTGTATTAACCGGAAACATAATACATGTGTGAATACATAGACAAACAGAGTGTCACTAGTATGCCTCTACTTGACTAGCTCGTTAATCAAAGATGGTTATGTTTCCTAGCCATAGACATGAGTTGTCATTTGATTAACGAGATCACCTCATTAGGAGAATGACGTGATTGACTTGACCCATTCCGTTAGCTTAGCACCCGATCGTTTAGTATGTTGCTATTGCTTTCTTCATGACTTATACATGTTCCTATGACTATGAGATTATGCAACTCCCGTTTACCGGAGGAACACTCTGTGTGCTACCAAACGTCACAACGTAAATGGGTGATTATAAAGGTGCTCTACAGGTGTCTCCAAAGGTACTTGTTGGGTTGGCGTATTTCGAGATTAGGATTTGTCACTCCGATTGTCGGAGAGGTATCTCTGGGCTCACTCGGTAATGCACATCATTATAAGCCTTGCAAGCATTGTGACTAATAAGTTAGTTGCGGGATGATGTGTTACGGAACGAGTAAAGAGACTTGCCAGTAACGAGATTGAACTAGGTATCGAGATACCGACGATCGAATCTCGGGCAAGTAACATACTGATGACAAAGGGAACAACGTATGTTGTTATGCGGTCTGACCGATAAAGATCTTCGTAGAATATGTGGGAGCCAATATGGGAATCCAGGTCCCGCTATTGGTTATTGACCGGAGACGTGTCTCGGTCATGTCTACATAGTTCTCGAACCCGTAGGGTCCGCACGCTTAAAGTTACGATGACAGTTTTATTATGAGTTTATGTATGTTGATGTACCGAAGAAGTTCGGAGTCCCGGATGAGATCGGGGACATGACGAGGAGTCTCGAAATGGTCGAGACGTAAAGATCGATATATTGGACGACTATATTCGGACTTCGGAAAGGTTCCGAGTGATTCGGGTATTTTTCGGAGTACCGGAGAGTTACGGGAATACGTATTGAGCCTTATTGGGCCATACGGGAAAGAAGAAAAAGGGCCTCAAGGGTGGCCGCACCCCTCCCCTTGGTCTGGTCCGAATTGGACTAGGGAAGGGGGGCGCCCCCTTCCTTCCTTCCTTCTCTTTTTCCCTTCCTCTTTTCCTATTCCATATGGGAGGTGGAATCCTACTAGGACTAGGGAGTCCTAGTAGGACTCCACACTTGGTGCGCCCCCTCCTAGGGCCGGCCTCCTCCTCCCTTGCTCCTTTATATACGGGGGCAGGGGGCACCCCAGAGACACAACAATTGATCCTTGAGATCTCTTAGCCATGTGCGGTGCCCCCCTCCACCATATTACACCTCGATAATACCGTTGCGGAGCTTAGGCGAAGCCCTGCGCCGGTGGAACATCATCATCGTCACCACGCCGTCGTGCTGACAAAACTCTCCCTCAACACTCGGCTGGATCGGAGTTCGAGGGACGTCATCGAGCTGAACATGTGTAGAACTTGGAGGTGCCGTGCGTTCGGTACTTGATCGGTCGGATCGTGAAGACGTACGACTACATCAACCGCGTTGTGATAACGCTTCCGCTGTCGGTCTACGAGGGTACGTGGACAACACTCTCCCCTCTCGTTGCTATGCATCACCATGATCTTGCGTGTGCGTTGGAAAATTTTGAAATTACTACGTCCCCCAACACCGTAATGCATCATCCCATAACTAACTCATTAGTCACATTTCTTACAAGGCTTATAGAGATGTGCATTACCGAGAGGGCCCAAAGATACCTCTCCGATACTCGGAGTGACAAATCTTAATCTTGATCTATGCCAACCCAACAAACACCTTTGGAGACACATGTAGAGCATCTTTATAATCACCCGGTTATATTGTGACATTTGATAGCACACAAGGTGTTCCTACGGTATTCGGGAGTTGCATAATCTCATAGTCAGAGGAATATGTATAAGTTATGATGAAAGCAATAGCAATAAAACTTAACGATCATTATGCTAGGCTAACGGATGAGTCTTGTCCATCACATCATTCTCTAATAATGTGATCCCGTTCATCAAATGACAACACATGTCTATGGTTAGGAAACTTAACCATCTTTGATTAACGAGCTCATCAAGTAGAGGCATACTAGGGACACACTGTTTTGTCTATGTATTCACACATGTACTAAGTTCCCGTTTAATACAATTCTAGAATGAATAATAAAAATTTATCATGATATAAGGAAATATAAATAACAACTTTATTATTGCCTCTAGGGCATATTTCCTTTAGCCCACTTGCACTAGAGTCAATAATCTAGATTACATTGTCATGATGCTAACACCCATGGAGTCTTGGTGCTGATCATGTTTTGCTCGTGGAAGAGGCTTAGTCAACGGGTCTGCAACATTCAGATCCCGTATGTATCTTGCAAATCTCTATTTCTCTCTCCTTGACTTGATCGCATATGGAATTGAAGCATCTCTTGATGTGTTTGGTTCTCTTGTGAAATCTGGATACATACGGATTTAGTGTAGGTGGGAGACATAGAAATTTGCAAGATACATACGGATCTGAATGTTGCAGACCCGTTGACTAAGCCTCTTCCACGAGCAAAACATGATCAGCACAAAGGCTCCATGGGTGTAAGAATCATTACTGTGTAAACTAGATTATTGACGCTAGTGCAAGTGGGAGACTGAAGGAAATATGCCCTAGAGGCAATAATAAAGTATTATTTATTTCCTTATATCATGATAAATGTTTATTATTCATGCTAGAATTGTATTAACCGGAAACATAATACATGTGTGAATACATAGACAAACAGAGTGTCACTAGTATGCCTCTACTTGACTAGCTCGTTAATCAAAGATGGTTATGTTTCCTAGCCATAGACATGAGTTGTCATTTGATTAACGAGATCACCTCATTAGGAGAATGACGTGATTGACTTGACCCATTCCGTTAGCTTAGCACCCGATCGTTTAGTATGTTGCTATTGCTTTCTTCATGACTTATACATGTTCCTATGACTATGAGATTATGCAACTCCCGTTTACCGGAGGAACACTCTGTGTGCTACCAAACGTCACAACGTAAACGGGTGATTATAAAGGTGCTCTACAGGTGTCTCCAAAGGTACTTGTTGGGTTGGCGTATTTCGAGATTAGGATTTGTCACTCCGATTGTCGGAGAGGTATCTCTGGGCTCACTCGGTAATGCACATCACTATAAGCCTTGCAAGCATTGTGACTAATAAGTTAGTTGCGGGATGATGTGTTACGGAACGAGTAAAGAGACTTGCCAGTAACGAGATTGAACTAGGTATCGAGATACCGACGATCGAATCTCGGGCAAGTAACATACTGATGACAAAGGGAACAACGTATGTTGTTATGCGGTCTGACCGATAAAGATCTTCGTAGAATATGTGGGAGCCAATATGGGCATCCAGGTCCCGCTATTGGTTATTGACCGGAGACGTGTCTCGGTCATGTCTACATAGTTCTCGAACCCGTAGGGTCCGCACGCTTAAAGTTACGATGACAGTTTTATTATGAGTTTATGTATATTGATGTACCGAAGGAGTTCGGAGTCCCGTATGAGATCGGGGACACGACGAGGAGTCTCAAAATGGTCGATACGTAAAGATCGATATATTGGACGACTATATTCGGACTTCGGAAAGATTCCGAGTGATTCGGGTATTTTTCGGAGTACCGGAGAGTTACGGGAATACGTATTGGGCCTTATTGGGCCATACGGGAAAGAAGAAAAAGGGCCTCAAGGGTGGCCGCACCCCTCCCCTTGGTCTGGTCCGAATTGGACTAGGGAAGGGGGGCGCCCCCTTCCTTCCTTCTCTTTTTCCCTTCCTCTTTTCCTATTCCATATGGGAGGTGGAATCCTACTAGGACTAGGGAGTCCTAGTAGGACTCCACACTTGGTGCGCCCCCTCCTAGGGCCGGCCTCCTCCTCCCTTGCTCCTTTATATACGAGGGCAGGGGCCACCCCAGAGACACAACAATTGATCCTTGAGATCTCTTAGCCATGTGCGGTGCCCCCCTCCACCATATTACACCTCGATAATACCGTTGCGGAGCTTAGGAGAAGCCCTGCGCCGGTGGAACATCATCATCGTCACCACGCCGTCGTGCTGACGAAACTCTCCCTCAACACTCGGCTGGATCGGAGTTCGAGGGACGTCATCGAGCTGAACGTGTGTAGAACTTGGAGGTGCCGTGCGTTCGGTACTTGATCGGTCGGATCGTGAAGACGTACGACTACATCAACCGCGTTGTGATAACGCTTCCGCTGTCGGTCTACGAGGGTACGTGGACAACACTCTCCCCTCTCGTTGCTATGCATCACCATGATCTTGCGTGTGCGTAGGAAAATTTTGAAATTACTACGTCCCCCAACACCGTAATGCATCATCCCATAACTAACTCATTAGTCACATTTCTTACAAGGCTTATAGAGATGTGCATTACCGAGAGGGCCCAAAGATACCTCTCCGATACTCGGAGTGACAAATCTTAATCTTGATCTATGCCAACCCAACAAACACCTTTGGAGACACATGTACAGCATCTTTATAATCACCCGGTTATATTGTGACATTTGATAGCACACAAGGTGTTCCTACGGTATTCGGGAGTTGCATAATCTCATAGTCAGAGAAATATGTATAAGTTATGAAGAAAGCAATAGCAATAAAACTTAACGATCATTATGCTAGGCTAACGGATGAGTCTTGTCCATCACATCATTCTCTAATAATGTGATCCCGTTCATCAAATGACAACACATGTCTATGGTTAGTAAAATTAACCATCTTTGATTAACGAGCTCATCAAGTAGAGGCATACTAGGGACACACTGTTTTGTCTATGTATTCACACATGTACTAAGTTCCCGTTTAATACAATTCTAGAATGAATAATAAAAATTTATCATGATATAAGGAAATATAAATAACAACTTTATTATTGCCTCTAGGGCATATTTCCTTTAGCCCACTTGCACTAGAGTCAATAATCTAGATTACATTGTCATGATGCTAACACCTATGGAGTCTTGGTGCTGATCATGTTTTTCTCGTGGAAGAGGCTTAGTCAACGGGTCTGCAACATTCAGATCCCGTATGTATCTTGCAAATCTCTATTTCTCTCTCCTTGACTTGATCGCATATGGAATTGAAGCGTCTCTTGATGTGTTTGGTTCTCTTGTGAAATCTGGATTCCTTCGCCAAGGCAATTACTCAAGTATTGTCACAAAAGATTTTCATTGGACCCGATGCACTAGGTATTACACCTAGATCAGATATGAACTCCTTCATCCAGACTCCTTCATTTGGTGCTTCCGAAGTAGCTATGTACTCCGCTTCACACGTAGATGCCTCCACGACACTCTGCTTGGAACTGCACCAACTTACAGCTCCACTATTCAATATAAATACGTATCCGGTTTGCGACTTATAGTCATCCGGATCAGTGTCAAAGCTTGCACCGACGTAACCATTTATGACAAGTTCTTTGTCAAGTCCATAAACGAGAAACATATCCTTAGTCCTTTTCAGGTATTTCAGGATGTTCTTGACCGCTGTCGAGTGATCCACCCCTGGATTACTTTGGTACCTCCCTGCTAAACTTATAGCAAGGCACACATCAGGTCTGGTACACAGCATTGCATACATGATAGAACCTATGGCTGAGGCATAGGGAATGACTTTCATTTTCTCTCTATCTTCTGCAGTGGTCAGGCATTGAGTCTGACTCAACTTCACAACTTGTAACACAGGCAAGAATCCTTTCTTTGACTGATCCATTTTGAACTTCTTCAAAACTTTATCAAGGTATGTGTTTGTGAAAGTCCAATTAAGCGTCTTGATCTATCTCTATAGATCTTCATGCCCAATATATAAGCAGCTTCACCGAGGTCATTCAGTGAAAAATTCTTATTCAAGTATCCTTTTATGCTATCCAGAAATTCTGTATTATTTCCAATCAACAATATGTCATCCACATATAATATAGAAATGCTACAGAGCTCCCACTCACTTTCTTGTAAATACGGGCTTCTCCAAAAGTTTGTATAAAACCATATGCTTTGAGCACACTATCAAAGCATATATTCCAACTCCGAGATGCTTGCATCAGTCCATAAATGGATCGCTGGAGCTTGCACACTTTGTTAGCACCTTTAGGATCGACAAAACCTTCTGGTTGCATCATATACAACTCTTCTTTAAGAAATCCATTAATGAATGCAGTTTTGACATCCATTTGTCAAATTTCATAATCATAAAATGCGGCAATTGCTAACATGATTCGAACAGCCTTAAGCATCGCTATGGGCGAGAAGGTCTCATCGTAGTCAACTCCTTGAACTTGTCGAAAACCTTTTGCAACAAGTCGAGCTTTGTAGACAGTAACATTACCGTCAGCGCCAGTCTTCTTCTTGAAGATCCATTTATTCTCTATGGCTTGCCGATCATCGGGCAAGTCAACCAAAGTCCACACTTTGTTCTCATACATGAATCCCATCTCAGATTTCATGGCCTCAAGCCATTTCGCGGAATCTGGGCTCATCATCGCTTCCTCATAGTTCGTAGGTTCGTCATGGTCTAGTAACATGACTTCCAGAACAAGATTACCGTACCACTCTGAGGCGGAACGTAGACTGGTTGACCAATGAGGTTCGGTAGTAACTTGATCTGAAGTTTCATGATCATCATCATTAACTTCCTCACTAATTGGTGTAGGAATCACTGGAACTGGTTTCTGTGATGAACTACTTTCCAATTCGGGGGAAGGTACAATTACCTCATCAAGTTCTACTTTCCTACCACTCATTTCTTTCGAGAGAAACTCCTTCTCTAGAAAGGATCCATTCTTAGCAACGAATATCTTGCCTTCGGATCTGTGATAGAAGGTATACCCAACAGTTTCCTTTGGTTATCCTATGAAGATAGATTTCTTCGATTTGGGTTCGAGCTTCTCAGGTTGAAGCTTTTTCACATAAGAATCGCAGCCCCAAACTTAAAGAAAAGATAGCTTAGGTTTCTTCCTAAACCACAGTTCATATGGTGTCGTCTCAACGGATTTAGATGGTACCCTATTTAAGGTGAATGCAGCCGTCTCTAAAGCATAACCCCAAAATGATAGCGGTAAATTGGTAAGAGACATCATAGATCGCACCATATCTAATAAAGTATGGTTACGATGTTCGGACACACCATTACGCTGTGGTGTTCTAGGTGGCGTGAGTTGCGAAACTATTCCACATTGTTTCAAATGAAGACCAAACTCATAACTCAAATATTAACCTCCACGATGAGATCGTAGAAACTTTATTTTCTTGTTACGATTATTTTCCACTTCACTCTGAAATTCTTTGAACTTTTCAAATGTTTCAGACTTATGATTCGTTAAGTAGATATAACCATATCTGCTCAAATCATCTGTGAAGGTTAAAAATAATGATACCCGCCGCGATCCTCAACACTCATCGGACCGCATACATCAGTATGTATTATTTCCAATAAGTCAGTGGCTCGCTCCATTGTTCCGGAGAATGGAGTCTTAGTCATCTTGCCCATGAGGCATGGTTCACAAGCATCAAGTGATTCCAAAAGCCCATCAGCATGGAGTTTCTTCATGCACTTTACACCAATATGACCTAAACGGAAGTGCCACAAATAAGTTGCACTATCATTATTAACTTTGCATCTTTTGGCTTCAATATTATGAATATGTGTATCACTACGATCGAGATTCAACAAAAATAGACCACTCATCAAGGGTGCATGACCATAAAAGATATTACTCATATAAATAGAACAACCATTATCCTCTGATTTAAATGAATAACCGTCTCACATCAAAAAAGATCCCTCTAGACATCTAAATGATCACATGATCCATATCAACTAAACCATGTCCGATCATCACGTGAGATGGAGTAGTTTTCAATGGTGAACATCACTATGTTGATCATATCTACTATATGATTCACGTTCGACCTTTCGGTCTCGGTGTTCCGAGGCCACATCTGCATATGTTAGGCTCGTCAAGTTTAACCCGAGTATTCTGCACGTGCAAAACTGGCTTGCACCCGTTGTATCTGAACGTAGAGCTTATCACACCCGATCATCACGTGGTGTCTCGGCACGACGAACTGTAGCAATGGTGCATACTCAGGGAGAACACTTGTACGTTCAAAATTAGTGAGGGATCATCTTATAATGCTATCGTCATACTAAGCAAAATAAGATGCATAAAGGATAAACATCACATGCAATCAAAATATGTGACATGATATGGCCATCAACATCTTGTGCTTTTGATCTCCATCTCCAAAGCACCGTCATGATCTCCATCGTCACCGGCTTGACACCTTGATCTCCATCGTAGCATCATTGTCGTCTCGCAAACTATTGCTTCCACGACTATCACTACCGCTTAGTGATAAAGTAAAGCAATTACATGGCGATTGCATTTCATACAATAAAGCGACAACCATAAGGCTCCTGCCAGTTGCCGATAACTTTTACAAAACATGATCATCTCATACAATAACTTATATCACATCATGTCTTGACCATATCACATCACAACATGCCCTGCAAAAACAAGTTAGACGTCCTCTACTTTGTTGTTGCAAGTTTTACGTGGCTGCTACGGGCTTCTAGCAAGAACTGTTCTTACCTACGCATCAAAAACATAATGATTTTTCGTCAAGTGTGTTGTTTTAACCTTCAACAAGGACCGGCCGTAGTCAAATTCGATTCAACTAAAGTTGGAGAAACAGACACCCGCCAGCCACATGTGTGCATAAGCACGTCGGTAGAACCGGTCTCATTAACGTGGTCATGTAATGTTGGTCCGGGCCACTTCATCCAACAATACCGCCGAATCAAAATAAGACGTTCGTGGTAAGCAGTATGACTATTATCGCCCACAACTCTTTGTGTTCTACTCGTGCATATCATCTATGCATAGACCTGGCTCGGATGCCACTGTTGGGGAATGTAGCATGCAATTTCAAAAAAATTCCTATGCTCACGCAAGATCTATCTAGGAAAAGCATAGCAACGAGAGGGGGAGAGAGTGTCCACGTACCCTCGTAGACCGAAAGCGGAAGCGTTAGGTTAACGCGGTTGGTGTAGTCAAACGTCTTCATGATCCAACCGATTTTAGTAACGAACGTACGGCACCTCCGTGTTCAGCACACGTTCAGCTCGGTGAAGTCCCTCGAACTCTTGATCCAGCAGAGGGTCGAGGGAGAGTTCCGTCAGCATGACGGTGTGGTGACGGTGATGGTGTAAGCACTACGACGCTATGACCGGAGGAGTAAACTATGAAGGGGGGCACCGCACACGGCTAAGAGAACAATTGATGTGCCTTTGGGGTGCCCCCCGCCCCCATATATAAAGGAGGGGAGGGGAGGCCGGCCGGCCCTAGGGGCGCGCCAAGTGGGGGGAGTCCCACTAGGACTCCTAGTCCTAGTCGGCTCACGCCTTCCTTCCAACGGAGAGGGGGAAAGGGGAAAGAGGGGAAGAGGGAGAAGGAAAGGGGGGGCCGCGCCCCCACCCCTTGTCCAATTCGGATTGGCTTGGGGGGCGCCACCTCCCATGGCCTGCCTCCTCCTCTCCACTATGGCCCATGAGGCCCATTAACTTTCCTGGGGGTTCCGATAACCTCCCGGTACTCCGATAAATCCCCGAACCTCTTCAGAACCATTCCGGTGTCCGTATATAACCTTCCAATATATCAATCTTTACCTCTCGACCATTTCGAGACTCCTCTTTATGTCCGTGATCTCATCCGGGACTCCGAACAAACTTCGGTCACCAAAACACATAACTCATAATACAAATCGTCATCAAACGTTAAGCGTGCGGACCCTACGAGTTCGAGAACTATGTAGACATGGCCGAGACACATCTCCGGTCAATAACCAATAGCAGAACCTAGATGCTCATATTGGTTCCTACATATTCTACGAAAATCTTTATCGGTCAAACCGCAATAACAACATACGTTATTCCCTTTGTCATCGGTATGTTACTTTCCCGAGATTCGATTGTCGGTATCATCATACCTAGTTTAATCTCGTTACCGACAAGTCTCTTTACTTGTTCCGTAATGCATCATCCCGTAACTAACTCATTAGTCACATTGCTTGCAAGGCTTGTAGTGATGTGCATTACTGAGAGGGCCCAGAGATACCTCTCCGATGCTTGGAGTGACAAATCCTAATCTTGATCTATGCCAACCCAACAAGCACCTTTGGATACACCTGTAGAGCATCTTTATGATCACCCAGTTACGTTGTGACGTTTTATAGCACACAAGGTGTTCCTACGGTATTCGGGAGTTGCATAATCTCATACTCAGAGGAGTATGTATAAGTCATGAAGAAAGCAATAGCAATTAAACTTAACGGCCATTATGCTAGGCTAACGGATGGGTCTTGTCCATCACATCATTGTCTAATGATGTGATCTCGTTCATCAAATGACAACACATGTCTATGGTTAGGAAACTTAACCATCTTTGATTAACGAGCTAGTCAAGTAGAGGCATACTAGGGACACTCTGTTTTGTCTATGTATTCACACATGTACTAAGTTTCCGGTTAATAAAATTCTAGCATGAATAATAAACATTTATCATGATGTACGGAAATATAAATAACAACTTTATTATCGCCTCTAGGGCATATTTCCTTTAGTGCGCCCCCCGGGCTTGTGGGTCCCTCATGGCACATCAAACCCTAATTCCACCTCTATAAATACTCAAATATTCCCCTGACATCAGAAAGACACCCGAAATACTGTTTCCGCTGCCGCAAGTCCCAGAACCACGAGATCCCATCTGGAGGCCTTCTCCGGTACTCTGTCGGAGAGGGAATCGATCACGGAGGGGCTCTACATCAACCTTGCTGCCCTTCCGATGATGCGTGAGTAGTTTACCACAGACCTACGGGTCCATAGTTAGTAGCTAGATGGCTTCTTCTCTCAATTTGATCTTCAATACAATGTTCTTCTCGGTGTTCTTGGAGTTCTATTCGATGTAATGACTTTATGCGGTGTGTTTGTTGGGATCCGATGAATTGTGAGTTTATGATCAGATCTATCCATGAATATTATTTGAGTTTTCTCTCGAATCTTTTATGCATAATTACTATAGCCTCATATTTCTTCTCCTATTTATTCGTTTGGTTTGGCCAACTAGATTGATTTATCTTGCCATGGGAAGAGGTGCAAACTTAAGAACATGTGACTAGAAAGACAAACTAAGATTAGGACGTGCAGTTTGAATCAGGTGTAGTACTTCCTCCGTTCATAAATATATATAAGATGTCTTGCTTTGGATCAGGGACGTGTTTTACAGAACCAACGGCCGCCCCTCGAGCGTGTGTTCCGGTGTTGCCGTGAAGACACCATGCTTTGGTGGGTTCGAGCAACTCCAATGTGTCGACCCATTTCGTCCGCGTGCGTTCGTTTGGGTTGGCGCGGACAGAAAATTCGGTTCAAGGCGCCAACCCAAACGGACGCGAGTCCGCTTTTCGTCCGCCTGCCGGCCCATTCGCGGCCCAATTTTGAGCCTAATTTGCATCGACGCGGATATGAAGCGGTCACGCGTGGCGCGAGCCTACTCCTCCCCCCGGCCCGCTAGTCGCTGACACATTGGCCATCCTCTTCCATCCATATCAACAGCAAGCCCTCGCCCACCCCCGCCCCCGTCGTCACCCATTTCCGGTGCCTCTGCCAGCAGCCCATGCCGACTCACCTCCTCCCCAATACTGCCACCTCCCACGTCGCCTCCACCACCACCTCGCCAACGGGCCACCGCAGCTTCCCACCCCCTCTCCGACATCGTCACGAGCAGGAAGCCGCCTCCCGCCCTGGCCAGCTCCATCGTCCGACACCGCCCGCTGTCCTGACGTCGTCGCGCTTGTCGGACGCCGCCAGTCCAGCCACCTGCTCCAGGGGAGGCGCGTCGCCTCTTCGCCAGCTAGCTTCTTCATTGACGCCCGCAAGTTGTTCGACAGTTTGCCTCAAGGTACAAAATGGACTCCGCCGACGAGTTCTTTTTCCACAATTTCATGTGCGACTCCGGCGATTCCTCATCCGATGATGATGAGGAGATGTTGGTTGCCGTGTTGGTCCATGACCACCTTAATAGGCAGCGGCCATTGTTCCGGGGCTCGATCCCGGGGCACATTCCAGCGTTGAATCGCAACCGAGAGAGCGGCCATTTCCTTCTTTGGAAGGACCACTTTGATACAACCAACCCGCTGTTCAAACATCAGAAATTCCGGTGTTTCAATATGGCTAGGCATCTTTTCAACCGTATTAGAGAGGGGGTGGTCGGATACGATAATTATTTCGAGTGCAAAGAGGATGCCCTTGGAAAGATTGGCTTCTCATCTTATCAGAAATGCATTGCAGCCATCCGGATGCTTGCATACGGAGTGTCCGGATATCTCATTGAGGAGTACGTCTGTATGAGCGAGCCTACATGCCTAGAGTCCATGTACAGGTTCTGTAAAGTTGTGATTGTTGTGTTTGGCCTTGAGTATTGGAGAGAGCCGACTGCTCAAGATACAACTCGCTTGTTGGCGGTGAATGCCAGCAGGGGCTTCCTAGGGATGCTTGATGGCATAGACTGCATGCACTGTGGGAGTGGAAGAACTTCCCTTCTGCTTGGCAAGGGCGGTGTAAGAGCCATGTCAAGGGTTGCACTGTCATACTTGAGGTCGTGGCCTCACAAGATCTCTGGATCTGGCACTCTTTTTTCAACATGGCGGATCGCACAATGATATCAACGTGCTTCAACGCTCGCCGATGTTTACAAGGCTTGTCGAAGGCAACAACCCACCGGTGAATGTTAACATTAATGGCTACAATTACGACAAAGGATACTACCTGGGTGATGGTATCTATCCTCAGTGGACCACTACTGTGAAGACAATCCCCAACCCTGTCAGAGAGAAGAGGAAATGATTTGCCCAAGATCAAGAGAGTGCTAGGAAGGATGTCGAGCATGACTTTGGTGTTCTGGAATCTCGATGGGGCATTGTTCGGTATCCTGCTAGAACGTGGAGCACCAAGAAGTTGTGGGAGGTGATGACTACTTGTGATCATGCATAATATGATCGTAGAGGATGAGCGCCCAGAACGTATTTACGATCAAGGGTTTCAGTTTCATGGTGAGAATGTTGTGCCTGAGCATGGAGAAGGAGCAGCAACGTTTGCATAGTTCATCCAATTTCATCATGAAATGCGTGATTGGAAAACTCACATGCAGCTGCAAAATGATTTGGTTGAGCATATGTGGGCTCATGTTGGCAACCAATAGATGTATCTTTTTTTAAATGTATTCGAGACAATTTAATTTTTATTCGGCTTGTAAAACTATGCTAAATTTATTTGGTTATGAAACTATGTTTTTTTTTGCTTGTGAAACTATGCATAATGTATGTATATTTGTTCGAAAACGGCGGCAAGCCGGCCACGCGGGCAAATATGGGTCGACGCATTAGGTACACTGTGGATCCAAACTATAAACAGGGCGGACGTCGAGCGGGTGGCCGACCCAAACAAATAAAAACCGGACAAAATCGCCGTCCATTTGGTCGGCGCTTTGGAGTTGCTCTTAGATTGCATGCGGGGGAGTGCGGCACGCCGATGCTTGCCTTCAAGCGCTGGATGGTCCGGTGATGAGTTGTTTCGTCTAACTCTGTCTGTGATGCCCCTCTGTTATAACACTCCTGGCTTTGTGGCTTTTTTATGAGATTCAGGCGGGGGAACCTATCCCCTTGAAAATTCAAAAAAATCCAAATATAAGATATTTTAGATATTTCAATATGTACTGCATGTAGGGAGTATTCATGAATGGAGGGAGTATTAAATATCGTGCTATTGTTTTCAGACTTGAGCGGCATGTAAAAGTAAGGAAATGTGGAAAGTGCTTGTTCTCAGAGACAGAGTAATCAATTGAATACATGTACTTTTCAAACGAGCAAGCCAGAAACAAATATCTCCGGGACCGTGAACCGAAAAGACTACTAACATTTTTTTTAATTTTTTTTTTTGAGAATCGACTACTAACAATTATGTACGCAAATCATCCAGCGCACCGACCGACCAGCCCATGAAAATAGCTAGCCTGTGAAGCAGGGAGCTAGGGAGTGGTCCATCGTTAAGCAGGATGTTTGCCCAGCTCACTCATTTAATCCGAAAGGTCGGTGGTTTAATGGCTCGCTCTGATTAGCCTTAGCTAGAAGCATCAGGATGTACTACTACTTGGACATCCTTACCATACAGAATTAGCCAGCAAGCCTTTCGCAAAAAAAAAAAAAAAAAAAAACCAGCAAGCCAAACAGTAAGACGCGTCAGCTCCTTTTCTTCAATTTTTCTTTCTCCACCTGTATATATATGGCCCTTTTCTTCGCCCACGGTTCAGTAATCAAACAACACTTCGCCTCGCCCTCCACCACGCTTCATCGGTTGAGGTTCAAAGGCAAAAGTTGTGTGAGATCATGGGCGCCTTGGATCACCTCTCTGATTTGTGCAGCATGACGGAGACAAAGGAAGCCCTCAAGCTCAGGAAGAAGCGCCCACTGCAGGTGAGGTTTGTGGAATTCAGAGACATGTGCTTTTGCATATTTTCATCGGCTTATTTCTTGGAGTCGGTTTCAGCTGGAGTATTATCTTGTGAAGAGATTTATAGGTTTTCCGCTGTTTTGTTGAGCTGCTATGTACGTGATTTATGAACTGGAGCTTTTTATGTACAGACGGTGAACATCAAGGTGAAGATGGACTGCGAGGGCTGCGAGAGGAGGGTCAAGAACGCCGTCAAATCGATTCGGGGTACTCATATCTACGTCAAATAATACTATCTACTCCGGGAGATAAAAATTTGGTGTAAAATTGATTGAGCGAACGTTGAACGATCCCATCTCTGTGGGTGGGTGGCACAGGTGTGACGAGTGTGGCCGTGAACCCCAAGATGAGCAAGATGACGGTGACGGGGCACGTGGAGCCGCGCAAGGTGCTGGAGCGGGTGAAGAGCACGGGGAAGGCGGCGGAGATGTGGCCGTACGTGCCCTACACGCTCGCCACCTACCCCTACGTCGGCGGCGCCTACGACAAGAAGGCACCGGCGGGCTTCGTCCGCAGCGCACCGCAGGCCATGGCCGACCCCGCGGCGCCTGAGATCCACTACATGAACATGTTCAACGACGAGGACGTCAACGCCTGCACCGTCATGTGATCTGATCATCGTAATCGCCAGCTCCTTCCACTCTAGCCGACGACCAGACGCCCAGCGGAAAGACATGCTTGATATGTCTTCATGCATCACAGAGACTGTATTTGTATATATATGTCTTCTCGCTTGGGAAAAGGGGATACCAAGAAGACGAGCTTGCGTGCGAACAGCTATAATATACTACAAAGAAAGAGCTAAAGTTTAATAAGCGTACATAACTAAGTGTGAAGCGCGCCGTTTTTCAATTGTGAGATTGATGCAACCACCCATTTTCATACTCCTTTCTATACAATTGCATATCAGCAACTTCAATAGCTTCAATCTAATGGAGACCCTCACAAGTGGACCTACCCACGGAAGACAACCAGCTCTTATGTTTAATCTTTAGCCTTGATGTTTGGTGGAACTGGTATTTGTTGATAGACTTGTAATTGTTTACTCTCTTTTTTATGAAATGAAATTACCTTAGAACAATTGTTCTACAGTTTCGGTTAAAAAAAAAAGACAATCAACTCTATTGATTCTTCAACATCAATCTAATAGACGCCCTAACAAGTGGACCTACCCATGGAAGACAACCAGCTATTCATCCGAATAGATGTATAACATAATGTAACAGGGTGCTACAGCTCACTTCATTTTCAATAGCATGTGGAGAAGTGTTGCAATTCTCAAGCATAAAATCTTCTTTTGGTTGTTGCTGCATGACAGAGTGAACTCAAGAGATTTGCTGCAAAGAAAAAACTTCCATTTGCCATCACACTATTGTGAATTCTCCAACCTGCACACTCAAGAAACCTCCTTTGGACTGCCCCTTTGTCCTCGTCTGCTGGGACACTATTTGCTTCTCCAGAAACAATGGCATCTCTTTGCATAATAATATCATTCTAAAGGCATCTCCAATGGCAACCCGCAAATTTTCTCCCGCATCCATCCACGGACAGGGGACCAGCGGACACGGATGTGGGAGGCCGACATCCAACGCTGCCCGCATACATTTCAACCAGCATTTAAACAAATAGGACAAAATTCATGCAAACCGGCCGATATTCATCAAAGTTTGAATAGAAAACAGCACAAATCATCCATACATAGCATGCAAATTAAGTCTAGCACAACTCAAATTCGACTAGATTCCGGATGCCGAACAAGTTTTTCATCAACGGGTCTTCCACACATACTCCCCCTTCAGCTTCATCCAATAATGTGTGCACGTAAATGGTCGTCCCTCTGTCCTGTGGTAGACCACGGCAGCGCGTGCGGGCTACATATAACGTGGAGACCAACATTGAGTGAATGAATCAATCAACAAGTTGAGCAAGATGAAGCAAAACTTATGATCTCGTCCTCTGCCACGTGCAATGGCCACCTTGCCTCGAGCTGACGAACCACATCATAAAACTTGGTGACACTGGTCAGGATAGTGTACCAGCGATACGATAACGACCTCATGTTGCATTGCTGAATATGTACATGTCGTAGGGCGAAATGTGCTTCCGTGCGTAAAAGTTTTCACGCACTTGCTGCCAGAAGGTTGCCCCTCTGCTGCTTCCTACAAAATCCGCGGATACGGCCAACCACGCATCGCACAACAACTCATCCTCCATGGTCGAGTAGCTCACCATCCTTCGTACTCTAAAAACGACATAGCATTTGAAAATAAGCTCAATGGCATCTGACCAAACATCTGCCGAGCATGGTGTCCGCTATGGAGGTCGTTGACAGGGGGGCGAAGTGTACCTGGGTATAAACGGCTCCAGGGTGGACGACTCTGTCGTAAAGGCGAGCTGGCGCGTCGGTGCTAGTTGCGGGCGTCCGTCAATGCCTCTGTGGCGGCCGGAGACGTACAACAGTGGCAGTGGAGGATGCAGATGCAAAGCAAGAGGGAGAAGGGGTGGAGTGGAAGGAAATGGGACCGGGTGGGGGGCTGGGTGGGTCGGGGGTGTCGGAGTCCTACGTGTCTGTTGTCCGGACTCCCTTAAACCTCCCCCCACTTTGTCTCCCATATGTGGCTGAAAACACGTCCGGACCGCCCCGCGGACCGATACAGACCCACGTTGGATGACTTCCATGGTCCGGACGACGTTGCCCAAACGAATGCGGCTGGTTTGCGGGTCTGTCTTGGAGATGCCCTGACTATGCACACTCTTGTTGGGGAACGTAGCATGCAATTCCTACGATCACGCAAGATCTATCTAGGAGATGCATAGCAACGAGAGGGGGAGAGTGTGTCCACGTACCCTCGTAGACCGAAAGCGGAAGCGTTAGGTTAACGCTGTTGATGTAGTCGAACGTCTTCACGATCCAACCGATCTAGTACCGAACATACGACACCTCCGAGTTCAGCACACGTTCAGCTCGATGACGTACCTCGAACTCTTGATCCAGCAAAGGGTCGAGGGAGAGTTTCATCAGCACGACGGAGTGGTGACGGTGATAGCGATGTGATTCGTGCAGGGCTTTGCCTAAGCACTATGACGCTATGACCGGAGGAGTAAACTGTGGAGGGGGCCACCGCACACGGCTAAGAAACAACTGTTATGCTTTGGGGTGCCCCCTGCCCCCGTATATAAAGGAGGGAAGGAGGAGGCCGGCCACCAAGGGGGCGTGCCATGGGGGGAGTCCTACTAGGACTCCACTCCTAGTAGGATTCGCCACCCCCCTTTTCCTTTCTCATCGAAGGCGAAAAGGAAGGAGAGGGAGATGGAGAGGGAAAGGGAAAGGGGGTCGCGCCCCTCCTCCTTGTCCTATTCGGACTCCCTTGGAGGGGGGCACGCGCCACCCTTGCGGGCTCCCCTCTCTCCCCTAAGGCCCATGTAGGCCCAATACTTCCCCCGGGGGGTTTCGGTAACCCCTCGGTACTCCGGTAAAATACCCGAACCACTCGAAACCATTCCGATGTCCGAATACTACCTTCCAATATATGAATCTTTACCTCTCGACCATTTCAGACTCCTCGTCATGTTCGTGGTCTCATCCGGGACTCCAAACAAACTTCGATCACCAAAACACATAACTCATAATACAAATCATCATCGAACGTTAAGCGTGCGGACCCTACGGGTTTGAGAACTATGTAGACATGATCGAGACACATCTCCGGTCAATAACCAATAGCGGAACATGGATGCTCATATTGGTTCCTACATATTCTGCGAATATCTTTATCGGTCAAACCGCAATAACGACATACGTTATTCCCTTTGTCGTCGGTATGTTACTTGCCCGAGATTCGATCGTCGGTATCATCATACCTAGTTCAATCTCGTTACCGGCAAGTCCCTTTACTCGTTTAGTAATGCATCATCCCGTAACTAACTCATTAGTCACATTGCTTGCAAGGCTTATAGTGATGTGCATTACCGAGAGGGCCCAGAGATACCTCTCCGATACTCGGAGTGAAAAATCCTAATCTTGATCTATGCCAACCCAACAAACACCTTCGGAGACACCTGTAGAGCATCTTTATAATCACCCAGTTACGTTGTGACATTTGATAGCACACAAAGTGTTCCTCCGGTATTTGGGAGTTGCATAATCTCATAGTCAGAGGAATATGTATAAGTCATGAAGAAAGCAATATCAATAAAACTTAACGATCATTATGCTAAACTAACGGATGGGTCTTGTCCATCACATCATTCTCTAATGATGTGGTCCCGTTCATCAAATGACAACACATGTTTATGGTTAGGAAACTTAACCATCTTTGATTAACGAGCTAATCAAGTAAAGGCATACTAGGGACACTCTGTATTGTCTATGTATTCACACATGTACTAAGTTTCCGGTTAATACAATTCTAGCATGAATAAACATTTATCATATTATAAGGAAATATAAATAACAACTTTATTATTGCCTCTAGGGCATATTTCCTTCAGTCTCCCACTTGCACTAGAGTCAATAATCTAGATTACATAGTAATGATTCTAACACCCATGGAGTCTTGGTGCTGATCATGTTTTGCTCGTGGAAGAGGCTTAGTCAACGGGTCTGCAACATTCAGATCCGTATGTATTTTGCAAATCTCTATGTCTCCCTCCTTGACTTGATCGCGGATGGAGTTGAAGCGTCTCTTGATGTGTTTGGTTCTCTTGTGAAATCTGGATTCCTTCGCTAAGGCAATTGCTCCAGTATTGTCACAAAAGATTTTCATTGGACCCGATGCACTAGGTATTACACCTAGATCGGATATGAACTCCTTCATCCAGACTCCTTCATTTGCTGCTTCCGAAGCAGCTATGTACTCCGCTTCACACGTAGATCCCGCCACGACGCTCTGCTTGGAACTGCACCAACTGACAGCTCCACCATTCAATATAAATACGTATCCGGTTTGTGACTTAGAGTCATCCGGATCAGTGTCAAAGCTTGCATCGACGTAACCATTTACGACAAGCTCTTTGTCACCTCCATAAACGAGAAACATATCCTTAGTCCTTTTCAGGTATTTCAGGATGTTCTTGACCGCTGTCCAGTGATCCACTCCTGGATTACTTTGGTACCTCCCTGCTAAACTTATAGCAAGGCACACATCAGGTCTGGTACACAACATTGCATACATGATAGAACCTATGGCTGAGGCATAGGGAATGACTTTCATTTTCTCTCTATCTTCTGCAGTGGTCGGGCATTGAGTCTGACTCAACTTCACACCTTGTAACACAGGCAAGAACCCTTTCTTTGACTGATCCATTTTGAACTTCTTCAAAACTTTATCAAGGTATGTGCTTTGTGAAAGTCCAATTAAGCGTCTTGATCTATCTCTATAGATCTTGATGCCCAATATATAAGCAGCTTCACCGAGGTCTTTCATTGAAAAATTCTTATTCAAGTATCCTTTTATGCTATCCAGAAATTCTGTATTATTTCCAATCAACAATATGTCATCCACATATAATATTAGAAATGCTACAGAGCTCCCACTCACTTTCTTGTAAATACAGGCTTCTCCAAAAGTCTGTATAAAACCATATGCTTTGATCACACTATCAAAGCGTATATTCCAACTCCGAGAGGCTTGCACCAGTCCATAAATGGATCGCTGGAGCTTGCACACTTTGTTAGCACCTTTAGGATCGACAAAACCTTCTGGTTGCATCATATACAACTCTTCTTTAAGAAATCCATTAAGGAATGCAGTTTTGACATCCATTTGCCAAATTTCATAATCATAAAATGCGGCAATTGCTAACATGATTCGGACAGACTTAAGCATCGCTACGGGTGAGAAAGTCTCATCGTAGTCAACTTCTTGAACTTGTCGAAAACCTTTCGCAACAAGTCGAGCTTTGTAGATAGTTACATTACTGTTAGCGTCGGTCTTCTTCTTGAAGATCCATTTATTCTCTATGGCTTGCCGATCATCGGGCAAGTCAACCAAAGTCCATACTTTGTTCTCATACATGGATCCCATCTCAGATTTCATGACCTCAAGCCATTTCGCGGAATCTGGGCTCATAATCGCTTCCTCATAGTCCGTAGGTTCGTCATGGTCTAGTAACATGACTTCCAGAACATGATTACCGTACCACTTTGGTGCGGAACGTACTCTGGTTGACCTACGAGGTTCGATAGTAACTTGATCTGAAGTTTCATGATCATCATCATTAACTTCCTCACTAATTGGTGTAGGCATCACTGGAACTAATTTCTGTGATGAACTACTTTCCAATTCAGGAGAAGGTACAATTACCTCATCAAGTTCTACTTTCCTCCCACTCACTTCTTTCGAGAGAAACTCCTTCTCTAGAAAGGATCCATTCTTAGCAACGAATATCTTGCCTTAGGATCTATGATAGAAGGTGTAACCAACAGTTTCCTTTGGGTATCCTATGAAAAGCATTTCTCCAATTTGGGTTCGACCTTATCAGGTTGAAGCTTTTTCACATAAGCATCGCAGCCCCAATCTTTAAGAAACGACAGCTTATGTTTCTTGCCAAACCATAGTTCATAAGGAGTTGTCTCAACAAATTTAGATGGTGCCCTATTTAACGTGAATGCAGCCGTCTCTAAAGCATAACCCCAAAACGATAGTGGTAAATCGGTAAGAGACATCATAGATCACACCATATCTAATAAAGTACGGTTACGACGTTCGGACACACCATTATGTTGTGGTGTTCCAGGTGGCGTGAGTTGCGAAACTATTCCACATTGTTTCAAATGAACACCAAACTCGTAACTCAAATATTCACCTCCACGATCAGATCGTAGAAACTTTATTTTCTTGTTACGATGATTTTCCACTTCACTCTGACATTCTTTGAACTTTTCAAATGTTTCAGACTTATGTTTCATTAAGTATATATACCCATATCTGCTCAAATCATCTGTGAAGGTCAGAAAATAACGATACCCGCCGCGAGCCTCAACACACATCGGACCGCATACATCAGTATGTATTATTTCCAATAAGTCAGTGGCTCGCTCCATTGTTCCGGAGAACGGAGTCTTAGTCATCTTGCCCATGAGGCATGGTTCGCAAACATCAAGTGATTCCAAAGGACCATCAACATGGAGTTTCTTCATGCGCTTTACACCAATATGACCTAAACGGCAGTGCCACAAATAACTTGCACTATCATTATTAACTTTGCATCTTTTGTCTTCAATATTATGAATATGTGTATCACTACGATTGAGATTCTACAAAAATAGACCACTCATCAAGGGTGCATGAGCATAAAAGATATTACTCATATAAATAGAACAACCATTATTCTCTGATTTAAATGAATAATCGTCTCGCATCAAACAAGATCCAGATATAATGTTCATGCTCAACGCTAGCACCAAATAACAATTATTCAGGTCTAAAACTAATCCCGAAGGTAGATGTATAGGTAGTGTGCCGACGGCGATCACATCGACCTTGGAACCATTTCCGACGCGCATAGTCAGGTCGTCCTTAGCCAATCTTCGTTTAATCCGTAGCCCCTGTTTCGAGTTGCAAATATGAGCAACAGAACCAGTATCAAATACCCAGGCGCTACTATCAGCATTACTAAGGTACACATGTGTATATCGAATATACCTTCCACTTTGCAATCCTTCTTATCCGCCAAATACTTGGGGCAGTTCCGCTTCCAGTGACCAGTCCCTTTGCAGTAGAAGCACTTAGTTTCAGGCTTAGGTCCAGACTTGGGCTTCTTCCCGAGAGTATCAACTTGCTTGCTATTCTTCTTGAAGTTCCCCTTCTTCCCTTTGCCCTTTTTCTTGAAACTAGTGGTCTTGTTAACCATCAACACTTGATGCTCCTTCTTGATTTCTACCTCTGCAGCTTTAAGCATCGCGCAGAGCTCGGGAATTGTCTTCTCCATCCCTTGCATATTATAGTTCATCATGAAGCCTTTATAGCTTGGTGGCAGTGATTGAAGAACTCTGTCAATGACACTATCATCAGGAAGATTAACTACCAGCTGAGTCAAGTGGTTATGGTACCCAGACATTCTGAGTATGTGTTCACTGACAGAACTATTCTCCTCCATCTTGCAGCTATAAAACTTGTTGGGGACTTCATATCTCTCAACTCGGGCATTTGCTTGAAATATTAACTTCAACTCTTCGAACATCTCATATGCTCCATGACGTTCAAAACGTCTTTGAAGTCCCGATTCTAAGCCGTAAAGCATGGCAAACTGAACTATCGAGTAGTCATCAGCTTTAGTCTGCCAGACGTTCATAACGTCCGGAGTTGCTCCTGCAGCGGGCCTTGCACCTAGCGGTGCTTCCAGGACGTAATTCTTCTGTGCAGCAATGAGGATAATCCTCAAGTTACGGACCCAGTCCGTGTAGTTGCTACCATCATCTTTCAACTTAGCTTTCTCTAGGAACGCATTAAAATTCAAGGGAACGGTAGCACGGGCCATTGATCTACAACAACATAGATATGCAAAAACTATCAGGACTAAGTTCATGATAAATTTAAGTTCAATTAATCATATTACTTAAGAACTCCCACTTAGATAGACATCCCTCTAGTCATCTAAATGATCACGTGATCCATATCAACTAAACCATGTCCGATCATCACGTGAGATGGAGTAGTTTTCAATGGTGAACATCTCTATGTTGATCATATCTACTATATGATTCACGTTCGACCTTTCGGTCTCAGTGTTCCGAGGCCATATCTGCATATGCTAGGCTCGTCAAGTTTAACCCGAGTATTCTGCACGTGCAAAACTGGCTTGCACCCGTTGTATGTGAACGTAGAGCTTATCACACCCGATCATCACGTGGTGTCTCGGCACGACGAACTGTCACAACGGTGCATACTCAGGGAGAACACTTGTGGCTTGAAATTTAGTGAGGGATCATCTTATAATGCTACCGCCGTACTAAGCAAAATAAGATGCATAAAAGATAAACATCACATGCAATCAAAGTATTTGACATGATATGGCCATCATCATATTGTGCCTTTGATCTCCATCTCCAAAGCACCGTCATGATCTCCATCGTCACCGGCTTGACACCTTGATCTCCATCGTAGCGTCGTTATCGTCTCACCAAGTATTGCTTCTACGACTATCGCAATCGCTTAGTGATAAAGTAAAGGAATTACATGGTGATTGCATTTCGTACAATAAAGCGACAACCATAAGGCTCCTGCCAGTTGCCGATAACTTTTACAAAACATGATCATCTCATACAACAACTTATATCTCATCACGTCTTGAACATATCACATCACAACATGCCCTGCAAAAACAAGTAGGACGTCCTCTACTTTGTTGTTGCAAGTTTTACGTGGCTGGTACGGGCTTCTAGCAAGAACCGTTCTTACCTACGCATCAAAACCACAATGATTTTTCGTCAAGTGTGTTGTTTTAACCTTCAACAAGGACCAGCGATAGTCAAATTCGATTCAACTAAAGTTGGAGAAACAGACACCCGCCAGCCACCTTTATGCAAAACAAGTTGCATGTCTGTCGGTGGAACCGGTCTCATGAACGTGGTCATGTAAGGTTGGTCCGGCCCGCTTCATCCAACAATACCGCCGAATCAAAATAAGACATTGGTGGTAAGCAGTATATTATCGCCCACAACTCTTTGTGTTCTACTCGTGCATATCATCTATGTATAGACCTGGCTCGGATGCCACTGTTGGGGAACGTAGCATGCAATTCAAAAAAAATCCTACGATCACGCAAGATTTATCTAGGAGATGCATAGCAACGAGAGGGGGAGAGTGTGTCCACGTACCCTCGTAGACCGAAACCGGAAGCGTTAGGTTAACGCGGTTGATGTAGTCGAACGTCTCCACGATCCAACCGATCTAGTACCGAACGTACGGCACCTCCGAGTTCAGCACTCAGCTCGATGACATCCCTCGAACTCTTGATCCAGCAGAGGGTCGAGGGAGAGTTCTGTCAGCACGACAGCGTGGTGACGGTGATGGCGATGTGATCCGTGCAGGGCTTCTCCTAAGCACTACGACGCTATGACCGGAGGAGTAAACTGTGGAGGGGGCACCGCACAAGGCTAAGAAACAACTATTATGCTTTGGGGTGCCCTCTGCCCCCGTATATAAAGGAGGGGAGGAGGAGGCCGGTCACCAAGGGGGCACACCATGGGGGGGAAGTCCTACTAGGACTCCACTCCTAGTAGGATCCCCCCCCTTTTCCTTTTTTATCGGAGGGGAAAAGGAATGAGAGGGAGCGGGAGAGGGAAAGGGGGTCGCGCCCCCTCCTGCTTGTCCTATTCAGACTCCCTTGGAGGGGGGCGCGCGCCACCCTTGCGGGCTCCCCTCTCTCTCCCCTAAGGCCCATGTAGGCCCAATACTTCCCCCGGGGGGTTCCGGTAACCCCTCTGTACTCCGGTAAAATACCTGAACCACTCGAAACCATTCTAATGTCCTAATACTACCTTCCAATATATGAATCTTTACCTCTCGACCATCTCGAGACTCCTCTTCATGTCCGTGATCTCATCCGGGACTCCGAACAAACTTCGGTCACCAAAACACATAACTCATAATACAAATCGTCATCGAACGTTAAGCGTGCGGACCCTACGGGTTCGAGAACCATGTAGACATGACCGAGACACATCTCCGGTCAATAACCAATAGCGGAACCTGGATGCTCATATTGGTCCCTACATATTCTACGAAGATCTTTATCGGTCAAACCACAATGACAACATACGTTATTCCCTTTGTCATCGGTATGTTACTTGCCCGAGATTCGATCGTCAGTATCATCATGCCTAGTTCAATCTCGTTACCAGAAAGTCTCTTTACTCGTTCCATAATGCATCATCCCGTAACTAACTCATTAGTCACATTGCTTGCAAGGCTTATAGTGATGTGCATTACCGAGAGGGCCCAGAGATACCTCTCCGATACTCGGAGTGACAAATCCTAATCTTGATCTATGCCAACCCAACAAACACCTTCGGAAACACCTGTAGAGCATCTTTATAATCACCCAGTTACGTTGCGACGTTTGATAGCACACAAGTGTTCCTCCGGTATTCGAGAGTTGCATAATCTCATAGTCAGAGGAATATCTATAAGTCATGAAGAAAGCAAAAGCAATAAAACTTAACGATCATTATGCTAAGCTAGCGGATGGGTCTTGTCCATCACATCATTCTCTAATGATGTTATCCCGTTTATCAAATGACAACACATGTCTATGGTTAGGAAACTTAACCATCTTTGATTAACAAGCTAGTCAAGTAGAGGCATACTAGGGACACTCTGTTTTGTCTATGTATTCACACATGTACTAAATTTCCGGTTAATACAATTCTAGCATGAATAATAAACATTTGTCATGATATCAGGAAATATAAATAACAACTTTATTATTGCCTCTAGGGCATGCCTAGCTCTTTTGCCCTAAATATCATCACCATGGGCTATTGGAACATTTGGATTCAGAGAAATTCCAAAATCTGCAAGCACGGTATTCCTGGAGTCACTATGTACTTACTTAAGGATGATTTGCTTCTCCTATCTCGCACAATTAAAAGCAAGTATGTCACGGAGTTCAGAACTTGGAAAGAGCTACATCTCAGTTAGTTCCATCATACTAGATGGATACCTGATACGTCCATTTTGCATCATGTTTCCTTGCTGTTATTTATAATGTTTTTATCCATAATAAAGCTTTTTGGAGTAATTCTAATGCCTTTTCTCTCATAATTTACAAGGAACACACCAACAGGGAGAATTCCGGCAGCTGGAAATCTGGACCTGGAAAAGCTACGTCAGGCCACCTATTCTGCACAACTCCAAATGAGCTGAAACTTTATAGAGATTTTTTATGGATTATTTGAGAAATATTGGAGCCTCCGCGCCCTGGTGGGTTGTGGCCTCCTCGGCCCACCTCTGATGCCCATCTTCTGGTATATAAGTCATTTTGACCTAGAAAAAATAAGGAGGAGACTTTCGAGACGGAGCGCCGCCATCTCGAGGCGGAACTTGGGCAGGAGCACTTTTGCCCTCCGGCGGAGCGATTCCACCGGGGGAACTTCCCTCCCGGAGGGGGAAATCATCGTCATCATCATCACCAACAACTCTCCCATCTTTGGGAGGGCAATCTCCATCAACATCTTCAACAACACCATCTCATCTCAAACCCTAGTTCATCTCTTGTGTTCAATCTTGTTACCGGAACTATAGATTGGTGCTTGTGGGTGACTAGTAGTGTTGATTACATCTTGTAGTCGATCACTATATGGTTTATTTGGTGGAAGATTATATTGTTCAGATCCATTATGCCATTTAATACTCCTCTGATCATGAACATGTTTATCATTTGTGAGTAGTTACTTTTGTTCTTGAGGTCACGGGAGAAATCATGTTGCAAGTAATCATGTGAACTTGATATGTGTTCGATATTTTGATAGTATGTATGTTGTTATTCCCTTAGTGGTGTCATGTGAACGTCGACTACATGACACTTCACAATGTTTGGGCCTAAGGGAATGCATTGTGGAGTAGCAATTAGATGGTGGGTTGCGAGAGTGACAGAAGCTTAAACCCAGTTTATGCGCTATTTCGTAAGGGACCGATTGGATCCAAAAGTTTAATGCTATGGTTAGAATTTATTGTTAATACTTTTCTCGTGGTTGCGGATGCTTGCGGGAAGGTTAATCATAAGTAGGAGGTTTGCTCAAGTAAGAATAGCACCTAAGCACCGGTCCACCCACATATCAAATTATCAAAGTAGCGAACACAAATCAAACCAACATGATGAAAGTGACTAGATGAAATCCCGTGTACCCTCAAGAACGCTTTGCTTATCATAAGATACCGTTTTGGCCTGTCCTTTGCCTCAAAAGTATTGGGCTACCTTGCTGCACTTTTGTTACTATTATTGTTACTTGCTCGTTACAAATTATCCTGCTATCAAACTACTCCGCTACTTACAATTTCAACACTTGCAGACATTACCTTACTGAAAACTACTTGTCATTTCCTTATGCTCCTCGTTGGGTTCGACACTCTTACTTATCGAAAAGAGCTACAATTGATCCCCTATACTTCTGGGTCATCAAGGCTATTTTCTGGTGCCGTTGCCGGGGAGTGAAGCACCTTTGGTAAGTGGAATTTGGTAAGGAAACATTTATATAGTGTGCTGAAATTTATTGTCACTTGTTAAAATGGAAAACAATCCTTTGAGGGGTTTGTTCGGGGTATCTTCACCCCGCCCAGAACCACAGTTAGCAACCCCTCAACCTACTGCACCTACTAAAAATATTGAATATGAAATTCCTCCGGGTATGATAGAACAACTGCTAGCTAATCCTTATGCAGGAGATGGAACCGAACATCCTGATATGCACTTGATATATGTGGAACAAATTTGTGGATTGTTTAAGCTTGCAGGTTTACCCAGGGATGAAGTGATGAAAAAGGTTTTCCCTTTATATTTGAAGGGAAAAGCATTGGCATGGTATAGGTTATGTGATGATATTGGATCATGGAATTGGAATCGTATGAAATTGGAGTTCCACCAAAAAAATATCCTATGCATCTAGTTCATCATGATCGGAATTATATATAATTTTTGGCCTTGTGAAGGAGAAAGTATCGCTCTAGCTTGGGGGAGGCTTAAGTCAATGTTATATTCATGCCCCAATCATGAGCTCTCAAGAGAAATTATTATCCAGAATTTTTATGCTCAGCTTTCTCGTAATGATCAAACCATGCTTGATACTTCTTGTGCCGGTTCATTTATGAAGAAGACTATTAAATTCCGGTGGGATCTTTTGGAAAGAATTAAATGCAACTCTGAAGATTGGGAACTCGGTGAAGGTAAAGAGTCAGGTATTAAACTTAAGTATGATTGTGTTAAATCTTTTATGGATACTGATGCTTTTCAAAAGTTTAGCACTAAATATGGACTTAACTTTGAGATAGTAGCCTCCTTTTGTGAATCATTTGCTACTCATGTTGAACTCCCTAAGGAGAAGTGGTTTAAATATCACCCACCTATTAAAGAAGAAATTAAAGAACCAGTACCGGTTAAAAAAGAAACAATACTTTATAATGTTGACCCAGTTGTTCCTTCTGCTTATATTGAGAAACCACCTTTCCCTGTTAGGATTAAGGAACATGCTAAAGTTTAAACTGTGGTTAACAAAAGCTATATTAGAACACCTAAACCTGATGAACAAATTAAAGTAGAACCTAGTATTGCTATGGTTAAAGATCTCTTGGAAGAAGATTTGGATGGGCATGTTATTTACTTCTGTGAAGAAGCTGCTAGAATTGCTAAACCTGATAAAAGAGATAAACATAGACCTGTTGTTGGCATGCCTGTTATTTTAGTTAAAATAGGAGATCACTGTTATCATGGTTTATGTGACATGGGTGCTAGTGTGAGCGCTATTCCTTACACTTTATATGAAGAAATTATGAAAGACATAGCACCTGCTGAGATAGAAGAAATAGATGTTACTATTAAACTTGCTAATAGAGACACCATATCACCAGTTGGGATTATTAGAGATGTTGAAGTCTTGTGTGGGTAAATTAAATACCCTACTGATTTATTGTCCTTGGTTCCCCACAAGATGACTTTTGTCCCATTATCTTTGGTAGACCTTTCTTGAATACAGTTAATGCTAAGATAGATTGTAAGAAACAAACTGTTGTTGTTAGCTTTGGTGATGAGTCTCATGAGTTTATTTTTTCCAAGTTTAGTAGAAATCATCATGAAAAAGAATTGCCTAGTAAGGATGAATTAATTGGTCTTGCTTCTATTGTTGTTCCACCTACTGATCCCTTAGAACAATATTTGCTAGACCATGAAAATGATTTACATATGCATGAAAGAAATGAAATAGATAAGGTTTTCTTTGAACAACGTCCTCTGCTTAAACACTGGTACGTGTCGGTCCTAAACAAATGGTTTAAACCCCCTTTCCGCGACGGCAATTGGAACCGTCGCCAAGTGAGTGTGGGTGATAGGGGGGTCCTTCCCACACAACCCAGAAACCGTCGGGTATAGGGCCCCTACAGTACTCCTACTCGTTTCTACTCGCATTGCCATCGCAGTCGGTATTCCGTGGTGCTACGTTTATGATGTGCGGCCCATGACAAACGGTTCACTATTATAGAATGTGTATGATGTGTGGCCCATCACAAACGGTTCACCGTTAAGAAGATTAGCTAATCGTCGTACGAGTGTCGGACAGGATTACGAAACGTCGGACCGTCATAACATCGTCGTACACGACAACTATCGCACACGCTATTCTGTGGTGCAACGTTTACGATGCATACTTCATCAGAAACAGTTCATGGTTGCGAATCGTGTACGATAAGGCAACTAACACAAACATTTAGTTTGCCCGCACTGTCGTGGAAGTGTCACAGCAGATGTCCTCATGGAAGGACTTAGTTGTGGAGCCATTGCGACGAGGTTACCCTAAAGGGGTTACACAGGACAAAGGACATGATGAGTTTATACTGGTTCAGGCCCTTGCGGTGAAGGTAAAAGCCTAATCCAGTTTGAGGTGGAATTGCTAGGGTTTCGATGACCAGGGAGCAAATACGCTTGGCCTGGCTCTCGATCTGATGTTTCTTGCCCTAAGCCGCTGCCGGGTCGTCCCCTTATATACACGGGTTGACGCCCTGCAGCCTATAGAGTCCCGGCCGGCTCATACAACGTGTCCGGCTTGGTAACTCATCTTACATGCCTTACAATACAAGTTTTCATATACATGGCGGTTTGTACTTGTGGGCCTTAAGCCGTCTTGGGGTTTGGGCCCTCTAACAAGCCTGTCTATGAACCGCCACTTCAATATACTCTCTTGGGCTTCATTGAGGTAAACCGCCATAGGGATGACCCGGCCCCCCAGGTTGATTTGAACTTGTTCATGTCAATCTTCAACCCTTGGAAAAATCCCTCTTCATCTTACTGTGAAATATTGTAACCCACCATGACGTCATCTTCGGGGATCGTGGTAATCCGCCGTGACGTCACCTGCCATTAATGCTTCACAGAACCCAAATCTTAATAAATCTCTTTCTTTACCGTCCCTCCAAAAATCAAGGCGCCCGCGCCGTCACTTATCCATTTTCTGCCTCCTTGATTCTCGCGCCTGCCATTTGTCCTTCCAGCCCTATAAATAAGACCTCGGACTCTCCTCTCATTCTCCCCCTTTCCTTCTCACCTTCTTCTTCCTCCTCGCGACGCACCAACCAGCTCGAGCTCCGCCGCCATCGACCTTCGTCTCCGACCTCAACTTCGGCCGCTGCATCACCCTGAACGGACCAGAAAACCGCGGCGCCTCTCCGCTGTCCCATCAGCATCAGTAAGCCCTCCTTTCTTTCACCATAGATCTGTCATTAGGGTTTCGGTGTTCGTCACCGCGCTTCTTTATTCTTGTTTAGATCCATGGATTAGATCCAAAAACCACATAAATCTTGCGCGGTAGTAGTTTTAGCACCTGTTTTTGATACTAGAATATATCCTCATCGCGACAAATCTCCTCTGGGGCACCTCCGCTTTTCTACTGCCGCCTCTGTAGGTTTCGAATTTATTCCTTTTTTCTAAACAGTTGCAGATCAAAATTTATAGCCTTAATCTATGAAACATGTTTGTCCAACACTTAGTAGAATTTTGCTCTTTGTCAGATTTTGAATACATGTACCTTTCATGGTGGCTTACACACCCGGCTTATAATTACGCATATATCATTAGTCCTCACTTAAGCCGCCATTCTGAATGTATACTGTCATCGCTTAACCTGTGATTTCACCAATTGACTTGAACCGGCAAAATTTTTCTTTCCTTTAGGCTTTCTTTCTTTCACAATGCCGCCAAAAACAGTCTACACATGCAACTGGGTCCCCTCCATCGTCACCGAGGGCACTTTAAAAGACTTTTTCAAAGCCGGGTATCTACCCGCCAAGAGTGTGATGCATTACCGTGCTCCTGACCCGGGCGAAGAAAGACCTCAGACGAAAGACGGCGAAGTCATCGTTTTTACTGACCACATGAACCGGGGCTTCTCACCGCCCGGCTCTAAATTCTTCCGAGACATTCTGCACTTTTTCCAGCTCCATCCTCAAGACATTGGACCCAATTCCGTGTTAAATATCTGCAACTTTCAAGTCTTATGTGAAGTATACCTTCAAGAGGAGCCCAGTGTTGATCTATTTAGAGAGTATTTTTACTTAAACCGCCAGACCGAGTTCACAAATGGTCCTAGCTTGGAGCTCGGCGGAATATCAATTCAACACAGAAGAGATGCCATCTTTCCTTATGCCTGCCTGCCGAGTCACCCAAAAGACTGGAACCAGACGTGGTTTTATTGCAAAGATGCTTCTCTGGCTGACGAGAATCCACTGCCAGGTTATCGTGTTGAGCGCCTGGACCCAAAACATAATCTTCCTGAAAAACTTACCGCTGCTGAACGAAAGAAAATTGCACCTACCATAGTGAAAGTCAAAGCTCTGCTAGGAAATGGGCTAACTGGCATTGATTTAGTCAGGTGTTGGGTTTCTTGGCGGATCATTCCTTTAAGTTGCCGCATCGGCTTAATGTGCACTTACACTGGCGGTGAAAAAGATTCACTGCGTCACAGCTCTGCACCGTTAACTGATGAAGCAGTAAATGAAATGGTTAAGTCTCTTCTGAATGAAGACCCGGAAGATTGTGTTAAAGTGGGTCTGGCCCCTTTCTACAAGCTTAACCCGCCACCAGATGTAAGTCTCTGAACTTACTTATCTTCACCTCACTATTCAAATACCTTATAAACTCAACCCTTAATAACCTTTGCAGGCCAAGTCTGAATTTTGGAAAGCGGGTATGATCACGAGGCTGCTAAGAAGGCCAGGGCTGCCAAAAAAGCCGCTAAGAAAACCGCCAAGAAGACCACCAAGGAGAAGAAGAAACCAAGCGCCTCTTACCTGCTCAAACTGGATGATACCTTTGAGTCGGAGGTAGCCCTTGACTCTCTTGGCTCATTTTTCAATCATCTTATTGACACTGACTATTATCAGGCTGACACGGGAGCCAGCCAAGCAGCTGAAGAAGAGGTAACTATTGTTTCCTCCAGCTCAGACCCTTTGCCAAGACAGAAACTTCGACAAGTAACCCAGAAAGTAAAGTTTTCACACCCCTTGGCTTATTTAGATCCTCACTTTCTTTTGAAGCAACAGCAACATGAGAATCGATGTTAGACCCGGACGGGCGGTGTTGAAGAGTTGTCCTCCGGCTTACCCAACACCCCCGTTCCTCGGAAACGGTGAAATGAGGTTCTTTTTAAATTACTCTTTGGACCCGTTAGCAGTCTTATTTGTCTATCACTTAACTCTGTTGATGAACATTAACCAGGAACTTGCCCGTTCTTCCTCTGGCGACTCGTCGCAAACCGAATTGCCGGCTTTCAAGACTGCCCCTGGGTAATGATAATCACTTCTTACACTGCACCTCTATATATTCTGATAACTATACTGATTTGTCATAATCCGTGCAGGGTACAAGCAAAGCCTAACAAAAAGGCAAAGGTGACCAAGCCAACTGAGGCACCTGAAGTTGCTGAGCCGGAGCAGCAAGTCCCTGTGCCCGAAGCCTCAGACAAACAACCGGAAGAAACTGTTACTGACACTCCTCCTGAGATTCTGGATCTCCGTGTTGATGACACTACTATTAATCCTTCAAATCCTGCCCCATCGAGCTCACCTAAGTCGTCAGAGACTCATAATGATGACGTGTTGATTATTGGCACCGGCTTTGTTGAACCGGGAAATCCAATAGCTTTAGCTAAACATACTGCCAAGCAAGAGGTTATTGAGAGGCGGAAATGAAGTTTGACATCTCCCATTATGCGCAACTGAGCAACAATGAGATCCTTTCTGGTTACCTCAGCCAAGTCCACTCCAGCCACGACCTTGAAGTTGATACGGTGAAACAGATGCACCAAAAATATGAGGTATGACTTCCAGCTTTAAGTAATTTATATACATATCCTGCCAGCCCCCAAGTCTATTGGCTATGACAAGATTGAATAGGCTGTGGACTTTAGAAGAATCCATAAACTTCTATCCTAGAATCCCTCCTTGTCCGGTTTAAATGTAAACCGGATGTTTACACAATTTTAGTTTTGCATCTGTAGTTCCCAAGGGCCGGTTTAATCAGCATGAATGAGCCGGTCCTATTTGTCCTTGTATAAGAAAAGAGAGCTTAACTGCATAGCCCCCATGAGTCGGTTGGGACTGTTTACAGCACTTCCGGCTCATGATGAAGAAGAAAAACAAGCGATATGCATTAGCCCCCAAGTGCCAAGTAGTCTTGCTTGCAAAGTGCTTGGGACTTTAGTTATAATAGCCATTTCAGTGAAAAATTTATTTGACAGACATTATCCCCCAAGTGTCAAGTGTTGTTGCTTGCAAAAGACTTGGGACTTATATTCTCGTAACCTTGATATAAATCTTGATAACTCTGTACTTCGTATAGGCTGCTACTGCTGAACTGGAGTCTCAATTAAATGATGCCAAGACCCGGCTGGCGACTCAGGAAACTAAGACCCGGAAAACTGAGTCAAAATTCCAGTTTAGCGTGGCTGAGTAGGAAAAGTTGAAGACCAGTTTCGAGGTGGAGAAAAAGACTTGGGCTGAAGAAAAAGACGGCTTTAACGCAGCGGGCTGAGAAAGCAGAGGCAGCTCTTCAAGAGGTAACCACTGAGCTCACCGGCTTAAAAAACCGTGTATCTCAGATGGTTTCTGCTATCTTTGGTAAGTCGTCGCGCTTAACCGTCCAACATTCATCCTTTCTTTATAGTATAAGCCGCCTCTAACCAATTTGTGATTAATTCAGGTCCCAGGAGCAGCAATCTTGACCAAGACATAATTGTAAAGCTGAAAGCTGTCTATACTCTTGTTGAACAGTTGTACACTGGAACTCAACGTGCCCTGGCCAAAATTTCTCCAACTAAACAAGCTCCTAGCCTTTTGATAGATGTCTTAAAAAATCTCTCTGTGCTGCCTGCCAAGATCGATGAGATGAAACGATCATCTGCAAGAGCCGGTGATGTGACAGCTTTGAGTCGGGCTAAAGCATGGGTACCGGAATTAGAGCCGGCTGATGTGGCCATGTGATACCCAAGCTTAAAAGAGGATGCTACTCCTTTTGACCAAAATGACTTTGCAGCCTGTGTGAAGGAAATTCGTCCAATGGCCACCCAGATTGCCAATGATTCAGATATTTCAAAGTACCATCCGGCTTATGACAAGCAAAATCAGAAGATGCCTACACCGGCTTACAGAGTGATGGATTTGATCCCTCCAATCCGTAAGCATTCTTTGGCCCCTGAAGTTGACCCGTACGATCTTATAGATGAAGAAGTTGAATTTCAAGCTTTATCTGGCATCGATTGGTCATCACCAAATTTTCAGCTGGCAGAAGAGGACGAAGAACCGGCAAGGGCTGACGCAGAAGCCTCTAGTCAGCAAGGTAAGAAAGATTGAACCTCCAGGCGGCTTAGATACTTGATCTTTTTTGAAAACACTTGATCTTGTCACCACGCCGTCTTGCTGAAAAAACTCTCCCTCAACACTCGGCTGGATCGAAGTTCGAGGGACGTCATCAAGCTGAACGTGTGCTGAACTCGGAGGTGCCGTACGTTCGGTACTTGATCGGTCGGATCGTGAAGACGTACGACTACATCAACCGCGTTGTGTTAATGCTTCCGCTTTCGGTCTACGAGGGTACGTGGACAACACTCTCCCCTCTCGTTGCTATGCATCACCATGATCTTGCGTGTGCGTAGGAAATTTTTGAAATTACTACGTTCCCCAACAGGATGATCCTCACAACTCCATACAATAGGCTGCTCGGACCACCGCAAATAACGTGGCACCGCCGGCTCAACCACATTCACTGCCCTCTTATGAAGCTTCTGGTCCCGCTTACATAAACTAGTGGTGAAGACATGATACTGCCCACTATTCAACTGCTTCGGGTTGCTCTGATAACCAGACTGCTGCTACTGTTGGTTCCCCTGATTATTCTGCTGATTATAACCACCCTATTGCCATGGCCCTGAAACCCGGAGTTTGAACCACCGCCGCCATGACCCAGACCATGAGAACCGGACCCTGATCCGCCGTTCGGGCCATGGTGGCGTTGGATGGACTCCCGAAAGCTTCTCATTATGCTGCAATCTTTCCACGAATGAGTAGCCGGCTTCTGATCCGTTCCGTGTTTCGGACACGGCTGATTCAACATTGCCTCAAGGTCAAAGCATGTCCTTGGAGCCGATTGTCCCTTATGACGCTGCTTATAAGTGTGCGCACTAGTGTTAGCCACGAAATCATCAGCCTTGCGCTTACCGTTGCCTCCCTGATTGGTAGGGTTGTATTGTCGTCCCTTCATGCCGCTACTCTTCTTTCCCTTTCCCAATCTTTCATCCTCGGAGTCGGTGTCCTTGGTACCATCAGAGTCGGCATACTTAACAAGAGTCGCCATTAGAGTACCCATGTCGTTGCAATGACGCTTGAGCCGTCCAAGCTTCTGCTTGAGCGAAGTAAAACGGCAATTTTTCTCCAACATTAGAATTGTTGAACTGACATTCATGTTATCTGAAGAGTGCATGATAGTCGAGACCCGGCGTACCCAACTGGTGGTTGACTCGCCCGAAGCTTGAACACAAGAAGCCAAATCCACAATTGACATGGGCTGCTTGCATGTATCTCTGAAATTCTGGATGAACTGGGCCTTCAGCTCTGCCCATGACCCGATGGAGTTAGCCGGCAGCCCCTTCAACCAGGTACGAGCCGTCCCCTCCAGCATCATGGTGAAGTATTTGGTGTATGCAGCCTCACTAACATCCAGCATCTCCATAGCCATCTCATAACTCTCAACCCAAGCCTCAGGGTACCTTACGAGGGCCTTTGAAATCCTTGGGCAAGCGCTCATTCCGTAGAGTCACCGTTAGACACGGCACACCGAAAGTTCTAGAAATTACACCCGCCTCGACTGAAGCCGTCGGATAAACCGGCGCGTGCTGGTGAGCCGCCAGCTCAGCCTCCCGACCTGCTCTGTCCTGGTTCACCAAATCCTGTGCACTGGCACCGTTGCGCGCCGGGTCATGGCCATGAGGTTGGTGACGACGTCGCTCAGTACTCGAAACTGCTGGCGAGTCAATATGCCGACTGTAGCTCCGGCTCGGACGAGGGGTTGAATGAATCCGGTCACGGCTATAGGAGTAAGTATGCTGCTGCACCAAAGCCGTTTGAAGAAGTTCCCTGGCCCTTCTGGTTTCAATCGCCGTCGGGGTCTCGCCCTCGACCGGTAAAGCCGCCAATCGTGTAGCTGCAGCAATCATGTTATCCAGAGGGGTGGAGTAATGACCCGGCGGCGTCACTACGCGCTGAGGTGGGGTATTATCCATGTGTGGAGAACCGGCCACGCGCGGCTGACCCGGTACTCCGCCCCCTGGCGCCTCAATCGTCTGGTTTATCACCGGCGGATTACTAGCCCCCGCTCTGGGTGTGTTGAAGAGGTCCCTTGACTCATAAACTGAGGGCAGACAACTCCGATGCTTCCTCCTCAAGACTCTGTTTGAAGCGTTCTGATCCACCAAAAGTCGGTATGAATCTGCTTGAATCCGTTGTGCTTGGGCATTCAAAACGGCCCGCTCTGCAGCCATCCTGGAGTTTTCCGCTGCCAAGTCCGCCTTAGCTTGCGCGATCCCATCACGCAATTTAGCTACTTCCGCCTTATGTTGTTCCTGGTTGTCTGGGGTCACATCAACCTCCATCAGAGTCGCCAGAGCGTCTAGTAGATCCGCCAGAACTTGAGCCGGCGGGCGTGTCGAACCGCCCGCACCCGCTGCTGTCACCGCCGCCGCACTGGAAGTCATGGCCGCGGCGGCTGTCGAACCAAGAACCGGCTGGGTGCCAGCCATGAAGATTGCCACCCTGTTAGGCGGCTCATGGGGGTCCGGAATACTGTCACCATCGGAATAGCCCCCAAGCTGTTCGTCTTGCAGCTGATACATTGAGTCGGTTTCGCCTGTGGATGACTCACTATCAGAGTATATGGCCGTCTCACCGCCAGACTCAGAGCCTTCCAATTCATCCCCATGGATAAATCCAACAAAGGCATGTTTCACGACGGGTTGAACCCGGGCGGGTCGCGCACGCTGAGCCATCTCAATGATGTCGGTGCAGATGTCCGGCTCAGGGCCCGGTTCGCCGATCTTGCCGATGAAAACGTGGATTCCGCCGAAGGGGACCGGGTACCCGTACTCAATTCAGTCGGCCTCGGGGCCCCAGCCTGCGTCGTCGATGTAGAGCTTGCCGCGATGACTCTTGGTCATCCGGCCCACGGCGTATCCCTTGATCCCTTCAAAGATGCCCTTTAAGAACTCGAAACCACCGTGCGCTGGCCCTATGGTGGGCGCCAACTGTCGTGGAAGTGTCACGACAGATGTCCTCATGGAAGGACTTAATTGTGGAGCCATTGCGATGAGGTTAGCTTAAAGGGGTTAAACAGGACAAAGGACACGAGGAGTTTATACTGGTTCAGCCCCTTGAGGTGAAGGTAAAAGCCTAATCCAGTTTGAGGTGGAATTGCTAGGGTTTCGATGACCAGGGAGCAAATACGCTTTGCCTGGCTCTCGA
The DNA here is from genome assembly GCF_018294505.1 of Triticum aestivum. Taxonomy (NCBI): domain Eukaryota; kingdom Viridiplantae; phylum Streptophyta; class Magnoliopsida; order Poales; family Poaceae; genus Triticum; species Triticum aestivum. The sequence continues at coordinate 278,525,360 of NC_057802.1, forward strand.
TCTGATGTTTCTTGCCCTAAGCCGATGTCGGGTCGTCCCCTTATATACACGGGTTGACGCCCTGCAGCCTATAGAGTCCCGGCCGGCTCATACAACGTGTCCGGCTCGGTAACTCATCTTACATGCCTTACAATACAAGTTTCCATATACATGGCGGTTTGTACTTGTGGGCCTTAAGCCGTCTTCGGGTTTGGGCCCTCTAACAAGCATGTCTATGAACCGCCACTTTAATATACTCTCTTGGGCTTCATTGAGGTAAACCGCCATAGGGATGACCCGGCCCCTCCTGGGCGGGTCATATCTAATAGCCATATCCCCAACACGCACCGTTTGTGATATTGTCTGACATCGCACACGCTTTGCAAACGGCAACTGTGTGCCTGCTTGCACACGTTTTGCTCTCTGTGAACCGTCTCGAATTATGGTGCATATCACAAACGTATGTGTTTTACCAACTGTGTGTGTCGTAACAACCTGGAGAGCGTAATTTCACCGTAATTTAATTGCTGCTTTTCCAAATTGTACCAAATTTGGATTTGAATTTGAATGTATGCCACAGCTTTATTCCTATCCATCAGGTTCAAACAACCAATGCATTATTCGATTCATAGGTACATATGTTCAAGAATTACATAAGAACCCAATAAAGAATGATGAACCATAGTTGTATACTTGTACTATTAAAGACGGTAAAGAAAGAGGCGAAATATATTCTGGTTGCTGAACAAGGTGAAGCGGAATGCCCATATTGTGCCTCCTCCATGTAGAAGGCACGCACGACTCTAGTCCAACCCCTTGTGATGGCCGACCGCCCATCCTTAACGGTCTTCATGGAAACATCTAGATAATCATCGTGTTCTGGTAGAAATACTTTAACCTTTGCATGCCCACCAATCATGTAGTTTGAGAGCTAATCTTGAGTAAACTGCTTTGGCAACCACTGCAAAGGAATAAGATTTCAGACATTGTCATCTAACACAACTCATTATGGGCAGTAAAAAGAAGGCTGCAGAGTTCTTACTTACCATCCGGCAGTTCGCTGTTGTCTTGGATAAAGTGTAAACAAATAGTTTAATTGCCATCTTTGGACCCATTTTACTAACAATCTTTATCAGCTTCCTCACTTGATGCTGGTTCATCGATATCTCATTGCCCCATACGCAGAAAGGGTCGAAACGCGGATCTTTACCAATGACATATGTACCTAAAACCACCAAGTTAATATTAGAAGCTAAACATCAATTGCACAATGATGTAGTACAACACTCTTTTATAATATGTCTATATACATCCGTATGTGGTAGTCCATTTGAAATCTCTAAAAAGACAAATATTTAGGAACGGAGGGAGTATCTTATAACATCCAATATACTCACATATTAGATGAATTAACATCTTATATTATGGGCCGGAAGGAGTTTAGTTCATTCTTAAAAATTATCTGCTGCTGTATCCACGGGTTACAGTTAGTTTGAGCTAGTTCGGGCTCAAATAGCCCTAAAGTGTATCTAAACATGAGGGCTAGTTTGAGCTAGTTGCATCTATAACCCACCCAAAAAAACTAGTATCCAACCCAAGATGTGCTAATTGGAGCTAGTTCTCCTAGTGCATTTATTGTCAATCTAACCCTGCCATCCAAACAACTCTTTGGATGGAGTTAGTTTAGGGTTAGTAATGAGCAAGAAACTAACTCTAACCTCTAGCTAAGTTGAGTATCCAAACAGGGTTGTGTTGTTGTTGTTGCTGCTACTGTTGCTCTTCTACGTATATCTAGACATCATTAGAACATTAATGTAACACTCTTCCTTGTTGCTATGTAGCCTAGGATTGCATATTTAGACATTAAGTACAGTGCATGTTGCTATGTAGCCTCAGATATATTACATATGGCCCTAGTTAACCTAAGGAAATATGGGTTACAGATATATTCAGATAAAAGTCCAATTCACCGATTAGTCCCTTATCAGCCGCCGGCCTATATGGTACCAGCTACGAATATTCTGAAAAGTGAGCAGATATAAGCCATGGGATGAAACTAACGTCGATGGAAAATAGCAGTCGTTCCCAAAATTGTCCTGTATAGGTACATCAAGAAGCATGTTAAGCACAACAGGCTAAACATCAACCAAAATTACACATGGCAGACAAAATAATCTCCAAAAGATAGCTTCAATGTGCAGGTTTAAGCACGCTAGTAAAGCAAAACAAGTGGAAAGGTGTGCTAACTGCAACAGGCCTAACATTTAACAACAAGCAAACATGGTCATTCAAACTAGTATTGTGCCGGTCTAAGTACACTAGTTATGGTTAAATAAAAATGGAAAGGCGTGTTAACTACAAGATGCGGCAACCAAATGTAGTCATTCATAGTGGTATTGTTGAAACTGGTACTGATGAAATTGAACTGCACAGTTAATACTTGCACATATAGAACATCACATTGTGAATAACTGGAATAAACAAGGCATACTACGAACAACCAAAGATAGCATTTGAAACTGAACATATGCTAACTACAAACAACCGAACAATCAAAAAACTTTAAAAGAGGCATATGCTAGATATAACAGGCTTAACAGCAAGCAAATATATGCATTCCTATCGGTATGTTTAAAACTGGATTGATGAAATGTACTACACAGTAAATAATTGCACATATAGAGCATCACATTGTGAACAACTGAAATAAACCAATCATGGGTTTCCTCACTTTTCACAGATGGGCTCATTCCCGTGGGAAGAGCACGGACCCTGGATGCGCTCCATGTTGTCGCAAATGAGTTCCTTCCCCTTGGAAGAGCACGGCTGTAGGGTGCCCTCCCTGATGTCGCATACGGGCGCTTTCCCCTTGGAAGAGAAGATGGGCACTTTCCCCTTGGAACAGCCGGAGAGGGTGCCCTCCTCGTGGTCGCCGTCGATGAGGTCTGACTTGGAAGCTGTGGATCCCAAGCCAGCGTCGCAGAACTTGTCCTTCAGAAATGACAAAAGGGGCTCGATGGCGATGTAGAATGGCAAATTGTTGATAGCGAGCCAGAGGAGATCAGCGGTGGGGCCATGGATGAGATCGACGGCGGTTGAACCCGAGGGGTTGGGGGTGGGCCAATTAACCTCTGACACAGCCCACCTCAGGGCGTCGCTGTCGATGACCTCGATGTCGTAGCCGGCAGACGAGACATGCCCGCCGGTTTTACACAATTTTAGTTTTGCATCCGTAGTCCCCAAGGGCCGGTTTAATCAGCATGAACGAGCCGGTCCTATTTGTCCTTGTATAAGAAAAGAGAGCTTAACTGCATAGCCCCCATGAGTCGGTTGGGACTGTTTATAGCATTTCCGGCTCATGATGAAGAAGAAAAACAAGTGATATGCATTAGCCCCCAAGTGCCAAGTAGTCTTGCTTGCAAAGTGCTTGGGACTTTAGTTATAATAGCCGTTTCAGTGAAAAATTTATTTGACAAACATTAGCCCCCAAGTGTCAAGTGTTGTTGCTTGCAAAAGACTTGGGACTTATATTCTCGTAACCTTGATATAAATCTTGATAACTCTGTACTTCGTATAGGCTGCTACTATTGAACTGGAGTCTCAATTAAATGATGCCAAGACCCGGCTGGTGACTCAGGAAACTGAGACCCGGAAAGCTGAGTCAAAATTCCAGTTTAGCGTGGCTGAGTCGGAAAAGTTGAAGACCAGTTTCGAGGTGGAGAAAAAGACTTGGGCTAAAGAAAAGACGGCTTTAACGCAGCGGGCTGAGAAAGCAGAGGCAGCTCTTCAAGAGGTAACCACTGAGCTCACCGGCTTAAAAAACTGTGTATCTCAGATGGTTTCTGCTATCTTTGGTAAGTCGTCGCACTTAACCGTCCAACATTCATCCTTTCTTTATAGTATAAGCCGCCTCTAACCAATTTGTGATTAATTCAGGTCCCAGGAGCAGCAATCTTGACCAAGACATAATTGTAAAGCCGAAAGCTGTCTATACTCTTGTTGAACAGTTGTACACTGGAACTCAACGTGCCCTGGCCAAAATTTCTCCAACTAAACAAGCTCCTAGCCTTTTGATAGATGTCTTAAAAAATCTCACTATGCTACCTGCCAGGATCGATGAGATGAAACGATCATCTGCAAGAGCCGGTGATGTGACAGCTTTGAGTCGGGCTAAAGCATGGGTACCGGAATTAGAGCCGGCTGATGTGGCCACGGGATACCCAAGCTTAAAAGAGGATGGTACTCCTTTTGACCAAAATGACTTTGCAGCCTGTGTGAAGGAAATTCGTCCAATGGCCACCCAGATTGCCAATGATTCGGATATTTCAAAGTACCATCCGGCTTATGACAAGCAAAATCAGAAGATGCCTACACCGGCTTACAGAGTGATGGATTTGATTCCTCCAATCCGTAAGCATTCTTTTGCCCCTGAAGTTGACCCGTACGATCTTATAGATGAAGAAGTTGAATTTCAAGCTTTATCTGGCATCGATTGGTCATCACCAAATTTTCAGCTAGCAAAAGAGGACGAAGAACCGGCAAGGGATGACGCAGAAGCCTCCAGTCAGCAAGGTAAGAAAGATTGAGCCTCCAGGCGGCTTAGATACTTGATCTTTTTTGAAAACACTTGATCTCATTCGGCTCATGGAGGTGGGTAGTAAAAACTTGAATCTGCCATGCCATCGTGCATGTTTCTGCCTTTTACTTTAATACTGTTGATCCGCCAGTTTTAGAAAACCATTATGGGTATGATAGCCTTCGATTTATGCAGATCTGCATGATATTTATCCTGCACACAAGAAAGTATAATGCCCTGGCAGCTCACCGCCGGGCGGGTCATGATACCCAATTGAAATCGTTGGGGACAAATAGTCCATAACCAGGGCCATTCTGACCGTAATGTTTAACATAAAATATCATACATGTGGTTGTATGCTTAGACTGCCGGTTGAGCAACCTTATGCAGCGAGAGGCGGTAGAGCCGTAATTGTAAACATAAAAGTATGATACTCTGGCGACTTAGAGTCTGCCAGCCTGGCGGGTTATAGAGAGCCGGAAGATGCTTCAAATATGAGCCATCAATGGGGCAGTCGGGCCTGATTTGTAAAAAACCAGAATTCAAAGAAGAAATCTTCGAATGAAAAATCAAAAGAAATTCAAGGCTTTTGTGGGCTGCCAAGCCAAAGTGTCTTCTTCAATGAAACTAGCCGGAGCCACTGGATTGTTCGTGCGTTCCATGAGCCTGACTCACAGTGTGCCCAATCGACATTTGAAACCTAGATAAAGTCTAGTCTTGCTCAAAGACTTATCAAGAGTGCGCGGGGCCAGAGTAACAGCATTCATCACGAGCCGATTTATCCAAGTTTCACGGAAGGCGGCTTATGAAGCCTGGATCTATCCTGACTATCTGTAAACCGTGCTCTCGCATGACAAGCCGCCGTTTGAACCTTAACGAGCTCAGATTTTGGTCAAATACGCCATAAGATTGATCGTTTAAGAGTTCGACGGGTCAATCGGGATTACCCGATGGAGTTGAAGCAGCTAACTACAGGTAGGATGACCCAGAAAGGTTATGTCCTCTTTGGTCGAATACGCCTATGTTTAGACAAACCTGGCCAAGAGGGTAGTAACGCTATGTTCTCTTTAGTCGAATATGCCTATGTTTGAATAGGAAGCCCCCAAATGACATACTGCCAAGTGTGGCGTTGAGCCGATCAAGAGGGTACCGACAGCCATGTTCTCTTTGGTGAATACACCTATGTTTGAACAGGAAGCTCCCAAGTGACCATATAATTTTTGGCATTGCACCGATCAAGAGGGTACCGACAGCTATGCTCGATGAGCAGGAAGCCCCCAAGTGACCATATTAAAATAAGCCGTACTCGTCAGGGACCTATGTTTGAGTTGTGCCGTGCATCCAACCCTCTTTGGCCCCTAAAGTTGGGCATCAAGCTTCTTAAATGAATACGTAAGATGATGATAAAGACTCAGCTTCGAGGAAGTGAAACGGTAGAGGCCCTGAATTATCAGGGATGCCGGCTTTATTATACTGCTTATAATATATACATCATCGAACTATGTACATCATGAGAGCCGGTGGCTCAAGTATAGTAGGGCCGAAGATGAGCAATATTCCACGGCCGATGGGTCTCCTCCTCCGACTTACGTGAATCCTTGTGTTCTCGAACATCGATAAGATAATATGACCTGTTATGCAGATTCTTGCTGACCACAAAAGGTCCTTCCCAGGTGGCGAAAGTTTATGCATGTCTGTTTTATCCTGGATGAGCCGGAGTACTAAGTCGCCTTCCTGAAAGGTTCTTGTTTTGACCCCGCAGTTGTGGTAACGATGTAGGTCTTGCTGATAAATCGCCGAACGAGCCGCCGCGAGATCACGCTCCTCATCCAACAAGTCAAGTGCATCTTGACGTGCCTTTTCATTATCCGCTTCCACGTAAGCCGCCACCCGGGGTGAATCGTGACGGATGTCACTAGGGAGAACCGCCTCTGCTCCATAAACCATGAAAAAGGGGGTATAACCCATAGATCTGTTAGGGGTCGTGTTGATGCTCCAGAACACCGAAGGCAACTCCTCCACCCAACAACTCGGCATTCTTTGCAAAGGGACCATAAGCCGGGGCTTGATACCTCGCAAAATCTCTTGATTTGCTCGCTCTGCCTGACCGTTGGACTGAGGTTGAGCCACAGATGAAACGTCAAGCCGGATATGCTCTCGTTGACAGAATTCTCTCATAGCACCTTTAGAAAGATTAGTGCCATTATCTATTACAATGCTATGTGGAAAGCCAAAACGGAAGATCACCTTCTTCATGAATTGAACTGCCGTTGCTGCATCACACTTACTGACTGGCTCTGCCTCCACCTACTTAGTGAACTTGTCAACCGCCACCAGAAGGTGGGTCTTCTTATCCTTGGACCTTTTAAAAGGCCCAACCATGTCAAGCCACCAAGTCGCAAACGGCCAAGTGATTGGAATCATCCTTAACTCCTGAGCCGGAATGTGAGCTCGTCGTGAAAACTTCTAACAACCGTCACATTTACTGACCAAGTCCTCAGCATCAGCATGAGCCGTCAACCAATAGAAACCGTGACGAAAAACCTTGGCTACAAGAGATTTAGAACCAGCGTGATGACCACAGTCTCCTTCATGAATCTCCCATAGAATCTCACGGCCTTCTTCAGGAGAGACGCAACGCTGAAACGCCCCTGTGACACTGCAATGATGCAACTCCCCATTGACAATTATCATTGACTTAGACCGCCGAGTTATCTGTCTGGCCAAGATTTCATCCTCCGGCAACTCGCCCCGGGTCATGTAAGCCAAATACGTAACTGTCCAATCAGGAATAGCGTGAAGAGCTGCCACCAATTGCGCCTCCGGGTCAGGGACAACAAGATCTTCCTCTATAGGTATTTTGACAGAAGGGTTAAATAAAATGTCCAGGAACGTGTTAGGTGGCACCGTCTTACGCTGAGACACTAGCCGGCTTAAAGTATCAGCCGCCTCGTTCTTCCTGCGATCAATATGCTCAACTTGATAACACTTGAAATGACCCGCAATAGCATCAACCTCTTGATGATAAGCTGCCATGAGCGGATCTTTAGAATCCCAAGTGCCAGAAACTTGCTGAGCCACCAGATCTGAATCACCAAAGCACCTCACCCGGCTTAAGTTCACCTCCTTAGCCATCCGAAGACCATGGAGCAAAGCCTAATACTCAGCTGCATTGTTAGTACAGGGGAACATTAGCCGGAGAACATAAGAAAATTTGTCACCTCGTGGGGAACTCAAGACAACTCCAGCCCCCGAACCCTCCAACTGTCTGGATCCATCAAAGTGAATAGTCCAATATGTGTTATCCGGCTTTTCCTCAGGTGCCTGTAATTCTGTCCAATCATTGATGAAATCCACAAGTGCTTGAGATTTGATGGACGTACGTGGTACATACTTTAAACCGTGTGGACCGAGCTCAATGGCCCATTTAGCAACCCGGCCCGTGGCTTCCCTGTTTTGGATGATGTCTCCTAAAGGAGCAGAACTAACTACAGTGATGGGATGACCCTGAAAGTATTGCTTAAGCTTCCGGCTTGCCATGAAAACCCCATACACAAGCTTCTGCCAGTGTGGATACCTTTGTTTGGACTCGATAAGCACCTCACTGATGTAGTAAACCGGCCGTTGAACCGAGTACTCCTTGCCTGCCTCTTTCCTTTCCACCATGATGGCTACACTGACGGCCCGGCTATTAGCAGCCACATATAACAATAGAGGGTCTTTATCAATAGGGGCAGCAAGCACGGGTGGCTCAGCCAATTGTTTCTTCAGATCCTCAAACGCCTGGTTAGCAGCATCGCTCCAAACAAAGTGATCCGTCTTCTTCATCATCTGATAAAGGGGAATAGCCTTCTCACCTAGCCGGCTTATGAACCGGCTTAAAGCCGCAATACGACCCGCCAGACGTTGAACATCATTAACACACGCCGGCTTAGCCAAAGAAGTGATGGCCTTGATCTTCTCTGGGTTAGCTTCAATCCCTCTATTGGAAACCAGAAATCCCAAGAGCTTGCCTGCTGGTACACCAAAGACACACTTAGCCGGGTTAAGCATCATTTTGTAGACCCGGAGGTTGTCAAACATCTCTTTTAAATCATCAATCAGGGTCCCCTTCTCTCTTGACTTCGCCACAATGTCATCTACATAAGCATGAACATTGCGCCCAATCTAACTGTGAAGGCAATTCTGTACACACCTCTGATAAGTCGCCTGGGCACTCTTGAGCCCAAAAGGCATAGACACATAGCAGAAGGCTCCAAACGGAGTAATGAAAGTTGTCTTCTCCTGGTCCTTAACTGCCATCCTGATTTGATGATAACCAGAATAAGCATCCAAAAAACTCAAACGCTCACAACCCGCCATACCATCAATGATTTGATCAATACGGGGGAGAGCAAACGGATCAGCCGGACAGGCCTTGTTCAAGTCCGTGTAATCCACACACATCCGCCAAGTGCCATTCTTCTTGACTACCAGCACCGGGTTAGCCAACCACTCAGGATGGAAAACTTCAACGATAAACCCGGCCGCCAAGAGCCAGGCCACTTCCTCACCGATGGCCTTCCGCCTCTCCTCATTAAATCGGCGAAGAAATTGCTTGACCGACTTGAATTTCGGATCAATATTAAGAGTGTGCTCAGCGAGTTCCCTCGGTACACCCGGCATGTTGGAAGGCTTCCATGCAAAGATGTCCCGGTTCTCACGGATGAACTCGATGAGCGCGCTTTCCTATTTTGGATCCAGATTAGCGCTGATGCTGAACTGCTTAGATGAGTCGCCAGGGACGAAGTCAATCAATTTAGTCTCATCTCCTGACTTAAACTTTAAAGATGGATCATGCTCTGTCGTTGGCTTTTTCAAGGACGTCATGTCTGCCGGGTCAACATTGTCCTTGTAAAATTTCAGCTCCTCCGTTGCACAAACCGATTCAGCATAAGCCGCATCACCTTCCTTACACTCCAAGGCCACCTTGTGACTCCCATGCACTATGATGGTGCCCTTATAAATCGGCATCTTAAGCTGCAAGTACACATAGCAAGGCCTCGCCATGAACTTAGCATAAGCCGGCCGCCCAAACAGGGCATGATAAGGGCTCTTGATCTTGACCACTTCGAAGGTTAAAGTTTCAGCCCTGGAATCATGCTCATCTCCAAAGGCAACTTCCAAAGATATCTTACCCACCGGGTAGGCCGACTTACCCGGCACCACACCATGGAAGACAGTGTTTGACGGCTTAAGATTCTTATCTGTCAGTCCCATGCGACGGAAGGTCTCATAATAAAGGATGTTAATGCTGCTACCTCCATCCATGAGCACCTTAGTAAACTTATAGCCCCCAACTTGGGGTGCTACCACCAGAGCCAACTGACCCGGATTATCAACCCGGGGCGGATGATCCTCACAACTCCATACAATAGGCTGCTCGGACCACCGCAAATAACGTGGCACCGCCGGCTCAACCGCATTCACTGCCCTCTTATGAAGCTTCTGGTCCCGCTTACATAAACTAGTGGTGAAGACATGATGTTGCCCACTATTCAACTGCTTCGGGTTGCTCTGATAACCAGACTGTTGCTGCTGTTGGTTCCCCTGATTATTCTGCTGATTATAACCACCCTGATTGCCATGGCCCTGAAACCTGGAGTTTGAACCGTCGCCGCCATGACCCGAACCATGAGAACCGGACCTTGATCCGCCGTTCGGGCCATGGTGGCGTTGGATGGACTCCCGAAAGCTTCTCATTATGCTGCAATCTTTCCACGAATGAGTAGCCGGCTTCTGATCCGTTCCGTGTTTCGGACACGGCTGATTCAACATTGCCTCAAGGTCAAAGCATGTCCTTGGAGCCGACTGTCCCTTATGACACTGCTTATAAGTGCGCGCACTAGTGTTAGCCACGAAATCATCAGCCTTGCGCTTACCGTTGCCTCCCTGATTGGTAGGGTTGTATTGTCGTCCCTTCATGCCGCTACTCTTCTTTCCCTTTCCCAATCTTTCATCCTCAGAGTCGGGGTCCTTGGTACCATCAGAGTCGGCATACTTAACAAGAGTCGCCATTAGAGTACCCATGTCGTTGCAATGACGCTTGAGCCATCCAAGCTTCTGCTTGAGCGGAGTAAAACGGCAATTTTTCTCCAACATTAGAATCGCTGAACCGACGTTCATGTTATCTAAAGAGTGCATGATAGTCGAGACCCGGCGTACCCAACTGGTGGTTGACTCGCCCGAAGCTTGAACACAAGAAGCCAAATCCACAATTGACATGGGCTGCTTGCATGTATCTCTGAAATTCTGGATGAACCGGGCCTTCAGCTCTGCCCATGACCCGATGGAGTTAGCCGGCAGCCCCTTCAACCAGGTACGAGCCGTCCCCTCCAGCATCATGGTGAAGTATTTGGTGTATGCAGCCTCACTAACATCCAGCATCTCCATAGCCATCTCATAACTCTCAACCCAAGCCTCAGGAGGCTGATCTGTTGTATAATTGGGTACCTTACGAGGGCCTTTGAAATCCTTGGGCAAGTGCTCATTCCGTAGAGTCGCCGTTAGACACGGCACACCGAAAGTTCTAGAAATTACACCCGCCTCAACAGAAGCCGTCGAATAAACCGGTGCGTGCTGATGAGCCGCCAGCTCAGCCTCCCGACCTACTCTCTCCTGGTTCACCAAATCCTGTGCATCGACACCGTTGCGTGCCGGGTCATGGCCATGAGGTTGGTGACGACGTCACTCAGTACTCGAAACTGCTGGCGAGTAGTTACTTTTGTTCTTGAGGTCACGGGAGAAATCATGTTGCAAGTAATCATGTGCAAGTAATCATGTGAACTTGATATGTGTTCGATATTTTGATAGTATGTATGTTGTTATTCCCTTAGTGGTGTCATGTGAACGTCGACTACATGACACTTCACCATGTTTGGGCCTAAGGGAATGCATTGTGGAGTAGCAATTAGATGGTGGGTTGCGAGAGTGACAAAAGCTTAAACCCCAGTTTATGCGCTATTTTGTAAGGGACCGATTGGATCCAAAAGTTCAATGCTATGGTTAGAATTTATTCTTAATACTTTTCTCATAGTTGCAGATGCTTGTGGGAGGGTTAATCATAAGTAGGAGGTTTGTTCAAGTAAGAACAGCACCTAAGCACCGGTCCACCCACATATCAAATTATCAAAGTAGCGAACACAAATCAAACCAACATGATGAAAGTGACTAGATGAAATTCCCGTGTACCCTCAAGAACGCTTTGCTTATCATAAGAGATCGTTTTGGCCTGTCCTTTGCCTCAAAAGGATTGGGCTACCTTGCTGCACTTTTGTTACTATTATCGTTACTTGCTCGTTACAAATTATCCTGCTATCAAACTACTCCGCTACTTACAATTTCAGCACTTGTAGACATTACCTTACTGAAAACTACTTGTCATTTCCTTCTGCTCCTCGTTGGGTTAGACACTCTTACTTATCAAAAAGAGCTACAATTGATCCCCTATACTTGTGGGTCATCAATACCCCGAGAACTGGAATTGGCTGAGCTCTAGGCTGTTGTATTTATTTCAATGTTTATACTTTGTATATACTACTTGTTTATGTATATGAAAATACCGTAGAGTGATTGTTCTACCGTTCAGGGTTCAAATGAGGGGAATATTTAGGCCAAAATCCTATCTCACGACTCTATCCCAAGAAGGTCCAAACTACTCCCTGTCCCCTCCACTACCGCCCTTAGTGACCTGGGAGCCAAACTGATGTGGAGCACCGTACGGTCACCCCCACGGACCCACCTTCGTCTCCCTAAGTGCCAAGTGGAATGATGACACGAGCATGTGCAAGAGCTATCGAGACCAAGCTGACATCTCTCCTTAATGACATTCCGTATGACCCACGTGAGACATGGCTACTACCTTAATTTGGAATGCTATGTTCGCTTAGGTGCCAAGAAGACCCTCTCGGAGATGCACAGAATGATGGACAAGTTCCCAAGTACATGGATGAAGGAGCACGACAAGAGGAACCGTTGAACGTCTACAGGGGCCGAACATCCGGCCCATGGCCTGAACATCCGGCTCCTGAAGACAGCCGCAACAGCAACAGTCCAGTAGCCCAGAAGCTATAGGGCGCGGACATCCGACCCCCGTCCAAAAATTCGGCTTGAGACCTACAGAAGCTTAACTGAAACCAGCCCGGACATCATGTCGTGACCCCGGACATCCAACTCGTCTCAAAGCCCCAAACATCTGCCCCCCAGCCCGGACGTCCGGCATCTGCGCATGCCTGACCGAGCTAGAGGCCCATGTACCCCCTCTTCTCCCATCCTACCTCATGGACTACTATATAAGGAGACCTACCTCCTCCTAGATAGGGTTAGCGAAGGTTAGCGCTCATTTAAGATAGAGCTTTGATCATCCACTTACCACTCCCATGGAGTTCAAGACCTCCATGTGAGAAGATCCCCAAAGTGGATTCCAGACCCCCTTCATGGGAAAATCCTCCTAGGATTCAAGACCTCTCTCCTTCAAGGATTGGGATGAACTAGCTACCCTTTGTATCCTCTTGTGTTGACTTTGGATCCTTGTATCTCCTTATGTGTATGTGGATTTAGCATATGTGTGATTGGATCTTGTCTATTTGAGTGTTCTTCTTGTGTTCTTCTTTGATTTGATCTCTTTCCCCCCTCCAAGTGTGAAAAGATTGACCATTAGGGTTCCACCCTACATCACAAACCCTAGCCATAGGGTGATGCTCCCCTTATATACCCTCCCCCCGCCGCTGCCGATGGGCGTTGTTGGGCAAAGCCCGCGCGACGCTGGTGGCAGTGGGGTTAGTTCTCTTCGTCCGCTCACGTCGTGCGATGCAGGAGCCATGGGATTATGCAGGCGCTCACTGCTTGGTGCACGCGGCACCACGTGTGCGCGTGGTGGCATGGTGGCGGGGGCACGGGGTTGGTGCTGCATTGGGCCAGCACGGGGGTGCATGGCCGACAAGGCATGTGCTGGGCGTCGCGGAGGTGCGGGTGATGAGTGCTACTTGTGATATGCGTTGGGATTTCCCCAAAGAGGAAGGGTGATGTAGTCTAGTAGCAGATACTATTTCCGTCAGTTAAGAAACAAGATTTATCAAACCAGTAGGAGACTCACGCAAACAAACATCAATAGTACCTGCACACACACACACAAAACAAATACTTGCACCCAACACAGGCAAGAGGGTTGTCAGTCCCCTTGTACTCATTATTTGCAAGGATTAATTCTGATAATAAAGATAGATAAATTGCAAAACAAAATAAAAAATTGGAGCAAGGAATTTAGGGTTTTAGTAAATACAAAGTGAATGGACCCTGGGGCCATAGCTTTCACTAGAGCCATCTCTTTCATTAGCGTAGTAACGGTGGCTGAGTGATACGTCTCCAACGTATCTATAATTTTTTATTGTTCCATGCTATTATATTTATCTGTTTTGGATGTTTTATATGCATTAATATGCTATTTTATTTATTTTTGGGACTGACCTATTAACCTAGAGCCCAGTGCCAGTTCATGTGTTTTCCTTGTTTTTGAGTTTCGCGGAAAAGGAATACCAAACGGAGTCCAAACGGAATGAAACCTTTGCGATGATTTTTCTTGGACCAGAAGACAACCAGGAGACTTGGAGATGAAGTCGGAGGATCCACGAGGCGGCCACAAGGATGGAGGGAGCGCCCAGGGGGTAGGGCGCGCCCTCCACCCTTGTGGGCCCCCCGTGAGCTTCCTGACCTAATTCTTTTGGCTATATATTCCCAAATATCCCCAAACCACCAAAGGTATCCACAAAAACACTTTTCCACCGCCGCAACCTTCTGTACCCGTGAGATCCCATCTAGGGACCTTTTCGGCACCATGCCGGAGGGGGATTCGATCACGGAGGGCTTCTACATCAACTCTATTGCCCTTTCGATGAAGCGTGAGTAGTTTACCACAAGCCTACGGGTCCATAGCTAGTAGCTAGATGGCTTCTTCTCTCTCTTTGATTCTCAATACCATGTTCTCCTTGATGTTCTTGGAGATCTATTCGATGTAATACTTTTTGCGGTGTGTTTGCCGAGATCCGATGAATTGTGGATTTATGATCAGCTTATCTATGAATATTATTTGAATCTTCTCTGAATTCTTTTACGCATGATTTGATATCTTTGTAATTCTCTTCAAAGTATCGGTTTGGTTTGGCCAACTAGATTGGTTTTTTTGCAATGGGAGAAGTGCTTAGCTTTGGGTTCAATCTTGCAATGTCCTTTCCCAGTGACAGTAGGGGCAGCAAGGCACGTATTGTATTGTTGCCGTCGAGGATAAAAAGATGGGGTTTTCATCATATTGCTTGAGTTAATTCCTCTACATCATATCATCTTACTTAATGTGTTACTCCGTTCTTTATGAACTTAATACTCTAGATGTATGATGGATAGCGGTCGATGTGCGGAGTAATAGTAGTAGATGCAGAATCATTCCGGTCTACTTGACATGGACGTGATGCCTATATTCATGATCATTGCCTTAGATATCGTCATAACTTTGCGCTTTTCTATCAATTGCTCAGCAGTAATTTGTTCACCCACCGTATTATTTGCTATCTCGAGAGAAGCCTCTAGTGAAACCTATGGCCCCCGGGTCTATTTTCCATCATATAAGTTTCCGATCTACTATTTTGCAATCTTTTACTTTCTGATCTATAAACCAAAAATACCAAAAATATTTACTTTATCGTTTATCTATATCTATCAGATCTCACTTTTGCAAGTAACCGTGAAGGGATTGACAACCCCTTTGTCGCGTTGGGTGCAAGTTGTTTGATTGTTTGTGCAGGTATTTGGTGATTTGTGCATTGTCTCCTACTGGATTGATACCTTGGTTCTCAAACTGAGGGAAATACTTATCTCTACTTTGTTGCATCACCCTTTCCTCTTCAAGGGAAAAACCAACGCAAGCTCAAGAAGTAGCAGGAAAAATTTCTATTGCCGTTGCCGGGGAGTTCTACGCCAAGTCAAGACATACCAAGTACCCATCATAAACTCTCATCTCTTACATTACATTATTCGCCATTTGCCTCTCGTTTTCCTCCCCCCCCCCCCCACTTCTAAAATGATTTTCGAAAAGATTTGCCTTTTCTTCGCCCCTCTTCCGTTCGTCTTCTTCGTTTGCTTTTTGTGTGCTCGTGTGTTGGATTGCTTGTTTTGTCATGATAGCTCAAGAGAATACCAAATTGTGTGACTTTTCCAACACCAATAACAATGATTTTATTAGCAGTTTGGTTGCTCCCGCCATTAGTGCGGAATCTTATGAAATTAATGCTGCTTTGCCTAATCTTGTTATGAAAGATCAATTTTCTGGCCTTCCTAGTGAAGATGCCGCATCCCATCTTAACATTTTTGTTGAGTTATGTGATATGCAAAAGAAAAAAGATGTGGATAATTATATTTCTAAATTGAAGCTATTTCCGTTCTCACTTCGAGATCGTGCTAAAACTTGGTTTTCATCTTTGCCTAAAAATAGTATTGATTCGTGGAATAAGTGTAAAGATGTTTTTATTTCCAAGTATTTTCCTCCCGCTAAGATCACCTCCCGTATGAACGATATTATGAATTTTAAGCAACTTGATCATGAACATGTTTCACAATCTTGGGAGAGGATGAAATTGATGATACGAAATTGCCCTACTCATGTTTGAATATGTGGATGATTATACAAATTTTTTATTCTGGATTAAATTTTGCTTCTAGAAATCTTTTAGATTCGGCCGCGGGAAGTACTTTTATGGCAATTACTTTAGGAGAAGCTACTAAACTCCTAGATAATATTATGGTTAATTATTCTCAATGGCACGCCGAAAGATCTTCCACTAGTAAAAAAGTGCATGCGATTGAAGAGATTAATGCATTGTGTGGAAAGATGGATGAACTTATGAAATTATTTGCTAGCAAGAATACTTATGTTGATCCTAATGATATGCCTTTGTCTACTTTGGTTGAGAATAATAATGAATCTATGGATGTGAATTTTGTTGGTAGGAACAATTTTGGTAATAACGCGTATAGAGGTAATTTTAATCCTAGGCCGTTTCCTAGTAATACCTCTAATAATTATGGTAATTCCTACAACAATTCTTATGGAAATTATAATAAGATGCCCTCTGATTTTGAGAATAGTGTTAAAGAATTTATGAGTTTGCAAAAGAATTTCAATGCTTTGATTGAAGAAAAATTGCTTAAGATTAATGATTTGGCTAGGAACGTGGATAGAATTTCTCTTGATGTTGATTCTTTGAAACTTAGACCTGTTCCACCCAAGCATGATATTAATGAGTCTCTCAAAGCTATGATAATTTCCATTGATGAGTGCAAAGAAAGAACCGCTAAGATGCGTGCTAAACGAGATTGGTTTGTAAAAATGTGTTCTTCTAGCTTCCATGAGAATAATGATGAAGATCTTAAAGTGATTGATGTGACTCCTATTGAATATATTTTTTCCAATATAAATCTTGATAAATATGGGACTCGAGATGAGTCAACTTTAGTTAAAAGGCGTCTTAATGATTCGGATTTTTTAGATCTTGATGCAAAAATTGATAAAAGTGGGATTGGAGAGGTCAAAACTTTAAGTAGCAATGACCCACTCTATTGGATTTCAAGGAATTTAATTATGATAATTGTTCTTTAATAGATTGTATTTCCTTGTTGCAATCTGCTACCTCTTGAGCATGCGTTGGTTTTCCCTTGAAGACGAAAGGGTGATGCAACAAAGTAGCGTAAGTATTTCCCCTCAATTTTTGAGAACCAAGGTATCAATCCAGTAGGAGACTACTCGCAAGTCACCTAGTACCTGCACAAACAATCAAGAACCTTGCAACCAACGCGATAAAGGGGTTGTCAATCCCTTCACGACCACTTGCAAAAGTGAGATCTGATAAAGATAATAAGATAAATATTTTTGGTATTTTTGTTGTATAGATTGGAAAATAAAGATTGCAAAATAAATAGTAAACCAGAATTATAGATCGGAAACTCATATGATGTAAAGTAGACCCGTGGGCCATAGGTTTCACTAGTGGCTTCTCTCATGATAGCATATATTACGGTGGGTGAACAAATTACTGCCGAGAAATTGATAGAAAAGTGCATAGTTATGAGAATATCTAGGCATGATCATGAATATAGGCATCACGTCCGTGTCAAGTAGACCAAAACGATTATGCATCTACTACTATTACTCCACACATCGACTGCTATCCAGCATGCATCTAGAGTATTAAGTTCATAAGAATAGAGTAACGCATTAGGCAAGATGACATGATGTAGAGGGATAAACTCAAGCAATATGATATAAACCCCATCTTTTTATCCTCGATGGCAACAATACAATACGTGCATTGCTGCCCCTCCTGTCACTGGGAAAGGACACCGCAAGATTGAACCCAAAGCTAAGCACTTCTCCCATTGCAAGAAAGATCAATCTAGTAGGCCAAACTAAACCGATAATTCGAAGAGACTTGCAAAGATATCAAATCATGCATATAAGAATTCAGAGAAGAACCAAATATTGTTCATAGATAATCTTGATCATAAACCCACAATTCATCGGATCTCGGCAAACACATCGCAAAACGTATTACATCGAATAGATCTCCAAGAACATCAAGGAGAACTTTGTATTGAGAACCAAAGAGAGAGAAGAAGCCATCTAGCTAATAACTATGGACCCGAAGGTCTGTGGTAAACTACTCACAGATCATTGGAGAGGCTATGGTGTTAATGTAGAAGCCCTCCGTGATCGAACCCCCCTCCGGCAGATCGCCGGAAAAGGCCCTAAGATGGGATCTCATGGGTACAGAAGGTTGCAGGAGTGGAAAAGTGGTTTCGTGGCTCTCCTGGATGTTTTTAGGGTACAAGGGTATATATAGGCGAAAGAAGTGCGTCGGTGGAGCTACGAGGGGCCCACGAGGGTGGGGGGCGCGCCTACCCCCCCTAGGCGCGCCCTCCTGCCTCGTGGCCGCCTTGTTGCGTCTCTGACTTCCACTCCAAGTCTCCTGGATTGCGTTTGTTCCAAGAAAGATCCTCGCGAAGGTTTCGTTCCGTTTGATATTCCTTTTCTGCGAAACACTGAAATAGGCAAAAAAAAGCAGCAACTGGCACTGGGCCTCCGGTTAATAGGTTAGTCTCAAAAATAATATAAAAGAGCATATTAAAGCCCATTAAACATCCAAAACAGATAATATAATAGCATGGAACAATCAAAAATTATAGATATGTTGGAGAGGTATCAGCATCCCCAAGCTTAATTCCTGCTCGTCCTCGAGTAGGTGAATGATAAAAACAGAATTTTTTTATTTGGAATGCTACCTAACATAATTTTCAATGTAATTTTCTTTATTGTGGTATGAATGTTCAGATCTGAAAGATTCAAGACAAAAGTTTAATATTTACATAAAAATAATAATACTTCAAGCATACTAACCAATCAATTATGTCTTCTCAAAATAACATAGCCAAAGAAAGCACATCACTACAAAATCATATAGTTTGGCCATGCTCCATCTTCGTCACACAAAATGCTCTAATCATGCACAACCCCGATGACAAGCCAAGCAATTGTTCATACTTTGGTATTCTCAAACTTCTTCAACTTTCACGCAATACATGAGCGCGAGCCATGGACATAGCACTATAGGTGGAATAGAATGGTGGTTGTGGAGAAGAAAAAAAGAGGAAGATGGTCTCACATCAACTAGGCGTATTAATGGGCTATGGAGATGCCCATCAATAGATATCAATGTGAGTGAGTAGGGATTGCCATGCAACGGATGCACTAGAGCTATAAATGTATGAAAGCTCAACAAAAGAAACTAAGTGGGTGTGCATCCAACTTGCTTGCTCACGAAGACCTAGGGCATTTGAGGAAGCCCATTGTTGGAATATACAAGCCAAGTTCTATAATGAAAATTCCCACTAGTATATGAAAGTGACAAAATAAGAAACTCTCTATCATGAAGATCATGGTGCTACTTTGAAGCACAAGTGTGGAAAAAAGGATAGTAACACTGCCCCTTCTCTCTTTTTCTCCCATCTTTTTTTGGGCCTTCTCTTTTTTTTGGCCTTTCTCTTTTTTTTGGGCCTTCTCCTTTTTTTATTTGGCCTTTCTCTTTTTTTCCTCACACGGGACAATGCTCTAATAATGATGATCATCACACTTCTACTTATTTACAACTCAAGGATTACAACTCGATACTAGAACAAAATATGACTCTATATGAGTGCCTCCGGCGGTGTACCGGGATGGGCAATGAATCAAGAGTGACATGTATGAAAAAATATGAATGGTGGCCTTGCCACAAATACAATGTCAACTACATGATCATGCAAGGCAATATGACAATGATGAAGCGTGTCATAATAAACGGAACGGTGGAAAGTTGCATGGCAATATATCTCGGAATGGCTATGGAAATGCCATAATAGGTAGGTATGGTGGCTGTTTTGAGGAAGGTATATGGTGGGTTTATGGTACCGGCGAAAGTTGCGCGGTACTAGAGAGGCTAGCAATGGTGGAAGGATAAGAGTGTGTATAATCCATGGACTCAACATTAGTCATAAAGAACTCACATACTTATTGCAAAAATCTACAAGTCATCAAAACCAAGCACTACGCACATGCTCCTAGGGTTATAGATTGGTAGGAAAAGACCATCGCTCGTCCCCGACCGCCACTCATAAGGAGGACAATCAAAGAAACACCTCATGCTTCAAATTTGTTACACAACGGTTACCATACGTGCATGCTACGGGACTTGCAAACCTCAACACAAGTATTTCTCAAATTCACAATTACTCAAATAGCATGACTCTAATGTCACCATCTTCATATCTCAAAACAATCATCAAGTATCAAACTTCTCATAGTATTCAATGCACTCTATATGGAAGTTTTTATTATACCCATCTTGGATGCCTATCATATTAGGACTAATTTTATAACCAAAGCAAATTACCATGCTGTTCTAAAAGACTCTCAAAATAATATAAGTGAAGCATGAGAGATCAATAATTTCTATAAAATAAAACCACCACCGTGCTCTAAGAAGATATAAGTGAAGCACTAGAGCAAAATTATCTAGCTCAAAAGATATAAGTGAAGCACATAGAGTATTCTAATAAATTCCGATTCATGTGTATCTCTTCCAGAAGGTGTGTACAGCAAGGATGATTGTGGTAAATTAAAAATCAAAGACTCAAATCATACAAGACGCTCCAAGCAAAACACATATCATGTGGTGAATAAAAATATAGCCTCAAGTAAAGTTACCGATAGACGAAGACGAAAGAGGGGATGCCTTCCGGGGCATCCCCAAGCTTAGGCTTTGGGTTGTCCTTGAATTTTACCTTGGGTTGCCTTGGGCATCCCCAAGCTTAGGCTCTTGCCACTCCTTATTCCAAAATCCATCAAATCCTTACCCAAAAATTTGAAAACTTCACAACACAAAACTTAACAGAAAATCTCATGAGCTCCGTTAGTATAAGAAAATAAACCACCACTTTAAGGTACTGTAATGAACTCATTCTTTATTTGTATTGGTGTTAAACCTACTGTATTCCAACTTCTCTATGGTTCATACCCCCCGATACTAGCCATAGATTCATCAAAATAAGCAAACAACACACGAAAAACAGAATCTGTCAAAACAGAACAGTCTGTATCAATCTGTATCAAACGAATACTTCTGGAACTCCAAAAATTCTGAAATAAATTGGTGGGCGTGAGTAATTTATCTATTAATAATCTGCAAAAATAATCAACCTAAAAGCACTCTCCAGTAAAAATGGCAGCTAATCTCGTGAGCGCTAAAGTTTCTGTTTTTTTACGGCAAGATTGCAAAGACTTCACCCAAGTCTTCCCAAAGGTTCTACTTGGAACAAACACTACTTAAAACATAAAAACACATCTAAACAGAGGATAGATGAATTATTTATTACTAAACAGGAACAAAAAGCAAGGAACAAAAATAAAATTGGGTTGCCTCCCAACTAGCGTTATCGTTTAACGCCCCTAGCTAGGCATAAAGACAAGAATAGATCTAGGTATTGTCATCTTTGGTGTGCAATTCTTCAATTGAACACTTATAACCCTTAGGAGATTCTTTCTTTTTGTTGATTATCAAACTCTTAGGCAAGAAATCAAGAAATTCATTTGTAGCAAAAGGTTCCTTAATGATAGCAAAAAAGTTGGGGTGAACGCTTATTGATTTGAGATCTTCATTCTCCTTACTAGAAGATTCACCCTTATTTTTAGGAACATACATAAACTTGGCAACTTTGGTAGGAGGAAGGTTTGAGGTGTTTCTATCGGCCGAAAAGGTAGACCCTAAGTTGGTAATAATATCCTCAAGTTTATCAATTCTAGTGGAATCTTGATCTATCTTTTCATTAACTATGGGTTCCTTTTCTCTAAAAAAATCAGAGTAACTCCTACCTTAGATCCATATTGGGTAATTTGGTTGTGGATATTTTTATCCAAATTCTCTACAGTGGCAATTTTATTTTCAATAATATCAAGCCTTTGCATCACATGTTCTAAAGTTAAAATAGTTCCATTAACCAAAAGAGGTGGTGGGCCTAGCAAATCTATCATAGCATTATAAGAACCAAAAGTATGGCTACCCAAGAAATTCCCTCCGGTAACGATATCAAGAATATATCTATTCCAAGGAGTGATGCCTACGTAAAAATTTCAAAGTAGAACAGAAGTAGATTGCTTCCTAGTGGATCTATTCTGAGCATTGCAAATTCTACACCAAGCATCTTTTAGATTTTCTCCCTCCCTTTGTTTAAAATTAAGAACTTCATTATCGGGAGTACTAACAATGATAGAAGGACTGGCCATGACGGTGAAACAAACGATCTAACACACGGACACACAAGAATCAAGCGAAAAGAGACGAACGAACAAGGGCGAATAAAACGGCAAAGGTGAAGTGGGGGAGAGGAAAACGAGAAGCAAATGGCAAATAATGTAATGTGAGGGATAAGAGTTTATGATGGGTACTTGGTATGTCTTGACTTGAGCGTAGATCTCCCCGGCAACGGTGCCAGAAATCCTTATTGCTACCTCTTGAGCATGTGTAGGTTTTCCCTTGAAGAGGAAAGGGTGATGCAGCAAAGTAGCGTAAGTATTTCCCTCAATTTTTTAGAACCAAGGTATCAATCCAGTAGGAGACTACTCGCAAGTCACCTAGTACCTACACAAGCAATCAAGAACCTTGCAACCAACGCGATAAAGGGGTTGTTAATCCCTTCACGGCCACTTGCAAAAGTGAGATCTGATAAAGATAATAAGATAAATATTTTTGGTATTTTTGTTGTATAGATTGGAAAATAAAGATTGCAAAATAAATAGTAAACTAGAATTATAGATCGGAAACTTATATGATGTAAAGTAGACCCGGGGCCATAGGTTTCACTAGTGGCTTCTCTCATGATAGCATATATTACGGTGGGTGAACAAATTACTGCCGAGCAATTGAAGAAAAGCGTTTAGTTATGAGAATATCTAGGCATGATCATGAATATAGGCATCACGTCCGTGTCAAGTAGACCGAAATGATTCTGCATCTACTACTATTACTCCACACATCGACCTCTATCCAGCATGCATCTAGAGAATTAAGTTCATAAGAACAGAGTAACGCATTAGGCAAGATGACATGATGTAGAGGGATAAACTCAAGCAATATGATATAAACATCATCTTTTTATCCTCGATGGCAACAATACAATACGTGCCTTGCTGCCACTACTGTCACTGGGAAAGGACACAGCAAGATTGAACCCAAAGCTAAGCACTTCTCCCATTGCAAGAAAGATCAATCTAGTAGGCCAAACTAAACCGATAATTCGAAGAGACTTGCAAAGATATCAATCATGCATATAAGAATTCAGAGAAGAACCAAATATTGTTCATAGATAATCTTGATCATAAACCCACAATTCATCGGATCTCGGCAAACACACCGCAAAAAGTATTAAATCGAATAGATCTCCAAGAACATCGAGGAGAACTTTGTATTGAGAACCAAAGAGAGAGAAGAAGCCATCTAGCTAATAACTATGGACCCGAAGGTCTGTGGTAAACTACTCACAGATCATTGGAGAGGCTATGGTGTTGATGTAGAAGCCCTCTGTGATCGAACCCCCCTTCGGCAGATCGCCAGAAAAGGCCCTAAGATGGGATCTCACGGGTACAGGAGGTTGCGACAGTGGAAAAGTGGTTTCGTGGCTCTCCTGGATGTTTTTAGGGTACAAGGGTGTATATAGGCGAAAGAAGTGCGTCGGTGGAGCTACGAGGGGCCCACGAGGGTGGGGGCGCGCCTACCCCCCTGGGCGCGCCCTCCTGCCTCGTGGCCGCCTTGTTGCGTCTCTGACTTCCACTCCAAGTCTCCTGGATTGTGTTTGTTCCAAGAAAGATCCTCGCGAAGGTTTCGTTCCGTTTGGATTCCGTCTGATATTCCTTTTCTGCGAAACACTGAAATAGGCAAAAAGCAGCAACTGGCACTGGGCCTCCGGTTAATAGGTTAGTCCCAAAAATAATGTAAAAGAGCATATTAAAGCCCATTAAACATCCAAAACAGATAATATAATAGCATGGAACAATCAAAAATTATAGATACGTTGGAGACGTATCACAATCCATGTTGAATTCTCCTCATGCTTATAATCAAAATAAAACTTCTACTAAACATATCGTTGATGCTATGATGCAATCTTTTGAAGAAAAGCTTGAATTGAAAGTTTCTATCCCTAAAAAACTTTATGAGAGTGGGAACCTACTATTAAGATTAAGATTAAAGATTATGAGTGCCATGCTTTGTGTGATTTGGGTGCTAGCGTTTCCACGATTCCAAAAACTTAAGTGATGTGCTAGGTTTCCGTGAATTTGATGATTGTTCTTTAAATTTACATCTTGCGGATTCCACTATTAAGAAACCTATGGGAAGGATTAATGATGTTCTTATTGTTGCAAATAGGAATTATGTGCTCGTAGATTTCATTGTTCTTGGTATAGATTGCAATCCTACATGTCCTATTATTCTTGGTAGACCTTTCCTTAGAACGGTTGGTGCAATTATTGATATGAAAGAAGGAAACATTAGATTTCAATTTCCGTTAAGGAAGAGCATGGAACACTTCCCAAGAAAGAAAATAAAATTGCCATATGAATCTATTATGAGAGCTACTTATGGATTGCATACCAAAGATGACAATACCTAGATCTATTGTGTTTTATGCCTAGCTAAGGGCGTTAAATAACAGCGCTTGTTGGGAGGCAACCCAATTTTATTTTTGCTTTTGCTTTTTAGGTTCTGTTTTGCAATAAATAATTCATCTAGCCTCTAGTTAGATGTGGTTTTTGTGTTTTAGTTAGTGTTTGTGCCAAGTAAGACCTTTGGGATGGCTTACGGTGATAGTTGATTTGATCTTGCTGAAAAACAGAAACCTATGGCCTCCAGGACTATTTTCCATCATATAAGTTTCCGATCTACAATATAAGTTTTCGATCTACTATTTTGCAATCTTTTACTTTCCAATCTATAAACCAAAAATACCAAAAATATTTACTTTATCGTTTATCTATCTCTATCAGATCTCACTTTTGCAAGTAACCGTGAAGGGATTGACAACCCCTTTATCACGTTGGGTGCAAATTGTTTGATTGTTTGTGCAGGTATTCGGTGATTTGTGTGTTGTCTCCTACTAGATTGATACCTTAGTTCTCAAACTGAGGGAAATACTTATCTCTACTTTGCTGCATCACCCTTTCCTCTTCTAGGAAAAAACCAACGCAAGCTCAAGAAGTAGCGGTGAACAAATTACCATTGGACAATTGATATAAAAGTGCATAGTTACGATGTTATTCATGGCATCACTACTGCAGGATGCTGCTAACGCGACACTACGATCAGAGACCCTTTGACGAAACTGTGTGCCATGCGTTAATCGCAAACGGTGATGTAAAAAAAACCGTCAAAAAGATGCAAAACGTTTGCGATGGCGTAGCCATCAAACACGGTTCCGATTTTAGTTGCGTGTGCGATGCAGGGCAAATGGTTCAGTTCAATTAACTGTTTGTGATGAGGAAGAAGAACATAAATGGGCGGCCAGATGAAGGCGTGTGTGATATACGACATACATTTCACTCGGATTAACAGTTTGTGATGAGGCGGAACAACAGAAACGGGCAGCTAGATAAAAGTGTGTGCGATTGAGGGCATATGCTTCAGAAGGATTAACTGTTTGCGATTAGGCAACACAAGAGAAACGGTCAGCCAGATCAAAGTGTCTGCGGTTGACGACATACACTTCACACGTATGAACTGTTTGCGATTAGCCACAACAAACAGAAATAGTTAGACAGATCAACGTGTGTGCGCTACACGGGCACACATTCTAATTAAAAGAAGCATGCGCGATGGTAATAACGAGCGCGCATGATTGTTGGAACAAGACATGTGCTGACATTGTCTATTGCGGTGCACCCTATGGTGCAAACGTCACGCACGCGACCGAGAAAGCATGCCCACGTTACGTCGTCCGGGAATAGTGCCGCACTTAGAAATTATAGAACCGTCAATAAATTTTGAGCCTGCGTCCCGTCACATTTTAAATTACTACCACGCTATATTTAATTGCAAACCTGTTCACACCGATCAAAACCTAAACGGTTTCCCACTTAGGAGCGTATTAGTACTTGGTTATAAATACTACTACTCCAAGATTACTGCACATTCCCCCTCAACTCCTCGTCCAAAAAAACAAACAAGTCATTCATCATCGTTCCCTTGCGTCTGCCATGGCCAGTGTGAGTTCTGGGTCAAGAGATTGCCACCAGGGAAAGGCGAGCATGGAAGCGGAAGCACGAGACATGTCCCGCCTCACCGCGAAAGCAACTGACATGTCCCACCGCGTGGCCGTAGCAGCACAGAGGTCCCGCCGCACCGCCGAAGCAGCACGGAGGTCCCACCGCGCCGTCGATGCAGCCGACTGGTCCGGCCGCGTCGTGGACGCAGCAGAGATGTCCCGCCGTGCCGCGAATGCAGCAGAGATGTCCTCCCGTGCCGTGGCGGCCTGGGAAAATGTCTCGCGGGCAGGCGAGGACTCTTACAGGTGCATGAATGCGATCGTCCATAGCCAGATGAATCAAATCTCTGGTAGGGCGAGGTTGCAGGACGACATGAAAGCCTCGTTTGAACAGGCTACCGGCATCATCCGGCAACTAAGTGAGGGCCATGCGAAGCTCTGGGATGAGCGCGACCTGCTGAGGGCGAAGATCGTCGGAAGTGCGGAGCAGCAGGAGGAGACCATTGCCTTGTTGAAGAGGACCGGCGCCATCGTCAAGAAACTTATGGACGAGAATGACATGCTCCGCATCGAGCGCCAGCGGCTGGTGTTGGAATCCGTGGATGCTCTCAAGCAGCGTCTTGAGGACACGAAAGAGCTCATCTCCGCTCGCCGCGGAGACTAGTTCCCGCGGCCTGTAGCAACGCATCAAGAAAGTAGAGATCAACGAGCCAGATTGTTGTCTTCCTTCTTCTTTTGCCCTTGTGTATTTCGGGCGTTGCCGCATGTGGCTTTTTTAATTATCTTCCTAAATATGTAAGACAATTATTATCCACTGTCATCATTCTTATATTCATCAGTCTTGCTATAAGTCGCAGTCGATGCTATATAGGTCCGTCGGATCTTACATCAAGATCTGTGCAAAACTTTCTTTTCAGATTTCTTTTTTCTCTCTTAAATCTCAGTTGAGTGAGACATAGCCACGCCATGAAACAGGGGCTCGGGCGCCATTAATGGAGACGTTGGGAGGGAGGTGGGCGGCGGATAGAGGTCAAAGGGATCTCCTCCGATGAGCACACGCAGGGGTCTGATCGCACGCCTCCCGTACTCAAATAGCTACCCTGCACGACACCTCCTAGCCAATAAAAAAAGGGGACGCGTGGTGGCACGTAATTGGTAAGCAGAACGCCCACGGTTTCAATAATACTTGTGTTTCCGATTTCTAATGTGACAACACTTGTTCCAAAATGACTTTGTTGATTGTTAATGTGTGCGCCTTCGCAAATCGGACAAAAAAATTACCACAGCATGTTGGTGTCATGTCATGACACCATGATACGTCTCCAACGTATCTATAATTTTTTATTGTTCCATGCTATATTATATTCTGTTTTGGATGTCAACGGGCTTTATTATACACTTCTATATTATTTTTGGGACTAACCTATTCACCGGAGGCCCAGCCCAAATTGCTATTTTTTTGCCTATTTCAGTGTTTCGCAGAAAAAGAATATCAAACGGAGTCCAAATGGAATGAAACCTTCGGGAACGTGATTTTCGGAACAAACGTGATCCAGAGGACTTGGAGTCCACGTCAAGAAAGCAACCAGGAGAGCACGAGGCAGGGGGCGCGCCTACCCCCTGGGCGCGCCCTCCACCCTCGTGGGGCCCATGTTGCTCCACCGATGTACTTCTTCCTCCTATATATACCTATGTACCCCCAAACTATCAGAAACGGAGCCAAAAACCTAATTCCACCGCCGCAACCTTCTGTACCCGTGAGATCCCATCTTGGGGCCTTTTTCGGTGCTCCGCCGGAGGGGGCATTGATCACGGAGGGCTTCTACATCAACACCATAGCCTCTCCGATGATGTGTGAGTAGTTTACCTCAAACCTTCGGGTCCATAGTTATTAGCTAGATGGCTTCTTCTCTCTCTTTGGATCTCAATACAAAGTTCTCCACGATTCTCGTGGAGATCTATTCGATGTAATTTTCTTTTGCGGTGTGTTTGTTGAGACCGATGAATTGTGGGTTTATGATCAAGTTTATCTATGAACAATATTTGAATCTCCTCTGAATTCTTTTATGTATGATTGGTTATCTTTGCAAGTCTCTTCGAATTATCAGATTGGTTTGGCCTACTAGATTGATCTTTCTTGCAATGGGAGAAGTGCTTAGCTTTGGGTTCAATCTTGCGGTGTCCTTTCCCAGTGACAGCAGGGGCAGCAAGGCACATATTGTGTAGCGACCAGACCTCAAACAGTCTGTGCTGCTATGCACCAGTGTCATCCCTGGATCAGTAATGCTGACAGCACAGTACAAATGGAGGATTTATAACAGAGTAGCAATCACACACTTATTACAACGAGTATCTCAAGAGAGAAATAAGTATGACAAATATGGCTTAAGGCCATCTAAAAACAATAACAGCGGAAGACTTGGAAGATAAGTGAGTCCATCAACTCCAATGGCATCACTGAGTATAAGACCATGACCTAAGGCACCTTACTCATCGTCTGAAAAGTCTGCAACATGAAACGTTGCAGCCCGAAAACGGGTCAGCACATGGAATATGCTGGCAATGTAACACATAGAGAGTAATGAATATAATAATGCTATACTACATGCATATATGGCTGCTAGAAGGCTCTATGGTTACAGTTTTGCGAAAAGCCAATTTTCCCTACTGCAAAGGAATAAATTTTATTTAACTATCATGGTGGTTGTTAAACATTGAGATGGTTGACAGCATCTCAATCCCAATTAAGTATCATCATTAACCCAACAAAATTAATTAAAGTAACATGATGAGATTCACATAATAATCCAAATACTAGATACTCAAGATATCCATAACCGGGGACACGGCTAATCATGATTAGTTTGTACACTCTGCAGAGGTTTGCGCACTTTTCCCCACAAGACTCGATCGCCTCCGCTTGATTCTCGCACTACATGATGTTTGAGAAACGGATGACTGAGACACAGTCTTTCAGAAACAATAACTCTTTACTCCGGGTGGACAGTTACACCTACTTTCCCCTACATCTGCTAGCCCACCTCTTCAAGAGATCATGTAACCTACTCAACTATGCTAGAGCCCATAATAGCTTGTGGCTGCACACGGAAGTTTCTAGCATGAATAATCTCATGATCCCTTTGAACCTGGGTGGCGGTCCAAAAGAAAAACGGGCAATCCTGGAATGCCCAGGTACCTCAATCCACCCAGATGTGAGTTTTAGTTGCCACCTTAAGGTTGACCATTAATTAACAATCTCACATCTGTCATGGTAACACTCAAACCCAATCCACGTCTACTAGCATAGCATAGCAATATGAGCAAACGTAGAAGTAACTCCCAAGGTTTGATAACAAAACAGGTAATAGGTACTACCTCAACTACTTCCCAATACCCACAATTTAATTAGATCCTAATCATGCAATTGTTTGAGGATTGGTCTAATGCAATAAAACTGGGTAGTAAAAGAGGTATGATCAAAGTGTTACTTGCCTTGCTGATGATCCGTGAAACCTAGAGATTCGAAGTAGCAAGCGGCGCACTACGGGTACTCTATCGCAAACAAACAAGCAAACAATAAGCACTCATCTAATGCACAGGTAAAACTCAAATAAAGATCTAACCATAAAGTTCAACTTAAGAACTCCGGTTTGCAAAAAGAATCGAATCAAACGAAGCAACGAAAGTCAAACGGCGAAAGAAACAAGCTTTGTTTACTAATCTGGATCTAAGTCAAATTTTACAGTAGCAAAAACTTGTTTGAATAGGTTAAACGGAAAGAGAATTTCGAGACGAAACTCTAGGCGCTTGAATCGCCTGATTCCGATAAATGAGCTAAAAGATAAACTAAAACGAAAAACACATCAGAAATCGCGATCTGGGAAATCGCGGAAAATCCGACGAAAAAGAAAACTGACGAACAGTCAAACGAACGGACGTTCGTTAACTGCGGCTAACCGGTGAACACATTCGTTAAAAGGAACGGATCGGTGAACGTTCACTAACTAACTAAACCGAAAAAAATAAACCAATCTAATAAAAAAATCTAGGGTTTCAAAAAAAACCGAACGGTTAAAAAAAAACCGCACGGCGGCGGTGGCTGCGGCTACCTCGTCGGGGCAACTCCGGCGGGGCTCGAGACGGGCTCCGGCGGGGCTCGGGGAGGCGACGGGCGGCGGCGTCGAGGCTTCCCGAGGCGGCGGCGATAGGCGGCTCCGGCGCGGCTCCTCCGGGCGGCGTCGGGTGCGGGGCGGGGTCGGGATGAGGTGAGGAGAGGGCGGCGGGGCTGGGGTACTTAAGGAGGGGGGTGGCGTGGGGAAGGGGCAAGGCAGCGGCGGCGTCGTCCCCGACCGGGACTCGGGCGGCGGCGGGAGCTAGGTCTCCGGGAGGGAGACGGCTCGGGCGGTGGGCTGGGCCGTCGGCTGGGCTTCGGCCCAGTCGGCGCGCTCGGGATTTTTTATTTTTATTTTTAAATAATTTCGCCGAACCTAAGAAAAATCATAGAAAAATAAATAAAAATCCAAAAATGCCAAAACAAATTTTCACCGTCTAATTAAAATAATTAGAACGAGATGAACATTTTCTTGGCCCAAAAATGCAGTTTTGAAAACGTGCAATTTTTCTAATGCAATTAAAATTGCAAATAAAATCAAATATTTGATTTTAATATTTTTCCTCCAATATTTCAATTATTTTGGAGAAGTCATATTTTCTCCTCTCATTTATTTTAATACAAAATATTTTTCGGAGAGAAAAATAATTAAAACCAAAATCCTCGTTTCATTATTTGATAAAAATCAAATATAAAAACCGCGAAAAATCCCCAACTCTCTCCGAGGGTCCTTGAGTTGCTTAGGATTTTCGAGGATTTTGCCAAAATGCAATAAAATATGCTATGCATTGATGATCTAATGTATAAGATTCCAAATTGAAAATTTGGGATGTTACATATTGTATTGTTGCCATCGAGGATAACAAGATGGGGTTTATATCATATTGCATGAGTTTATCCCTCTACATCATGTCATCTTGCTTAAAGCGTTACTCTGTTCTTATGAACTTAATACTCTAGATGCATGCTGGATAGCGGTCGA
Source organism: Triticum aestivum (assembly GCF_018294505.1). Lineage (NCBI taxonomy): Eukaryota > Viridiplantae > Streptophyta > Magnoliopsida > Poales > Poaceae > Triticum > Triticum aestivum. The sequence continues at coordinate 278,556,875 of NC_057802.1, forward strand.
TGTGTGGAGTAATAGTAGTAGATGCAGGCAGGAGTCGGTCTACTTGTCACGGACGTGATGCCTATATACATGATCATACCTAGATATTCTCATAACTATGCTCAATTCTATCAATTGCTCAATAGTAATTTGTTCACCCACCGTAATACTTATGCTCTTGAGAGAAGCCACTAGTGAAACCTATGGCCCCCGGGTCTATTTTCCATCATATTAATCTTCCAACACTTAGTTATTTCTTTTGCCTTTTATTTTACTTTGCATCTTTATTTACTCTTTATCATAAAAATACCAAAAATATTATCTTATCATATCTATCAGATCTCACTCTCGTAAGTGACCGTTGAGGGATTGACAACCCCTTTATCGCGTTGGTTGCGAGGTTCTTATTTGTTTGTGTAGGTGCGAGGGACTCGTGCGTGATCTCCTACTGGATTGATACCTTGGTTCTCAAAAATTGAGGGAAATACTTACGCTACTTTACTGCATCACCCTTTCCTCTTCAAGGGAAAACCAACGCAGTGCTCAAGAGGTAGCACACCATGCCAAGTTTCATGATTTTCAGGCGAGTTTTGGATTTACAGGAATTTTAAAACCAAGTTTCTCGATGTTTCCGGCCGAGCCAAGACGCCCAGATGTTTGGATTCCATTCCCACTTCTTCCATGGGACCTAGAAGTTCGCCCGAGTACACATAAATGATTTTCCAACTAACTTTTGCGCACTCGAGCATGCGCTTGTACTTTAAATTTGAATTATGAGCATTAAATGCCTGGAAAATCAATTAATGTATAAAAAGGCAAAAAGGACTCGGAATAATTCTAAAATTTAGCACGAAACTCCTATTTGGTCTAAGCTGCCTGTGTAAAAAAATCAAGGCGGGAGAAGGCAGTGTATGTCGTTTCGCACACGGAGGTGACACGTTCCCTCTCGGAACCATGAGCCATCTTGAGAGAAGCTCCGGTTTGTAAGAAGCTTATACCAAAGCTTGTCCCAATTCGGCCAAAAAAATTACCACAACATGTTGGTGCCATGTCATGACACCATGCCAAGTTTCGTGATTTCAAGGCGTGTTTTGGATTTACAGGAATTAAAAAACCAAGTTTCTCAATATTTCCAGCCGAGGCACGCCGCCCAGATGTTTGAATTCCATTCCCATTTCTTGCATGGGACCTGCAAATTCACCCAAGGACAGACATGTGACTTTTCAACCAACTTTGGTGCACTGGAGCATGTGCTTGTAGTTCAAATTTGAATTATGCACATTAAATGCCTAAAAATTCAATTAATGTATAAAAAAGGTCAAACGAACCCGGAATAATTCCAAATTTTAACACGACACTCATATAGTTCTATGTTGCCTATGTAAAAAATCAAGGGGGGGGGCAGCGTATATCATTTCACACACCAGGGTGACATGTCCCCCCTCAGGAACCACGAGTCTTCTCGAGAGAAGCTCCGGTTTGCAAGAAGCTTATACCAAACTTGTCCAAATGCGGCCAATTTTTTACCACATCATGTTGGTGCCATGAAATGACACCATGCCAAGTTTCATGATTTCCAGGCGAGTTTTGAATTTCCAGGAATTTAAAAACCAAGTTTCTCAATGTTCCCGGCCGAGCCACGACGCCCAGATGTTTGAATTTCATTCTCATTTCTTGCACGGGACCTAGAAATTCACCCAAGGACATGCATGTGATTGTTCAACCAACCTTGGCGCACGGAGCATGTGCTTGTAGTTAAAATTTGAATCATGCACATTAAATGACCAGGCATTCAATTAATGTATAAAAAAGTTCAAACGAATCCGGAATAATTCCAAAATTTAACACGGCACTCATATAGTTCTATGTTGCCTCTGTAAAAATCAAGGGGGGAGGCAGCATATATCATTTTGCACACAAAGGTGACACGTCTCCCCTCGGAAACCACGAGTCTTCTCAAGAGAAGCTCTCGTTTGCAAGAAGTTTATACCAAAACTTGTCCAAATGGGGCCATTTTTTTACCACAACATGTTGGTGCCATGAAATGACACCATGCCAAGTTTCATGATTTTCAGGTGAGTTTTGAATTTCCAGGAATTTAAAAACCAAGTTTCTCAATGTTCCCGGCCGAGCCACGACGCCCAGATGTTTGAATTTCATTCTCATTTCTTGCATGAGACCTATAAATTCACCCAAAGACACACATGTGATTTTTCAACAAACTTCGGTGCACTGGAGCATGTGCTTGTAGTTCAAATTTGAATTATGCACATTAAATGCCTGGAAACTCAACTAATGCATAAAAATGCCAAACGAATCCAAAATAATTCCAAATTTAAACACAACACTCATGTAGTTGCATGTTCACTGTACATAAATGTTCTAGCAATTCAAACATCATTCTTTCCCTCCGTAACACCATTTTGTCTTTCAGAACATAATGAAAAAACCAGGTATACCACAAACAGTTTACTAGAAAGAATCGTGTGGGATGCGATATAAAATATCTTGGCGCACTGTCTTGTCTGGATTACGCAGGAACCTTCGTCGTCTACAGTCCACCGTTTGCGCTTGAACCACACTTGCGCGCGAGTTTGTCGCGGCACCGAGCGAAATTTTTCTACCACCACGGAAATATATATCTCCCCGCCCCTCCCTCCCACCAAAAGACATATTTACACGATTCCTCCTTGCTTTAACCTTCACTGCTGATTACTGGCAGCTCAGCCTCCTCGACGGCGACCCTTCTTCTTGCAGCGCCGCCTCCTCGCCGGCGACCCATCTTCTTGCTGCGCGGCCTCCTCGCCGCCGACCCTTCTTCTTGCTTCGCGGCCTCGTCGATATGGTCAGGTAATCCACATCCCACCCACACCATCCTCCTCCTTCCCCGTCCCACATGCCCCGGCCGACGGCGCGACACCTTCTGCCGAAATCACTGTCCCTGTCCTCCAATTAAGCGCCGCCTACAGCCATTCTGCATGCAGTATAACATGGAGCCCAGTAGCATCTGGCAGCGGAGAAGCAAATTGCGGTCGCACGCGCGCATGAGGTCGCTATGGCTGCCATGCGTGCCGACCGCCAGATCTTGGAGGAGCACCTCGTCTTCGAGGTCATCGTCGACACCGCCACACGGTTTGATACGTCTCCAACGTATCTATAATTTTTTATTATTCCATGCTGTTATATTATCAATCTTGGATGTTTTATAATCATTTTATAGTCATTTTATATCAGTTTTTGGTACTAACCTATTGACATAGTGCCAAGCGCCAGTTGATGTTTTTTGCATGTTTTTTACATCGCAGGAAATCAATACCAAACGGAGTCCAAACACAGCGAAACTTTTTGTGGATTTTTTGGGACCAGAAGACAACCAATGGGCCGAAGAAGCACCTGGGGGCTGCTCCAAGGGGAGCACAACCCACCAGGGCGCGCCTGGAGGCCCAAGCGCGCCCTAGTGGGTTGTGCCCACCTTGGGTGCCCCCCGGACCGCTTCTTTACTCTATAAATACCTCAATATTCCAGAAACCCTAGGGGAGTCGACGAAAATCAATTCCAGCCGCGCAGAGTCCAGAACCACTAGATCCAATCTAGACACCATCACGGAGGGGTTCACCACTTCCATTGGTGCCTCTCCGATGATACGTGAGTAGTTCTTTGTAGACCTTCGGGTCCGTAGTTGTAGCTAGATGGCTTCCTCTCGCTCGTTTGATTCTCAATACAATGGTCTCTTGGAGATCCATATGATGTAACTCTTTTTGCGGTGTGTTTGTTTGGATCGGATAAACTTTGAGTTTATGATCAGATCTATCTTTTTAACCATGAAAGTTATTTGAGTTTCTTTGATCTCTTATATGCATGATTTCTTATAGCCTCGTATTTCTTCTCCGATATTTGGGTTTTGTTTGACCAACTTGATCTATTTATCTTGCAATGGGAAGAGGTGCTTTGTAGTGGGTTCGATCTTATGGTGCTTGATCCCAGTGATAGAAGGGGAACCGACACGTATGTATCGTTGCTACTAAGGATAAAATGATGGGGTCTATTTCTACATAAATAGATCTTGTCTACATCATGTCATCGTTCTTATTGCATTACTCCGTTTCTCCATAGCGGTCGATGTGTGGAGTAATAGTAGTAGATGCAGGCAGGAGTCGGTCTATTAATCTTGGACGTGATGCCTATATAATGATCATTGCCTGGATATCATCATGATTATTTGAAGTTCTATCAATTGCCCAACAGTAATTTGTTTACCCACCGTTTGTTATTTTCTCGAGAGAAGCCACTAGTGAAACCTACGGCCCCCGGGTCTCTTTCTCATATTATTTGCCTTTGCGATCTATTTTATTTGCCTTTTATTGTCAGATCTATTAAACCAAAAATATAAAAATACATTGCTGCAATTTATTCTTATTTATTTTATTTGGCGTTCGATCTATCAATCTATTACAATTTATTCGCGTCTGTTTGCCAATTTCTAGCGCCGTTACCCAAAAGGGATTGACAACCCCTTTAATACGTCGGGTTGCGAGTATTTGTTACTTGTGTGCAGGTACCGTTTACGTATTGTTGCTTGGTTCTCCTACTGGTTCGATAACCTTGGTTTCATCACTGAGGGAAATACCTACCGTCGCTGTGTTGCATCATCCCTTCCTCTTTGGGGAAATACCGACGTAGCTTCAAGCCGCATCATGGTTGTCTACTTTAAAATACAGTTCGTGTTGTTTTCTCGAGGCCACCGCCAGTGCCTTCTAGTGATTTGTCCTCTATAATGTCAATATGTAATCTGATGTTCAGTTAACAGTTTGGTCCTCTGAAATGTAAAGTTCAGTTAACAGTTTGGTTCTCTGAAATGTACTGTTCAGTTAACAGTTTGGTCGAACAATTGCTACATTTTGTAGTACTGTTCTCAAGCATTCTTTGGTTTGTTAATTGTCTTATCTTCTAGTACATGTTTCTATTCTGCAATGTCGTGCTCAGTTAACTGTTTTGGTTCATTTGGTCTGATGTCCATTTAACTATTTGGTTCAATTCTGCAATTTGATTTTCATTTGTTGTGGGTACAATTTTGTATTGTTATGCATGTGAGAAATAAATCGAATTTGACTGTACTCAATACATATTCTACTGATAGTATGTCAACTCTCAGTTAACCTGATCAAGGTCTTCCTTATGTGTGTTGCAGGGAAACAATGCGAGACACTGCGATTTACCATCGAGGTTTGCTCATGCATGGCCCTTTCGCTAATAGCATATTATTGTGCAGTTGCAGGAATCATTCTAATATTTAGGTTTCTTACAATTTGGTCTTGCACATGTAAGTCCTACTGTCAGAGGCTTAGACCCACTGTTCGACCCATTTTGCATATGGGGAAATGAGATGTCCATGAATGTCAGTCAAGTCAAGAAACTCAGAAAGATTGTTAGGATGAAGAAACTTGCGACGAGTAACAGCAAGATCTTTGTTTGCACAATGAAGAAGACATCAGTCAACTATAGGATGGTACTAACTCTTTTACCTTGTTTTTACCCCTTGCGCCATTTCGAAATTTGTAACAGCGATTTATGCATATCTTCGTTTTCAGTACTTTTCAAAGCAGTTCACCGATGATTACCTCTCAAACCACCTGCATGGTCAAGAGGCGAGGAAGGTATTCATTCAACACCCACGGCACAATATTGAAGTCTTCCTGAAGAGGACAAAGGTTGGGCGGGAAATTATCCATAGCCACTGGCCTAAAGTTGCAAGGACATTCAACATCACTGAAGGCTCAATATTTGCCTTCCGCTTCTGCAGTTTCCCAGATGGGATTCATCTTTCTATTTACCGTGTATGATGCTACTTTCCAAAGGTTTTCGATGTTGCATGTGAAACTTGGTGCTGTTGTGTAATGGTGTAACTGAGTGCTGAAGCTATCTGACGTAATTCGATTATGAAATCCTGGTTGATGTTATACGAATATGAAATATCTGGTGTGTTTTATAAGAAATATAAATTTGATTACTACGTGGATTATCAATAATAGGTTAATTACCCTGCTTATTGGGGTTTTCTATTGCATAAGGTTACTCAGACAGCACCGTGGGTGATGAACTCAAACAACCCACACGGTTTCTAGAAAGTAGGCGTGCTTGATCAACTAACAATCACACACGGCTTCCGGTAGAGAACTATTTGCGTTAGGCCACCTTGCACAAACATTCCACACAAAAAACTATGTGTGGTATACATACGAACGGAAATGTTTTTCTGGGATTCACCGTGTGGGATGTACATACGAACGGAAACAATTGGGTTTCGATGCCTCGCCAGATCGCACGCGAGCTCATTTTTTCCCCAGCCTGTGTGCCAGGAGGGCCTATCCCCGACGGTTTCTGGGTCGTGTAGAAAGGACTCCCCTATCGCCCACACTCACTTGGCGATGGTTCCAAACACCGTCGCGGAAAGGGGTTAAAAATTGTTTGTATAGCACGTCGCTGCACCAGTGCATGATCAATATATAGGCATTACGTCCTAGACAAGTAGACCGACATCCATCTGCATCTACTGCTATTACTCCACCCCTCGACCGCTATCTAGCATGCATCTCAAGGTATTAATTTCATAACAAACAGAGTAACGCTTGGAGCATGATGACATAATATAGACAAAGTATAATCAATCATTATGATTGAAACCCATCGTTTTACCCTTAGTAGCAACAATACAAATACGTGCCTCACTACTCCTCCTGTCAATTGAGGACACCGCAAGATTGAACCTACCACCAAGCACCTCTCCTGCCGAAGATAAATCAATCTACTTGGCCAAAGAAGACAGATAGATCGAAGAGAAATACAAGGCTATAAAATCACACATAATAAATCTCAGAATGAACTCAATTACTTTCAATGAATAATCTGATCATAAACCCACAATACATTGGATCGCAACAAACACACGTGAATGGATTACATCGAATCGATCTCGAAGAGAACATTGTATTGAAGATCAGAGAGAGAGAGAGAGAGAGAGAGAGAGAGAGAGAGAGAGAGCTTGCTACTGCTATGGACCCGTAGGTCCTGTGGGAACTACTCACGTATCCTCATGGAGGCATCAAGGTTGATGAAGATGGCATCCGCAATCGATCCCCCCTCCAACAGAGTACCGACAGAGGCCTCTAGATGGGATCGCGAAAGAACAAAGGCTTGCAGCGGTGATAAAATTGTTTCGGGTCTCGCTCTGGGGGTTTCTGGATTTTAGGGAATTTATAGCGCTGGAATTAGGTCTGGCGGTCTCGGGGGGGGGCATGTGAGCTTGTGTCTCTCATGGATTTTCTGTCCTCCCCCCAAAGCTTCTAGGGTCTCTCCCGGTCCAGAAAAAATCACTGTAAAGTTTCATCGTGTTTGGATTTCGTTTGGTATGATTTTTCTGCGAAACAAAGAAATAGGCAAAAAAACAAGAATTGATACTAGGCTCTGAGTTAATAGGTTAGTTCCAAAAATAATATAAAATTGCATATAAAGAATACGAGATTGATATTATAATAGTATGAAACAATCAAAAATTATAAATACGTTCGGAAAGGAGAAAAAAAGTGCTCCTGGTTCGGTTTTTTCGTCTCTTTTTTCCTAAAAAAAAGTTCGTCAAAACCTATCAACATGGGATCTAGTTTTGAAGATCTCGACGCGAGGAATCTAATGGTGAAAACAACTCGAGATTTGGACGGGCGATTTAAGAGATAAAACGTTTTGAATAAACGGATCTACGAAAAAAAGAAAAACTCTCATGTTACGACAAATAGTGCACATGCAATGTGCCACTTGTCGCAACCTAAGAAGGTGGGAGTGACCTTTGAAAAGAATGCTCGTTAATTAGTGATTTCGCTGAAGGCTACGCTGCTGGGCAAGTCACTTCTAACACCGGTTAGCATAGGGAGGGAGGTAGGGAGATTCTCAAAGAATATCCTACTTAGTGCTCACAGCGAAAGATATTCCGTTAGATGTAAAACCTGGACTGGGCCTTGCCCAACTTGGTAGCTTGGGGGTACACATCGCATATTTGGTTCTACCAATTTTTATTTTTATTTTATTTTGTTCTTTTTGTTTTTATGTTTCTTTTATCTTCCAATAGTTTCTTCTCTTTTTAGTATTCTTATTTTTGAAAATTCTTCTTTTACATTCTAATAAAATAGTATTTTTGATTCGCTAACACTTTTAAAGCCCATGCATTTTAATATCCATGAGCAATACCTGAATTAAAAAGAACAAAATTAAATCCGTTGATATTTTTAAAATTCATATATTTTTTAAAAATACAAAGTTTTTTATATTCATAATTTTTTTTCAAATTCACAAAGATATTTTAATTCATGATTATATTTTTAAACTTGTGTACATTTCTTAAATCCTGGAAAATTTTTATTTTTTATGGGAAAAGGGTGAATATTGAAAGAAAATCCATGATTTGTTTGTATTGTGCACATTTTTTGGATTGACGGATTTGTTCAGACCATGTCCTAGATTTTTCGAACATACAAGCGAGCCTGTGATAATTCATGAATTGATTCAAATTTGAAAGAAAAAAGCTATTGGAGCCAGAATCTGCTGGTTTTTTTGAACTTCACGGTGAGTGAGGCGTCGCTACAGAGACACGGCCCACCTAGCACTATGTGATAATATGTCGCTTAAGGATTACTACCTTTTTATGATTTATTAGATCCATGTGCATTCCTAGATTGATAATTTGAATACAGTCATATATTATAAAAAATATACCATTACAAACTTCAAAAATAATATTTTCTAATAATGATATACCTTTTGTAATACCTAATTCATATTAGATTTGTATAAAATTGATGACCTAAAGGTATGCGCATGACCTAAATCGGAGAGGAGGGAGCTCGATATGCACACAAGAAAGGAGAGCCACAGTTTGTTTGTTTTTTAGGCAAAGAGAGCCACAGTTGTGGTTAGCCCTCTTTTCTGGGTTAGCTTGGGCCCATCTACTAGGGGCTCTAATCCTGACCACCAGGCCCATTTGTCGTGAGACCATCTCTCACCATAGGTCAAGCTGCTTTGGAAGGCGGAAGTGGAAGCTAGGGTTTAAGAAGGTCCAGGACGAAGTGGATCACGGCGATGGCGTCGGCGAAAATCCTAGCGCGGGCTGGCTCCTCCCTCCTCGGCCGCCTCCTCGCCTCCCCGCCTCCGTCTCTTCTGCGGACCGGACCTCCTCTTCCGTCGCTGCTCCATAGGATCCAGCCGCACGTCCCGCCGCCGCCGGCGTCGGTGGACGCACACGAGGCGGAGGTGGTCGCGAGACTAAATTCGCTCCCCGGGGAGATCTCCTTCCCCTGCGGCCTCCCCTCTCTCCGGTTCCTCATTGACGATGGTATGACCTCTCGCATGCTCTACCCCACTTTCCCCTTAAGCTTTCTAGAATATTTCGCTGCATCAGACATTTGGATCGTTGGCCTTTAGCTGTACCGTTGTTGGATAAATGGTGAATGAGAGATGTATAAAGTGGGGAAATGTTGCATACAACTCGCTGTCTACAGATTGCGGAACTCCTCATAAGTCTCTTGCGAGCTAGAAAGTTAATTTTGACACTAGCACTTGTCTGGGGCTGTGGGGGTGGTTGAAAGAACTGATAGGATTGCTTCGGAAATCCTACTTCACATTGATTGTCTGATTTACTTGGTTGATTTGGTGCACGAGCAGCTTAGTGTTCTGCAGTCCCATTATGTCATTAGTGCCTCTATTCATTTTTTTAATACCAAGTGCCTCGACTCGTGGTATGAGGTGTTGGTGGTTATTTGATATGTTTATTATACACTTAGCAGACATCTCCGGCGCATGATAATTTGAGTAAATTGCTGATAAGTTGAGGAATTGTGTCCTGTTTGATCTGGCTCGCTAAGCTTAGCAGACATCTCCGGTGCATGATAATTGGAGTAAATTGCTGATTAGTTTAGGAATTGTGTCCTGTTTGATCTGGCTCACTGATACAAATAAAGGTTTGGTGCCTAAAATAACCAGTACTTAGCCGTCACCCACCTAGTAGCTATCATACGACCTACCCAGCTTAACAAGCGAGTAGAGTGACTCATAGCTTTATCTATTCCTTTTATATGGTTAAATATACGGTTTACTGGAACCATTTTCAGTACACTGCCAATGTTTTGTAGGTTTGGTTCACATTTTCTCAAGCTACAAATGACAGAGTTTAATCAATTCATTTCTTGCAAAGTTGCTTGCTTTCGATGTAGTGATGTTTCTTATATTTGTTCAGTTATGTACCTCACTCACAAAAAGTTTGCAATCACTGTTTTGTAGAGAATCATGCGAGCATAGGAATGCATTATACATTGTTTTAAATTTCCAACTTGTCTTTTTATGCTTGGATATCAACCAGGGTAACAGAACATAAATTTTATGGATCACTGTTTTGTAGATTTCATCTGTTTATGGAGCACGTGGAACCATGAACACTGTTCAGCAAACCATATTATAATAAAGACTTCATGAATTTTGAAAATTCCTCAACACGTGGACATGTGATTTAGGAAGGCTTGGATTCCCTGGAATCTAAAATGCTCAGAGATACTTGAGAAATACTCCTGTTTTTTGCTATTACGAATAGTTTGACTGAATGGAGCACATAGTGTGCTGATCTTTTGTTATTTTTGCCGACCATATCGTTTCATTGTTTTTTGGTAAGTGCCGCAGAATTGATTATTAATTACCTTCTAAATGTATGACTGAAATGGTTATTTTTTGCAAATTGGATTATCTTCCTTAGTTGATACTTGGCTATCTGTAGGAATTGATCCTGTTGCTAATGAACCCCTTGAGTTACTTCCCAAAAGGACTTACCAACCCAGCACCATCAAGCGGAAACGAACCCATGGATTTCGTGCACGGTCTGTCTCCCTTCCCTCCCTCGCTCCCTCCTTCATGTGACTAACTAAAATATGCCAATTTTTTATGACGAGCAATTAGTTTAGCTGGTGTTTTTTATGGACCAGACTTTCTGTGTTCTCAGTGTGCTGATATCCGGTTTTCCCATTCCTTTTCTCATTTTGCAGTAAATCAACCACGGGTGGGCGTAAGGTGATTGCTCGGAGAATTGCTAAAGGAAGGCACAAAATTTCATGGTAATGAAAACCCATGGCACCGATGGGAGTTTCACCTCAGCTTTGAATGATGCTAATGTGAACATCTAGGAGCTTACAATAGATGTATTCTCCTTCCGAGGCGGGGTTAGAGCAAAGCCAAGAGACACCTGCCTGAATTTCTTCACCAAACAAAACGTTTGTTCCACTGAATAAACATGACAAGGAGATGGTTATCGATGATTTTACTGCTATTTGAGCTATGTACTTGTATGCTAGTTCGACTGCGTTATGCATTTGCTTGTGTTGTCAAACTGTCAGAGTAGCATCCTTGGGGTCATTTCCGTCCATCAAACTATGATGTTGGGTTCGCGTGTGAGATACCGTGGTAACTTGTATGGTTGCTCTTCGCGTTTTCCCCCCTTTAAGAAAAAAGTTTTGCGTGCATACTACAGCTGCTAAACTTAATTTTCTGCTTTGTGCAGTGGCAGCCAGGTCGCGTCTGGTTCTGCCCCGTTGGTTTTAGTCTAGTCATAGTGCGGGTAACTTGGTACTACCTCCGTTGCAAATCCATTTTGGTATTTTGTTTCGTTAAGACACACATTTGACCAATAGTTGCTCCATAAATTATATGACATGAAATTTGTGTCACTAGATTCGTATTTAAAAGTACTTCGTTATGATAATCATTTTGTATCACATTCAAATATGAAAAGAGTAATTGTTGGTCAAGTCTTGTCTCAATTAAAGGGAATAATCAAATATTAAAAGAGTAATTGTTGTTCAAAGCCTTGTCTTGATGAAACGGTAGTAACTTAGGGTTCGGGTAAGCAAATTTACTTATGTGGCAATGAGTTAAGGGACGTGCTAGGTGTTGGCCGGTGGATCTTTTTGAAAGATCCATCGCCTCGACAACAGTTAGATTTGGTGACATCTAGCGGCCATCGTCTTGTCCTCACATTTGCAACAAAGTAGTGTTGTAGAACCCTTTGCAATAGAGCTCATGTTACAGAAATATTTGCAATAAAGGTTGTGCTAGAGTATTTTTTTTCATCTTCACCTTTTTGCAACAAAGACGATGTTGCAGAAGGACTTTTGCAACATGGGTGATGCCGCGGGATTTTTTTTTGCAACGAAATATATCACGGAAGTTGCACTGCCGTCGTTGTTGCCATAGATGTTTTGCAACAAGAGTTTACAAACCTTCTTCACAACCGAAGCTTTGTTAAAAAAACCATTATGTGTGGATAAGTATAGACTGGGATTTGCATGGGTCACAACCACGTGTCTTTCCTAGGAAGTGCGGACAAAATCTTTACGATTGGCCGGATGAAGGGAATCATTTCCCATGAGTTAATGAGGAGAAACGATTAAAAGCTTTGTTACAAAACCATTATTTATGGATAAGTATAGACTGTGGCTTGCATAGGTCACAGCCACGTGTCTTCTATGGGAAGCACGGACAAAATCTTTACGATTGTCTGGGTGAAGGAATCATTTCCCATGAGTTAATGAGGAGAAACGATTTTTAATGCCAAATTGATCCAGTGTGGCTACATTGTCAAAATATACCTCATCCCGTTCGACCTTCCCTTCTTCCCGGCCTCGCCTACCATTCACCATCACTGACCACCTGTTTAGCATCTGACGCTATAACAAAACTTTGAAAACCTGGGTCTTCGGCCAACGCCAATGCTTCACGGCAAGCAATTAGGGCTGCAAACGAGTCTAGTTTGAATGAGTTGGAGTTGGCTCAACTCAACTCATATTAAAATTCGAGCGAGCTAAAACTGAGTGAAGCTCAAGATCGAGCTTTAGAACATGACTCATACTCAGCTTGTAACGTTCTCGAGTCGATCCAGAGGAGTTTCGAGCTAAATGAGATGGTAAAAATTATAAATTTATGATGATTATTCCAAATAGATAAGGACACAACATGACACAATTTTGTACGCCATCTCATCGTGCTTTTTTTTTGTGTGTGTGTTTTTTAACATCAGTACAGACACAATCGCTCATATACACGCGCATACACTTACCCCTATGAACGCACACACGCACACCCTACCCCTATGAGCACCTCCGAAAGACTGAGCCGACATATCATCTTGAAATTTACGACGTCACCGTCGTGCTTGGGAGAGCCCATCTTGCTCTCTTGGGCGAACTAGCAATAGATGGTGGTTTTCGTGGACGGAAAACAAGAAAAGAAAGGTGCATATGCTGAGAACTTTTGCAAAAAAACAACAACAGAATTTTAACACACTGTCAACCACGTATCGTAATTAGGCCTAAATCTTCAAGCTTCCATGTTTGTTGGTAAATATAACGAAGAAAATCATGGACAACATATATGATAACAAATTATCTTATTTCTATTTAATATATGACATGATCATTTAACATAATGATATTATGTTGAGTTATCGAGGTAAAATCGAACTCGTTTCTTAGTTGAGCTATGCAAAGTGTTTAAACTCAACTCGTTTCTTTTCGAGTCGATCTCTAATAGAGTCAAAAAATGAGTCTGCCTCGAGCGGCTCACAAGTCTCGAGCTTTTTTTACAGCCCTACAAGCAATTGACTAAGATGGTGGCGTCGTGCAATCCGAATATGACGAGAGAAGAGCTTCCCAGATTATTCCCGTGATGGTCGCGGCAAAGAGCAGCTGCGGTTTCTCTGGATCTTGATACACCATGTCACCAGCATCAAACTGTATTTTAGCCTGTTCACCCTAATTTATGGGCCAATTTGGCATCGTTAAAGGCCGAAGTACCTATAGCTAACGGTATTACACTCTGGCCCAAACTCTCTTATTTGCCGCCTCTGCTTTCGACGACAATGGGGTTTCCTCTCCTCATCGGACAGTTCCGTCGGCGCCGCCGAGCTCGCACGGCGAGGCTGACCACTGCTCGATATCCTAACTCCAACCCAGCCAACTCCCACCCGTAGACCCTAATTCTAAGGCAGCCTAATCCCTCGCCATGGAGGATTCCCTCGTGCCGCCTGTGCCTCCTGCCCCAACCACCCTTTTCCTCACTCGCCGGCGATCACATCTCGACAGCGCCTCCTACCGCACGCTCTCCCGGCTCTTCTCCCACTGCCTCCACCATCGCCCCTCGCAGCTCGCTGCCCCGGCGCCCCTGGAAGTCGAGCCCGCCGCTGCGAACCCTATATGCGACGAGTCGCCACAGGGGTGCTCGGTACCGCCTGAAGACGCCGAGTCTGAACGGGGAAAGGACTTAGGAGAAGAGGAGACTGCGGTAAGGACTTCTGTCATCGAGAACCCCTCACCCGCGGCAGTCGATGCAGCCACCGGTAACCCTATTGCAGACCCGGCTGTGGCACCACAGAGATACATGGAGCATCAAGTGGCCGGGGTTCAGCGGGTGGAGGGCGTAACAGATATGGTTGTTGGGGGAAACGTCTGCCGTGAGACAGTTGCGTTACTGGAGGAGTTGGGGGCAGAGGATGTTTTGAGGTCGATGAAGGATTGTTTGGAGGGGGAGGTTGACGAATTGGCAGAGCCAGGTGTAGTGGTGGTCAATGATGATGAACATCTGCTGCTTGATACGATGATGACCAACTTCTCAGGGTTGATTGCTGATGCCAGTGGCGGCACAACGTCAATGCTGAACTACGGGGTTTCTGGAGGTGAACCACACAATGATGGCAACATAGCTGAGGGGGTGAAAGAATTGGGAGCTGGAACTGAAGAAGACAGACCTATGGGTGATTCAGATCAGCACTCAGTTGATGGTGGCGTGGTTGAGGAAGGAGAGATTGAGGGTGACATGCAGGCTCTGGATGTAGATGAATCTGATGATTCGGAGCTCGAAGATGCAGATGATGAGGAATTGGGAGAGGATTTTGCTAACAGAGTGTTGGGGGAGAATGAATCATCTGGCCAGGACATACGGTGTCTGAATTTGCTTTCAACGCCTAAAATTAAAGGAACCAGCGATCTTGTACTGAACAAGGAAGGTTATATCAAGGATGATGCACTAAAGCATGTTACCAGGGCGCAGGCTGTCAGTTATGATGAAATTGTGGAATGGAATGAGACACCACTGCCTGATACTGAGGTACTAAATATACCATTTTTTATTAACCAGTATTGGTTATTAGATGTTTCTTCACATGTTGCTTCTTCTTGTTTAATTTTGTGTTTGGATGAAAGTATAGCTTGTGAGATGCAAGTTATCATGTGATACCGCATAACACATTATTAATTTCTTGCTTAAATTCCATCACATGCACTTTTAGAAGAGTACAAAACTCACCAATATCCAATAAGTTATTCTCTTCTTGACAACAGAAGTACTGACATTACGGTAAAAAAAGAAGCACTGACATTAAATATGCCTCATGACAAACTTTGCAGGCTCCCAAACCAGGGAAGAGAAAACGGCATTTGACAGAGGAAAGAAAGGCTAAGAAGACGGTGTGTTCTGGTTTCACTACCATTTGAGTTCAACACATACTTTATTCAACTGTGCATTCTAATTGTATTTTTCCTTCTGGAGTATTAATCTTCCTTCGTGATGTTTTTGACATATAGAAAAACAAACGGGTTAAGAGAGCACAGCAGCGGATAGCGGATGGTGTGAAAAGGCTGAAACTTGCACCAGTTATAAAGCCGAAACCAGTGAAGTTATGCCACTTCTACATGCATGGGAAGTGCCAGCAGGTAAGCTTTTCTCTGGCCACCAACTTATTGTTCACTTGGAATAGATCGTCATGTATTGCTGATTCTCAATTACATTTCTATCTTTTTAGGCCAATAATTTATGTGTTTTTCTGTGAACCACATATAGAGGTTTTTGCCTCGAAAGGTGATGGAGTAATGATCACAAAAGTCCTGGTTTCTAGGAACATTTCTTGTTTTGTTTGTATAGCATTGCGAGGAGCCGTATCATAGCGAATGATGTAATGTATGTTGAATTGCTTCTTGCAAAGCCATCCATTAGACATTTTATTTTGATAAATCAACAAAGTTTCTGTACAAACACTGGATAATGAATTTGTTGTCAATAGTTATTTTACAAACCTAATTCTCTTCTTTTCTCTTTGCAGGGCAATGCTTGCAAGTTCTCACATGATACTACACCTTTGACAAAATCTAAGGTATGTGCTTCATAGAAGTTTTTATGTCTGCCTGCACTATTCATTATGCATAACTGTGATATTAGTGCATGTCCATGTATGTATGGCTGCATTCAGTTGTTCCACGTGCGCATTTTGTGCATACCTATATAAACCATCTTTCAAGAACTATCGATGGTGCTTGAAATAGATGGTTTGGACAGGCATGCACGAAATGGTGGGTGTTAACTGTTGAGTTGTTCACATGATATGAATAGATTATGTGTACAAGGCTGAAGTATAAAACTGTACACCAATATATCTTAATCCAAGTGGCAGCTAACTTCATTTCTTTACATTTTCTTACATTCCTTTCTGTTTGTTTTGATGTATGACATGTTTTGGTGTCCGCTTATTTCTTTTCTTAATTTTACAGCCCTGCACACATTTTGCGCGCGGTTCTTGTTTGAAAGGAGATGATTGTCCCTATGATCATGAGTTGTCAAAGTACCCTTGCCACAACTTTGTGGAAAATGGAATGTGCTTCAGAGGTGATAAATGCAAATTTTCTCATGTGGTACGTGATTTTCAAAATCATTTCCTATTGTTTATTTATAAGTGAAATAGCCTGGTAAAATTTTAGTTCCACCCTGTGAATTGAAAAAACTGCGTTGTTTATCAGGTGCCAACTGCAGATGGTCCTTCCAAACCAGATGCAAAGAAATCTGATGCGTCATTGGTGTCTGAAAAACCCGGCAGAGAGCAAACAAGTAGTCAGAAAGCATCAACGGTCCATGATGGCGAACGTGTAACTTCTGCTCCTACCAAACATTACTCCATCCTTAAAAATCTTGCCGGCATCTCAGTAAATGCTCTAAAAGCATCAACCGGTACACCAAAGGGTGTACAGTTTCGTCCTTCCAGTAAAGACAGATCAAATTCTAGCATGCTGCATCAGGATGCTCTACCCATCGAGAAGCATATGTATACAAATGGCAGTAAACATCAGAATTTTGGTGGACCGCAGGCTGAAGAAGGGGACAAAAATGGCATTCCAAATAAACAGAGATCAGCTCCACTGTTCGATGAGAAGAACTCATCAAAAGAAGCTAGTTCACATCCAAGTTCAGACCCAGAGAGAACTAGTTTGCCTACTGGCTCTACTACAGTGCTTGGATCACTCAGCACTCAGCACGAAGTTTCAGAGGCTTCAAGAATTTTGCAGGAATTCCTATTTGGCGCTGGCAGTTAGAGGAAAGTATGAATACACTACTCTGCCTTTGATACCTGTAGACTACACATAGTACTAGTTCTTTTTACCTCTGCAGTATGAGTTCATGCCATGAGTGTGCGGCTTGTTTTGGTACTTTTGGCTCTGTTTCCATTTTGTAATTGCATATTGCAACTGCTATTTTTGGTAGATCAACATAAGTATAATATTGCAGTGATGCGTATAGTTTTTGGTTACCAAGAAAGTTCACAAACTTATTTTGCAGAATTAGGCTAAGTGCCACCGTGGGTACATGAAGATTCGTTATTATCCAGTCAACTCACTTCCAACTGCATATGGTACTTCCATTTAGTAAATCATTTGTAGCATTAGATCTAAGCTTACTGGTATGATAAATGCCTTCCTGAATCGGTGCTTTGATGAGTCATCTCTCACATATGATTCATTTTAACCACGCTTTGGAAGTTGCTCTGAGTTTAATGAGTGTGCGGATTTTTAAATGTTACCTTGTCGTAGTTGAGGTGTTAGTAATTTTTAGTTCATTTTGTTGAATCTTGATACTTGATACCACTAATTTAGTGATGAATTTTACATCTGTGGTAATAGTATTAGAGCATCTACAACCACGGATAGCTAATCCGAGCCCCTATACGCCCGCGGACAGTGACCAGACGAGCATCAAAACTTGGCATTTGCAACCACGGTCCCTGTTTTCAAAACACCAAATCCATGCAAACACATGCACGTCGATCATTTTGGACAAACATAGCTTAGTGCACACAAATACAAATAGTTCATAATTAATAGTACATAATCCAAACATAGTTCAAACATAAATATTGTTCATAGTGCATAACTAATAAAATAAAAGACAAGTTTACTGATTTCCAGTGTGGTCCACATTTGCTCGACAAGATCACCCAGAAGTTGCATATACACTTGTTGATCTCGCAGCTGTGGATGCTCATCATCATCATCATCATCATTTCGGCATCCTCATCCTCCGAATCAGATGACGCGATGAACTCGTTGAATATGAATTCATCTAGATCATTGTTTCCATCGCCATCATTCCACGACGATTCCATTGGTGACCTAGAAGTAATGACCGAAAGAATAAAAAACCGGCTCGGACATTCATCGAACACGTAGAGCGCGGGGTGAAAGTATGGTGGAGTTTGACGTACCGGGGCGGCGTTCGGTGGCGGCCTGGTCGGCGGCGGTGTGCGTTGGGGCGTCCGATGGCGAAGCCATGAGTTGGGAATGGCGGCGAAGCACCGATAGCGGCGGAACTCCGGTGCGGCTGTGCGGAGGAGGGAGAACAGAGAAGAGGAGAGGGCTTCTCGGGCAAGGAGAGGGGAGGCGGATATGAGTGAATTGAGCGGGCCCTAGTGGTCAGCCCGACGTGGTGGGCGCGTCCGGGCGTCCCCATATCCTCCCCATATTTGGGCCGGATATGGGGAGTGCCGGTCAGTTCGGGCGTTTGGGTTGGCTATGGGGAGGCTGGTTGGGTGGCGTTTTTCCGTCCGGGGACAGCCAGTCCAGGCGTTTGGGGCGGGTATTCGGAGCCCGGTTGTAGATGCTCTTATATTATGTTTTTTGACTTGGCATTGCTTACTGCCGCCCAAGTATAATTTTGACCATGAGTTGTATCATAATTATTTGAAACCGTTGGGCAAGTGATTGGTCCAGCGGCTGGTTGCTGGTGCAACCGATCGCTGAAATAGTCTAAAAGAACAGTTCAATGATGTTATGTTTAAATATTTATCTACTAATTAATTCAGTTTTCATTTGTATGACATAGTAGACCGCTGATATAAGTTGTAGTTCTTTCTCTGGAAGCACTGAAGCGTTCTGCCACCTGTTTTCTTGGGTCCTTGGAGAGCATTTGTAGTGGAGGTTTGATTTCTGGCTCAGCACTAAGTTAAATGCAATTTTTATTCTTTTTTGTTGCTAAAATGGTATTTTACACTAACTGGACAGGGGCAGTCTTTGGTACCGGTTTTCACTAATTCTACAGGCGGCCTAATT
Source organism: Triticum aestivum (assembly GCF_018294505.1). Taxonomy (NCBI): domain Eukaryota; kingdom Viridiplantae; phylum Streptophyta; class Magnoliopsida; order Poales; family Poaceae; genus Triticum; species Triticum aestivum. The sequence goes on from NC_057802.1 coordinate 278,576,299, forward strand.
TCATGAAGAGTTTTTGCGACAATATATGTTCATGGTATAAAAATTGTGAGATTGTTCAAGTATTTTCCTTTTATGACCAATTTACTTCTTCACTTATGATTTGTGAGACAAATTCAAAGATTAAAAACCAATGTTTGGGTGCATTCTTCCCACGGCAACATGTTCTCTCAGACCAGTTCACAAGTATTAGCTTTCCTTGTCAAACAAAGCATTAGCTTTCATCCAAGATTTTTTGTGTGGAAAAATATTTATCTGCAGAGCCTTGTGGAGATCTTGAACCAGATCTCGTTAATTTTTTCCCTTGACTATTGATTGAGTGCTAAATTATCTGCTGTGTTGGCATGTGATCTAATGCTGTTTTGGTTCACAAGGCAAAGCAGTGGAGATTTGAGGTGTCATTATTCAGTTCCTAACAAAGGCTGCTTTCTAAGGCACCTCGGGTCGATTCAGTACACACACATTTCTTTCTGTTGGGCTGTCTGTAGAAAGATGCCATACCGTGCACTAAATGATTTCGAGCTGCTCTTCTATCAGTATCTCAAGTATCCAATGTGCTTATCAGATGTGGAGAAAAGAAAAAAAATCCATCTTTTTCTGCCTTCAGGCCCTCCGGACTAGAGTCCAGGCAAAGAGAGCATTACTGGTGTCTGGTGTTGGCCTGGTGCATTGGATGTTTGAACTTGCATGCGCATGCATGCAGTACCCGGGATTATCACTTGGTTGAGAATTGCTTGCGGAACTAGTCTGGAGACTCTGGGACACAGGGGCAGGCAGAATCAAAGGTGTCCCAGGTATGAGCTGGACTGCGTATGATTGTTTTTGCTTCATTTCAAGCTTCCCTCCGACCTGCCCCGTGCCTACTCGCTGTCAAACTCACAGCTGTTGTCGCATCAATTCAGAATTACATTCACATGATCACTGAGGAGGCTCACATGGCGTTTTATCACCTCCAGATTTGTCGCAGACATCTGAGTTTACGCTCCATGGTGACTCTTAACTGCCTATCTCATTACTCAGTCAGAGTTTTTCTTCTAATGATGATGATGCCCTTTAAACCGTGTTATTTCGTCATGCTGCTCATGTCAGTTTTGAGTGGCTTGTGCCCGAGGTGCAATTTGTTATCTTGGTACTGGAATAGCTCTATCGCACTCGTGAAATTAACTGATTCAAAGGTTTTGAGTGGCTTGTACACCTGAACCTGTATGTGTTGCTTGTCATGGGGACTGGATAAAGTGTGAACCTGGTGAAAGCCCCCCCTCCCTGAGGATGTGATGGACTGATAGGTAGCCACTTTGTTGCTTTCCTCCTATGATAAATACTCTCCCTTAGTTGGAAAACAAATGCATATTTACCAGTACTTCAGGGCCTTTCTATATACACCATTCATGGAGGATTTGTTACCATCTACACCTAAGGCTCTGTTTGGATTATCGTTTTCCTTTTGAATACCCCTATAAAAAATACAGATCTCGAGCCGTCGTATTGTTTCTGGCCAGGAATTGCTCAGTGGCCGTTGAGATACACCTGTAAGTTAAACACCTCCGTATAAAATTACATTGATCCCAAGCGTGGCCTAACTGTGGTGTAAGGGGATATGGCGAAATATGGTTGACCAGAAAAATATAGTATGTATGTAACCTTTTGTACCCAGCATTTTGTGTGCATATCAGCTGGAAGAGCAAAAGACAAGCAACTACTCCATCCTTTTCAAAATTTAGGTGTGTTTTGATATGTTAAGGAAAGCCTTTGATCAACAGTTCTTATATTAACTCCTATGTGTTCTTTTGTGATGCAAATCACAATCATATTTGAGTATTGTTGAATACAAATCTAATGATATAAAAATATGTTACGTAAACCACATATATTAATAAAGTAAGTATTGGTTGTTAATAAATCAAAACATGTCTTATATTTTGAAACAGAAGGAGTTTGCATGATTTTTTAAAATAAATAGATAATTAAAATAACTCATACTGCTCACTCATCGTGTAATTCTCCTCCGGCGTCATGTACAGCTCCTCGTTCTCGACTAATCGCTGTCAAGCTATGTTCCCCAGTTTGCAACCATCTCTACATGGGGAATGACAATCCCCAGCAAACTTCGTTTGTTTTGTTGCCACCATTTTCTGGCCATATGTAGTCAGCCATGCCATACTCTATTGCAAAGTCCATATAAATAAGTTCGCCTGACAAAATCTATTTCGCTATTCAGAGTAATCATGTCGCCAATCAGTATACAGTTTTGTTGAATTATACTACTCTCTCTTTCCCATAATATAAGATGTTTTTTCTAATTGTGTAGTGGTGAACTCTTTATCTGATTATTAAGGCTACAGCTTGTTGCTGACTTTTATCAACGATTGTACAACGCACCGACAAATGATTTGTCATTTGACAGGATTGATACCTCCTTTTTTCTTTTACCTTGTTACATTTGACATGGACTCTTAACATCTTGTTGTCCTGATCCCATCTTCATTGCTGATGATGGCAATATCGTTTCATTGAGCTGCTTTTGTTTCATAGGACCAAATTGTTCAGCAGACTGCCATATGCTAGTTTTTTTTTCCAATGATGCCAAATCTGACATTGAGTCGTCGGAGTCGCTGTTTGACACAGCTTTGCTGCTTGTCTTTCTCATCTTAGCACGGTCACATACATAAATCCTGCACAGGGAGTACTCAGGCTGGCTGACAAAAACAACACCTCTTGAGTGATCTGATTCATCAAACTGGCAGCCTCCCTCAGCAAACAGGGAACCCCTGCATCCGTTCAGTTCATGTCCAGAGACCAAGGCCTCCGAATTCAGCCGGCACACCCTCTGTTGAATTGCTAATAGGACCATTCCTGCATGTACTGCAATTCACTGTTCTTGAATTATCTCAGTAATGGACTGAGTCAATGCCAACAGGAAGAATGATGAGGTGGAATCCACGGACACGGTTGGAAAATCTTAAGACTTTGTTCGTGGCTGTTCTGCCCGGCCGTCCATCCTTGTCTGATGGTAAATAGGAGGTCTATGTACTTGAACTCGAGGTATTTATTTACAATGTTTAAAATCATGGAGTGCTCAAACTGTACCCCTCCGTCCTTTAAAAAGTGTACTTTCCAAACATTGTTGGAGGGTGCAACTATCTCAAAGTTTGAAGCGAGTTTATGAAAAAAATACCAATGGTTTATGAAAATCAATAAGTATATTATAAAATATATTTCTATCATGACTCTAATGCTACTAAATTGATGGGCATAAATGTTGGTGTATTAATTGTATAAATACGGTCAAAACACATAAAAAGTATTGACTTTCCCACAAAGTTGGAAGTACACTCTTTTAAAGGACGGAGCGGCAGTCCTTTTAATTAACATGTCCAAATCAAAGCCTTGACCCATTCGTGTCTGGATTGCGCTCAGGTTATTATGATTTTTTCAGGAAATTATGTACAGCTGATTACTTTGATTGGTCGCCATTTCAGAGATAATAAGCAGGAGGGTTAGGCAATTATGGGTTTCAATACCTCCGGAGAGTGGCCATTGTCAGTGTCATCTCCCTCATATTCTACTCTACATACAATATTTCATGAACCGCAATTTTCTTATGACAGTTTTGCCTATAATGTAGTAGCTGTTGTCCCATTACATTCCTCAGTTAGAAATGGAGACTATCACCCGAGACCCTTCTTGAACATGACAACGACACTCCATGAATCCTGGCTACTGCCATGTTCTCATGCTCACCGCATATCATCACGCAGTTCAGCCAAGAACTACAGTTTGTTCTCTTCTCTTTCGATGACGATAAAAATACACATGGTTTCATTGGTCACGCGAGCGTGCAATTGCCCTGTGGATCCGGAGATCCTGCTTTCATGGCTCCTGTTACTGAATCATGAGTTTTCTTCTCCAAACTAGTGCAGTAATTCTTCCTGCTACCAGATTCAACTGAGACTGCAATTTGCAGGAGGGGCCTGTCCTTTTCTTGATGCAGACATGCTTATATTCGGGCTCATAATTCGCGCCTTGACCGCTTTTTCAAAATCATACATGACCATAATTCTAGCAGATTGATATTGACATGGGTAGGCAGGCAGGCAAGGGGGGTTTTCTTTTTACTATTGTCTGGAGATCTTTGATTGTGTTCATGACTAATTGCACAATGTTTCGGATTGCTCATCTTGCAGGAAAAATCTAGTCTCGCTGTTTTGGTTGACTTGATTCAGCAAAAGCTAGCCCAACTACACTGTGCCAATTATCTTCTAATCATTGCTTCACTGGTTTTCATGGGTCTTCTCCTTTTAGGCATCTGCTGGGAAAGTTGGATCCCGTCTTTGGATGCTAAAAAGAATTGCAGCTTTGCTACTATCTGAATGATGATGTGCTGTAAAAGACGGACCAAAGAACCAGAGGTCATGTGTGGATGAGTGCTGTGTAGTACAGTACAAAAGATCAAAACAACCAAACACGTGATACATGTAACACTAAGGTTCAAAGCAAATCATATTTCTTAATTTAATTTAAGGGCAGTATGCGCCGGTCGACCGGCCTGAGCGCTGGACCGGTGACCGCGTGAGCCATCGGATTGCTTTCTCGTCAACCGGGCGAGCCCATAAGTTAGCCAGGTGCGCGTAGCAGTTTAGGCACGTTGCATGCCTCCGCTAGCTGCTGCGATCACAAGGAAGGAAATGTTTAGCAGGCAGGGGTGAGATGGCACATGGCATGTCTCTGTTGACCCTTGTCTGCATGCCATCAGCGGAATAAAATACATCCACGGCATCAGACAGCGACCTACCCTACTCTACTGTACCCAAGTATACTCTCCTGACTCCTATGATAAGATTAATATGCTGTTTCCTTTCGAGAATTGATTACCACAACTCTCTTAATTTCTTGTACTATTCGTATTGTCCATGACGCGCGGAGAAAGTACAACCATCTTGTCCCCTCCATCTTACTAGTTTGATGTTATCGAAAAAAGTTTCAAATGGTACTAGTATTTGTGCTGTATAATTCACATTTTATCCATCAAACTGTTTGTCAATGTTATACCATGGGGATTGAGGGCAGGAATATTATGCCATCTTAGCAAAAATCGTGAACTGAGTATAGCTCAGATAGTCTGGGTGCTTGTGGCGGAACTAGCTCATCAGAATTTAAGTTCTAAACTTATATGATATTCACATTTTTATGAATTGTTTTTTAAATGTACAGGTGTACATTTATAGGGGTAATCATAGCAAATCGTGTGGCAAATGACAACACCAAACGAAGCCAATAGCCATATACTACCCTCGATTAACTTGCCTCGACGCGGACACGTACGGGCCCACAGGCCATCCTGCACGACGGGTAGATGCAGCCGGCGACACGATGGATCCAAAAAGCTGCGACCTGTTCTCATCACCTCATAATCTAATCCAGTTTGCCTGAGTGGTTAAACACTATATTTAATGATCGCGTAATTAGTTAACATTTTTCGCTCTGGCTCCGACCCAATCTTTGTTTTGTTTTACATAGGGGTCAGGAGCAACGTAGGCCTGCTGCTGCTTGTATACCTGGCTTACGTACACGTACTGCTGTCCAGTGGTGATAGTGGTAGTATTTCTATATGCGTTTTTGTCTTGGCCATCATTTTTTCTTTCGTCTTTATTTCTTTTCAGTGGTTAGGAGGAATCAGACATCAAAGTATCCGATGTGATGTGACAAGTTCGATTGTCATGTACTTTTATTTTGTTTTGACAAAATGTTCTGTCGTGTTCACCGTTTATTTACTTGGCACATATACCTGTAATACAGATGTTTACGACTGCTCCCTCTGGTCCGGATTAATACAGTTGGCTTTGATTTTTAGTCATCAATTTCACTATCAAAATATGTGTCATATACCATCAAAAGCCTATCATTGGATTTACATTTAAGTAGAGTATCTAAGCATATAATTTTGATGTGGCATACAACAATTCGTGAGCCAAATTGACCATCTAAGAAATCACGTGCATACACTCACCCCTATGAACAGACACGCACACCCTACCCATATGAGCAACTTCGAAAGACTGAGCCGGCATATCATCTTGAAATTTACGAAGTCGCCGTAACCACCTCGTCATCGACGGAATGTCTCCTCACACTGAATGCGCATCGTCGGAAATCCTGAAATAAATGCGAGCACCAGGACTTGAATCCTGGTGGGCTGGGATACCACAGTCCCTCTAACCATCCAACAACAGGTTGGTTCGCTCCTTAAATATATACTTGTATGTACCCCTCATGAAAATCGAGGCATGTACTATAAATTGAATTTTGCAGATGAAGGTGTATTTTACATTTCAATCATATATATTTGCCAGATTAGTATTTTAGCATTTTTTCACTAACATTGTCACACACATAAACAAATACATATTTGGTTAAACAATTTAATAAAATGAGAAAACACATCATGTGAAATCGAAATTTCTTCAAAAGTCAAGAGGTTTTATTTTTCTTATGAACATCAGTGACCCTCTTATACGGGCAAAGGCGAAAAAGATGCAATACCATGGTTCGTGGAAGTTTATTTTTTATTAAACTGGCGTTATTCTCCACCATGAAAACAAAATGGTGCTATCCCGTTGCAGCCTACCTAATACACGTAATCTTTTTTGGATTTATGATTTTAGATGTTCGAAGAAAGAAGCAGACCACATGATAAGGATGGGTAAGGTACTAACAAAAGCAGCTCAATAACTAAGTCTAAGCAAATATTAGTCTGGCCAAGAGAGTTAATAAATGAAAGGAAAAGGATATCCCCAATATCTGTGCACTGTAGACCCATGTAGCCTATTTGCTCTTTTCAAAATTCCCACCTACACATAAATGCACGCACCATGCATCGCTCGAAGAGATGGGAAGTGTTTCCCGGAAATATAACATTCTTTCTATGCGCATGTTTCTTCAAACAACTATCACAACAAACAACCTAGCGTGCATATCTATTGTACTGGCGATTTTTCGGGTAAAAAAACCCTTCACGCCCCACAGTCCACTCTCTTCCCGCATCTAGACCCCGACACACCGCCGTCACACCAACCTCGGAACACCCGGACCGAATATCACCACCATAATGGATCTCTCCAACCCCATGAACGCATTCATGTCCAGCATCTTCGAAATGTAGTTGTCGCCAGGCAAAATCTGGAGAGCACCAAACACAAGAGCAACGCATGAACGCCAAGGCCCTAGAGGCCGATGCGGATGCGTGAGTGAAAGCTCCTCCTACCTGCTATGCTGCCATATTGAATTCGCCCACACATGAGGACTCCCCAGTCGCCCCAGCCTCGCAATACAGGTCAACGTCGCAGTTCGCCGCCTCATCCTAGTCCGATTCTGATCCATTCACCGTCGACCTCAACTCCGACTACAACTTCACCGAGTCATCATAGCTCATCCAGTTGCGGACACGCCGAAAGATGTCATCTCGGCGAACGACTGCAACCTATTCGACAAAATGACCCACCTCGAAGATCGACGGCGAAAGAGATGTTGATGTCGATGATCAACAAAGCGCAATTGTCCAGAGGGGTGGAAGATTAATACTCGTCGAAGCCCGATGCAAAAACAATGAAAGCAAAGAGAGGAGTCGCATACAGATGAAGGATGGCGAGTTGTTGTGCTTGGCATGGTTGGGCCCAAGTGTTGATTCATTTCAAGGCGACAAGCAAAGGGGGCGACCTTTTGGAGGAAGGTGTACGAGTTCTCACGAAATGAAGAACTACACACCGTTTGATGTGACAAGAATTGTGGCGTGAGAACTCCCTCACTCATGGGTGGTATGCCATTCACAAATTGATTAACAAATATTGTGGTGCATATGCCCAAATTAAGAACTGTGCACCAAGTGGAATGGGTCTGGTCAATTACATAACTTTTGCCTCCTACGAAGTTCATTATACGGTTTATTTTCTCTATGCCGCAAATTGCTCATCATGTGATTCATTTGTAATTCATTTGCTAGCCCACGTTGGCGACGACATTATACAAGCAAACCAAAAATAAGATATTTACCATGCATCATTGTTGGAACAAGTTGAATGACCAAAGCAAAGGAGTTATTTGGCCAGTTCACTCCAGACTGCTAATGCTAAGTGACTCAAGTGCCCTAGTGGATTAAGATGGTCCATCAAGTGGAGGATGTCTGGCACCGATAACCCGTGTGCCAAGGGAGAGGGGGAAGAAGTGGAAGACCAAACAGACGAAGTGCAATGGGGCAGCTAGCCAAATGTCAGAGAAGTAGGAGGTCATCTTGGACAAGAAAGAGATGGCAAATGCGACTAGGAGGTATAATCTAGTTGCGGGAATTGTTGCACTACACAAATTCTCCTTCCCTTACTTCCATTGTGTGGATTTATTGGTGAGTTGATCATTACACATAACCTCATAGTGATCTTGGGATGATCGTGTGCGTATTTTTTTTGTTGCGTAGCATGTTCCCCTACACGATCAATGCCGCAATCACATACCCGTAACTTGTCGTGGACATCGGCAACGAAATACAAACTCTTGAAGCAAAAAGCCTGCCACTTAGCAAATGAGGTGGCACGGATCTGGGCCTCCGCCTTCTTGGAGACGAAGCGAAGGGCACCAAGGGAAAGCTACCATCCTAACATGAGGCTACAGATCTTGACACAGAAGGCCCTCCCAATCTATTCGATGGCTCCATGAGCGTGAGTCCCTACCCGGTGCGCCAACTGTCGGATTTTTAGTCCAGCAGTGCCGTCGAGCAACATCACATTTGTTAGCAAGGGTGCGTGTGCGGCACATCGGGATGGTGAGGCATGCAACATGCGATTTACCCATGTTTGATCCCTCGGGGATGAGGTAAAACCCTACTCCTGCCTCTGATGTTTATATTAATGGGTTGGTCGCCGGAGAGATCTTATGCTTGGGTTACAAGTCTCCTGTCTGGTACTGGAGAGGAAGGAGAATATGATAAAGGAAAACTCTAGCTCTAGATATGTCCAGAATGCCATTCTCAACCCGAGAAGGCCAGTTAGCCTTCCTTATATACCCTCCTTAGGCTAGGGTTACATGGATCGGGTTGGACCGTCGTTGGGCTTGCTCCATGGGGTTGCGTCGGGTTTCTAGCAATGTAGCCCTTCGTCATCTTCCAAGTCATCCGCCTCGTTGTTGAGTCCATTTAGGGACCTAGTAAAGGAGCAGAATGGATTGCCACCTTTTTCCCTAAAGGTGACCCTGAATTATCGAAACCACGAGAGGAAGTGCATCTTTAAGACAAGGGTTTCTACCAAGTTTTGTAAGAGAATTAAATTCTAGTTTTTGGACCGGGTCGAAATCAAGTTACATAGTTGAACACTTATAAATAAAACTAGGCATGGGTATGAGGACTTATTCTTACAACCATATATTTGCGAACGGGGTCATCATGATATTTCTTTATGCTCTGGAAGTCATCATCAAGATATGCTTGCAACATTATCGAAGTGGGGGATGTGTCCAAATCATGTCTTGACCGGCACGCGTCCTGCATCAAGAGTTAGTTGCCCAACCAATGGCTCTATTCGTCGGGCGGGGTTGCCTCGGTAATTAAGGCAAAACAGAAAGAAAAAACATTAGGCGTTTACCTGTTGTATCCCCAGAGATAGGATTCACGCTATCGTACTAAATCTTTCTGTCACTGGTGTTCAGAATAGCGTTTCATGGTCTCTATGCCCTTAGCATCGTTGTGGCTCGCTCTCTATGATCTTGGGTACCTGTAGGGACAAAGATCGCGAACAAGACAAGAGACAACTACGTAGCAATTTTATTTCACACATACAAGATATTATCATACTTTCATCGACCACTCCAATAAATACATAGGGTTGTAGTTATGCCTCAACCCATGGCCATGACCTTACTGAATTACTCACACATAGCGATCAGATCGCAAGAAGGAATCATTGAAGAACACATCATGAAGATCGATTGATATATGTCTTACAATAGTTGCCAGATGCGATATAGGATTACAAGGTGTGGCTAACTAGGATGAATGTTGTGATGATGGTGATGGAGATGGAAAATGGCGGTGGCTAGGGTTGTTGTGGATGAAGAAGATGGAGGTCTCGGCGATGTTCTGTTGCCCTTCTGGTGCTGGCCCATTTATAAAAGTTGTTGGGGTGGATCAGAGGATGCCGCTGGCATGCCATAAGAGCACTCATACGAGTGTGTGCACTCGCATGAGACACTGTCTTGTGCTCTGGTGGCTTTCTGTGCCTCCCACTTTGTCTCTCCTTATCTCCTCTTTACACATTTCCATATACTAGATGACCCATTGCGCCAATTGGCGCAGAAACCAACTTCATCCTGCAACTTAAGCAAAGTACATGAAACATAAAGTGGAAGTCAAGTGAACTATTTGAAGAGATCAACAAACCAATTGCAACTCGGCAGCTAAATGAACTATTTGAAATATAAAATGAAAACCAAGTGAACTCTTTGAAGAGACCAACTGTAGCTCAAAACATAAGCGAATTGTTTGAATGATTTTTAAACAACTGTATGAAAATAATTAAGTTCATACTTTGTTTCTATTTGCCTTGACAATAAGCGTTACCCATAGTATTCGATAATAAAACTATTTGAAGGGTTTTGTCCTCAACAGTTTGCAAATAATTATGTTCATCCTAACAATCACTGATAGAAACATAATGTGAACGTTGGGCTTTTTTTGCTTGTATTCTATTGCACCAATTGGCGTAGTGACCAACTGCAACCTGCAAAATTAAGTGAACTATTTGAAACATAAAATGGAGATTAAGTGAACTATTTGAAGGATGTTTCTCTTGAATAGTCTGAAAGTGGTTATGTTTCTATTGTTTTGTTTCTGCCCGTACAATTACAAACCACAATTAATGATTATCTTAGAAAGTTTTTTTCTTTGACCTTGTGATCGTAGAACAATTGTTCTACGGTATATTATCATTAATAAAGTAAACATTTACAAGTACAGAGGAATAAATATAAAATCAGCCAATACCAGCTCTAGGGATCATTAAACTAAATCACAAGTTCTGTTCTATCTAGACTCTAAATTTCTCTGCCTTTTTCTACTTAGCTCTGATGTGACAGGCCCACAATCCTTCTTTGAGTTAGTACTTCCAGTTTCCAATATGTACTACAGTAGTTTTGAAAATCTTGTCATTTCTGACACACCATATTCCCCAGCATCCCATGAGTACAATGTCTAGTGCAAGCTCTTTTGGTAGGTTTGACCTAGTGATTTCAAGAGGAACTTAACATACATTAGCCAACAACCGGTATTCTAGGAGAGCTTAGCCAAGGATCTGCAAGACAAAATGTTTCGATGAATAGGAAAGCCCTTCGGTGCCTTCCTAATGCATGAGCATAACATTGACAAAAAATTTCAAATGTGGTAGGATTGCCAGCACAACCGACCACCTATTGAAATATGGTTTCAAAGACTAGGAAAGTACTCCACATATATAAATTGCAATAGGACATTCAAAGAAAAGAACACAATGCCATTTCAAGATTCTAACACAAATGTCAAAAATATTACAAGGTTCAAATTAAAATATTGCAAGACCCAAATTCAAAGATTACAAGATTCAAACTAATAATATAAAAAACTCTTCCAGTTCAATAATTTTGCAAAGGGATCAGCCACTGACAAGTCATGCATGGGCTGGACATCAAGACTTCTAATTAAGTTGGTTCTGTCGTTCCAAAATGCAATTTAGCTTCTGGAGAACTGATAGCCCACAAGTATAGGGGATCACAACAGTTTTCGAGGGTAGAGTATTCAACCCAAATTTATAGATTCGACACGAGGGGAGCCAAAGAATATTTGAAGGTATTAGCAGCTGAGTTGTCAATTCAACCACACCTGCAGATTAATTATCTGCAGCAAAGTGATCAGTAGCAAAGTAGTATGATAGTTTTGATAATAGTGATAGTAGCAATGGTAACGGTAATAATGATAGCAGTAGTTTTGTAGCAAGTGCAATAGTAACAATAGCAGTAGTAACTTAGCAAGAACAATATAAGATAAATTCGTAGGCATGGGATCGGTAATTTGTTGGATGATATTCATCATGTGACAGTCATAACCTAGGGCGATACGGCACTAGCTCCAGTTCATAAATATAATGTAGGCATGTATTCCGTAAATAGTCATACGTGCTTATGGAAAGAACTTGCATGACATCTTTTGTCCTACCCTCCCGTGGCAGTGGGGTCCATATTGGAAACTAAGGGATATTAAGGCCTCCTTTTAATAGAGAACCGGAACAAAGCATTAACACACGGTGAATACATGAACTCCTCAAACTATGGTCATCACCGGGAGTGGTCCCGACTATTGTCACTCTGGGGTTGCCGGATCATAACACATAGTAGGTGACTATAACTTGCAAGATCGGATCTAGAACATGGATATAATGGTGACAACATAAATGGTTCAGACCTGAATTCATGGCACCCGGGCCCAAAGTGACAAGCATTAAGCATGGCAAAGTCATAGCAACATCAATCTCAGAACATAGTGGATACTAGGGATCAAACCCTAACAAAACTAACTCGATTGCATGATGAACCTCATCCAACTCCTCACCGACCAGCGAGCCTACGAAGGAATTACTCACTCCCGGTGGGGAGCACCATGGAATTAGTGATGGAGAAGGGTTGGTGATGATGAAGAACGAAGACCCCCCCTCTCCGGAGCCCCAAACGTACTCCAGATCTGGCCTCCCAATGAAGAACAGGAGGTGACGGCGGCTCCGTCTCGTGGTTCGCGATAATTCTTTCTCCCTCATCTTTTCTGGAAAAATAGGATTTTATAGCGTCGGTTTCAGGGTCTGTGGGGCCATCAGGTGGGGACAACCCACCTGGGCGCGCCTGGGAGGGCAGGCGCGCCCTGGTGGGTTGTGCCCACCCAGGTGCCCTCCTCCGGTGGCTCTTGGCTCCAGAAATTCTCTTTTATTGTATAAAAAATCCTCGCAAAGTTTCGTTCCATTCCGACAACTTTTATTTCTGCACAAAAACAATACCATGGTAGTTCTGTTGAAAACAGCGTCAGTCCGGGGTTAGTTTCATTCAAATCATGCAAATTAGAGTCCAAAACAAGAGGAAAAGCGTTAGGAAAAGTAGATACGTTGGAGACGTATCAAGAACCTTTGTTATTCAGTGATACGTCTCCAATGTATCTATAATTTATGAAGTATTCATGCCATGTTTACAACAATTCTATGTGGTTTTCGTATGATTTGAATGGAACTAATCCAGACTGACGCTATTTTCAGCAGAACTACCGTGGTGTTGTTTTTTGTGCAGAAAAAAAGTTCTCCAAATGTACCGAAACTTTTTGACGATTTTTTGGAATAAAAGAGGCACTAGAAGCTTCGTGGGAGGAACAAAAGGTGAAGGAGGTGGCCGCTAGGCACCAGGGCGCGCCACCCCCCCTCTGGCGCGCTGATACGTCTCCGTCGTATCTACTTTTCCTAACGCTTTTACTCTTGTTTTGGACTCTAATTTGCATGATTTGAGTGAAACTAACCCAGACTGACGTTGTTTTCAGCAGAACTACCATGGTGTTGTTGCAGAAATAAAATTTCTCAGAATGGAACAAAACTTTTTGGAGAATTTTTATACAATAAAAGAAAAATACTGGAGCCAAGAACCACCGGAGGGGGGGGGTCCCTGGGGGAGCACAACCCACCAAGGCGCGTCCCCACCTAGCATGCCCAGGTGGGTTGTGCCCACCTGGTGGCCCCGCAGACCCTATCTCCGACGCTATAAAATCACATTTTGGGAGAAAAAAATCAGGGAGAAAGAATTATCGCATTTCACGAGACGGAGCCGCCGCCACCTCGTGTTATTCATCGGGAGGCTAGATCTAGAGTCCGTTTTGGGCTCCGGAGAGGGGGATCTTTGATCTTTGTCATCACCAACCCTTCTCCATCACCAATTCCACGATGCTCCCCACTGGGAGTGAGTAATTACTTCGTAGGCTCGCTGGTCGGTGAGGAGTTGGATGAGATTCATCATGTAATTGAGTTAGTTTTGTTAGGGCTTGATCCCTAGTATCCATTATGTTCTGAGATTGATGTTGCTATGAGTTTGCCGTGCTTAATGCTTGTCACTTTGGGACCGGGTGCCATGATTTCATATCTGAACCATTTATGTTCTAGATCCGATCTTGCAAGTTATAGTCACCTATTACGTGTTATGATCCGTAAACCCCGGAATGACAGTATTCGGGATACTTTCCGGTGATGACCGTAGTTTGAGGAGTTCATGTATTCATATGTGCTAGTGCTTTGTTCCGGTTCTCTATTAAAAGGAGGCCTTAATATCCCTTACTTTCCTTATGGACCCCGTGAAAGTGCAACAAATCCCCCGGTGGTTTTGGTAATTCATAACAACATATAGCTCACTGAACTATATCCATTCAAGTTGAATATTTCAGAAAGTTCAATGATTGGCATGGCATGGACTAGAGATGTGGACCCCTCAAACTGCTGAGGACAAATATTGGCAAAAGCTCAAGACTCTTCATTTCTATTTTAGTGATCCAAGATCACACTGAGTCCATAGAAAAAACCAATACTATTAAAAGGGGATGAGGTGTTGCTTAATGGTCTACTTGCTCAAAATGCTTAGTGATATGCTCTAAAGCCCTCAACCACTTTCTCAATTCCAAATATGTCCAAAACCTAAAGTCAAACTCGGCCCCACCGATTTGATCTATCCGGCGCCACCGAGTTCCTTTGACATAGCCACTGCCAGAAACCCTAATCAGTTCGGTCTCACCGATAGGGATCTCGGTCTCACCGAGATGGGATTGCAAACTCTTTGTTTCCCTTCATAACATTTCAACCCCACTGAAATGAGCGATCGGTCCCACCGAGTTCGCAATGCAAACTCTCTGTTCCCTTTCGTAACATTTCGGTCGTACCGAAAGGAGCGATCGGTCGCACCGAGTTTGCCTGACCAACTCTCTATTTGCTCATTGCTGAAATCGGTCTCACCGAGTTCATGCAATCGGTCACACCGAGATGAGGTTTTGCCCTAACCCTAGCACATCGGTCCCATCGAGTTGATCATGTCGGTCCCACCGAGAATCCTAATGTTCACATTTTGAACTGAATCGGTCTCACCGAGTTCACCTATTTGGTCTGACCGAGTTGGGTCAAATGTGTGTAACGGTTAGATTTTGTGTGGAGGCTATAAATACCCTTCCACCCCCTTCTCTATTCAAGAGAGAGCCATCAGAATGTGCCTACACTTCCACTACTTATTTTCTGAGAGAGAACCACCTACTCATGTGTTGAGACCAATACATTCCAATCCAACCACAAGAATCTTGATCTCTAGCCTTCCCCAAGTTGCTTTCCACTCAAATCATCTTTCCACCATGGCCAAATCTGTGAGAGAGAGTTGATTGTCGGGGAGACTATCATTTGAAGCAGAAGAGCAAGGAGTTCATCATCAACACACCATCTATTACCTTTTGGAGAGTGGTGTCTCCTAGATTGGTTAGGTGTCACTTGGGAGCCTCCAACAAGATTGTGGAGTTGAACCAAGGAGTTTGTAAGGGCAAGGAGATCGCCTACTTCGTGAAGATCTACCGAAGTGAGGCAAGTCCTTCGTGGGCGATGGCCATGGTGGGATAGACAAGGTTGCTTCTTCATGGACCCTTAGTGGGTGGAGCCCTCCGTGGACTCGCGCAACCGTTACCCTTCGTGGGTTGAAGTCTTCATCAACGTGGACGTACGATAGCACCACCTATCAGAACCATGCCAAAAATCTTCGTGTCTACATTGCGTTTGCCTTCTCCAAACCCTTCCCTTTACCTTCATATGCAATGTTTTACTTTCCGCTGCTACACTCTTAGAATTGCATGTGTAGGTTGATTGCTTGACTTGTGCTAATTTGCTAAAATCTGCCAAGACTTAAAATTGGAAAAGGCTAGATTTTTATTTGGTCAAGTAGTCTAATCACCTCCTGTTGGGGAACGTAGTAATTTCAAAAAATTCTATGCACACGCAAGATCATGGTGATGCATAGCAACGAGAGGGGAGAGTGTTGTCCACGTACCCTCGTAGACTGATAGCGGAAGCGTTTAACACAACGCGGTTGATGTAGTCGTACGTCTTCACGATCCGACCGATCAAGTACCGAACGCACGGCACCTCCGAGTTCAGCACACGTTCAGCTCGATGACGTCCCTCGAACTCTGATCCAGCCGAGTGTTGAGGGAGAGTTTTGTCAGCACGACGACGTGGTGACAATGTTGATGTTCTACCGACGCAGGGCTTCGCCTAAGCACCGCTACGATATTATCGAGGTATAATATGGTGGAGGGGGGCACCGCACACGGCTAAGAGATCAATGATCAATTATGAGTCTATGGGGTGCCCCCTGCCCCCGTATATAAAGGAGCAAGGGGGAGGCCGCCGGCCAAGGACGAGGGCGCGCCAAGGGGGGAGTCCTACTCCCATCGGGAGTAGGACTCCTCCTTTCCTTGTTGGAATAGGAGAAGGGAAGGGAGAAGGAGAAAGAAGGAAGGGGGCGCCCCCCCTCCCTAGTCCAATTCGGACTAGTCCATGGGGAGGGGTGCGGCCACCCTTTGGGGCCTTTCTCTCCTTTCCCGTACGGCCCATTAAGGCCCAATACGAATTCCCGTAACTCTCCGGTACTCCGAAAAATACCCGAATCACTCGGAACCTTTCCGATGTCCGAATATAGTCGTCCAATATATCGATCTTTACGTCTCGACCATTTTGAGACTCCTCGTCAAGTCCCTGATCTCATCCGGGACTTCGAACTCCTTCGGTACATCAAAACATATAAACTCATATATAACTGTCATCGTAACGTAAGCATGCGGACCCTACGGGTTCGAGAACTATGTAGACATGACCGAGACACCTCTCCGGTCAATAACCAATAGCGGAACCTGGATGCTCATATTGGCTCCCACATATTCTACGAAGATCTTTATCGGTCAGATCGCATAACAACATACGTTGTTCCCTTTGTCATCGGTATGTTACTTGCCCGAGATTCGATCGTCGGTATCTCGATACCTAGTTCAATCTCGTTACCGGCAAGTCTCTTTACTCGTTCCGTAATACATCATCCCGCAACTAACTCATTAGTTACAATGGTTGCAAGGCTTATAGTGATGTGCATTACTGAGTGGGCCCAGAGATACCTCTCTGACAATCGGAGTGACAAATCCTAATCTCGAAATACGCCAACCCAACAAGTACCTTTGGAGACACCTGTAGAGCACCTTTATAATCACCCAGTTACGTTGTGACGTTTGGTAGCACACAAAGTGTTCCTCCGGTAAACGGGAGTTGCATAATCTCATAGTCATAGGAAGATGTATAAGTCATGAAGAAAGCAATAGCAACATACTAAACGATCGAGTGCTAAGCTAACGGAATGGGTCAAGTCAATCACATCATTCTCCTAATGATGTGATCCCGTTAATCAAATGACAACTCATGTCTATGGCTAGGAAACATAACCATCTTTGATCAACGAGCTAGTCAAGTAGAGGCATACTAGTGACACTCTGTTTGTCTATGTATTCACACATGTATCAAGTTTCCAGTTAATACAATTCTAGCATGAATAATAAACATTTATCATGATATAAGGAAATAAATAATAACTTTATTATTGCCTCTAGGGCATATTTCCTTCACCTCCCTCTAGACCTACTTTCGATCCTACAAGTGGTATTAGAGCTTTGGTCTCCATTTGCCTTGATTTCCATAGCGTTGGTGATCATAGCCTTGGTTTCACAACCTAGGAGAGTATGGCATCTAGAGTGGGAAATTACCACCATAGAGGTCCTTACTTTGATGGTACTAATTTTGCTAGTTGGAATCATAAGATGAAAATGCATATTCTTGGACCTAACCGCGCCGTTTGGGCTATTGTGTGTATTGGTTTGCAAGGTGAATTCTTCGAAGATGGAAGAGAACCGAATTGTGAAGCAACCACGGAAGAATTGAAGATGTTGCAATACAATGCTCAAGCTTGCGATATCCTCTTCAACGGATTGTGCCCCGAAGAATTCAAAGAAATCAGTCACCTTTAGAATGCAAAGGAAATTTGGGATACTTTGGTTGATATGCACGAAGGTACCGAGTCCGTCAAGGAATCCAAATTGGATGTGCACTGGTACGCATCGGTGCTATACAAACGGTTTTTAACCCCTTTCCGCGACGACATTTGGAACCGTCGCCAAGTGAGTGTGGGCGATAGGGGGTCCTTCCCACACGACCCATAAATCGTCGGGGATAGGCCCTCCTGGGACACAGGCTGGGGCAAAATGAGCTCATGTGCGATCGGGCGAGGCACCGAAACCCAATCATTTCCGTTCGTATGTACATCCCACACTGTGAATCCCAGAAAAACATTTCCGTTCGTATGTATATCACACACAGTCAATCCAAGGAATAGGTTTCCGTTCTTATGTACATCCCACACAGTCAATCAAGGGAAAACGTTTCCGTTCGTATGTATATCACACACAGTCAATCCAAGGAATACGTTTCCATTCTTATGTACATCCCACACAGTCAATCCAGGGAAAACGTTTCCGTTCGTATGTACATCCCACACAGTTTTATGTGTAGGATCATGTGTGAAAGGTGTAACTATCACACACGCTCTGCCTTGGTTAACTGTTTGCTTTTATCAACTACATCACACACGATTTGATGAAGAAAACCGTGTGGCATTGGGCTATCCATCACAAGCGCTTTTACTGCTAGAACCGTTTGCAAAGTTCCATCACACATTTAGCAGGTTTATTAGTTTACAATTAATAATTCCAGTATTACGCAAATTCACATTTCATATCGAACAACTGTTTGCCAATTTCATACCAGGAACATAAATATATTTTAACATCACAATACGATAGCTACATGAAAACAACACATTACAACATATAGCTAGTTCAATTTCATAAGAACAATATTAGAACAATATATTCATTTCCCTAATCGAGGTCATCAAGGCTCGTCTTATCCACCTCTGCTTTCAGATCAGTAAGAACCTGTTTTGCACTGGCCAACTGGGAAAGTGCCTCCTCCTTTGCCAACACCATCTTAGCAAAGTCTGATTTAAAAAATCTAAGCTCATTCTCCACCTTCCTCTTTTTATCCCGCATCTTCAAATATTCTTCAGCGTTGACAACGCTTTCTCTGTTCTCTTCCATACATGCTCCAGTGCTTCGCTAGGCACATCTTCAAAGACTGTGGCCACTCTTGATCAACCCACTCCAAGTAAGAACACTTCCGTTCATCCTATGATATTTAAAACTAGATCAGAAACAATTGTAGGGGAAATGGGTTTATAGCAACATAGAAAATCACTAATGCTTATTTTGAAAAACTGAAGAAACGTGTTAATTATGACATATCTTCTCAAAAAGATCAATGTGCAAATGAATTAATTGCTACTGAGACAAGAACCAAATTCTGGAACATCAGAAGCTATAATTAACTACAACAACGCTATAAGTTCTTACTCATGTACAATAAATAACAAATTGAACATTTTATGAGGAAGGTAAATATAACTGCAACAACATAGCGACAGTGTTTGGATGACAACAAATTGATACTAACAGTTGTGTACATGCACAAATTTAGTAACATAGAACTAATAGCACTAAGGCCGTCCACTATGTATGCCAAAACTGGTGTAAAGACAACTTTTGCTACATCTCGCACTGGTGCCCTGCACTGGCGAGCCGGTGCAGCGGAAAAAAATCAGGGACCTGGACTCCGGAGCACCTAGTTGCTCTGATGCATAGTTCCTTCGTGCCATAAAGATTTAGTATTTTACTGCTTGGCTGCTCGGATGTGTGGACCAAAGTTGGCTGCACAAACTACTAAAGCGGTGACAAATAATTTTCTAATGGCACCGCTGATGAGATGGCAACAATTTTAGATACTAGGTACAAACTGTGACACTGTCTTAGGATGCGTTTGGTTGAAGGTGTGGTATGAATGGGTTGGGACTGTGACAGTGTCTGAATCACATCTAACAAATGATTTGTAACAACGAAAGAGGGTCTAACCTTCTCTGCACATGCCAGAAACTTCCTCCCACTGTCCACAAATTCGAATGCAACTAGCTTCACACATGGAGATTGATGGTGACAACGAGCAGATAGATCTTCAGCCACCCCGCTCCATTCGTTGCCACTGATGGTCCTAGGGAGCTACAAGAGGAAGAAATGACTCAAATCGACTGCATGGTAAAAATTCTTCATTCCAAGTCATAGCCTGAGAGAGAAAAGAGAGGCATACCTGGGTGGTGAAGGAGTTGTCGCCGGAGGAGGAACCGCTGGAGAGGTCTTTGAAGAAGACAATGGCGACCCCGGCGGTAGGATGCGAGACAACGAGAGCGAGGAAGCGGTTTAGTTTAGGAAGGAAGGAAGGAGGAAACAGGGGAAATGTGACTTGTGGTCGGGGAGAAAAGAGGGTGGGGAGGGGGGAGGGGGCGGGGGTAGATATTTTGGCGGTAGGCCAAAATTTTGGAAATGTGGAGGGAAACTTTGCGCGCGGTGCCGCCGGACCATTCACTTTGAACGATTGTGTGCATCACAAACGATTCTTCTGCTTTACGCGCATGGGATGAGTTTGATAATTCAAATTTTGGTGGAATTTTCCCGGGGTACGTCATTGCATAATTTAACATCGCTTGCTAATTTTGGTACACAAAAGAGCGTACTACAGACAGACCACACTTACTGAATCGAGCAATTTTAGTAATTAAGTAGAGCCAATTGACCTAAACATTGCTCTAACAAAAGACCAGCATTAAAAACAAAGCCTAAGTACGCATAATTTTAACAAACCCGCCGCCGCGCCGGCCTATGCATCGCCGATGTGAGATGAGACGTCGATGACTTATCCTGGCGACATGCCGCCGTTGGTGGACTCCGCATCCCCCCTGCTGAAGTCGACCGCATCCTCGTCCTCGTCCTCGGTGCTGCCCTCAAGGTTGTAGTACTCGTAGTAGTGGCTGCGCCAGAGCTCGTGTTGGTACTCCACCGCTGATTCCTCGGCGGACAGACTCTTCTCTACCTCGACATCGGCCATGCGCAACTCCTCCTCCAGGCGCTCCTCGATCTCCGCTGCCTCCTGCATCTCCAACTCCCGCTCGGCGACCTCATGAGGAAGCAGGTGCTCCATGGCCACCGCCGCCTTTTCGGACGTGGGTTGCATGCTGGAGTCCGAGGTGGCCTGGAATATCTTGGCATGTGCATCCTCGATCTTGGCGTGGATGGCCTCGACCCGGGCCAGGGCGACATTGGCACGGACGGCAGCTCGAGCGCTCTCGGCGTTTGCAGCCGCCGTCGTAGCAGCAGCTGCACCCATGTCGACTGCTGTAGCTGCCCTGTCGGCTGCCGCAGATGCCCTCTCGGCGGAAGCAGACGCGCTCAATGCGGATGCGGCGGCACTCTCGGCGTAGGCGGCGGTGCTGGGGGGGCATCGTACGGGCCTTCACAAAGCGTTTCCACGGTGTCATCTTTGCAAGAAGGGGTGCGGGAATGGGGATCGGGATTCGTGGATTCGGGGGTTGCTGGCACTGGAGCAGACGAGCCGGCGAAGCTTAAGGAGGAAGACTTAAATAGACCTAGAAAACAACTGTGTGTGATGTTGTAGATATTTTTTATTAGCTGTGGAAGACGAATTTGGAGTAAAGTGGCAACGGATGGTGTTTTAAATGTACGAGAACATTTGTAGTACTAATACAACTGTTATGTCAAATTTTGGAAAATTTCAGGGGTCATTTGACCATTTAAGACTTTTAAGTAATTTTCTAGCCATTTAATGACCGTAATTGAAATTTGAACTACATGTACATGCAACAGCTAACCATAACGGTTTGAAAATTCATATTTTGTGTACTTGTGTGTGATTTAATTCCATGTGCAGTAAATTGGAAGGAATTTTCAAACATATTGGCCTAACGGCTATACACAATTAAGCATGGAGTTCCATGGCATTTAAATTCCAAAAAAATTAAAAAAATATCAGAAACACATGAAACCTTGGTTGATGTAATGTCATGCCACCAAGATGATATGGTAAAAAAATTGGCATGTGTGACGAAAGATTGGACACACACCCCTCACAAATCGGAGCAACTCACAAGAAGGCTCGTGGTTCCAAGAGAGAACAATGCATGTTCGATGACGAACGGGAGATCGCTTCCTCTTACAGCCTTCAAATTTTTTCAACGTGTAACGTGCACTAATACAACCGTCATGTGAAACTTTGGAAAATTTCAGGGGTCATTTGACCTTTTGAAGACATTTAAGTGATTTTCTAGCCATTTAATGACCGTAATTCAAATTTGACCTACATCTACATGCAACGGCTAACCATAACGGTTTGAAAAATCATATTTGTGTACTTGTGTGCGAGTTAATTCCATGTGCAGTAAATTAGAAGGAATTTTCAAACATATTGGTCTCACGACATGGACACATGCATATGTATGCATGGAGTGCCATGGCATTTTAATTCCAAAAAATTAAAAAATGATCAGAAGAACATTAAACCTTGCTTGATGTAATGTCATGCCACCAAGATGATGTGGTAAAAAAATTGGCATGTTTGACGAAAGTTTGGACACACAGCCCTTACAAACCAGAGCAACTCACTAGAAGGCTCGTGGTTCCGAGAGGGAACAATGCATGTTCGATGACGAACAGGAGATAGCTTCCTCTCACAGCCTTCAAAATTTTTCTACGTGTAACGTGCACTAATACAACTGTCATGTGAAAATTTGGAAAATTTGAGGGGTCATTTGACCTTTTGAAGACATTTAAGTGATTTTCTAGCCATTTCATGACCATAATTCAAATTTGAACTACATCTACATGCAACGGCTAACCATAACGGTTTGAAAAATCATATTTGTGTACTTGTGTGCGAGCTAATTCCATGTGCAGTAAATTAGAAGGAATTTTCAAACATATTGGTCTCACGACATGGGCACATGCATGGAGTGCCATGGCATTTTAATTCCAAAAAATTAAAAATGATCAGAAAAACATGAAACATTGCTTGATGTAATTTCATGCCACCAAGATAATGTGGTAAAAAAATTGGCCTGTTTGATGAAAGTTTGGACACACCCCCATCACAAATCGGAGCAACTCACTAGAAGGTTCGTGGTTCCGAGAGGGAACAATGCATGTTTGATGACGAACGGGAGATAGCTTCCTCTCACGGCCTTCAATTTTTTTCTACATTTAACGTGCACTAATACAACTGTCATGTGAAAATTTGGAAAATTTCAGGGGTCATTTGACCTTTTAAAGACATTTAAGTGAGACGTCTACGCGGTAGAGCCAGTCGCCCCAAAATTCAATCCGTGGTCGTCGTTCCCGATCACCTTCGATCGCCAAGATCATCCAACCAGCATCCACCATGGCAGTTTAGCCGCACTGGTCCTCGACCCAATCATCGACGGATTTCACCTCACATGAGTCCTAATGGACGGTGGTAGCAGCCTCAACTTGCTCTATCAGGACATAGTGCGGAAGATGGGCATTAACCCCTCACGAATCAAACCAACAAAGACTACCTTTAAAGGAGTCATACCAGGCATAGAGGCCCGTTGTACGGGCTCAATAACGCTGGAGGTAGTATTCGGTTCCCCGGATAACTTCCGAAGCGAAGAACTAATCTTCGATATCGTCCCATTTCACAGCGGCTATCATGCCCTGCTCGTACGAACCGTATTCGCTAGATTCAACGCGATACCACATTATGCTTATCTCAAGCTCAAGATGCCCAGTCCACGTGGCGTCATTACAGTAAATGGAAACACAGGACGCTCCCTCCGTACAGAGGAGCACACAGCCGCCCTAGCAGCAGAAATACATAACGACCTTCTCAAGCAGCATCATTATCGGGCTGCCAAGCCCCTGGACACCATCAAGAGGGTCCGGACAACACTGCAGCAGGACAGCTCGGCTCGTCACGAGCCGAATTAGCAATTCGGCCTCCGTCCCAACCCCGATGAGGCAACGACATTACTGCCGCGCGTACATAAACTACGCATTCAAAACCCCATGGGTATGGACGGAGGCATAACTCGTTCGTGATCCGCAGTACGGCTTGACCGACCCTGGGATTCGCCCGCTTTTACTTTTTTATGGGTTTTCTTCTCTTTTCGAGGTCTATACGAACAACCCTCTTTCAGAACACACCAAGGAGGCAAGGAGCTTTGGCGCACAGGGGAACCCCCAGGTGATCTCTAATAAACGATTACCATACTTGTTTTACATACCCACACGCAGCTCGCCCTTGGTTACGGCATGTTAAATAGCCTTACTCGCTCATCGCATTACTTGTACAAAGCACGCCTCGAGGTACTAGTTACATCACAATGGTGAATAAATGGTGGCGTCAGCTCATTACTTCATTTTTTCCCATTTCCTCACCTTAGTATCTATTACTTATTGCACACGTACACCATGGTACGTACCGCTATGCCAGGGGCTTCATTACACCCCGCATCATGGCAATAAAAGCCCGAACACTTTTACAGTACTGTTCGGCACCCCGAACTTATAGCATTATATGCATCAGCTCCGAATCATGTCTTTGGTCAATAGTTGGGTTGCCCGGCTCCTGTGTTTACTACCTTACGTTCTGCTATATCGGCTAGGGTAGTAAAGGGTGTACTACTGTGATTGTGTCCCGGTTATTCCGGACCAGCACCTCAGTAGAGAAAGCCGAAAACTGACTGTCATGATGCGGTGAGAGCCGGTCAGCTGTTCGCGAGGTTCCAAATCGTTGGAGATTTTTCCGCTTCTTGCGAAGAATCGGTTCTTCCGATTAGGCGTGTATAACGCCCCTAATTCGGCCTTCCGAACACCAGGGGCTTCGCCAAGTTTATTAATTGTCAAACTCCTATGGCTAAGTGAGGGCGGTAAAGGCCGCATAGTCTGATTGCCTTGTTCGTTGCGCTAAACACCTCCTTTAAGGACCAGAATGTGGAGTAAAGAGTGTTTAGATTTATCCCGAACACCCCCGTACTATCTACGTGGGGTAGAAGCCGACGACTGGTCAACCCTCGGGTTTAATAAACGACCGCACAGGAGGTAAAATTTAAAATCATAAACATTATACTACATAACATCATTCTTCCATATTACAGAGCAAGGTAATATACATGTTCTCATGGGAATATAACATCGTTCGAACATTGCTCCGCCACAAGGCATGACCCCTCCAGAACACCGTCAAAATAGTGCTCGGGTCGACGATGCTCCTTGCCCTCCGGCGGTCCCTCGGTCATCAGCTTCTTGGCATCTAGCTTCGCCCAATGCGTCTTGACGCGGGCAAAGGCCATACGCACACCTTCAATGCAGACCGACCGCTTCACGGCTTCGAGGCGCGGACAGGCACTCACAAGCCGCTGCACAAGCCCGAAGTAGCTGCTTGGTATAGGATCGGCAGGCCACAGTCGGACTATCAGGTCCTTCATGGCTAGCTCTGCCAACCTGTGCAGCTCGACCAACTGCTTTAGCTGGTCGCTGAAGGGCACCGGATGTTCGGATCCCAGATGTTGGGACCAGAATAGCTTCTCCATAGACATCCCTTCTTCGGCTCTGTAATGCTCGGCAGCATCTGATACACTGTGCGGCAGATCCGTAAACGCCCCTGGAAAATCCAAATTCAGGATAAGTACAAGGAACGTTTCTTCTATATACTTGCTATGCACGGTGGAAGACTTACTCGCTGTAATCTTCTTGGCCGCCTGAATTTCCTGGAGGGCGCTCTGGGCTTCGGCTCGTGCATCCTGCGCGCTTTGGCAGACCTTCGCCAATTCGGACTCTTGCACCTTACAATCGCGCTCCAGGAACTCAAATCTCTCTATCGCGCCCTGGAGCTGTTGCTGCGCCTCGACAACCCGGGCCTCGTGCTTCTCACGCGAGGCGCGTTCCTTGGCCACTTTGTCATCGGCCTCGGCTAGCGCCTTCTTAAGGGTTGCCACCTCGGTCGTGGCCCCTAATAAAGTTTATGACACTTTAGTCTAGTCGGACTATTCATTTTTTTCGAAATATACCCACAGGTTACTGCATACCTTGGCTATCCTCCAGCTGCTTCTTCACGAGGCCGAGCTCCTCCTTGGCCCGCGCCAGTTTCTGCTTCAGTCCGGAGAACTCCGCCGCATGAGCAGTGGCAGCCTGCAGCGATACCTGCTTATTCACATGGACAACTCATGTTAGACTCATGCGATATTTATTCTTGATCCTCTGTTCGGCTTTTCTTCCCGAACACCAAACATAGCATCAGGGGCTACTGTCTATACTGTGATAGTTTTCCTACAACCACATTATTTACCTCAAAGCCCGTTAGAAGGCTAGTGCAGGCTTTGGTCAGTACGCTTTTGGCGAACTGAACCTTTTCTATTACCGTGTCCATAAGGACACGATGTTCATCTACGATAGAGGCGCCTCATAGCGCCTCCAGCAGATTATCCGGTGCCTCTGGCTGGACAGAGGTCACCGGTGGAACAGGCACGTTCCCTCCTTGTGGAGAGTGCAGTTCGCTGGACCCTGGAGCCGTGTGGATCTTCGGAATGGTATCCGGGTGAGGCTCGAAGGGAACTCGAGCCCCGTCACCAGTCCTCGCGGGAACTTTTTCCCCCATGTGTTCGGCGACTGAAGAATCGTCCTGGGGCGCCACCCCGATGATCTCCGGAAGCTCCTCCCAGTTGGGGAAGGTATTTTGCGACACCACCTCGTCATCACCCTTGGGGGAGACGGAATGAGCAGGTGGCGGAGACATGCTAGCCATCTCCTTTGAGTCTAGCGATTCCTCTGTCGAGGATCGCGGGGAGCCATCGCATGCCGAACTGTAATAACATGGTTTAAGGTATATCAATATCACAGACCAGAAAGGATAGATGTTTTCGGATTCTGGTAATTACGAGGTGGCCTAAGGCATGGTCTGACGAGGTCGCTCCAGACTGCTATCAACATCCCACACGGAGTTATCCGCGAGGGAGCCTCTAACCCTCTTGGGCGTTTTCACCCCCGGACTTGTTGGGGCCGCTCTCTTCCTCCTCCCCACTTCGGGTGGGGAGTCATTTTCTTCTTCCTCTTCATCGTCGTCGTCAGCGGACTAGGAGGAAGTCTCGCTCCTGGACGTCACATCCGGAGTGCTTTTGCAGCGAGGGCCCTTCTTGGCCCGTTGGGCCGCCTTCTTAATCGTCTTCTCTGGTACCTCATAAGGCGCAGGGAACAACATTTTCTCCAGTAATGGAAATTCTTGGTCCTCGAGCAGCGGAGCCGGATAGTTGATCTCCTCTGCCACCTTGATCCAGGCCTGAAAACAGGGGAAGGAAGCTTAAATTTTCTCTCAAGACATGCTAAGTAGGGGGTAGTGCCTGAAAACATTAAAGGAACTGACCGGGTTGGGCTGGCGTTTTAAGCTAAGGCCGCGATCTTCGGTCGTAGGTGGTGGCGTCTCGCCGGCCTTGAAGAGCACTCTCCAGATTTCTTCGTGCGTCGTGCCGAAGAGCTCTAGTAGCGTCTGGTGCTTGGCCGGATCGAACTCCCACAGATAACAAGTCTGGCGTTGGCACGGAAGGACTCGACGAACAAGCATGACCTGGTTCATGTTGACGAGCTTGATTTTCCTGTCTATCATGTTCTGGATGCACGTCTGGAGCCCAGTCAGCTCGTCCGAAGGACCCCAGGTTAGGCCCCTCTCTTGCTAGGAGGTGAGCCGCATCGGGATTCCGGATCGGAATTCGGGGGCCGCCGCCCAGTCAGCATTGCGCGGCTCGGTGATGTAGAACCACCCCGATTGCCACCCCTTCACCGTCTCCGCAAATGAGCCTTCGGGCCAGG
Source organism: Triticum aestivum (assembly GCF_018294505.1). NCBI lineage: Eukaryota > Viridiplantae > Streptophyta > Magnoliopsida > Poales > Poaceae > Triticum > Triticum aestivum. Next base: position 278,604,224 of record NC_057802.1, read on the forward strand.
TGACGTTGGGCATCTTGCCCACCATAGCGACTCCGCACTCTGCTTGTTGACCGCTCACTACTTTCGGCCTCACATTGAAGGTCTTCAGCCACAGGCCGAAGTGAGGCGGGATGCGGAGAAAAGCCTCGCAAACGACGATAAATGCAGAAATGTTGAGGATAAAGTTGGGGGCTAGGTCATGAAAATCTAGCCCATAGTAAAACATCAACCCACGGACGAATGGATGAAGAGGGAACCCCAGCCCGCGGACGAAATGTGTAAGAAACACAACCCTCTCGTGAGGCTCGGGAGTAGGGACGATCTGTCCCTTGGCCGGGAGTCGATGAGCGATCTCCTTGGCCAGATATCCGGCCTCCCGGAGCTCCTTGATGTCCTTCTTCTTAACGGAAGATGCCATCCACTTACCTCCAGCTCCGGATCCGGACATCTTTGGAGTGCTTTCTCGAACAAGGGAAAAGCTAAAGCTTGGGCGCTGGAGCTCAGGGACAGAAGGGCTGAGGAGGAACCGAGGTGTGGGTAAAGAAAGGGGATCCTTACCCCCTTATAAAGGCCATGAATGTCAAGCGCCTTCCCACTCGCCTTAAACTCACCTATTCCCAAGGGTCGTGCAAACGACACGGTTGGGTTACCCATGCCCACATTGATGAGAATCCCATAATAAGGGGACACGATCTCTACTTCGACAAGACGTGCCAATAGCAACCGCGTCTTGAAACGTGGGATGGCAGAAGAAAAACGGTTCGGAATTATGACCGGACGGACGTAATGTTACGTTGCAGAAAGCTGTCAGCAGATGGAACTCGTGTAAAATATATATATTCTCTCTGCAGTTGTATGGTGTGTGTAACGGGTCCGGACACAATCATCACATCCGAAGACTATCTTGGAGTTCGGAAGAAGGGAAACCCGCCTTGCAATGCCGAAGACAATCTGCGCGCCGGACTCCTCGTCATTGAAGCCAGGTTCAGGGGCTACTGAGGGAGTCCTGGACTAAGGGGTCCTCGGGCGTCCGACCCGTTATCCATGGGCCGGACTGATGGGCTCTGAAGATATGAAGGCCGAAGACTATATCCGTGTCCGGATTGGACTCTCCTTGGCGTGGAAGGCAAGCTAGGCGACCGACTATGAAGATTCCCTCTTATGTAACCGACCCCATGTAACCCTAGATCTCTCCGGTGTCTATATAAACCGGAGAGCGTAGTCCGGATAGAGACTCATGACCATATTCATATAGGCTAGACTTCTAGGGTTTAGCCATTACGATCTCGTGGTAGATCAACTCTTGTAACACTCATATTCATCAAGATCAATCAAGCAGGAAGTAGGGTATTACCTCCATAGAGAGGGCCCGAACCTAGGTAAACATCGTGTCCCCCGTCTCCTGTTACCATCGATCCTAGACGCACAGTTCGGGACCCCCTACCCGAGATCCGCCGGTTTTGACACCGACACCGATTGCCTGTCAAAGCGTGCTGCATTCAAGCTACCTGTGGAACCATGTACTTTTTTGCTTCGGTTAACTCAACCATCCGTCGAACCATCAACAGAGCAGAACAAACAGAGGAAATCAGGCCCCGGCAAGTACTTTCCCGCTGAGCCCCCGGGGGCCGACGGCAAGGGTGTTGCCGTGGATTCTGAGCCTGCCGAGGAGCGACTGACTCCGGCAGGCCGTCAAGCCCTGGCCGTAGAGACGATCGCTCCCATGGCAGAAGAAATGCCTTTGGTCCTTGCCATCGAGCCCCAGGCTCCGGCATGGGCACAGCATACCGTCCAATTCCTCCAAACAGGGGAGCTTCCTGGGGAGCAGGAAGAAGCGGCGAAAGTAGCTCGTCGGTCTGCTATGTATCAGTTCATCGATGACGTCCTATACAGGAAGAGATCGAACGGTGTGAAATTGAAGTGCATTCCCCGGGAGGAAGGACTGGAGCTGTTGGCAGAGATACACGGAGGCATATGTGGCTCCCACATAGGGTCGAGGGCCCTTGCCGGCAAGGCGTTCCGGTAGGGTTTCTTCTGGCCCACTGCCCTCCAGGATGCAACGGCACTAGTAACCAAGTGTGAAGCGTGTCAGTTCCATTCGAAGAAGCTTCATCAACCAGCTCAAGCCCTTCGAACAATTCCTCTTTCCTGGCCATTCTCGGTCTGGGGGCTCGACATCCTGGGCCCTTTCCCCCACGCTGTCGGGGGCTTTGAGTACTTGTACATTGCGATCGACAAGTTCACAAAGTGGCCGGAGCTAGAAGCAGTGAGGAAGGTGACATCACAGCCAGCCGTCAAGTTCTTCAAGGGGCTAGTTTGCCATTTTGGTGTACCAAACAGAGTCATCACCGACAACGGCACGTAGTTCACAAGCCACACCTTCATGCAATACATCCAAGACCTCGGCAGCAAGGTCTGTTTTGCTTCCGTGGCACACCCACGGAGCAACGGCCAGGCGGAGAGGGCAAATGCTGAAGTGTTGCGAGGCCTAAGGACAAAGACTTTTGACAGGCTGCACAAGAGCGGAAGGCGCTCGATTGATGAGTTGCCGGCGGTTCTTTGGTCGATCAGGACGACGCCAAATCGAGCCACCGACCAAACACCCTTTGCCCTGGTATACGGGGCAGAAGCAGTTCTCCCCACGGAACTCATATATGGGTCACCTCGAGTGCTCGCTTATAACAAGATTGAGCAAGAGCAATTGCGGCAAGATGACACAACGCTCCTTGAGGAAGATCGTCTTCGGGCGGCTGTGAGAGCAGCACGCTACCAGCAAGCCTTGCGCCGCTAAAATAGCCACACGGTTCATGCCCGAAGCTTTGAGGAAGGCAACCTTGTTCTTCGGCGCGTTCAATCGGCCAAGAATTCCAACAAGTTGACGCCGAAGTGGGAAGGCCCTTATCGGGTAATACGAGTCACCAGGCCCGGCGCAGTTCTCCTGGAGACCGAAGATGCTATTCCAGTGAGCAACTCCTGGAACATTCAACATCTTCGCAAGTTTTACCCATAAGGCGCGGTTGTCGGCCCACCGGCAAGCCACCTTTTGTACAAGCTTTGCCGGCAAGGCATGTAACCCTCTGTACAAAGCTAGGCGCAGACCCTGAGCATAAATAAATGAAGCGTTGGCGCCCTAAGTTATAGCATGCATGCTAGGTTAAGTCTCTCCCTCGGTTAGGGTTGATAGTGCTTAGCGGCGACTAACCCCTAGCCTAGAGGTCGAGTGTGTGTCTTTCTGTCCTCTTTGGTTCGCAGGGCACGTGGACACTTCTGCTGAGCCACTTGGAAGAAAGAGAACGAACCGGCGCTCCGGCCCCGGCAAGCCAAGACTGCCGGGGGCTGAAGACACAAGGATCCAACCACGGCAAGCCAAGGTTGCCGGGGGTTGCGGATTCAGATAAGTCTTTCATCGCCTGTTATGCATTTCCGTATGGAACTGGGACATGTGAAACCTCGTTTATATTCTTAAACCACCGTGCTCCCCTTTTCCTCTACCCGAGAGCTATCCCCTGGGTCAGAACTTGGTCGTAGCCGCGATGGCAAGAAAATGAACGAGGGACCTAACTCTACTTCGCCCTGCCTCCACGAAGAGCGTGAGAATGGTCGACTAAAGTGGGGGGACGGCAAGGCATGTTGCTGGGCAACAATGTTTATATTAAAAATAACAAGGATTCATTCCTTGGCATGGGCCTCGCTCACGCACAAAGAACCCGGCAAGCACCCTTTTTCATTAAAAACGTCTCATACAGGTACAGTTCATACGGAATAAAAACATGAGAAAGGGGATTACAAGTTTTAAATCTAACAAGTGCCCGCAGGCTTACAAACTAAAAAAAGATAAGATGCCCGTAATCCCTTTCTTGTCTCTCTCCTCAGAAGATGGAACAAGGTAGCAGGAGGGCGAAAGGAGCGCCTAGGCAAGGTGCGAGAAGCAGAAGGCACCAAGAGAGCATCCCGGTGCCAGGAGAGGAGCTGGAAGATGAGGCAGCGGCTCGACAATACACGACGAAGGCGTCGGTGCCCGCGTACTCCGACTTGACGGCCACCGCCCGCCTTCTTCGCCTTCTTCGGCCCTCCTATGCCAGCCGCCCAAGGAGGCGATGGGGAACGCGCCGATGGAGAGCTTGACGAGGAAGGCCCTCGGCAGGGCGCGTGTCCGAGGGAGGGGCGACGCGGTCAGTCGGAGTCGGGGTCGGCGTCCCGCCGCTCGACGCCCTCGTCGTCGCTGTCGCTATCCTCCTCGTCACTCCCGCTCGAGGAGGAATCTTCATCGTCGGAGGAGCTCTCCACGCAACACTTCAGGCGAGTTCCAAGATCTCCAAAGACCTTGACAGAGAGCAGGTCATTCTCCATTAACTTGAAGTAGAGGACGAGCCTTGCCGTCAGGCTGTGGATGCGAGCAAACGTCTTCCACCCGCGACGAAGGTACATGACGTGAGGAGCGGGGAAGTCGACGTCGACCCGCGTGCCGCCATTCTCGTAGCCCCTCGTGTGCAACTTGAGGGTCTGGGGCAGATTGAGCTCCATCTCCCAAGAAAATGGGGTAGGGAGACGAAGACGACGACGCGGTGGCCGGCGCAGCCGGACGAAGAATTCACGGGGCTGGTCCCCGACGTGGCCCTCCATCGGGGGAGGCATCACCGCCGGAGGCGGGGCTGGTGTGCCGCCCCGTCCACCTCTTCCCCGAGCGCCACGGTGACCTCGGCCTCGCCCCCTCCCACTTCCTCTCGTGGCTGGCTCCGCCACCGCGAGCTCTTGGGAAGGAGGGGCGCGCTGTCGAGCAGCAACCCTCGCCGCCACCGTTGAAGGGCCGGTGCCTCCTCTCGCCATGGCAGACGGAAGAAAGGAGCCGAAGTGAATGGGGACGGATGATGAAAGGATGTGGGATGCCGCCCCCCTCCGCCTTCTTATAAAGGGGTGGGGTCGGGGCTCGGCCGCCCCGCTTGGCCAATCCGGCCATCGGGGGCGGAGGGAATCGAGACCGACCCGCTGCCCCAATCAGCGACGGCCCGGTTTCCCACCTCCACCGCCTGCCACCTACATGGGGGACACGTGGCGAGCAAGCAAAATTGAGGGGACGGGTGAGGCGACCGTTCCCCACCTCGTGATCATGGGGCACGGACGCCTTGAAGGCCACGACCCGAGTCCGCCCGAGTAAATGAGCCGCGCCTCTGCGCCTCCCTCTTTTTTAGGGAAGGCGCGAGCCGCCTCTTTACCATGATGTGACGCATGTGTGCGGGAACCGCCCCACGCATGACCCCCACTTCATGCACGACCCTCCATGTCGCGCGTTCAACGCGGGTCGTGGGGAAGCGCAGCGGACGAAAAGTTACTGCGGTAAAATCCGCCCCACCTGCCCGCGCACCGTTCTGGGCCTAGCCCAACAACGCGTCGCGCTTATGTGTGGCCTAGGCCCGGGGGCTCCTGTCGGTGTACAAAAGTAGGGGCTCTCCTTTTGACCCCTTTACTTGTGCACGGGCAGTCAGAGCCGCACCCGCGGCCACACTTAACAAAGCAGAGGAGGGAAGCCGGAGGGAAACCGAAGCACAAGGAGAACAAAGCAACGACGAGACCAGAAGCATAAAAGAGCAAAGGGGCGAGGTGGACTCCCCCGGCAAGACCCTTGCCGGGGCGGCCTCCGCGGCCTCGGCAAGAGCCTTGCCGGGGCAGCTTGCCCAACACCAGCAGAGCGAGACACCCTTGAGCCCAAGGGTTCCAAACGCCGCCAACAACTACATTGGACCCAGGGCTCGGGAGGCACCTCTGTGGTGGCATGTAGATCTTTGTCAAGATCATGAATACATGAGATCAGATGAGGACTAGAAGACGACGACCCTCGGCGGGATTCTAGCCGAGGAAATCCACAAGACCCCTGGCAAGCGCCTTGCCGGGGACGACCGCAGCGCCACGGCAAGACCCTTGCCGAGGGCATCAGCAGGGCCACAGCCAGGACCACACCAGCCAAGACTCCACCGCCATCCCCAAGCAGCAGCTAGCTCAACCAGCTGGGCAGGCACCTGCGTGGCGACGGGCGGCCTCTACACCGACTCAGTAAGCACCTGCGTGGTGGCATGCAGATCTTCGTGGAGGCCCTGTCACCATGACACCTCAGCAGCCTGCCTGCCTACATGGCGCTGCACACATCGCTGGCCTGGGCGCGTGTCGAAACGAGGCAGAGCAGCGACGGACGGGACGGGCCTCGTTCCCATCCCCGATAAAGCTAATGGACACCTAAGTAGCGCATTTAATGCGCTTTGTCCCGTAATGCCGGGCGATAAGCTCGCGCACTGTAGACCTTTCCACCTCCTGTGTGCCACTATGGCAACCCCTTTTTCCTATAAAAGGAGGCCCGAGGCGACCAGGAGAAGGATTCGGCTCTTTGGAACTAAACAACCACCGTAGCTTGTTCGAGAGCTCAAGAACACTCTGAAATACACACCAAAGTAGGACTAGGGTATTACGCATCCTCGCGGCCCGAACCTGGGTAAACGATCTTTGCGCTAGCTCCTAAACCTGCTCTTCTCACAACCCCGCGCCCGCCAACCGTAGAAGGGATTCCAGTGATCCCATAGGTATCGTTTCCCCGACAGATGGGGTCTAGCATGGCAGACGGGTTACACAGAAAACTCATGTGCGATAGGGCACAAATCACACACAGTTCATATGTTGGCCCTTGTGCCTTACATACTGTTTCCCAATCTGTTCGTTACGACAGACCGTATGGTTTCACTGCGTCATTAGAAACGCTTAATCACCGATACCACACATGCGAAAGAATTTAGTGTGTGCTGCATCGCACACGATTACATTCTGGAAGGCCTCTGGATCACTTTTCCATATCCCCGACGGTTTCTGGGTCGTGTGGGAAGGACCCCCTATCGCACACACTCACTTGGCGACGGTTCCGAAGGCCGTCGTGGAAAGGGGTAAAAAACCGTTTGTTTAGGACCGACGCGCACCAGTGTTTGCTGTCAGCTAGCTAGCGGCAAAGAACGTCTTTGCCATCAGCTTAAAGAAAACTAACGACAAAAATGAGCTGATGGCAAAGGTCATGTTTTCCATCGGCCAGCTCTTTGCCGTCCGCTAGCAAACGACAAAGAGTGAGGGTGGCCCACTAGCGAGAACCACCTAACGGACACTTTCCTTGCCGTCCGCTAGTAGACGGCAAAGAAGTGGCCAAACTAATGTCTGTTTGCTAGGCTCTTTGCCGTCTGCTAGGAGACGGCAAATAACCGTGCCCTAACTAAAATGCCAACAACACTCGCCCGCGCCCCATCTCTGTGTCCCCCCCCCTCTCTCTCTCTCTCCGCCCGCGCCCGAGCCGCCGACGCCACGCGCCACCCCGCCCCCGTGCCGCCGTCACCCCGCCGCGCCGGCGACCCCCTCCTCTGCCCCGCGCCATCCCTGTCGCCGCGCCGCGTAGCCCCGCCCCGCCCCCGTGCCCGAGCTGCCGCTGTCCCACGCCACTGTCGTCGTCGTGGCACCCCCTCCTCCACCCCGGCGGCCCCCGGTGCCCCTCTCCTCCACCATCGCGGCCGCCCCGCCGCTCCGGCACCCCCTCCTCCAGCCGGCCGCCCTGACGCCCCTCTCCTCCACCACCGCGTCCGCCTTGCCAGTCTGGCGCCCCTCCTCCACCTGGCCGCCCCGGCGCCCCAAGACAAGTTCTTCGAGAACGTGATCAACCCATATTTGCGGGAGGTGATGCAGCACCCTCAGGCTATCCAGATGCATGAGGGGGTGCTCCACATCTGCGATGTGCAAGGTCCCAAAGGGACGGGAACCGTGGAGGCCAGGCTTGAAGCTATGGAGCAGGAGGTCTTCCGGTGCAAGGGGATGGTGGAGCGTGGACTCAATGCCAATCACCTCATAATCACGGACTACACCCGTGATCTCAAGGTGGATGGCAAGTCCATGAAGGACATCATCTTCACCTTCAACGAGCACATCAACTTCCTCCAAAGCCAGATCTACGATCTCCAAAACCAAGTCTTTGAATATGGTATGAGTTTGGCTGCGAGTTGCAGGACCCGTGAGACACACTCCTCCTCTTATGATAGTGAGCCTCTGCCATGGAAACCCGAGGATAAGATTGCCTCCACTTCATCACCACCACCTCCTTCTTCATCACCAAAGGAAACTTGAGTATCGGGTATGGGCACTCCCCTTGGCTTGTGCCAAGCTTGGGGGAGGTGCCCCGATATCGTATCACCTCCACTATCTTTTGCCTTTACTTATCTTAGTTTGATCCATAGTTATCTTTTGCTTTAGATGAATAAAAGTTTAGTTCGATCCTTTCTTTTCGAGAGTTTGCTTAGTGATCTATCCTTGTAATCGTGTGCGAGATATATAATAAAGTTTAGTTTGAGTTTTCTTTTCTTTACTTCCATGTTCAATAAAAAGAAAGGAAATAAATGAAAAAGATCATATGCTAATCTTATGGTAAGTAATGACATCACATAAGTAAGAGTATAAGTAGGAAATTTTATTGGAGATTTACAAACATAGCATTGGTCAATGATGCAATTCATGAAAGAATTAATAAGGGAAGAGAAGATTTACATGCAAATACACTATCTTGGACATCTTTTGTGATTGTGAGCCCCCATCAAAATATTGTATGCCAAAATTGTTGATGTTGGACAAGGAAGACAACGTAATGATTTATGTTTGTTCATATTCACATACAAGTTATATTGTCATAGATCCTTTAACATGTGGTGCTTGCCCCTTATCTTTGCTAGCCAAAAATTCCGCACTAAGTAGAGATACTACGTGTGCATCAAAAAACCCTCAAACCCAAATCTTGTTTTGAGAGTCCACCATACCTATCTATGGTTTGAGTAAGATCCTTCAAGTAAGTTGTCATTGGTGCAATAAGGCAATAAAAATTGCTTCTAAAAGTGTTAGATCATTTAGTGTAAGAGAATACTGAGCGTTGTATGAACTTGTGATGGCAAAGAATAAAAGCGACAGACTGCATAATAAAGGTTACTATCATAAGGGGCAATATAACGTGACGTTCTTTTGCACTAAGGGATTGAGCATAAAAACAAAAAAGCGCATGGCAACCTCTGCTTCCCTCTGCGAAAGGCCTATCTTTTACTTTTATGTATTTACTTTTATGCAAGAGTCAAATTTTTTTCTCTCTATTCCTTTTTATTTTCTCTTTTGGCAAGCATCATGTGGTGAGGAAAGATCTAGGCACATATATCAAGTTGGATATGGGTGACATGAGTTATTATTGTTGACATCACCCTTGAGGTGAATACGTTGGGAGGCGAAACTATAAGCCCCTATATTTCTATGTGTCCGGTTGAAACATTTTGCTCATGTTTATGCGGTGAGTGTTAGCAATCATAGAAGACTATATGATGGTTGAGTATGTGGACTTGCCAAAAAGGCTCCGATCACGTGACCCTTCCTGAAAAGATGATGAATTGTAGCTGCAAAGTTGACTGAGAACATCGTTTGTTGGTTTTCAATAGAGTTTATGCTTTATACTTTGATGTTGTGATGAATTGTTACTTATTCATGAGAAGTCTATGATGGAAGTTTTATGATAAAAGTTCTGTGATAAAGTATTATGTTAAAGTTTGTTGCTGTTATAATAATATACATGATGCTTCTATGTCTGTATTTTGTTTTTATCGACACCTCTCTCTCTAAGCATGTGGACATGTTTTTCGATTTCAGTTTTTCGCTTGAGGACAAGCGAGGTCTAAGCTTGGGGGAGTTGATACGTCCATTTTGCATCATGTTTTCCTACTGTTATTTATGTTGTTTTATGCATAATAATGCCTTTTGGAGTAATTCTAATGCCTTTTCTCTCATAATATGCAAGGTACACACAAAGAGGGAGAATACCGGCTACTGGAATTCTGGACCTGAAAAAGCTATGTTAGGCTACCTATTCTGCACAACTCCAAATGAGCTGGAACTTCACGGATATTTTCTATGGAATATATAAGAAATATTGGAGCCAATAAGTACCAGCAGAGGGGGCCCACCAGGTGGGCACAACCCACCTGGGCGTGCTAGGGAGCCCAGGCATGCCCTAGTGGGTTGTGCCCTCCTCGGCCCACCTCCGGTGCCCCTCTTATGGTATATCAGTCATTCTGACCTTGAAAAAAATAAGGAGAGGACTTTCGGGATGAAGCGCCGCCATCTCGAGGCGGAGCTTGGGCAGGAGCACTTTTGCCCTCCGGCGGAGCGATTCCGCCGGGGGAACTTCCCTCCCGGAGGGGGAAATCATCGTCATCATCATCACCAAAATTCTTCCATCTTGGGAAGGGCAATCTCCATCAAAATCTTCAACAACACCATCTCCTCTCAAACCCTAGTTCATCTCCTGTGTTCAATCTTTGTACCGAAACTATATATTGGTGCTTGTGGGTGACTAGTAGTGTTGATTACATCTTGGAGTTGATTACTATATGGTTTATTCGGTGGAAGATTATATGTTCAGATCCATTCTGCTAGTTAATACCCCTCTAATCTTGAGCATGATTACCATTGTGAGCAGTTACGTTTGTTCTTGAGGTCACAGGAGAAATCTTGTTGCAAGTAATCATGTGAACTTGATATGTGTTCGATATTTTGATGGTATGTATGTTGTGATTCCCTTAGTGATGTCATGTGAACGTCGATTACATGACACTTCACCATATTTGGGCCTAAGGGAATGCATTGTGCAGTAGTTATTAGATGATGGGTTGCGAGAGTGACAGAATTTTAAACCCTAGGTTATGCGCTATTACGTAAGGGACGGATTTGGATCCAAAAATTTAATGCTATGGTTAGAATTTATTCTTAATACTTTTCTCGTAGTTGCGGATGCTTGCGAGGGGGTTAATCATAAGTAGGAGGTTTGTTCAAGTAAGAACAGCACTTAAGCACCGGTCCACCTACATATCAAATCATCAAAGTTGTGAACACAAATCAAACCAACATGATGAAAGTGACTATATGAAATTCCTGTGTACCCTCAAGAACGCTTTGCTTATCATAAGAGACCGTTTTGGCCTGTCCTTTGCCTCAAAAGTATTGGGCTACCTTGCTGCACTTTTGTTACCGTTACTGTTACTTGCTCGTTACAAATTATCTTGTTACCAAACTACTCGTTACTTGTAATTTCAGTGCTTGCAGATAATACCTTGCTGAAAACCACTTGTCATTTCCTTCTGCTCCTCGTTGGGTTCGACACTCTTACTTATCGAAAGGACTATGATTGATCCCATATACTTGCGGGTCATCATTGAACAAGCTGAGAAATTATTGAATAACATATTAAAAATTATGATGATTGGACTCTTCCCGAACCACCGCCTAAACCCACTCCGAAGAAGAGGGGTATCTTATATCTCAGTCCTGAAGATATGTAAGAGGCAAAGAAATGTATGAAAGAAAAAGGCATTAAAGCTGAAGATGTCAAAAATTTACATCCTATTGAAGAAATACATGGACTTGATACACCACACCCAAGGTGGTAGAGGTAAACTCTTTAATGAAATTTGATGAAAAGGACAATCCTTATAATATTCATCCTAGTCGGTGCCTTTATGAGTTTGATAACTACATTAGAAAACAAGACCACTTCAATGAAAATGTTATGAAACAATTGAAATATAACTCTGATATGATTGCTCGCTTGAGTGACTTGTTATTTAGAATCTCTAATGATGTTAGAGGTGTAGGAAAACATGCCTCTATGTTTCATACTCAGTTAGATCAAGTTGCTAAATCTCAAAGAGAATTGCTTGATGAAATGAACAACAATATCAATGATCATGTTGCTAGAGTAATGACTAGAGGAGGTAGAATGACTCAGGAACCACTTTATCCTGAGGGACACCCTAAAAGAATTGAACAAGACTCTCAAAGAATTAACACTGATGCATCTAATCTTTCAAAAAATAAAAAAGAAGAAGAAAAATGATAGGACTTTGCATACCTCTAGTGAACCTGAAGTAGAAAATCCTCCTGAAGATAATAATGATGTTTCTATCTCTGATGCTGAAACTCAATCTGGTAATGAAAATTCATCTAGTGATAATGAAAAAGATAATGACGACGTTCATGAAGACACTCAACCAAACAATGATAAAGAACCAGATAATGATGTTGAGATAGAACCTGCTGTTGATCTTGATAACCCACAACCTAAACTTAAAAGATATGATAAAAGAGACTTTGTGGCAAGAAAACATGGTAAAGAAAGAGAACCATGGGTTCAAAAACCCATGCCCTTTCCACCTAAATCAACTAAGAAGAAAGATGATGAAGAATTTGAACGCTTTGCTGAAATGCTTAGGCCGATCTTTTTGCGCACTCGCTTGACTGATATTTTAAAGATGGCATCTTATGCAAAATACATGAAAGACATCATCTCTAACAAAAGAAAGATACCAGAAGCTGAAATCTCCACAATGCTTGCTAATTACTCTTTGAAGGATGGAGTACCTAAAAAACTTGGAGATCCGGGAATACCAACTATACCTTGCTCTATCAAAAGAAATTATGTTAAAACTGATTTGTGTGATCTAGGAGCTGGTGTTAGTGTTATGCCTTTCTCTTTATATAAAAGACTTGACTTGAATAAACTCACACCTACTGAAATATCTTTGCAAATGGGTGATAAATCAACTGCCATACCTATCGGTATTTGTGAGGATGTGCCTGTTGTTGTTGCAAATGTTTCTATCTTAACTGACTTTGTTATACTTGAGATGCCCGAGGACAGCAACATGTCAATTATCCTTGGTAGACCCTTTTTGAACACAGCAAGGGCTGTTATTGATTGCAATAAAAGCAAGGTTACTTTTCATATCAATGTTATGAGCATACGATGCACTTTCCAAAGAAACAATTCCAAGTGAATGGTATTAATGTTATTGAAAAATCTCCTACAATCACTATTGGAAGTTTTCAACTACCTCTACCTACTGTCAAAAAGAAATATGACATACTTATTGTTGGGTACATGCATATCCCCGTTGAGGTAACTTGGTATTTTACGAAAGTTCTTCGGTTTCATGCTAATCGAAGGTGGTTGTTAATAAGACTTGATCAACCTTATTAATGGATCATCTTTGAGAGGTATGAAGCTGATGAATTTAGTAAGCACTACCTTATGTCCTTACCTTTTGTTTTCTGTTTTTCTTAGTTAAATAAAATAAAATGCCATGTTTACCCTGCTTTCTGGATTTTTCATGCAATAAAAATGACCCAAAAATAAAAGTGCTCAGAATGCCCGGAAAATTTAATATGATTTTTTCTGAATAGTTCTAAGTATTTAGTGCAAATAACATTAGAGGGGGGGTGCACGAGGTGGGCACAACTCACCTGGGCGCGCCAGCAGACTGATATGTCTCCAACGTATCTATTATTTTTGATTGTTCCATGCTGTTATATTATCATTCTTGGATGTTTTACAATCATTTTATATCATTTTTGGTACTAACCTATTGACATAGTGCCCAGTGCGAGTTGTTGTTTTCTGCATGTTTTTTACATCGCAGGAAATCAATACCAAACAGAGTCCAAACGCCGCGAAACTTTTTGTGGATTTTTTTGGACTAGAAGACATCCAGTGGGCCGGAGAAGCACCTGGGGGGTGCCCCAAGGGGGCAAAACCCACCAGGGCACGCCTGGAGGCCCAGGCGCGCCCAGGCGGGTTGTGCCCACCTCGGTGGCCTCACGCACCGCCTCTTTGCTCTATAAATACCCCAATATTCCAGAAACCCTAGGGGAGTCGACGAAAATCAATTCCGGCCACCGCAAGTTCCAGAACCACCAGATCCAATCTAGACACCATCACGGAGGGGTTCGTCATGCCCATTGGTGCCTCTCCGATGATGCGTGAGTAGTTCTTTGTAGACCTACGGGTCCGTAGTTAGTAGCTAGATGGCTTCCTCTCTCTCTTTTGATTCTCAATACAATGGTCTCTTGGAGATCCATATGATGTAACTCTTTTTGCGGTGTGTTTGTTGGGATCCGATGAACTTTGAGTTTATGATCAGATCTATCTTTTTATCCATGAAAGTTATTTGAGTCTTCTTTGATCTCTTATATGCATGATTGCTTATAGCCTCGTATTTCTTCTCCGATATTTGGGTTTTGTTTGGCCAACTTGATCTATTTATCTTGCAATGGGAAGAGGTGCTTTGTAATGGCTTCGATCTTACGGTGCTTGATCCCAGTGACAGAAAGGGAACCGATGCGCATGTATCGTTGCTATTAAGGATAACAAGATGGGGTCTATTTCTACATAAATACATCTTGTCTACATCTTGTCATCATTCTTATTGCATTACTCCATTTTACCATGAACTTAATACACTAGATGCATGCTGGATAGCGTTCGATGTGTGGAGCAATAGTAGTAGATGCAGGCAGGAGTCGGTCTACTAATCTTGGACTTCATGCCTATATAATGATCATTTCCTAGAGATCGTCATGATTATTTGAAGTTCTATCAATTGCCCAACTGTAATTCGCTTACCCACCGTTTGCTATTTTTCTCGAGAGAAGCCACTAGTGAAATCTACGGCCCCCGGGTCTCTTCTTTATTATATTTGCCTTTGCGATCTATTTCTATTTGCTTTTATTTTCAGATCTATTAAACCACAAATACAAAAATACCTCTCTGCACTTTATTTTTTTTGCGATCTATTTATCCAATCTATTACAACTTTATCCCGTCCTTTTGTCAATTTCTGGTGCCGTTACCCGAAAGGGACTGACAACCCCTTTAACATGTCGTGTTGTGAGTATTTATTATTTGTGTGCAAGTGATGTTTATGTAGTGTTGCTTGGTTCTCCTACAGGTTCGATAACCTTGGTCTCATCACTGAGGGAAATAGCTACCATTGCTGTGCTGTATCATCCCTTCCTGTTTGGGGAAATACCGACGTAGTTCTAGCAGACATCACAGACCCAGGCGCGCCTTGGTGGGTTGTGGTCCCCACGTCCCCCCTCACTTATCTCTTTAGCACATGTCATCTCCTACCTCTAGAAAAAAATCACCATTGCTCTCTCTCTCTCTCTCATGTTCTTGCTCTCAAACCCCCGGATTTCGATCTTTTTGCTCAAAGCTCCGTTTCCAAAACTGTTTTGGGGGATTGCTACTTGGTATGTGACTCCTCCATTGGTCCAATTAGTTTTTGCTTTAGTGGTTTATATTTTGAATAATTAACTACTCTTGGGGCTGCTGTAGATGAGCTTGCATGTTGAATTCTTAGAGTTCTAAGTAGTTTGAATGCTTGATATGGCCTCTATACATCCCTATGAGTAGTTGCTATCAATCTTGTGAAGTTTTGTTGACAAAAAATTTGTGGACTAATTTTTTTTAGAATTTTGTTCATAGGAATAAGATGGGTTTCTTTAGGAAGTTTGCCTCCAAGAAAAATGCCAAGGGAGTCATTAGGGAATCATCGGACAGTGACCTCCATACTCGGAGAAGGGCGGAGGTGTGGCCGTGCGAATGGCCGCATAACCCCTTCATGGATGGATCTGGGATCCGTCGAGAGTTTGCACAATTTGCTGCTAATGCTAGACTTACCGACTTCATCGCAGCTGAATGTGAACAATACCATCTCCTTACAAATTCCTTTGTGCAAAATTTTCATTTTCTAAGTAGGAATAACCCCCCTGAGGTGCAGTTTAATCTATATGTTGAAACTCCTCAGATACCATTCATTGACTTTTGTGACATTTGCTTAATCCCTTCTGATGGGGAAATAAGAGAGCCTAGACCCGTAGATTTTGAGGACTTTTATCGTACTATGTCAGTGGGAGATGAGAGAGGGGTATCGAGTGTCACTGCCACTAGCTTGCAGTTTCCTTCTGTGCGTTATTTGCTCTATTTATCGTGAAGTGTTTACTTGCTAGAGAGAAGCCCGGTGCACTTAGTGCCCCCGATTTCGCTGTCTTACACCGTGCACTATACAACAATAACACCTTTAGCCTAGGGGCTATTATTGCACGCCGTTTGCACCTTAACAGGACCAAGGGAAAAATCCATGGTGGTATTTACGCTACTAGCTTAGCGAGTCATTTTAATGTTCAGATACGCCAACATGATCATCGTTTGCCTAAGGTTTACCTAGATCGCTAGGCGATGTCAGCTCATCAATTTAGTGATGGCGAGGACACTATTAGCAATGTTCCTTACAACCTGGTTTTCAATGTGAACACCCATGATATTATTCCGTTGCCTGCACCTGCTATGTTTGATTCTATTGCCAGGGGCGGATACAGGATCATGCCAGCCGACATCATTGCCTACGGGAATGCTCAGGCGATGGCAGAGGAGGAGCCTCAGGAGCGGGATGCTCAGGCGCCTGCTCCACAACACTTTGAGATGGGGCCGGATGGCTACTACAGATGGTGATTACCAAGCTAGGCCAAAAGCCTAAGCTTGGGGAGTACGTATTTCCACCGACACTACATTCATGTTCACACATTTCATTCCATTTGTCGGTGTTCACACTTTTTCATTGTATTATCCATGCTAGATTTATTTTCTTGCTTTCTTCTTGTGTGTTTGAAAAACTTTGAGAAAATCCAAAAAAAATATTTCTTGCTTCTTTTCAGTTTTTATTTTTAGTTTAGTTAGTTGTAGTATTAAAAGAAAACCCAAAAAGATTTCCTTGTTCTTCTTTTTGCTTGTTGGGAGATTTTCCATGTAAATAGCTCGTTTTTGTTTTCCTTTCTTCAATTTCGCTTTCTTCAAGAAAAACTAAAAACTCCAAAAATATTTCAGTGTGTTTCTCTGAAATTCTTTTCTTCTTATTGAGTCATACCAAGGAGAAGATCACGATGAAAATGTTGAGTGGCTCTCATATGCATTATTGTTGATCTAACAAAGAGCCCATATTACCTTGTCTTCTCCTCTTGAATAAAATGTTTGCAGATTCCAGCTTAGTCCACGACTCTCTTGCACTATTATTATTTTATATCATTTGGTCGTGCAAGTGAAAGGCACTAATGACGATATTTGATGAACTGGCTGTGGCAGAGAGAAACGGGTATGAATTCAACCTATTCTATTTTTGTACATATGTTTAACCCAGTATCCATGATTCAGCCTATTATGATCAAACATGTTTGCAATGACAATTAGAGATTATAGTTTCTCATGCCATGCTTAAGTAGCTAGGAGTGGATAATGATTTATCTTTGATGTCAACATTGAGTTAAAATGATTGTTATGTGGTAAGATGATATGGTATCCTCCTCTGAATGTTTCAAGCGGCTTGACTTGGCACATGTTTATGCATGTACTTGAATTCAACATAGCCTCTATAATATTTATGTTCATGGTGTCCATATCCTACTCATGCTAGTATCCAATGTTCATTATTCATAATGCATGTTCATGACCGTTTTCGCTCTCTAGCTGGCCGCTTCTTAACCTTTTTGCTAGCCTTCGCCTGTACAAAGCAGGAATACTGCTTGTGCATCAAAATCCTCAAACCCAAGTTATTCCAGATGAGTCCACCATATCTACCTATATGCGGTATTACCCTGCTGTTCTAAGTAAATTTGCATGTGCCACCTTTAAAAACTTCAAACAAACATCTGTTTTTGTGTGCCTGGATTGTTCATAGAGCGACAGGGAGTAGTTAGTATCTTCCATGCTAAGCGGGTTATTCTCATGATGAGTGTTTATTCACTTGTCCTTGCACGAGAGGGGCGGTAATAGGGATTCCCAGTCCCGAATTCAAAAGTCGCAAATAATTGAACAAAACTCCCCCAGGACTGATGTTGGTATGGACGGTACCCGTGGATTCGGCTAGCCGTGGAGTGTGTTTTTGGTGGAGGGGGAGTAAACCTTTACTTTTATCACTTGGGAACCACCACTAATGTGTTTAGCATGTAAGACTTTCAGTCGTGACGTAAACATAAAGGGTGTATTTCTCAAAATTTCATTTATCACTATTTTAAAAAGTTGAGCTCTGGCACCTCTGCAAATCCCTGCTTCCCTCTGCGAAGGGACTATCGAGATACCATTGTTGTCATATTATATCATGATTGTTTTGTCAAAGTGTTGGCATTTGAGATATCTGATTATTGCTTGCTAGTTGATTATGTCATTGATATGAGTTAATATAATTTTTAAGAGTTATTGTTGACATGGTTAGTCATGATCTTTGCTGAAAACCTGGGTGCTACTTAAGCTTATTTATGTAAACAAGAGCAAAAGAGTTCGTAATTTTTTTCTTTTTCACTTTCAGTTTATCAACTGAATTGCTTGAGGACAGCAAATGTTTAAGCTTGTGGGAGTTGATACGTCTCCATCGTATCTACTTTTCCTAACACTTTTCCTCTTGTTTTGGACTCTAATTTGCATGATTTGAATGAAACTAACCCGGACTGACGTTGTTTTCAGCAGAACTACCATGGTGTTGTTTTTGTGCAGAAATAAAAGTTCTCGGATTTGAACAAAACTTTTTGGAGAATTATTTCAGAATAAAAGAAAAATACTGGAGCCGAGAACCACCAGAGGGGGCCCCTGGGCGAGCACAACCCCCCGGGGCGCGCCCCCTCCAGGCGTGCCCAGGTGGGTTGTGCCCACCTGGTGGCCCCACAGACCCTGATCCCGACTCCATAAATACCTATTTTTCCAGAAAAAATCAGGGAGGACGAAATTTCTCGTTTCATGAGACGGAGCCGCCGCCACCTCATGTTCTTCATCGGGTGGCAAGATTTGGAGTCCGTTTGGGGCTCCGGAGAGGTGGATCTTCGATCTTCGTCATCACCAACCCTCCTTCATCGCCAATTCCATTATGCTCCCCACTGGGAGTGATTAATTCCTTCGTAGGCTCACTGGTCGGTGAGGAGTTGGATGAGATTCATCATGTAATCGAGTTAGTTTTGTTAGGGCTTGATCCCTAGTATCCATTATGTTCTGAGATTCATGTTGTTATGACTTTGCCATGCTTAATGCTTGTCACTTTGGGCCCAAGTGCCATGATTGCAGATCTGGACCGTTTATGTTATCACCATTATATCTATGTTTTAGATCCGATCTTGCAAGTTATATTCACCTATTACGTGTTATGATCCGTAAACCCCAGAGTGACAATAGTCGGGATACTTTCCGGTGATGACCGTTTATACGTCTCCAATGTATCTATAATTTTTTATTGTTCCATGCTATTATATTATGTGTTTTGGATGTTTTATATGCATTAATATGCTATTTTATATTATTTTTGGGACTAACCTATTAACCTAGAGCCCAGTGCCAGTTCCTGTTTTTTCCTTGTTTTTGATTTTCGCAGAAAAGCAATACCAAACGGAGTCCAAACGGAATAAAACCTTCGCGATGATTTTTCTTGGACCAGAAGACAACCAGGAGACTTTGAGATGAAGTCGGAGGAGCCACGAGGTGGCCACAAGGTCGGAGGGCGCGCTCAGGGGGGTAGGGCGCGCCCCCACCCTTGTGGGGCCCTCGTGCACCTCCTAACCTAATTCTTTCGCCTATATATTCCCAAATATCCCCGAACCAACAGAGGCATCCACAAAAACACTTTTCCACCGCCGCAACCTTCTGTACCCGTGAGATCCCATCTAGGGACCTTTTCCGGCACCCTGCTGGAGGGGGATTCGATCACGGAGGGCTTCTACATAAACTCTATTGCCCTTCCAATGAAGCGTGAGTAGTTTACCACAGACCTACGGGTCCATAGCTAGTAGCTAGATGGCTTCTTCTCTCTCTTTGATTCTCAATACCATGTTCTCCTCGATGCTCTTGGAGATCTATTCGATGTAATACTTTTTTGCAGTATGTTTGTCGAGATCCGATGAATTATGGATTTATGATCAACTTATCTATGAATATTATTTGAATCTTCTCTGAATTCTTTTATGGATGATTTGATATCTTTGTAATTCTCTTCGAAATATCGGTTTGGTTTGGCCAACTAGGTTGGTTTTTCTTGCAATGGGAGAAGTGCTTAGCTTTGGGTTCAATCTTGCGGTGTCCTTTCCCAGTGACAGTAGGGGCAGCAAGGCACGTATTGTATTGTTGCCATCGAGGATAAAAAGATGGGGTTTTCATCATATTGCTTGAGTTAATTCCTCTACATCATGTCATCTTACTAAATGCATTACTCCGTTCTTTATGAACTTAATACTCTAGATGCATGTTGGATAGTTGTCGATGTGTGGAGTAATAGTAGTAAATGCAGAATCATTTCGGTCTACTTGACACGGACGTGATGCCTATATTCATGATCATTGCCTTAGATATCATCATAACTTTGCGCTTTTCCATCAATTGCTCGCCAGTAATTTGTTCACCCACCGTATTATTTTCTATCTTGAGAGAAACCTCTAGTGAAACCTAAGGCCCCCGGGTTTATTTTCCATCATATAAGTTTCTATTTTCCATCATATAAGTTTCTGATATACTATTTTGCAATCTTTTACATTCCGATCTATAAACCAAAAATACCAAAAAATTTTACTTTATCATTTATCTATCTCTATCAGATCTCACTTTTGCAAGTAACCGTGAAGGGATTCACAACCCCTTTATCACGTTGGGTGCACGTTGTTCGATTGTTTGTGCAGGTATTCGGTGATTTGTGCGTTGTCTCCTACTGGATTGATACCTTGGTTCTCAAACTGAGGGAAATACATATCTCTACTTTGTTGCATCACCCTTTCCTCTTAAAGGGAAAAACAAACGCAAGCTCAAGAAGTAGCAACCGTAGTTCCATGAGCTGGCAACGGGAGGGTAGGACAAAAGATGCCATGCAAGTTCTTTCCATAAGCACGTATGCCTATTTATGGAATACATGCCTACATTATATCTATGAGCTGGCACTAGTTTTGTATCACCCTAGGTTATGACTGTTATATGATGAATATCATCCAACGAATCCACCGATCCAATGCCTACGAATTTCCTACATATTGATCTTGCTAAGTTACTACTACTACTGTTACTCTTACATTTGCTACAATACAAATCATTGGTATCACTGTTACCGTTACTATTGCTGCTGCTACTATCATCAAAACTATCATATTATCGTGGTACTAATCACTTTGCTGCAGATAATTAATCTCCAGGTGTGGTTGAATTGACAACTAATGTCTACTACACAACTTGTTCTTGTAGACTCGTGCTGGGCCTCCAAGCGCAGAGTTTTGTTCGACAGTAGCAATTTTCCCTCAAGTGGATGACCTAAGGTTTATCAATCCGTGGGAGGAGCTGAAGATGGTCTCTCTCAAACAACCCTGCAACCAAATAACAAAATGTCTCTTGTTCCCTCAACACACCAAATACGATGGTAAATTGTATAGGTGCACTAGTTCGGCGAAGAGATGGTGATACAAGTGTAGTAATGATAGTGGATACAATAAAAAAATAGCAAGGTAGCAAGTAACAAAAGTGAGCACAAATGGTATTGCAATGCTTGAAAATGAGGCCTACGGTCCGTACTTCCGCTAGTGCCATCTCTCAACAATGCTAATATAATTGGATCATATAACCATCCCTCACGTGCGATGAATAATCACTCCAAAGTTGTTATCTAGTGGAGAACATAAGAAGAAATTGTTTGTAGGGTACGAAACCACCTCAAAGCTATTCTTTCCGATCAATCTATCCTAGAGTTCGTACTAAAATAACACCAAGCTATTCTTTCCGATCGATCTAACCAAGAGTTCGTACTAAAATAACACCATATGATACACATCAACCAACTCTAATGTCACCTAGATACTCCAATGTCACCACGAGTATCCGTGAGTTGATTATACGATATGCATCAAACAATTTCAGATTCATAATACTCAATCCAACACGAAGAACCTCACAGAGTTCCCCAAGATTTCTACCGGAGAGATAAAGACGAGAACGTGCATCAACCCCTATGCATAGATTACCCTAATGTCACCTCGGGAATCCGCGAGTTGAGTGCGAAAACATATATCAAGTGATCAATATAATACCCCATTGTCAACACGGGTATTCATATGCAAGACATATATCAAGTGCTCTCAAATCCATAAAAGTATTCAATCTGATAAAACAAAATCTCAAAGGGAAAACTCATTTCACAACAACATAAAGAGGGGAAAACACCATATGATCCGACTATATTAACAATGCCCGCGATACATCAAGATCGTGACATCTCAAGAACACGAGAGAGAGATATTAAACACATAGCTACTGGTACAAACCCTCAGCCCCGAGGGTGGACTACTCCCTCCTCATCATGGAGACCATAGGGATGATGAAGATGGCCTCCGGTGATGATTTCCCCCTCCGGCGGAATGCCGTAACGGAGTCTAGATTGTTTTTTCATGGCTACAGAGGCTTGCGGCGGTGGAACTTCTGATCTATCGACTCCCCTAGGGTTTTTGGAATATTTCGGAATTTATAGGGCGAAGAGGCGGTGCGGGAGGCCACCGAGGTGGGCACAACCCACCTGGGCGTGCCTGGGCCTCCAGGCGCGCCCTGGTGGGTTGTGCCCCCCTTGGGGCTCCCCTCTAGCAGTTGTTTTGCCCGCTGGATGTCTTCTGGTCCAAGAAATACCTCCAAAAAAGTTTCTCCATGTTTGGACTCCGTTTGGTATTGATTTTCTGCGAAGTAAAAAACAAGCAAAAAACAGCAACTCGTGCTGGGCACTATGTCAATAGGTTAGTCCCAAAAAATGATATAAAGTTTCTATAAAATGATTGGAAAACATCCAAGAATGATAATGTAACAGCATGAATATTTCATAAATTATAGATATGTTGAAGACATATCAGCATCCCCAAGCTTAATTCCTACTCGTCCTTGAGTAGGTAAATGATAAAAGAAATAATTTATGAAGTGTGAATGCTAGCAAAGTGCATAAGTTTGATCAATGATAATTTCAAACACTTTTCCTAGCATTATAATAGCAACTCTTTCTCATAAAACTCATCATGTTAAAGTAGTAACCAATTCACATGTTAAGGTTCAAACAATGAATTCTCAAGAAACTCAACAACCTGTATTCTTAGTCACCAAACAATTGCAATTCAACTTATTCAATAGAGTCTAAGTAAGAGCTCCACATACTCAATCGTCATATAGTATTCCATGATTGCTAGTACTCAAAGCATATTCTTAGAACAAATGGCATCCACTGAACATAGATAAATATAGGGGCTTAATGTTTCGCCTCCCAACTCATTTATCATAGAGATAATTGTCAATAATAATAAATCATGATCAAATATATTTGACTGGTCATATGTGCCTAGATCTTTCCCCACCACATGATGCTTGCCAACTAGAGAATAATTGAGGTTGAAATGAGAATGCATTCTATTGACTCTTGCATAAAAGTAAATACTGAAAAGTAAAAGATAGGCCCTTCGCAGAGGGAAGCATAGGTTGTCATGCACTTTATATTTGGATGCCCAAGCTCTTAATGCAGAGGAACGTCACATTATGTTGCCCCTTATGATAGCAACCTTTATTATGCAGTTTGTCGCTTTTATTACTTTGCCATCACAAGTTCGTACATCGCTCAATTTTCCCTTACAATAAAAGATCAAACATATTTAGGAGCAATTTTTACTGCTTTATGCACCGATGACAACTTACTTGAAGGATCTTATTCAATCCATAGGTAGGTATGGTGGACACTCATGGCAAGAAACTGGGTTTAATGGTTTTGGATGTACAAGTAGTATCTCTACTTAGTACGAAAATTTTGGCTAGCAAAAGATCCTAGGCAAACACCACATGTTGGAGGATCCATGACAATATAATTTCTATGCAAATATACACAACCATAACTCATTACGGTTTCTTCCTTGTCCAACTTCAACTAATTTGCTCAAGTTTGAAAATAATTAATGGGTATTCACAATCATAGAAGATGTCCAAGATAATATATTTGTATGTGAAAGTTCTCTTCCTTATACTAATCATTCATGAATTGCTTGTATGATTAATATTGTGATTGTCAAGCTTCAAAAGATTTCACTTTCTAAACCCAATGTGAAGCTACTAATAGGCATGATATGAACATATAATTTTAACTTCATGATATTCAATTCATTCAACAATTTACTCATAGTATATAAGTGAAGCACAAGAGTAAATGACAAACTACCCCAAAAAGATATAAGTGAAGATCAAGCGAGTAGTTAAGTAAATGGGTGGCCATTTGAGGTCTCTCTCTTATTTAAAACTTTCAGATCTAAGTATTTTATTAAAACAGCAAGCAAAACAAAACAAAATGACATTCCAAGAAAAGCACATCTCATGCGAAGAAGCAAAAACTTAGTCTCAACCGATACTAACTGATAGTTGTTGATGAAGAAAGGTGGGATGCCCACTGGGGCATCCCCAAGCTTAGATGCTTGAGACTTCTTGAAATATTATCTTGGAATGCCTTGGGCATCCAAAGCTTGAGCTTTTCTGTCTCCTTAATTCCTTTTATATCCCGGTTTCCCTAAATCTTAAAAACTTCATCCACACAAAACTCAACAAGAACTCGTAAGATAAGTTCGTATAAATCAATGCAAAACCCTTATCATTCTCTACTGTAGCAAATCACTAAAATTATTATTTAACATTACATACTGAACGCCTCTGCATATTTAATAGTCCTATCCTCGAATAGAATCATTAAACAAGCAAACATATGCAAACATAACAGCAATCTGCCAAAACAGGACAGTCTGTAAAGGATGCAAGAATATTCAAACTTCTCTGACTCCAAAAATTCTGAAAAATTACCATACTATAGAAAATTTATCATAGCTTATTGTGCAAAAAAAATCAACATTTTATAACATTCTGACTTTTCTCAATAATTCACGCAATGACAGCAAACTTTCTGTTTTTAAACAGCAACATGTAGGCTTGTAAAATAAGCATGGTAAAGGCTATACTTGACTTTTTTTATTTAAATAAAAGATGAAAAACATTATCTAAATAACATCAAGCAAATCCTAACAAAAGAAAATGATGCTCCAAGCAAAACACATATCATGTGATGAATAAAAATATAGCTCCAAGTGAGGTTACCGATAATGTTGAAGACGAAAGAGAGGATGCCTTCCGGGGCATCCCCAAGCTTAGTTGCTTGGATCTTCCTCGAATATTACCTTGGGGTGCCTTGGGCAATCCCAAGCTTAGGTTCTTGCGACTCCTTATTCTTCTCATATTGACATCTCACCCAAAACTTGAAAACTTCAATCACACAAAACTTAACGGAACTTCGTGAGATAGGTTAGTGATGACCCACAAGTATATGGGATCAATCGTAGTCCTTTCGATAAGTAAGAGTGTCAAACCCAACAAGTGGTTTTCAGTAAGGTATTCTCTGCAAGCACTAAAATTATAAGTAACGAGTAGTTTGGTAACATGATAATTTGTAATGAGCAAGTAACGGTAACTGTAACAAAAGTGTAGCAAGGTAGCCCAATCCTTTTGAGGCAAAGGACAGGTCAAAACGGTCTCTTATGATAAGCAAAGAGTTCTTGAGGGTACACGGGAATTTCATCTAGTCACTTTCATCATGTGGTTTGATTTGTGTTCGCTACTTTGATAATTTGACATGTGGGTGGACCGGTGCTTAGGTGATGTTCATACTTGAACAAACATCCTACTTATGATTAACCCCCTTGCAAGCATCTGCAACTACGAGAAAAGTATTAAGAATAAATTCTAACCATAGCATTAAACTTTTGCATCCAAATCAGCCCCTTACGAAATAGCGCATAAACTAGGGTTTAAGCTTCTGTCACTCTCGCAAACCATCATCTAATAACTACTCCACAATGCATTCCCTTAGGCCCAAATATGGTGAAGTGTCATATAGTCGACGTTCACATGACACCACTATGGGAATCACAACATACATACCATCAAAATATCGAACACATATCAAGTTCACATGATTACTTGCAACAAGATTTCTCCTGTGACCTCAAGAACAAAAGTAACTACTCACCAATGATAATCATGCTCAAGATTAGAGGGGTATTAACTAGCAGAATGGATCTGAACATATAATCTTCCACCGAATAAACCATATAGTAATCAACTACAAGATGTAATCAACACTACTAGTCACCCACAAGCACCAATACATAGTTTCAGTACAAAGATTGAACACAAGAGATGAACTAGGGTTTGAGAGGAGATGGTGTTGTTGAAGATGTTGATGGAGATCGCCATCCCCAAGATGGGAGAGTTGTTGGTGATGATGATGACGATGATTTCCCCCTTCGGGACGGAAGTTTCCCCGGCGGAATCGCTCTGCCGGAGGGCAATAGTGAAGGAAATATGCCCTAGAGGCAATAATAAAGTTGTTATTTATATTTCCTTATATCATGATAAATGATTATTATTCATGCTAGAATTGTATTAACCGGAAACTTAGTACATGTGTGAATACATAGACAAACATAGTGTCCCTAGTATGCCTCTACTAGACTAGCTCGTTAATCAAAGATGGTTAAGTTTCCTAGCCATAGACATGTGTTGTCATTTGATGAACGGGATCTCATCATTAGAGAATGATGTGATGGACAAGACCCATCCGTTAGCTTAGCACTATGATCGTTTAGTTTATTGCTATTGCTTTCTTCATGACTTATACATGTTCCTATGACTATGAAATTGTGCAACTCCCGAATACCGGAGGAACACTTAGTGTGCTATCAAAAATTACAATATAACTGGGTGATTATAAAGGTGCTCTACAAGTATCTCCGATGGTGTTTGTTGAGTTGGCATAGATCGAGATTAGGATTTGTCACTCCGATTGTCGGAGAGGTATCTCTGGGCCCTCTTGGTAATGCACATCACTATAAGCCTTGCAAGCAATGTGAATAATGAGTTAGTTGCGGGATGATGCATTACGGAACGAGTAAACAGACTTGCCGGTAATGAGATTGAACTAGGTATGGTGATACCGACGATCGAATCTCGGGCAAGTAACATACAGATGACAAAGGGAATAACATATGTTGTTATGCGGTTTGACCGATAAAGATCATCGTACAATATGTAGGATCCAATATGAGCATCCAGGTTTCGCTATTGGTTATTGACCGGAGATGTGTCTCGGTCATGTCTACATAGTTCTCGAACCCGTACGGTCCGCACGCTTAACGTTCGATGATGATTCATATTACGAGTTTATGTGATTTGATGTACCGAAGGTTGTTCGGAGTCCCGGATGAGATCACGGACATGATGAGGAGTCTCGAAATGGTCAAGATATAAAGATTGATATATTGGAAGGTTATATTCGGACACCGGAATGGTTCCGAAGTGTATCGGGTATTTTCCGGAGTACCGGGGGGTTACCGGAACCCCCCGGGGGTGGCCTCATTGGCCTAGTGGTGGAAGAGAGGAGGAAGGCCAAGGAGTGGCACGCGCCCCCTAGCCCAAACCGAATTGGAATAGGGTTGGGGGGGCCCCTTTCCTTTCTATCCTCCTCCTCTTTCCCCCTTCTCCTTGTAGGAATAGGAAGGGGGGTCGAATCCTACTTGGAGTAGGACTCCCCCCTTGGGCGCGCCACCCCTGGCCGGCCTCCTCCTGCCTCCCTCCTTTATATACGTGGGGAGGGGGGCACCCTAGAACACACAAGTTGATCTTTTAGCCGTGTGCGGTGCCCCCCTCCACAGTTACACACCTCGGTCATATCGTCGTAGTGCTTAGGCGAAGCCCTGCGCTGGTAACTTCATCATCACCCTCACCACGCTGTCGTGCTGATGAAACTCTCCCTCGGCCTCAACTGGATCAAGAGTTCAAGGGACATTACCGAGCTGAACGTGTGCAGATCACGGAGGTGCCGTGAATTCGGTACTTGGATCGGTTGGATCGCGAAGACGTTCGACTACATCAATCGCGTACTAAACGCTTCCGCTTTCGGTCTACCAGGGTATGTGGACACACTCTCCCCGCTCATTGCTATGCATCTCCTAGATAGATCTTGCATGATCGTAGGTAAAAAATTTGAAATACTGCGTTCCCCAACAGTGGTATCAGAGCCAGGTCTATGTGTAGATGTTATATGCACGAGTAGAACAAAGAGTTGTGGGCGATAATAGTAATACTGCTTACCAGCATGTCATACTTTGATTCGGCGGTATTGTTGGATGAAGCGGCCTAGACCGACATTACATGATCGCGTTCATGAGACTGGTTCTACCGCCGTGCTTCGCACACAGGTGGCTAGTGGGTGTCTGTTTCTCCAGCTTTAGTTGAATCGAGTTTGACTATGCCCGGTCCTTGTTGAAGGTTAAAATAGCACACTTAATGAAAAATCATTGTGGTTTTGATGCGTAGGTAAGAACGGTTCTTACTAGAAGCCCGTAGCAGCCACGTAAAACTTTCAACAACAAAGTAGAGGACGTCTAACTTGTTTTTGCAGGACTTGCTGTGATGTGATATGGTCAAGACGTGATGATATATAAATTGTTGTATGAAATGATCATGTTTTGTAACAGTTATCGGCAACTGGCAGGAGCCATATGGTTGTCGCTTTATTGTATGAAATGCAATCGCCATGTAATTGCTTTACTTTATCACTAAGCGGTAGCGATAGTCGTAGAAGCAATAGTTGGCGAGACGATAACGATGCTTCGATGGAGATCAAGGTGTCAAGCCAATGACGATGGTGATCATGAAGGTGCTTTGAAGATGGAGATCAAAGGCACAAGATGATGATGGCCATATCATATCACTTATTTTGATTGCATGTGATGTTTATCTTTTATGCATCTTATTTTGCTTAGTACGACGGTAGCATTATGAGATGATCTCTCACTAAATTTCAAGGTACAAGTGTTCTCCTGAGTATGCACCGTTGCGATAGTTCGTCGTGCCTAGACACCATGTGATGATCGGGTGTGATAAGCTCTACGTTCACATACAACGGGTGCAAGCCAGTTTTGCACACACAGAATACTCGGGTTAAACTTGACGAGCCTAGCATACGCAGATATGGCCTCGGAACACTGAGACCAAAAGGTCGAGCGTGAATCATATAGTAGATATGATCAACATAGTGATGTTCACCATTGAAAACTACTCCATCTCACGTGATGATCGGACATGGTTTAGTTGATATGGATCACGTGAACTTAGATGATTAGAGGGATGTCTATCTAAGTGGGAGTTCTTAAGTAATATGATTAATTGAGCTTTAATTTATCATGAACTTAGTACCTGATAGTATTTTGCATGTCTATGTTGTTGTAGATAAATGGCCCGTGCAACTGTTCCATTGAATTTTAATGTGTTCCTAGAGAAAGCTAAGTTGGAATATGATGGTAGCAACTACAGGGACTGGGTCCGTAACTTGAGGATTATCCTCATAGCTACACAGAAGAATTACGTCCTAGAAGGACCGCTAGGTGCAAGACCTGCTGCAGGAGCAACACCAGACGTTATGAACGCTTGGCAGAGCAAAGCTGATGATTACTCAATAGTTCAGTGTGCCATGCTTTACGGCTTAGAACCGGTACTTCAACGTTGTTTTGAACGTCATGGAGCATATGAGATGTTCCAGGAGTTGAAGTTAATATTTCAAGCAAATGCCCGGATTGAGAGATATGAAGTCTCCAATAAGTTCTACAGCTGCAAATGGAGGAGAATAGTTCTGTCAGTGAACATATACTCAAAATGTCTGGGTACCACAATCACTTCACTCAACTGGTAGTTAATCTTCCGGCTGATAGTGTCATTGACAGAGTTCTTTAATCACTGCCACCAAGCTACAAAAGCTTCGTGATGAACTATAATATGCAAGGGATGGATAAGACAATTCCCGAGCTCTTCGCGATGCTAAAGGATGTAGAGGTAGAAATCAAGAAAGAGCATCAAGTGTTGATAGTTAACAAGACCACTAGTTTCAAGAAGGGCAAAGGGAAGAAGGGGAACTTCAAGAAGAACGGCAAGCAAGTTGCTGCTCAAGTGAAGAAGCCCAAGTCTGGACCTAAGCCTGAGAATGAGTGCTTATATTGCAAAGGGACTGGTCACTGGAAGCAGAACTGCCCCAAGTATTTGGCGGATAAGAAGGATGGCAAAGTGAAAGGTATATTTGATATACATGTTATTGATGTGTACCTTACTAATGCTCGTAGTAGCGCCTGGGTATTTGATACTGGTTCTGTTGCTCATATTTGCAACTCAAAACAGGGGCTACAGATTAAGTGCAGATTGACTAAGGACGAGGTGACAATGCGCGTGGGAAATGGTTCCAAAGTCGATGTGATCGCCTTCGGCACGCTACCTCTACATCTACCTTCGGGATTAGTTTTAGACCTGAATAATTATTATTTGGTGCCAGCGTTAAGCATGAACATTATATCTGGATCTTGTTTGATGCGGGACGGATATTCATTTAAATCAGAGAATAATGGTTGTTCTATTTATATGAGTAATATCTTTTATGGTCATGCACCCTTGATGAGTGGTCTATTTTTATTGAATCTCGGTAGTAGTGATACACATATTCATAGTATTGAAGCCAAAAGATATAAGTTTAATAATGATAGTGCAACTTATTTGTGGCACTACCATTTAGGTCATATTGGTGTAAAGTGCATGAAGAAACTCCATGCTGATGGGCTTTTGGAATCACTTGATTATGAATCACTTGATGCTTGTGAACCATGCTCATGGGCAAGATGACTAAGACTCCGTTCTCCGGAACAATGGAGCGAGCAACAGACTTGTTGGAAATAATACATACTGATGTATGCGGTCCGGTGAGTGTTGAGGCTCGTGGCGGGTATCGTTATTTTCTAACCTTCACAGATGATTTGAGTAGATATGGGTGTATCTACTTGATGAAACATAAGTCTGAAACATTTGAAAAGTTCAAAGAATTTCAGAGTGAAGTGGAAAATCATCGTAACAAGAAAATAAAGTTTCTACGATCTGATAGTGGAGGTGAATATTTGAGTTACGATTTTGTTCTTCATTTGAAACAATGCGGAATAGTTTTGCAACTCACGCCACCCGGAACACCACAGCATAATGGTGTGTCCGAATGTCGTAACCGCACTTTATTAGATATGGTGCGATCTGTGATGTCTCTTACTGATTTACCGCTATCGTTTTGGGGTTATGCTTTAGAGACGGCTGCATTCACATTAAATAGGGCACCATCTAAATCCGTTGAGACGACACCATATGAACTGTGGTTTGGCAAGAAACCGAAGTTGTCGTTTCTTAAAGTTTGGGGCTGCGATGCTTATGTGAAAAAGCTTCAACCTGATAAGCTCGAACCCAAATCGGAGAAATGTGTCTTCATAGGATACCCAAAGGAGACTGTTGGGTACACCTTCTATCACAGATCGAAAGGCAAAATATTCGTTTCTAAGAATGGATCCTTTCTAGATAAGGAGTTTCTTTCGAAAGAAGTGAGTGGGAGGAAAGTAGAACTTGATGAGGTAATTGTACATGCTCCCTTATTGGAAAGTAGTTCATCACAAAAATCAGTTCCAGTGATTCCTACACCAATTAGTGAGGAAGCTAATGATGATCATCATGAAGCTTCTGATCAAGTTACTACCAAACCTCGTAGGTCAACCAGAGTAAGATCTGCACCAGAGTGGTACGGTAATCCTGTTCTAGACGTCATGTTACTTGACCATGACGAACCTACGAACTATGAGGAAGCGATGATGAGCCCAGATTCCACGATATGGCTTGAGGCCATGAAATCTGAGATAGGATCCATGTATGAGAACAAAGTGTGGACTTTGGTTGACTTGCCCGATGATCGGAAAGCCATAGAAAATAAATGGATCTTCAAGAAGAAGACCAACGCTGACAGTAATGTTACTGTCTACAAAGCTCGACTTGTTGCAAAAGGTTTTCAACAAGTTCAAGGAGTTGACTACGATGAGACTTTCTCACCCGTAGTGATGCTTAAGTCTATCCGAATCATGTTAGCAATTGCCGCATTTTATGATTATGAAATTTGGCAAATGGACGTCAAAACTGCATTCCTGAATGGATTTTTAGAAGAAGAGTTGTATATGATGCAACCGGAAGGTTTTGTCGATCCAAAGGGTGCTACCAAAGTGTGCAAGCTCCAGCGATCCATTTATGGACTGGTGCAAGCCTCTCGGGGTTGGAATAAATGTTTTGATAGTGTGATCAAGGCATATGGTTTTATACAGATTTTTGGAGAAGCCTGTATTTACAAGAAAGTGAGTGGGAGCTCTGTAGCATTTCTAATATTATATGTGGATGGCATATTGTTGATTGGAAATGATATAGAATTTCGGGATAACATAAAAGGATACTTGAATAAGAGTTTTTCTATGAAAGAACTCGGTGAAGCTGCTTACATATTGGGCATCAAGATCTATAAAGATAGATCAAGACGCTTAATTGGACTTTCACAAAGCACATACCTTGATAAGATTTTGAAGAAGTTCAAAATGGATCAGTCAAAGAAAGGGTTCTTGCCTGTGTTACAAGGTGTGAAGTTGAGTGAGACTCAATGCCCGACGACTACAGAAGATAGAGAGAAAATGAAAGTCATTCCCTATGCCTCAGCCATAGGTTCTATCATATATGCAATGTTGTGTACCAGACCATATGTGTGCCTTGTTATAAGTATAGTAGGGAGGTACCAAAGTAATCCAGGAGTGGATCACTGGACAGCGGTCAAGAACATCCTAAAATACCTGAAAATGACTAAGGATATGTTTCTCGTTTATGGAGGTGACAAAGAGCTCATCGTAAATGGTTACATCGATGCAAGCTTTGACACTGATCCGGATGACTCAAAGTCACAAACCGGATACGTATTTATATTGAATGGTGGAGCTATCAGTAGGTGCAGTTCCAAACAGAGCGTCATGGCGGGATCTACGTGTGAAGCGGAGTACATAGCTGCTTCAGAAGCAGCAAATGAAGGAGTCTGGATGAAGGAGTTCATATCCGATCTAGGTGTCATACCTAGTGCATCAGGTCCAATGAAAATCTTTTGTGACAATACTAGTGCAATTGCCTTAGCAAAGGAATCCAGATTTCACAAGAGAACCAAGCACATCAAGAGACGCTTCAATTCCATCCGCGATCAAGTCAAGGAGGGAGACATAGAGATTTGCAAGATACATACGGATTTGAATGTTGCAGTCCCATTGACTAAGCCTCTCTCACGAGCAAAACATGATCAGCACCAAGACTCCATGGGTGTTAGAATCACTATGTAATCTAGATTATTGACTCTACTGCAGTGGTAGACTGAAGGAAATATGCCATAGAGGCAATAATAAAGTTGTTATTTATATTCCCTTATATCATGATAAATGTTTATTATTCATGCTAGAATTGTATTAACCGAAAACTTAGTATATGTGTGAATACACAGACAAACGGAGTGTCCCTAGTATGCCTCTACTAGACTAGCTCGTTAATCAAAGATGGTTAAGTTTCCTAGCCATAGACATGTGTTGTCATTTGATGAACGGGATCACATCATTAGAGAATGATGTGATGGACAAGACCCATCCGTTAGCTTAGCACTATGATCTTTTAGTTTATTGCTATTGCTTTCTTCATGACTTATACATGTTCCTATGACTATGAGATTATGCAACTCCCGAATACCGGAGGAACACTTAGTGTGCTATCAAATGTCACAACGTGACTGGGTGATTATAAAGATGCTCTATAGGTGTCTCCGATGGTGTTTGTTGAGTTGGCATAGATCGAGATTAGGATTTGTCACTCCGATTATCGGAGAGGTATCTCTGGGCCCTCTCGGTAATGCACATCACTATAAGCCTTGCAAGCAATGTGACTAATGAGTTAGTTGCGGGATGGTGCATTACGGAACGAGTAAAGAGACTTGCCGGTAACGAGATTGAACTAGGTATGGTGATACTGATACCTTTCCAACGTATCTATAATTTATGAAGTATTCAAGCCATTATATTATCCATCTAGGATGTTTTATGGGCTTTACTATGCACTTTTATATTATTTTTAGGACTAACCTATTGACCCAGAGCCTAGTGCCAGTTCCTGTTTTTTCCCTTGTTTCAGTGTTTCGAAGAAAAGCAATATCAAATGGAGTCAAAATGGAATGAAACCTTCTTGAGAAGTTATTTTTGGAAGGAAAGCAACCCGGGAGACTTGGAGTGCACGTCAGGAAAGCAACGAGGGAGGCACGAGGCAGGGGGGCGCGCCCACCCCCCTGGGTGCGCCCTCCACCCTCGTGGGCCCCTTGTGGCTCCCCTGATGTACTTCTTTCACCTATATATATCCATATACCCTAAAACGATCGGGGAACAGAATAGATCGGGAGTTCCGCCGCCGCAAGCCTCTGTAGCCACCAAAAACCAATCGGGACCCTGTTCCGGCACCCTGCCGGAGGGGGGAACCCTCACCGGTGGCCATCTTCATCATCCCGGCGCTCTCCATGACGAGGAGGGAGTAGTTCACCCTCGGGGCTGAGGGTATGTACCAGTAGCTATGTGTTTGATCTCTCTCTCGTGTTCTTGAGTTGGCACGATCTTGATGTATCGCGGGCTTTGCTATTATAGTTGGATCTTATGTTGCTTCTCCCCCTCCACTCTCTTGTAATGGATTGAGTTTTCCCTTTGAAGTAATCTTATCGGATTGAGTCTTTAATGATTTGAGAACACTTGATGTATGTCTTGCTGTGCGTATCTGTGGTGACAATGGGATATCACGTGATTCACTTGATGTATGTTTTGGTGATCAACTTGCGGGTTCCGCCCATGAACCTATGCATAGGGGTTGGCACACGTTTTCGTCTTGACTCTCCGGTAGAAACTTTGGGGCACTCTTTGAGGTTCTATGTGTTGGTTGAATAGATGAATCTGAGATTGTGTGATGCATATCGTATAATCATACCCACGGATACTTGAGGTGACATTAGGGTTTTGGTTGATTTGTGTCTTAAGGTGTTATTCTAGTACGAACTCTAGGGCTGTTTGTGACACTTATTGGAATAGCCCCGCGGATTGATTGGAAAGAATAACTTTGAGGTGGTTTCGTACCCTACCATAATCTCTTCGTTTGTTCTCCACTATTAGTGACTTTGGAGTGACTCTTTGTTGCATGTTGAGGGATAGTTATATGATCCAAGTATGTTATTATTGTTGAGAGAACTTGCACTAGTGAAAGTATGAACCCTAGGCCTTGTTTCCTAGCATTGCAATACCGTTTACGCTCACTTTTATCTTTAGTTACCTTGCTGTTTTTATATTTTCAGATTACAAAAACCTTTATCTACCATCCATATTGCACTTGTATCACCATCTCTTCGCCGAACTAGTGCACCTATACAACTTACCATTGTATTGGGTGTGTTGGGGACACAAGAGACTCTTTGTTATTTGGTTGTAGGGTTGCTTGAGAGAGACCATCTTCATCCTACGCCTCCCACGGATTGATAAACCTTAGGTCATCCACTTGAGGGAAATTTGCTATTGTCCTACAAACCTCTGCACTTGGAGGCCCAACAACGTCTATAAGGAGAAGGTTGAGTAGTAGACATCAATACCGATGATCGAATCTCGGGCAAGTAATATACCGATGACAAAGGGAACAACGTATGTTGTTATGCGGTTTGACCGATAAAGATCTTCGTAGAATATGTAGGAGCCAATATGAGCATCCAGGTTCCGCTATTGGTTATTGACCGGAGATGTGTCTCGGTCATGTCTACATAGTTCTCGAACCCGTAGGGTCTGCACGCTTAACGTTCGATGACGATTCGTATTATGAGTTTATGTGATTTGATGTACCCAAGGTTGTTCGGAGTCCCGGATGAGATCACGGACATGACGAGGAGTCTCGAAATGCTCGAGACATAAAGATTGATATATTGGAAGGTTATATTCGGACACCGGAATGGTTCCGAAGTGTATCGGGTATTTTTCGGAGTACCGGGGGGTTACCGGAACCCCCCGTGGGGTTAATGGGCCTCATGGGCCTAGTGGTGGAAGAGAGGAGGCAGGCCAAGGAGTAGCGCGCGCCCCCTAGCCGAAACCGAATTGGACTAGGGTTGTGGGGGGGGGGCGCCCCCCTTTCCTTTCTCGCCTCCTCCACTTTCCCCCTTCTCCTTGTAGGAATAGGAAAGGGGGCGGCGAATTGTACTTGGAGTAGGACTCCCCCCCCCCCTTGGGCGCGCCACCCCTGGCCGGCCTCCTCCTCCCTCCCTCCTTTATATACGTGGGGAGGGGGAACCCTAGAACACACAAGTTGATCTTTTAGCCGTGTGCGGTGCCCCCATCCACAGTTACATACCTCGGTCATATCATCGTAGTGCTTAGGCGAAGCCTTGCGCCAGTAACTTCATCATCACCGTCACCACGCCGTCGTGCTGACGAAACTCTCCCTCAGCCTCAACTAGATCAAGAGTTCGAGGGACGTCACCGAGCTGAACGTGTGCAGATCGCGGAGGTGCTCTGCGTTCGGTACTTGGATCGGTTGGAGCGAATACGTTCGACTACATCAACCGCGTTACTAAACGCTTCCGCTTTCGGTCTACGAGGGCACGTGGACACACTCTCCCCGCTCGTTGCTATTCATCTCCTAGATAGATCTTGCGTGATCGTAGGTAAAATTTTTGAAATACTGCGTTCCCCAACAAAAAGTGCTCCTGCCCAAGTTCCACCTCGAGACGGCGGCGCTTCGTCCCGAAAGTCCTCTGCATATTTTTTCTAGGTCAAAATGACTTATATACTAGAAGGGGCACCGGAGGTGGGCCGAGGAGGGCACAGCCCACCAGGGCGCGCCTAGGCTCCCTGGCGCGCCCAGGTGGGTTGTGCCCACCTGGTGGGCCCCCTCTGGTACTTATTAGCTCCAATATTTCTTAGATATTCCATCAAAAATCTCCATGAAGTTTCAGCTCATTTGGAGTTGTGCAGAATAGGTAGCCTGGCCTAGCTTTTTCAGGTCCAGA
This sequence comes from Triticum aestivum, assembly GCF_018294505.1. Lineage (NCBI taxonomy): Eukaryota > Viridiplantae > Streptophyta > Magnoliopsida > Poales > Poaceae > Triticum > Triticum aestivum. The sequence goes on from NC_057802.1 coordinate 278,641,129, forward strand.
ATTCCAGCTGCCGGTATTCTCCCTCTTTGTGTGTACCTTGCATATTATGAGAGAAAAGGCATTAGAATTACTCCAAAAGGCATTATTATGCATAAAAACTATATAAATAACAGTAGGAAAACATGATGCAAAATGGACGTATTAGTTAGTATGATAAAGACAAATTATTCACTTTGGTACTGTCAAAGACAAGATTCATAATTGTTATCACACAATGCCTACTGTACCTTAGCATTTCCATAATTTATATTGAGCAATATAATCCATAGAAACTAGGAAACAAGCAAACTATGCATTGAAAACAGAATCTGTCAAAAACAGAACAGTCTGTAGTAATCTGTACTCTAACCATACATTTGCTACTCCAAAAATCCTGAAAATTTACGAAAACTTAGGTAATTTGTATATCAATCATCTGTAAAAATTTCAAGAATTTATCACATTCGAGCAGAGCAGATCAATTCTGTTATTGGCGCAAAAGTTTATGTTTTTGCACAGAATCAAGTCAAGTATCATCCACACTAACCCAAAGGCTTTACTTGGCACTTTATTGAAAACAAAAGCTATAAAACATGATTACTACAGTAGCCTAATCATGTGAACACACAAAAACAGCAGGGATAAAAGTTGGGTTGTCTCCCAATTTTTAGCTAGGCATGATGATTTCAATGATGCTCACATAAAACTAAAGAATTGAAACATAACGGGAGCATCATGAAGCATATGACTAGCACATTTAAGTCTAACCCACTTCCTATGCATAGGGATTTTGTGAGCAAACAATTTATGGGAGCAAGAACCAACTAGCATAGGAAGGAAAAACAAGCAAAATTTCAAGATTTTCAACACATAGAGAGAAAACTTGATACCATTGCAATATGTAAAAGCATATGTTCCTCTCTCATAATAATTTTCAGTAGCATCATGAATGAATTCAACAATATAGCTATTACATAAAGCATTCTTTTCATGATACATAAGCGTAGAAATTTTGTTACTCTCCACATAAGCAAATTTATTCTCATGAATAGTAGTGGGAGAAAACTCAACAAAATAACTATCATGGGATTGAAAATTAAAATCATGATGACAAGTTTCATGGTTATCATAATTCTTTAAAGCATACATGTCATCACCATAATCATCATAGATAGGAACTTTGTTCTCATAATCAATTGAAACCTTTTCCAAAATAGTGGACTCATCACTAAATAAAATCATGACCTCTCCAAATCCACTTTCATAATTATAACAATAAGATTCAACACCCTCCAAAATAGTGGGATCATTAGTACCTAGAGTTGACACTCTTCTAAACCCACTTTCATCAATATAATCATCATAAATAGGAGGCATGCTTTTATCATAATAAATTTTCTCATCAAAACTTGGGGGAGTAAAAATATCATCTTCATCAAATATAGCATCCCCAAGCTTGTAGCTTTGCATATCATTAGCATCGTGGATATTCAAAGAATTCATACTAATAAAATTGCAATCATGCTCATCATTCAAATATTTTATGCCAATTTTTTTACTGAATTCTTCTTCTATCAATTGAGAGCAATTTTTCTTTCCATCATTTTCACGAAAGACATTATAAAGATGAATAATATGATGCAACCTCAATTCCATTTTTTGTAGTTTTCTTTTAACTAAAAGATTTAGTTGCAAGATATAAAGATAAACCTTTAAGCACTCACCTCCCCGGCAACGGCGCCAGAAAAGAGCTTGATGTCTACTACACAACTTGTTCTTGTAGACTCGTGTTGAGCCTCCAAGCGCAAAGTTTTGTAGGACAGTAGCAATTTTCCCTCAAGTGGATGACCTAAGGTTTATCAATCCGCGGGAGGTGTAGGATGAAGATGGTCTGTCTCAAACAACCCTGCAACCAAATAAAAAGAAGTTTCTTGTGTCCTCAATACACCAAATACAATGGTAAATTGTATAGGTGCACTAGTTCGGGAAAGCGATGGTGATACAAGTGTAGTAATGATTGTAGATATTGATTTTTGTAATAGGAACAATAAAAACAGCAAGGTAGCAAGTAACAAAAGTGAGCACAACGGTATTGCAATGCTTGAAAATGAGGCCTAGGATCCGTAATTTCGCTAGTGCAATCTCTCAACAATGCTAATATAATTGGACCATATAACCATCCCTCGCGTGCGACAAAGAATCACTCCAAAATTCTTATCTAGAGGAGAACATAAGAAGAAGTTGTTTGTAGGGTACGAAACCACCTCAAAGTTATTCTTTCCAATCAATCTATCCTAGAGTTCGTACTAAAATAACACCAAGCTATTCTTTCCGATCGATCTAACCAAGAGTTAGTACTAAAATAACACCATATGATACACATCAACCAACTCTAATGTTACCTAGATACTCCAATGTCACCACGAGTATCCTTGAGTTGATTATACGATATGCATCATACAATTTCAGATTTATAATACTCAATCCAACACAAAGAACCTCAAAGAGTGCCCCAAGATTTCTACCGCAGAAACAAAGATGAGAACATGCATCAACCCCTATGCATAGATTACCCCAATGTCACCTCGAGAATCCACGAGTTGACTACCAAAACATATATCAAGTGAATCAATATAATACCCCATTGTCACCAGTATTCATATGCAAGACATATATGAAGTGCTCTCAAATCCATAAAAGTATTCAATCTGATAAAATGAAATCTCAAAGGGAAAACTCAATTCATAACAAGATAGAGAGGGGAAAACACCATATGATCCGACTATATTAACAAAGCCCGTGATACATCAACATCGTGACATCTCAAGAACACGAGAGAGAGAGAGATTAAACACATAGCTACTGGTACAAACTCCCAGACCCGAGGGTGACTACTCCCTCCTCATCATGGATACCATAGGGATGATGAAGATAGCCTCCGATGATGATTTCCCCCTCCGGCGGAGTGCCAGAACGGGGTCTAGATTGGTTTTTCATGGCTACAGAGGCTTGAGGCGACGGAACTTCTGATCTATCGACTCCCCTATGGTTTTTGGATTTATAGGGCGAAGAGGCGGTGCGGGAGGCCACCGAGGTGGGCACAACCCACCTAGGCGCGTCTGGGCCTCCAGGCGCGCCTTGGTGGGTTGTGCCCCCTCGGGGCTCCCCTCTGCTACTTCTTTGGCCCAATAGATGTCTTCTGGTCGAAAAAAATCTCCAAAAAGATTTGATGTGTTTGGATTCCATTTGGTATTGATTTTTTGCAAAGTAAAAAACAAGCAAAAACAGCAACTGGCACTGGACACTATGTCACTATGTTTGTCCCAAAAACTGATATAAAGTTGCTATAAAATGATTGTAAAACATCCAAGAATGATAATATAACAGCATGAATACTTCATAAATTATAGATACGTTGGAGACGTATCAACAACTCAGCTGCTAATACTTGCAAATATTCTTTGGCTCCCCTTGTGTCGAATCTATAAATTTGGGTTGAATACTCTACCCTCGAAAACTGTTGTGATCCCCTATACTTGTGGGTTATCACCACCATGATGAGGAGGGAGTAGTCCACCCTCGAGGCTAGGGATATGTACAAGTAGCTAAGTGTTTGATCTCTCTCTCTCTCTCTCGTGTTCTTAATTTGGCACGATCTTGATGTACTGCGAGCTTTGTTAATATAGTTGGATCATATGTTGTTTTCCCATGTCTATCTTGTTGTGATGAATTGAGTTTCTGAGGTTTTACTTTTATCGGTTTGAATACTTTTTTGGATTTGAGAACACTTGATGTATGTCTTGCATATGAATACCCGTGGTGACAATGGGTATTATATTGATCCACTTGATGTATGTTTTGGCACTCAACTCGTGGATTCCTGAGGTGACATTGGGGTAATCTATGCATAGGGGTTGATGCACGTTTTCTTCCTACTTTCTCCGGTAGAAATCTTGGGGCACTCTTTGAAATTCTTTGTGTTAGATTGAATATTATGAATCTGAAGTTGTTTGATGCATATCGTATAATCAACTCACGGATACTTGTGACATTGGAGTATCTAGCTGACATTAGAGTTGGTTGATGTGTATTGTATGGTGTTATTTTAGTACGAACTTTAGGGTTGTTTATGACACTTATAGGAATAGCTCAATAAATCGATCTGAAAAGATAACTTTAAGGTGGTTTCGTACCCTACAAACAATTTCATCTTATGTTCTCCGCTAGATAAGAACTTTGGAGTGATTATTCGTCTCACGTTGAGGGATTGTTATATGATCCAACTATGTTAGCATTGTTGATAGATTGCACTAGTGAAAGTATGAACCCTAGGCCTTATTTTCAAGCATTTCAATACCGTTTGTACTCACTTGTGTGACTTGCTACCTTGCTGTTTTTATTGTTCCTATTACAAAAATCAATATCTACTATCATTACTACACTAGTATCACCATCTCTTTGCCGAACTAGGGCACCTATAAAATTTACCATTGTATTTGGTGTATTGGAGACACAAGAGACTCTTTGTTATTTGGTTGTAGGGTTGTTTGAGACAGACCATCTTCATCCTACGCCTCCCACGGATTGATAAACCTTAGGTCTTCCACTTGAGAAAATTTTGCTACAGTCCTACAAAACTCTGCACTTGGAGACCCAACATGAGTCTATAAAAAGTTGTGAGAACACATCATTTGGCCATAGACTCTTGCGTTGATCATGAAGCCATTTCTCTCTATGTTTTTTTTACGTCAAACCTCATTATGTACGTACCATAAGATTATTTTTGTAGGAGGAGGGTACTGTTCGAGGGTGGCTGAGATGAATCAGTGTCTTTGGCGGTGGCAACTGGATGTAAATACAATGAACTCTTGCTTTTCGTTTGTGTGGAGCCTGGCTTTCCTACCCTCTTCGTTTTACACTGTAGGCTGGGCTAGCTTCTTGAATTTAGCTTCATGGAGCTCAGACATTCCGGTCAACTCCAAGTGAGAAGTTTGTGGAGTTGAGAGTTGGAGCCCTTAGAGGAAATACTTCTATATTCAATTTCATGCAAAGATGTGATAGATTACATTTTGAAGATGAAATGTCGTAGAGGTCGAGAAAAATAGAGCTTACTATTTTTATAATCGGAGCTTATTTTGTTATGATACATTGGTAACTATGATTTATTATATATGTGAGTTTACTAAAAAATAACATTGTAGACATGTTAGTTAATACGGGTCACAATTGTTTTTAGCCATATACCCTCCAGTCCTTTTTCACTCTGCATATAAGAATTGTATGAAGTCAAACTTCATAAATTTTAACCGTATTTATATGAAAAAATATCAACATCTACCATGCTAAAGTTATAAAATATGAAAATTTAAGTTATGACGCATCTACGGATATTGATTTCACATTATGAATGTTGATATTTTTTTTATGAAGTTGGTCAAACATTACGAGGCTTGACTTCAGACAAATCTTATATACGAACTAAAAAGGACAGGAGGGAGGGAGTATTAATGCTACTTTGTTTCTGAGAGGATACATTTGTGCTAGTTGTGCGGGTTGACACCGTCTACTTTTTTTCTGGCTTCCCCTCTGATTGTAGCCATGAAGCTTTGGTGGTGTCAAGGAGTTCATACTGGAAAGTATTTTTAAGGCAGGCATGTCTTTGGATCCTCCTAGAAATTGATACTACTACTAGTACCGCTGGTGTACTAGCACTACAAAACATTCCATTATTGCATGGGGGCACCAGAACATGGATGACCTAAGGTTTACAATCTGTGGGAGGTGTAGGATGAAGATGGTCTCTCTCAAACAACCCTGCAACCAAATAAAAAAAGTCTCTTCTGTCCCCAATACACCAAATACAATGGTAAATTTTATAGGTGCACTAGTTCGGCGAAGAGATGGTGATACAAGTGTAGTAATGATTGTAGATATTGATTTTTGTAATAGGAACAATAAAGAACAGCAAGGTAGCAAGTTACAAAAGTGAGCACAAACGGTATTGCAATGCTTGAAAATGAGGCCTAGGGTTCGTACTTTCGCTAGTGCAATCTCTCAACCATGCTAATATAATTGGACCATATAACCATCCCTCACGTGCGATGAAGAATCACTCCAAAGTTCTTATCTAGTGGAGAACATAAGAAGAAATTGTTTGTAGGGTACGAAACCACCTCAAAGCTATTCTTTCCGATCAATCTATCCTATAGTTCGTACTAAAATAACACCAAGCTATTCTTTCCTATCGATCTAACTAAGAGTTCGTACTAAAATAACACCATATGATACACATTAACCAACTCTAATGTTACCTAGATACTCCAATGTCATCACGAGTATCCATGAGTTGATTATACGGCATGCATCAAACAATTTCAGATTCATGATACTCAATCCAACACAAAGAACCTCAAGGAGTGCCCCAAGATTTCTACCAGACAAACAAAGACGAGAACATGCATCAACCCCTATGCATAGATTACCCCAATGTTACCTCGGGAATCCGCGAGTTGACTGCCAAAACATATATCAGGTGAATCAATATAATACCTCATTGTCACCACGGGTATTCATATGCAAGACATATATCAAGTGCTCTCAAATCCATAAAAGTATTCAATCTAGTAAAATGAAATCTCAAAGGGAAAACTCAATTCACAACAAGATAGAGAGGGGAAAACACCATAGGACCCGACTATATTAACAAAGCCCGCGATACATCAAGATCATGACATCTCAAGAACACGAGAGAGAGAGAGAGAGATTAAACACATAGCTACTGGTACAAACTCTCAGCCTCGAGGGTGGACTACTCCCTCGTCATCATGGATACCATAGGGATGATGAAGATGGCCTCCGATGATGATTTCCCCCTCCGGCGGAGTGTCGAAACGGGGTCTAGATTGGTTTTTCGTGGCTACAGAGGCTTGCGGCGGCGGAACTTCTGATCTATCGACTCCCCTAGGGTTTTTGGAATATTTGAGAATTTATAGGGCGAAGAGGCAGTGCGGGAAGCCACCGAGGTGGGCACAACCCACCTGGGCGCGCCTGGGCCTCCAGGCGCGCCCTGGTGGGTTGTGCCCCCCTCGAGGCTCCCCTCTGGCACTTCTTTGGCCCACTGGATGTCTTCTGGTCCAAAAAAATCTTCAAAAAGTTTCGCGGCATTTGGACTCCGTTTGGTGTTGATTTTCTGCGAAGTAAAAAACAAGCAAAAAAACAACTGGCACTGGGCACTATGTCAATACATTAGTCCCAAAAACTAACATAAAGTTGCTATAAAATGATTGTAAAACATCCAAGAATGATAATATAATAGCATGAATACTTCTTAAATTATAGATACGTTGGAGGCGTATCAACAACTCAGCTGCTAATACTTGCAAATATTCTTTAGCTCCCTTTGTGTCGAATCTATAAATTTGGGTTGAATACTCTACCCTCGAAAACTATTGCGATCCCCTATACTTGTGGGTTATCACCACCATGACGAGGAGGGTGTACTCCACCCTCGAGGCTAGGGGTATGTACAAGTAGCTAAGTGTTTGATCTCTCTCTCTCTCTCTCTCTCGTGTTCTTGATTTGGTATGATCTTGATGTACCGCGAACTTTGTTAATATAGTTGGATCACAAGTTGTTTTCCCATGTCTATCTTGTTGTGATGAATTGAGTTTCTGAGGTTTCACTTTTATCGGATTGAATACTTTGTTGGATTTGAGAACACTTGATGTATGTCTTGCATGTGAATACCCGTGGTGACAATGGGTATTATATTGATCCACTTGATGTATGTTTTGGCACTCAACTCGCGGATTCCCGAGGTGACATTGGGGTAATCTATGCATAGAGGTTGATGCACGTTTTTGTCCTACTTTCTCCGGTAGAAATCTTGGGGCACTCTTTGAAATTCTTTGTGTTATATTGAATATTATGAATCCGAAGTTATTTGATGCATATCGTATAATCAACTGACGGATACTTGTGACATTGGAGTATCTAGGTGACATTACAGTTGGTTGATGTGTATCATATAGTGTTATTTTAGTACGAACTCTAGGGTTGTTTATGACACTTATAGGAATAACTCAATAGATCGATCCGAAAAGATAACTTTAAGGTGGTTTCGTACCCTACAAATAATTTCATCTTATGTTCTCCACTAGATAAGAACTTTGAAGTGATTCTTCGTCGCATGTTGAGGGATTGTTATATGATTCAACTATGTTAGCATTGTTGAGAGATCGCAGTAGTGAAAGTATGAACCCTAGGCCTTATTTACAAGCATTGCAATACCGTTTGTACTCACTTTTGTGACTTGCTACCTTGCTGTTTTTTATTGTTCCTATTACAAAAATCAATATCTACTATCATTAGTACACTAGTATCACCATCTCTTCGCCGAACTAGTGCGCCTATACAATTTACCATTGTATTTGGTGTGTTGGGGACACAAGAGACTCTTTGTTATTTGGTTGTAGGGTTGTTTGAGAGATACCATCTTCATCCTACGCCTCCCACGGATTAATAAATCTTAGGTCATCCACTTGAGAAAAATTTGCTACAGTCCTACAAAACTCTGCACTTGGAGGCCTAACATGAGTCTATAAGAACAAGTTGTGAGTAGACATCATCCCGCCATAGACTCTTGCGCTGACCATGAAGCCACTTTTCTCCGTGATTTTTTTACGCCAAACCTCATTACGTACGTACAATAATATTATTTTTCTAGGAGGAGGGTACTGTTCTAGGGTGGCTGAGATGAATCAGTCTTTGGCGGTGGCAACGGGATGTAAATACAATGAACTCTTGCTTTTCGTTTGTGTGGAGCCTGACTTTCCTACCTTCTTCGTTTTACACTGCAGGCTGGGCTAGCTTCTTGAATTTAGCTTCACAAGTGAGAAGTTTGTGGAGTTGAGAGTTGGAGCCCTTAGAGCAAATACTTCTATATTCAACTCCATGCAAAGATGTGATAGATTACATTTTGAAGATGAAATGTCATAGAGGTCAAGAAAAATAGAGCTAACTATATTTTTATAATCAGAGCTTATTCTGTTATGATACATTGGTAACTATGATTTCTTATATATGTGAGTCTACTAAAAAAGAACATTGTAGACATGTTAGTTAATATGGGTTACATTTTTTTTAGCCATATACTCCCTTCAGTCCTTTTACCCTGCGTATAAAAATTGTATAAAGTCAAACTTCATAAAGTTTAACCGTATTTATATGAAAAAATATCAACATCTATCATGCTAAAGTTATACAATATGAAAATTTAAGTCATTGACGCATCTATTGATATTGATTTCATATTATGAATGTTGATTTTTTTTATAAAGTTGGTCAAATTTTACGAGGCTTGACTCCAGACAAATCTTATATACAAACTAAAAAGGACAGGAGGGAGGGAGTATTAATGCTACTTTGTTCCTGAGAGGATACATTTGTGCTCGTTGTTCGGGTTGACACCGTCTACTTTTTTTTCTGGCTTCCCCTCTGCTTGTAGCCATGAAGATTTGGTGGTGTCAAGGAGTTCATACTGGAAAGTATTTTTAAGGAAGGCATGTCTTTGGATCCTCCCGGAAATTGATACTACTACTAGTACCGCTGGTGTACTAGCACTACAAAACGTTCCATTATTGCATGGGGGCACCAGAACACGGAGATTTTCTATCTACCTGCAGTAAAAAGAGAACACCTGGCCACCTACTTCTTACCACATGGTAACACAATTTACATGCTGAGTGTGTCACATGAAGGCATGAAGCCCTATAGCTATAGATAGCATGCAGGCTCCAGTCACTAGCCAACTTTGGAAAATACGTTTCTATCTTTTTTAGGTACCAAATTTCCGCTGCACCTATGGCGGTGTAGGCAGGTAGGCACACACCCTCCTATGTGTTTCCCCTTGCTAGTACAAGTACCATTACTGTTGCTGCTGCACTGCACAAGCCAAGCAACATGACACCGTAGCTAAGCACGCCGTGCATCAAACCGGTCCTAAACGTCAGGCCGTCATCCAACGCGGTCCTGTAACGATCTGTTCGATGATCCGGGCATAATTTTTTTGTAAATCAGAGAAAAAACAGGGGCTTTGCGGCCATCCGGATTGCTGCCTTGCTCGCTTCTGACCATCCTGGCCCACCAAAAATCATTCTCGTTCGCTCGTGTGCGTTCCCGCCTGGTTCCAGCTGCTCGCATTCATACCGTTGAAGAACAGCCGCTCTGTATTAACGCCGGCCCAGAGCGGACGCGGCCTCTCATGGTGCCGGCATTGAAGTGGCGCGCCGGCTCAGAGAGACGTTTACTATGCAGGACGTGACGAATATCTACCATGCCCGTTCAATACTCGTTCGTCTGTATGCTGCCATTAAGTAGGCTCGCCGACCGAGAAACCAATTCCGATGCCGCGCATTGATGCACCCGTACGCTTGGCCTCACCGAAATCCGCTATTTAAAGGCGGCCACACCCGGCTAAACTCCACACCACAACACATCCGCTCCACATCCTCCTCCCTTGCACCACATCCACCATGACCGCAAGCGGGAACGCTCTGTGGGAGATCCTATCGACGGAGATGAACGCGAGATCGTTGCCCTTGCGGCCACCTGGCAGAGCCATCATGCCAGGCAGATCGAGGCCGGCATGCCGGCCAGCTCCCCCAGCTCTCCAATGACGACCCCACAATGGAGACGTGTTCTGATGATGACACCCGCCAGAGCCGGTGCATACCGGCTTGAACATGGAGCAAGCGCAGACGCACTACGGCGCCGCCATGGCGGATGAGGAGCAGCCTGCACCGGCTCCTATGTCGGCATTCCGGCAGACACAAGAGGGGCATAGGTACAACCTGCTCCTCCTCGAGCAGTACCGGTTGGCAGAGGGTCAAATCTGTAGCGAGCGTGCAAGCAAGAAGGGCCGTGGCTGCCATAGCCACCGCGAACCCGAACTTTGTTGCAGAGCAGCTGGCGCTCTACTAGGCGCGCGTGCTCAACACACCGCCGTCCAACTTTTGGGGGCGCATGTGGCAGGTGTACGGTGACGGACCGTCCACGTCCATCATCGACCTCACATCCACCGACACCGGCGACGGACAAGTCGCAAACTCCGAGGATGAGTAGGGCATGGGAGGCGGCAGGGCATTGTCTCCCAAGTGGGCGGTCTGTCACCATGTTATACTCTTCCTCGCCGGAGACTGCACCTTCACCTCACGGGTCTTAAACCCCGTCGCCGTTCATGGAGATGGCAGATGAAGGACGTGGTCGCCGATGCGGAATACAAAGGAAGTGGACAATGGGCGCCGCCGTAGGATAGCTTTATGGCCCGGTGGTTTTTTGTACTAAATGTTCGAAATGTAATGAAAAATGTTCGAAATGTAATGAATTTTGTCTGGTTTATATGAAATTTGCTATGTTTGCATGAATTTCGTCCATTTAGTTCAAACAATGGTTGAAATGTATGCGGGCAGTGTTGGATGATCACCTCCCGCATCCGTGTCCGCGGAGTGGCACTCCCCTGTCCGTGGATGGATGCAGAAGCATATTTGCACGTCAGCCTTGGAAATGCCCATAACACAGTTCGAACATTTTTGTATCATCCAACGTTGTGCATTCTTGATTTCATGAGCGTAAGCATTACACGCCCTACAATTTAGATGTGATTCATGATCACAGTGCAAAGTCGTTAGTTCATCCGTGGTACACCATTTCAAACATCGTCATGAATATTTCTGTCTGATGCGCAAGTGAAAAGAATGGGGCCACAGGGGCGTCAATCACGGAGATTGTAAGTTTTGCTCCTTATTATTGCACGTGTTTTTAATACTTTCATTTACTCAATGTTGCTACTTGATGATCATGTCATTAGGGCAAGCCCTTCACTTTAACGCATTGTTAGATGAAACTCAATTGAGAGTTCTCTGGGTGAACAACATGCATCATTGAACTTGAGATGAAGGTCGCTTTCAAGGAGTATCGTTGAATTTGAGATTGATGCATTTCAAAAACTTATTGAACATACTATGTTTTTATTAAAATTTAAATTTATGGTTGAATTGCTATCGGTCAATTATTCAAAGTGGCCTAAATTTGTTTTATTTTTTTAAGAGACAAATATTTGATGCAGCAGGTTACATGGCTGGTTTGGCTACCACGGTCCATGGACACGTTTGGTTTGGGGTGTCCGTTTTGATGCACCGCATTTTAAAGCATCTACAGTCATGGTCACCTAAATTGGGCACCTATACGCCTGTGGACGCATCAGGCGCGTCCGTGGGCACTAACCGGTTACACACACAAAATTGTCTGATGTATCCATGTACCTCAAACATCATACCTCAAATCCATACAAGCCATGCAGAATAAGAACGTACGTACTATGTAGATATCCTATCTACTCATCGTCAGAGATGTCCATGATCTCCGTGCCCGGCTTCAGGTAGATGGGCAATTGCGGCAACTCTGGCTCGTCGTCGGACGAACTAGAGGCGAAGAGCTCATTGATCTCCACTCTCTGTTGCCGGATGAAGCGCCGGTTGGCTTCCACATAGACTTCATCCTGGATGTACTCGAGGATGGCGGTCTGCTCCACCACTTCCTTCGCTTGGGTGACCTCGAACTCCGTAATGTTGTCCTCCATGGCGAAGCCCGTAGTCAGCTCCGCCTCTTCCTTTGGCTACGTCGCGTCCTCCTCCTTCGAATTTCCCTCTCCATGGCCTCGGGGTCCTACTCCACCTCTCACTGCCGCTCCTCCTGCTCTGGCTTCGGTGAATCCGAAGGAAGGCCGACAGCGACACAAGCAACGCGGCTTGCCCAGATCTCCTCCTCGAGAAGCAACCGGCGTTCCGGCATAAACATGGCGTAGGTGGTGATCCGTTGTCGGGCCCTGGCTAGCAGCTACGGCAAGTGGATGGAAGCTCGCAGCGCGGGTGGGAGGGAGAGGGAAGGGATGAGGACGGGCCAGGGTTGCGTTGCCGCCGTCTGGCTTAAATAGCCAGACTTGCTCCCTCAAGCGCCATGTCGCGGCAGCGCCACGCGACGCGGAGTGGAGGAGGCACCGTCAAACTAACGGTCGCTCCGTGTCCCTGCGTGGGCCCTAGCAATCAGTCCATTGTGGTGGACGCGTCCGTCCCATATCCGTCCTAGATACGGGCCGGGTATGTGAGTGCAAGTCAATCGGGGCGTTTGAGCCGTAGATGGAGTGTTCGATTGGGTGCGGTTTTTGCGTCCGAGCAATAACCCAGACGTCCCGCCCGAACGTTTGGAGCGGGTAAGGGTTTTCTTGTTGTAGATGCTCTTAGATGCCCAAGCGTGTATAATTATTGATTAATCTGTCTGCTCTGGTTGGTATGCACGTGCGCTAGCACAGAGAATCCAAAAAGAGTCTGTCGTTCTGTGACGATACTTCGCTGCATCTCACGGGATCAGAAACCGGAGTTTTTCCTCAAGAAAAAGAACCGGGTTTTTTCCCTAAAAGAAGAAACCATGGTTTTTCCCTCAGGAAAAAAAGAAACCATGGTTTACTTCGTGACCTAATTAGAAATTACTGCATCATTCTAACTTAATGATGATCCCACTATGTATCTTCAAATTTCAAGCACATGTTAATACAGTTGTGCATTTTATATTAAAAATAACATTTTCATGACAAATTTAGTGTTATTATCATCGCTTTTATCAATGTATAAATAGTACGAGTACATCAGAAGTTTATTTTTACCGTAGGTCATAGAAGTAAGCAAGCAAGCAAGCGGCAGCTCTCATGACCCATGTACATACTGGCCCGTGACATCAAGAGGATAGGATTTCTATTTCTGAATTATGAGCACCCATGATATGCATGCATGGGTCCAAGGTGACTCATCAAGAGAAAATAAAGAAGAAAAGGTAGATAAATCACATGGCATGGAGCTATGCATGTACTATCATGCATGCATGCATGCATTGTGGTTGGTATACAACTATACATATATACATGTACCTATACATCACAGTATTATTTTTCTCATGACCAATATGCATGCCCTGTAATTGCCAAAAAAACAATGGTTAAACTTGGGAATCTATGTAATATATCCATCTAATCTAATTGTTGTGAGAGGATTGATGGTCTATGGTGTACCAACCGAGTGGGTGTATAGTACAGTAGTGATTACATAAAGAAAAGCAGGAATTCAGAGAGAGAGAGAGAGAGAGAGAGAGAGGGAGGATGAGAGAGGAAGTATCTACTCTACATTTGTAAGACAAAGGAAAAGACAGAAAGCTCAACATCGGTGCAGCATTGCTACCAGCGTGGTGTGTGGGGGGTGTCGCTATGGTTCACAATGTTATATACAGTCCGTGATTTTAAAATACTAGTTTCCACTTCTACTACTGTACTTAATTATCATCATCTTAAATAAAGTATATAATTACAAGAAGGACAGAAGGGTTGCCTTCTGTTTTTATTTTTGTTTTTACTTTTGCTCTTGCATTTGCCCCATAGGCCATAGCTAGAGAGAGCATGAAGGGAAGAAGGCTCAACTGCTGATTTAGTCAGGATTTTGCTTCTTTTTGGCCCCTAAAGCAAGGAAGCAGATAAAGGAGGGAGAGGAGGGGTTTGGTTTGGTCATTTGCTCAGCCTTCTTCTCCCCCTCCCCCTCCCCCTATGGCTGCCAGCACTGTGGCCTCACCCTTTTTCTCTCTCATGGGGGCCGTCTTCTTCCAGCTTGCATAGCTCCTGATCTCCGTTCCCCCACCTCTCTCTCTCTCTCTCTCTCTCTCTCTCTCTCTCTCTCCTCCCTGCACTGCCAGCCAGTTCTTGAATCCTTGCTGTAGTGTTCTACACTTGTACTGCTGCAGGGAAAGAAAGTAGAGAGAGAAAGAAGAAGAAGAAAGGAGAGAAGAGGGAAGGGAGAGAATCTGAATTTGCTTTCCAGTCATTGACCAACCCAACCCCAGTTTCCCCTTGTTTGTCCCCTTCCCCTCCATCCTTGATACCTGTGTTATTCCCTGAGCTGCTGCCGCCGCCTGAGGGGAGGGAGTGGCTCTCTGAACTCTCTCCTCTTGTCACTCTTGCCTTGCCCCCATCCTGTTCTTCCTCCTCCTCCGTTCTTCAGTTAATGCCCCCTCTGTAGCAGCATCAAATTTATTGCCACTCCCTCCTTGGGCCTTGGCTAAGTTGTGTTTAGAGGGAGAGAGAGATAACCTAAGGCCTGAATCAAACCCCTGGCACTACAAGTTTGCCGCTTTATGTATCATCACCACCTTCAGCAGCAGCAGCAGCAGCGTGGAGAATCGGAAGCGGCGGCATCGGTAGATCAGGACAGCAGCATGTCCAACCTCACCACCTCCGCCTCCGCTTCCGCCAACCCTCCTCCTCCTCCAACCCCGGCCTCCAACAAGCGCAAGCGAAGCCTACCTGGCAACCCCGGTAGGTCCTTCTCCTCGGTTTAATTTCTTGTTTGCTTTCTCTCAAGTCTCAAGTCAAGCGAGGACGAGTTGGTGGACTGGACTGATGCGCATGTCTGTATGTGGAGGATCGTTGCATCATGTTACTAATCTTTGTCCGCGCGTGTTTTTCATGGAAATGGAACCCAAGACCCAGAGTCGGAGGTGGTTGCGCTGTCTCCGGCGACGCTGATGGCGACGAACCGGTTCCTGTGCGAGATCTGCGGCAAGGGGTTCCAGCGCGACCAGAACCTGCAGCTGCACCGGCGGGGGCACAACCTGCCATGGAAGCTGAAGCAGCGCGGGAGCAAGGAGGTGGTGCGGAAGAAGGTGTATATCTGCCCGGAGGCGTCGTGCGTGCACCACGACCCGTCGCGCGCGCTGGGCGACCTCACCGGGATCAAGAAGCACTTCTTCCGCAAGCACGGCGAGAAGAAGTGGAAGTGCGACAAGTGCTCCAAGAAGTACGCCGTGCAGTCCGACTGGAAGGCGCACTCCAAGATCTGCGGCACCCGCGAGTACAAGTGCGACTGCGGGACCGTCTTCTCCAGGTTCTTATCCGTTCCTTCCAATCTCGATCCACCTCTTCTGCTTATACCATGCCATGCATCATCAAAGCTTTCTTCCCTGCAGTCTTGTTGATTTCTCGTTACTATATATTCTTGTGTCTTGGCAACATAGCGAGTGCACTGCCTAGAAATTACTACAGTAGAATTCAAGTAGAGGATCGTGAACATTAGGGTAGGGCTCAATTAATCTGAGAGAAGGAAGGAAGTCATTGTGATTTGTGTTGGCGAGTCAGGCCGGATGAGGCAACGCAGAAGAAGCATGGATGGATGCAAAGATGGACCACTTTTACGGCCCGGCCGGGGGTCCTCTTTCTTTTTGTTTCGGCCATGGATGAGAGGAGCGGCTGTGCAGCTCGTGTGGAAGGAGATGAGAGAGATGCTGTGATGATGAGGATCGAGCTTTGGGAGACGAGAATTCAGACATGTGAATCTCTTTGCAGAGCTGAGCTGCCTTTCCATCTCACTCCTCCTGCCTAGCCTAATTGCCTATGCATGCTTACACTATTCCCTCCGTGCTGTCACTTCCATGCGTCCTCTCCTCCCTGATTCTCTTTCTCTCTCTCGGAGCTCACACCGCACGGCACGGCAGCGTCACATACCATATGACAAATGAACAAAGAATCAGGGGAAAGTTTTAGCTTTACCTTTTCTCTTGCCCTTCCTTCTCATGCTGCATTTCTTTCTTCTGATGATGGTTTTCTTTGTTGCACTGCATTGCATGCAGGCGGGACAGCTTCATCACGCACCGGGCCTTCTGCGACGCGCTCACGGAGGAGAGCAACAAGGCCATCAGCGGGGGCGGCCTGCCACTGCCACCCATCGCGCACGCCCAGCACCACGCCATGCTCTATTCGCCGCACGATCTGATGCAGCAGCAGCAGCACCAGGAGCTCGCCGCGTTCCAGGACCACCATCACCATCACCAGGTCATGCAGCAGCATTGCAACTTCGACGTGAAGCCGGAGATGCAGCCGTGGCCAACCATGCCCTACGACGACGTCCACCACCCGCTGCTGCAGCCGCTCTGCAGCGCCACCGCGCAGAGCTCCGCCACGTCCGTGCCGACACCTACGCAGCAGCAGCAGCTTCCCGCGGCAGCCGCGCACTTGTCGGCCACAGCGCTGCTACAAAAGGCGGCGCAGATGGGCGCCACCATCGGCGGGGCCGGCGCTGGCGGGGCGGGAGTGCACTACACCCAGATGGCCGGCTCGGCGACCAGCGCGACCGGCAGCGCCACGTTCGGGCTCGGCCTCTCGTGCCTCAGCAACCAGCAGATGATGAGCCTCGCCAGGACCGCCTCCCAAGGCCGGAGCGGCGAGGAAGGCGGCGCCTCGGGAGGGGCCAACGACGGCATGACCAGGGACTTCCTGGGGCTGCGCGCCTTCTCGCACCGCGACATCCTCGGCCTCGCCGGCTTTGACTCGTCGTGCATGGGCACCGCCGTGAACACGGGCAGCAACAACACCAACATGGCGCCCTGCTACGAGCCACAGCAACAAGGACAGCCGCAGCCGCAGCAGCAGCAGAGCAGCAACGAGCCGTGGCATGGCATGGGTAGCCATGCATAGCTAGCCATGATGATAGTTGCATGGTCGCATCTGATCACCGCAGAGCACTGCTTGCTGCTACCCTCTACATCAGCAGGGGATGCGTTTTGAACTGGGTAATCTCTCTCCTCTCTCTCCGTCTCGCACTCTCGTGATCTTGCAAGTTAAGAAAGCTTTGGAGTTTTTTGTGGGTAGAAGCCAACTGTAAGGTAAAGCTGGGATCAACGAAAAGCTACGTGAAAATAATACATGCATCCGTCGTCTCTTTTCTCTCTCTCTGGCACTCAACTGGTCAGCTGCATTGCCTACATACGTATCTACTGTCTCCGTTTGCTGGGCAATATATCAGTGTCAAAAAAGTCTTATATTTTGAGACAGAGAGAAGACAAGAAGTACACACTCCCTCCGTTCCATATGTAGTACGTATAATTTTTTTGAAAAATCAAACCTCACAAATTTTGATTAAGTTTGTGAAGAATGTTTACATCTAACACACCAAACATATATTATTAAATTCATCATAAGATGTAATTTCATATTTTATATTTTTGATATGGTAGATATAAATAGTTTTCTCAATAAACTTAATTAGTCAAAGTATAAAAAATCTATATACACTACATTATGGAATGAAGATAGTACATATCTCATGGCCACACACTACAAGTTTTATATTCTTTGACTTGGGCAAAACAAAGTTTCTCTATCTTACTAAGGTACACGTTGATTGGTATATGTATATGGAAAATCCAGATATACACCCCCGTTTATACTTTTTCGATAAACGGTGGATTTTATTGGCTTAAAATGGAGCATCAAGAGGATACAAACACAAAGAGCATACACCCGGTCTCTGCATAGTTAAGATGAGATCCGTGATGGGCAAACAACAACAATGACAATATCCCCACCAGCATATCATGACACCACACAAGCCACGAGGTTCTTCAACATTTACTAAACAAGCAACATTTAATATGTAACAAAGGGAGTACTTTGCTTCTTCGAAAAAAAAAGAGAGAGGCAAAATATGTTTGACAATACTATTTTCAAGGGGGGAAGAAAGGTGTATTTGGGTGAACTGAACTGATTGTGCTGATTGGTGGTCACTTGGGAGCTCTTGCTACAAGAGCTAAAATGCGGCCTACGATGGTATCTGTAGTTTATTGATGAATGCATATGAGTGTCTGTGTACTGTGTCGTGCAATCAGTCGATGTACTGTACCCGGCTAGCTGTGCTGGCTACTGTTCGTCCGTGACAAGGTTTTGTCTGCAATTGGTCGTGGGCCGGCGCATTATTCCATGCTTGAAATAAAAGGAGAAACTTTATTTAGTTTCAGATTTTTAAGATAGAAAAACACACCTAATTATTAAGACTATGCCTGCACATATCTTTGGCTGTTGGTACTATTCTTACGTATCTATACATTTTTTCGATAAAGGGTGCTCTTTATTTACGAATTTTGTCATGAAATAAGAAGTATTTTGCTATAATAAGTCACCTTTTCGCCCTCTAGAAAAAACCCAAAAGGTCTTGTCAGTTTTTCGATAAAGGGCGACTTTATTATCTCAAAATGTAGCATTAAGCGGATACAAAGCATTATGAGTAACATGCGGCCTCTGCATAACTAAGATGCACACAGCCAAATCCAAAAGTCTGACAAAAATTCATGAAATAAAAATCGACAAATCGGCAACAGTAGAGTCCTTTAGACCGATACTATGCCTATGTCGAAGAAGGTGGTGGATCGATCCGTAGGTTATGCTGCCACCCATGTTGGGAAAAAACCTCTATAGCCACCTGCTCCAATCACGTACACACCATCATGAACATCGGTTGGTACTCCGGCCGTTGTAGCATAGACCACATACGTAGCGAGTGCGTACACCAGAAAATAACGTGTAGAGGAGAAGCATTTTTGTCATTAAAAACCAAATCATTTCTACATAGCCAAAGCGACCAAATTAAGGCATACGCTCCCACCCTTATTATCGTTTTGAACCTATTTGTAATACCGTCCAACCAATGACCAAAAATATTGGCAACACTTGTGGGCGGATACAAATTTGACGCTATTTGAATGACTGACCACGTAGAACGTGCAAACTTGCATTGGAAAAAAAGGTGTTTGATTGTCTCGTCATGAGTACAAAAAGAACACTTCTTACTCCCTCGCCAGTTTCGCCGTGCGAGGTTGTCTTTGGTTAACACAACTCCCCTACGGAGATACCACTTGAAGATTTTCACTTTTAGTGGAATTTTGGACTTCCAAATTTTCTTATTATTACTCGTTGGTACCTCGGAATGCGTGAGTGCACAGTACATAGAGTCTACTATGAAAGACCCTGATGTAATAAGATTCCAGCGAAACACATCCCAACCTTGTGTCAGGTTAATTGAATCCAGCCGGGATAAAAGATTATGTCATGACACGAGCCGGGGGCCAATCAAATCCCACCTGAACGAAATATTCGGCGGGGAAGAACCGAGCACGTGCGCAATAGTATTATTCTTATCGCGAGCGATGTTACATAAGGCTGGATATTGTTCTCTGAGACTGGCATTGCCTAGCCAGATGTCTTCCCAGAAACGAATCTCCAACCCGTCCTTTATCGCGAAAGACCCAAAACGAAAGAGATGTTTCTTTGCCGCCATTAAGCCAGCCCAAAAGTATGAGTCACCAGGTTTCCAATATGCCTGGGATACCGCCTTTTGGCCTAGATACTTGTTGCGCAACATGGTTTGCCAAACACCATCCTCGGTAAGAAGTTTAAATAACCATTTACTGAGAAGGGCCTCATTCTTGACCTGCAGGTCATGAATTCCAAGGCCACCTTGGTCTTTAGGCCTACAAACCACGCTCCATTTGGCCAGCCTGTATTTTTTCTTTTCACCGTCTCCTTGCCAAAAGAATCTGGATCTAAAGTAGTCCGGTCTTTGCAGGACCCCTTTTGGGAGTTGGAAGAAAGAAAGCATATAGAGAACCATATTTGTGAGGACGGAGTTAATCAAAACCAGCCGATCACCAACTGAGAGTAGTTTTCCTTTCCAACTGCTCAACGGTTTCTCTAGACGCTCCTCCACATGCTTCCACTCTGCAATGGTGAGACGCTGATGATGAACCGGTATTCCCAGATATTTAATCGGGAATTGGCCAAGTGCGCAGCCAAACAGGTCAGCATAATCGGCCGCCGCCTCAACGGCTTCTCCAAAGCAGAACAATTCGCTTTTATGAAAGTTAATTTTGAGGCCCGACATTTGCTCAAACGCTGAAAGCAATAGCTTCAGATTTTGAGCTTTGTCTAGGTCATGTTCCATAAAAAGAATCGTGTCATCGGCATATTGCAAAATAGAGAGGCCACCATCCACATGGTGTGGCACTACTCCCGCAATCTGTCCATCCTGCTTGGCGCGCTCAATCAGAATAGCCAGCATGTCCGCAACAATGTTAAATAACATTGCGGACATGGGGTTACCCTGTCGTAGTCCTTTTTTTGTCTGAAAGTAATGACCTACATCATCATTGACATTGATGGCCACACTACCTCCAGTTATAAAATTTTGGATCCACTTGCACCATTTATCAAAGAAACCTTTCATCCTTAGGGCCTGTTGGAGAAAAGACCACTTGACCTTGTCATAGGCTTTTTCAAAGTCAATTTTGAATACCACTCCACTCATGTTTTTTCGGTGCATCTCGTGGACGGTCTCATGAAGGATAACTACACCATCTAGTATATTCCTTCCTTGCATGAAGGCCGTTTGAGATGGCCGGACAACATGGTCAGCTATCGAGTTTAACCTATTCGTAGCTATTTTGGTGAAAATCTTGAAGCTGACATGAAGGAGGCATATGGGTCTGAACTGTTGGATCCGTACGGCCTCCTTAATTTTCGGCAACAAAACAATCTCGCCAAAATTTAGCCTAAATAGGTCAAGTTGATTGGCATGAAGACACTTAAACAACTTCAGAAGGTCAGCCTTGATGATATCCCAGAAATTCTGATAAAATTCTGCGGGAAAACCATCAGGGCCTGGAGCTTTGTTGTGTTCCATTTGGAACACTGCCGCTCTCACCTCCTCTTCCGAGAAAGGTGACGTGAGGATATTGTTCTCTTCCATCGTGACTTGTGAAATATCATCTATTCGGGCCTCGTCAAGGGTGACATTCCCTTCATCTAGCGCCCCGAAAAGAGATTTGTAGTAGCTGGTGATATACTTTTTGAGCTCCTCCCGACCTTCGATCTGCCCCTCATCCTGTGGGAGACTATGAATACATTTCTTCCTATGTCGACCATTGGCGACCAATTGGAAGTATTTTGTATTACTATCTCCCATTAGGATGAAGTCAGCTTTGGACCTCTGGTAGTATTTGATCTCCTCTTCGCGCAATAGACGGGCAACCTTCTCATTAGATTGATTTTTCAATTCAATCTCTTGTTGAGATAAGGTACGTGTCTCTGCAATTTTGTCGAGGTCATCAATGATGGTACAGAGGCGCTGCTTTTCTTTTTTGTACAATCCAATGGTGTGTTTAGCCCATCCAGAGAGGTGTTGCCTCATGGCCCTTATTTTATAATTCCATCTCTAAATCAGTGTACGACCAACGGCGGGCCTCTCCCAAACACTCTTTTATTATGTCTACAAAACCATCCCGATGCAACCATGCCAATTCAAATTTGAAAGGGCGACGGGTAGAATGACTCGTAGAATTGGAATCAAGAATGATTGGTGCATGATCCAATAATGCCTCGATTCGCTCTAGGGCTCGCACGGTTACCATAGGAAATTTAAGCTCCCATTCGGTATCCATGAGTACCCTATCGAGCTTCTCATACGTCGGCACAGAACGGTTACTAGCCCAAGTGAACTACCGCCCCGATATACGAGCCTCCCGAAGATCCAAACTGTGAATCATAGCATTGAAAAGGAAAGGTCAATGAGTGTCGAAGCGGTCATTATTTTTTTCCTCCTGGTACCTAAGGATATTAAAATCCCCTCCAATAAGCATTGGGTACGGGTTATCCTTAGCCGGGTTCACTAGTTCACGGAGGAAAGCTGATTTATGCTCATCTTGGGCAGCCCCATAGACTGCGACCAGGCTCCATGTAAAATTATCAGCCCTATTTCGTAGGTGAAATTTGATATGAAAATCACCGGTCGAAAAAGCCAACAAGTCCATGGTTGTGGTTTGTATCCCAAGAAGGATTCCTCCAGACCTTCCATGAGCTGGTAGACTATGCCATGTGTAGTGCAAACCACCTGATAGGTGATCGAGGACGTGTGGGCAAAAGTCACATTTACCAGCCTCGGAAATTGCCACAAAATCCAATTCGTGTTCTCGCACACAATCACCGATGTGTTTATGTTTATCCAAGTGTGAGAGACCTCTGCTGTTCCAAAACATGCCTCTCATGAGAAAACTCGAATTGGTGTGGAACTTTTCGCCTTCTTCGGCGGTTTTTGTTTCTTTTTAGAGGAGTGTGATTTAGATTTCCGCGAAGACACAGTGAAATCACAAAACATTGACTCAGGTCTTGCATCATCTAAACCCACCTCGGTAACCTCACCAACCAAGTGGGAGATTAGCGGACCATCATATTTGGCATCCGCTTCATCATCGTCCTCGGTTTCGGGGTTTGGTAGGGCGTTATTACACTTCGGAGAAACCTTTAAACGGTCAATCTCCATGTGTTTAAGTGCCCCAACCGACAGATTAATTTCATTATTGTTCTTTCCCATAGACACAACAACATTCTTTAAGCTACTAGTAATACGAGTATCTGAAAAAGAAAGAAAAGATTGAGCGGACGAGGTACCTGGCGTGGGTTCCAAATTCCTCAAGGCCTGGCGACGCATTGCCTTCGCAAGGGAGTGCTCATCAGTCGCAGAGGAACCATCAACAGCAAGGGAGTGACGGTTACTACGTCGAAGGGGCGTGGTCATGCCACCCGACATAGTACCCATCGGCGTCGATAGTAGCGGTTGGTGTAGACTTTAACGAAGTCGGAGGTGTCTGAACAGTCCCAGCGGTCTGTGAGGATGGACGAGGAGCTGAGCCCAGAGGAACCATAGTGATAGCCGCACCAGCCGGTGCCGCGGCTGGTGGCGTCGTCAAGGACTCTGTCGTGCAAATCGAAGCAGGATGAACCGAGGGCGCAGCTAGTGGCGCAACAGGACCCACGACCGGCTCTATCCGTGCCAAAGCCATGGCAGAAGCATGCGTTGCTGCTACATGCAGCGTCGAGGCAGCAACATCTGGGTGCTTGAGCTCCAGGCTTGTATGTGCGGCCAGGCCACTCTCAGCGTTTGGTGCATGGCGCATGCAGCCAAGAACCATAGGCCGGCCCTCCACAGCCGTTGCCTGTATGGCACATGCAGCCGTGGGCTGCTCCTGGTCCACATCAATCATGTGGGCAACATCAGCTATGGGCAATCCCGTTGCTGCTATATTCACGTCCGGTCGGCCGGCCGAACAGCCCGGATCCGCTGCCTGTACTGATCTCTGCACGGACTTTATGGGAGCCGCCGAACTTGTTTGAGCATCCGACGGTGTATTGTCACCAATAGCTTCAACAGTTTTAGACCTTTTGCTATCATCTCTGTCAGGCATATCCTCATCCCGGTTAGCACCGTCCTCATGTCCATCATCATGGTTTTCTCAAATTTGTGGGATAAAGTCAACATCCGGGACGTAGTCATCCTCCTCCAGAATAGTCATCCTCCTCCAGAACAAACCGAAGCGAATAGCCATTAAGTTTAACATAAACATCCGAGGAGACCGAAGCATCAATAGACCCATCTTTTTTGGAGAAAATATTCAAAGAATGAACGGCCACTTGAATTCGCACAATTCCATACCGGCGCAAAGCAACCAAATCAACATCTTGTGTGGCTCCTATAACTGATCCAACCGCCCACAAACCAAGGAAATGGCGGAGAGGTGGTGGAACGCCGGTGACGTGAACCCATATAGGCTGCAAAGGAGGAACGGACGTGCCCTCCTCAGCTATCCATTCACTAAAAGACACCTTCACGCCGTGAGATTTGACATTGTACTTAAAAGCTGCCACACGTTTCAAAATCTCGAGGGACGGGAAACAAACTAGGTAAGCATTCACTACAAGAAATATGTCAACTAGTGACCTTCTCTGAGTGACCCCGGCTGAATTGGTCGTAAATCCACGGCCATTTCGCTTGGAAGGGCTCAAACCCTGAAATTGCCTTACACCAAATGGTCATAAAGCAGACAAGAGTGGTCAACGGCCTTCTTTCTACCTGATTATGACCAATATAAATGGTCATGAGGTTGTGAACGTGGATGCATTGGTACTTAAGGTGTCGCTCAAGGTGGGCTTGGGCCTCGGTCTTGTGAACGTGGATGCATTGGTACTTAAGGTGTCGCTCAAGGTGGGCTTGGGCCTCGGAGGAACGAGGTCACCTTCTTTTTAAAAAAAAAAATCTGTGTGCCATATAGGCCTCGGCCCATCCAGGAAGAAATGTGGGATGCCCTCATATTACTTAAAAAGAACATATATTCGGCCCAACGAAAATGGGAAAATAACAAGTTTTTCATTAGAATAGGAAAATAATGAACTCCTTCGAGAATCTTGCTATATGGTTTATCAATTACAAAACTAAACAAGTAATTCAAAAAATGTTAATGTTAATACGTATTTCAAAAAATGTAATCACGTGTTTAAAAAACTAAATGTGTGCATTTGAAAAGTTTCATGCATATAAAAAATGATAATCATAAATAATATTAGATATGTATAAAAAAAGTTTCATGTGTATGCAAAAACAATGATCAGTATGTATATATGAAAAATTTACAATATATATATGGAAAAGTAGATAACAAAACAAGATTTTCTAAAAATCTTAATCATGTATTTAAAATTTTCTAACCAATATCAACAATGTTTTATATGTATACAAAAATGTACAATGTGTTAAAACAAATATAGACATCAAAACCTATGTATGAAAAGATATTTTTTTATTGGGAATACATGAAAATATGTTAATCATGTATTTGAAAAAAGTTAAACTTATATAAACAATATGTACAATGTGTCTTACAAAATGTAGACATGTGTTCAAAATATTAGACATCAAAATATTTATTAAAAATATTAATGATGTAACTAAAAACCGTTTAATATCTATAAAAAATGTTTCTAGTGTACACAAATTTGTTCATAAAATGTGGTCTAATATTCTTGAAAAATGAAGAATTTTTTTTACAACAAATATTTGTTAGGTTCTTCACAAAAAAACTCATTTTGGGAACTCGGAAAATGGAAAATGAATATGCGAAAATTTGTATTTTGAACGAGAGGTGGATCAAAAACTTTTTACCCGCAACCATTTGGTCCATTGTGCATTAAATATGGCCTAGTATTTTAGAAAATTGATTTGGTCCAATTTTGTAACAATTATTTGATAGGTTCTTCACAAAAAAACTCATTTTGGACGCTCGAAAAAGGGAAAATGTTTTTTTCGTCCAAACAAAATGAAAACTTCCTTAGGCAACATTGTTTGCCATTCGAATATGCACCCTTGTGCACAATATGAGATCATATAAACAAACTATTCCATGAATGTGGCCATAAGATTGATCATTTGCCTTGAAAGCCATTGATCTCCACACATGATAGCTCATTTCTGAGAACATTTTTTAAAATAATTGCCGTATTACAGGTTTATTATTTTTCCTGGAAATTTGGCCACATATAATGACACAATGCGAAGGTTTTCCAATTTTTTGACTTTTTATTTTATTTTTTATGCCCGTTTCAGAATGCGGTCAAAACGGCGGGCTTGACCGTTCCTAGCTAGTGGTTCAATCTTGGAAAACTTTTGATCTTTCTCTGATTAAATAGATACTTATGTACCTAGAAATGATTTTTAGAAAAAATAAAGAGCAAACTATGAGGCACCTGTTGTTCAAATTTGACCTGCTTCCTTCTGAATCGGCGGGAATTTGTCTTTTTCACCAGAGGTGGATCAAAACTTTTGACACCCAACCGTTTTGTCAACTGTGCATTAAATATGGCCTAGTATTTTAGAAAATTTATTTGGTCCAATTTTGCAACAAATATATGGTAGGTCCTTCACAAAAAAAAAACTCATTTCGGGCACTCGGAAAATGGAAAATAAATTTTTCGTCCAAAGAAAATGAAAACTACCTTAGGCAACATTGTTTGCCATTCCAAGATGCACCCTTGTGCATAATATGATATCATTTTAACAAAATATGCCATGAATGTGGTTATAAGATTGATTAATGGACTTGAAAGCCATGAATCTTCACACATGATAGCTCTTTTTTGAGAACACTTTTTTAAAATAATTGCCTTATTACAAGTTCATTATTTTTACTGGTAACTTGGTCACATGTAATGACACAATGCGAAGGTTTTCCAATTTTTTAATTTTTTTTGAATTTTTTATGCCCGTTTCAAAATGCGGTCAAAACGGCGGGCATGCCTGTTCCTAGCTAGTGGTTGAATATTGGAAAACTTTTGATGTTTCTCTAATTAAATAGATACTTATGTATCTAGAAATGATTTTTGAAAAAAATAAAGAGTAAACTACGAGGTAGCTGCAGTTCAAATTAGACCCGCTTCCAACTGAATCGGCAGAAATTTGTCTTTTTCACCAGAGGTGGGTAGAAACTTTTGACACCCAAGTATTTGTTCAATTGTGCATTAAATATGTCCTAATATATTATAAAATTGATTTGATCCAATTTTGCAACAAATATATGGTAGATCCTTCACAAAAAAACTCATTTTGGGCATTCAAAAAATGGAAAATGAATTTTTCGTCCAAAGAAAATGAAAACTCCCTTAGGCAACATTGTTTGCCACTCCAATATGCACCCTTGTGGGTGCACAATAGGAGATCATCTGAACAAACTCTTCCATGAATGTGGCTATAAGATTGATCATTTGACTTGAAAGCCATGCATCTTCACACATGATAGCTCTTTTTGAGAACACTTTTTTAAAATAATTATCGTATTACAAGTTTATTATTTTTACTGGTAACTTGGTCACATGTAATGACACAATGCGAAGGTTTTCCAATATTTTAATTGTTTTTTAAATTTTTTATGCCCGTTTCAAAATGCGGTCAAAACGGCGGGCATGCCCGTTCCTAGCTAGTGGTTGAATATTGGAAAACTTTTGATGTTTCTCTGATTAAATAAATACTTATGTATCTAGAAATGATTTTTGAAAAAAAATAAAGAGTAAACTACGAGGTAGCTGCAGTTCAAATTTGACCCGCTTCGAGCTGAATCGGCGGAAATTTGTCTTTTTCACGAGAGGTGGGTAAAAACTTTTGACACCAAACTATTTGGTCAATTGTGCATTAAATATGTCCTAATATATTATAAAATTGATTTGATCCAATTTTGCAACAAATATATGGTAGATCCTTCACAAAAAAAACTCATTTTGGGCATTCAAAAAATGGAAAATGAATTTTTCGTCCAAAGAAAATGAAAACTCCCTTAGGCAACATTGTTTGCCATTCCAATATGCACCCTTGTGCACAATATGAGATCATCTGAACAAACTATTCCATGAATGTGGCTATAAGATTGATCATTTGACTTGAAAGCCATGAATCTTCACACATGATAGCTCTTTTTTGAGAACACTTTTTTAAAATAACTGCCGTATTACAAGTTTATTATTTTTACTGGTAAGTTGGTCACATGTAATGACACAATGCGAAGGTTTTCCAATTTTTTTAATTTTTTTGAATTTTTTATGCACGTTTCAAAATGCGGTCAAAACGGCGGGCATGCCCGTTCCTAGCTACTGGTTGAATATTGGAAAACTTTTGATGTTTCTCTGATTAAATAAATACTTATGTATCTAGAAATGATTTTTGAAAAAAATAAAGAGTAAACTACGAGGTAGCTGCAGTTCAAATTTGACCCGCTTCGAGATGAATCGGTGGAAATTTGTCTTTTTCAGCAAAGGTGGGTAGAAACTTTTGACACCCAACTATTTGGTCAATTGTGCATTAAATATGTCCTAATATATTATAAAATTGATTTGATCCAATTTTGCAACAAATATATGGTAGATCCTTCATAAAAAAAACTCATTTTGGGCATTCAAAAAATGGAAAATGAATTTTTCGTCCAAAGAAAATGAAAACTCCCTTAGGCAACATTGTTTGCCATTCCAATATGCACCCTTGTGCACAATATGAGATCATCTGAACAAACTATTCCATGAATGTGGCTATAAGATTGATCATTTGACTTGAAAGCCATGAATCTTCACACATGATAGCTCTTTTTTGAGAACACTTTTTTAAAATAACTGCCGTATTACAAGTTTATTATTTTTACTGGTAAGTTGGTCACATGTAATGACACAATGCGAAGGTTTTCCAATTTTTTTAATTTTTTTGAATTTTTTATGCCCGTTTCAAAATGCGGTCAAAACGGCGGGCATGCCCGTTCCTAGCTACTGGTTGAATATTGGAAAACTTTTGATGTTTCTCTGATTAAATAAATACTTATGTATCTAGAAATGATTTTTGAAAAAAATAAAGAGTAAACTACGAGGTAGCTGCAGTTCAAATTTGACCCGCTTCGAGCTGAATCGGTGGAAATTTGTCTTTTTCACCAGAGGTGGGTAGAAAATTTTGACACCCAACTATTTAGTCAATTGTGCATTAAATATGTCCTAATATATTATAAAATTGATTTGATCCAATTTTGCAACAAATATATGGTAGATCCTTCACAAAAAAACTCATTTTGGGCATTCAAAAAATGGAAAATGATTTTTTTGTCCAAAGAAAATGAAAACTCCCTTAGGCAACATTGTTTGCCATTCCAATATGCACCCTTGTGCACAATATGAGATCATCTGAACAAACTATTCCAGGAATGTGGCTATAAGATTGATCATTTGACTTGAAAGCCATGAATCTTCACACATGATAGCTCTTTTTTTAGAACACTTTTTTAAAATAATTGCCGTATTACAAGTTTATTATTTTTACTGGTAACTTGGTCACATGTAATGACACAATGCGAAGGTTTTCCAATTTTCTAATTTTTTTGAATTTTTTATGCCCGTTTCAAAATGCGGTCAAAACGGCGGGCATGCCCGTTCCTAGCTAGTAGTTGAATATTGGAAAACTTTTGATGTTTCTCTGATTAAATAGATACTTATGTATCTAGAAATGATTTTTGAAAAATAAAGACTAAACTACGAGGTAGCTGCAGTTCAAATTTGACCCGCTTCCAGCTGAATCGGCGGAAATTTGTCTTTTTCAGCAAAGGTGGGTAGAAACTTTTGACACCCAACTATTTGGTCAATTGTGCATTAAATATGTCCTAATATATTATAAAATTGATTTGATCCAATTTTGCAACAAATATATGGTAGATCCTTCACAAAAAAACTCATTTTGGGCATTCAAAAAATGGAAAAATGATTTTTTTTCCTGTTTCAGTGATGAAAATGGAAAATGGTCTAATATTTTTAAAAATTGAGGTGGTTCAATTTTGCAACAAAGATTTGGTTGGTTATTCACAAGAAAATCAAAATAGAAAATGCTTTTTTCATGCAAAAAATACTTATTTCAATCAATTAAGACCAATTTAGATGGTCATAAGATTGTCAAAGCGTTTACCGCGTTTTGATTGGTCCATAGGCATCTCACGCGTATCACGCATCCAACACCGTCGGATACTTCCCGATCCGACAGCAGCCCTCACCCCCTCACGGCCTCACCCTCTCACCCCATGTAGGCCAATCACCCACGCCATCTCCCTCCCTCATATCTCAATCCGCCGCCGCCCCAACCCTAGCCCAACCCAATCCGCCGCCGTCCTCTTCTCCAGTCGCACTGGCGACCTCCAACCTCATCGCCGGCAGCCCCTCCCCTCTCCTCCTAGATCCACTCGGGCTACTCATGTCGTGGCCATCCTCTCTCTCCTCTCTCTCCACCGCACACCACTCCTCTCTCTCCCCCATGCAGCGAACCCTAGCGCTCCCCGATCCAGATCCCTCCCCTCCCCTCGCCGCCATCCACCGCCGCTCGCCGCCGGCCTCGACCCCCTCCCTCCCCTGCCCTCCAAACACTGTCGCCTGCCAGATCCACTGCATCCCCCACCCCGGCCTCTCTCTCCCGTACTGCACGCCGCCGCCACACACGGCATCGCGCAACAAGGGGCTCGCATCGCTCCGACCAGATCCGATTGGCGCCTCCCTGGCCTCGGATCAGGCCTGCACGACCCGGGTGCCACCACCGGGAGGCGTGGATTCATGCGTGCTCCGGTTGCGGGTTCTGACCATCCTCGGCGTCATGTCCTCAAGGTCTCCTCTCTGCGCCTCAGTCCCTATTTGGTTTGCTCTCTCCCCTGCCCTGATGCGGCCGGTTCTCCATACACAGGTGCACGAGAGACCTCGTCTCCACTCCAAGGCCATTCGTGCTGGCGTAGATTGGCGTGCTCGCACGCGTTGGATGGACGGAGGGGACACTGACCTCCTCCGCCGGGTCTCCCAAGAGGCCGCGCATCCTGCCGCGACCACCTCTACTGCGCGACGGTGGTGGCCGACCTCCAATGCGACCGCTGCATCGCCAGTAACCTCTTCGGTGAGCACTTTACCTCTGCCTCCCTCCTCTGCCTAGATCCCATGACTGAGCCACACTCTGTAGCATGTAGATTACTGCTTGTATGGCCATGAGGAATGAAATAATTTTGCAGCTAATAATTCTAGTTTCTTCTTGGAGGAGTTGCTGCACCACTAGTTGTTTCTATTGTGTGTTGGACAGTAGATGTGGATAGCCTGCATGCTGTTTCTTAGGACATTAAGCTACGTAAGGATAAACTGACATAAGTATGCTAGTCTAAAGGGTCGATAACTCACATTTGTTTCTGAATTTAGTTAGTTTATCTGTCTGTGGTCCTCAATGTATTAAATGACAGCCAAAGGTATCCATCTATAGAGGCTTATCTACTAATTGTTGGACCTTGGAGGCTTATAGTGCGATGAAAGCCAAATGCATCTAACTAGCCAGTCGACAGGCTAAAACAACTAGCTATAAAATGACATCAAGTTCTGGTTTACATGCTATTCTCGTCGTTCATGCCGACAGACCTTTTGCTGTAGTGTTTAGAGTAGATTGAGTTTGCTAGCCCTCCTTTTTGTTTCTGTTCTTATTTTGGACAGATGCTTGGGGTGCATACTTTCTAGAATCTGCATTTGGATTTGTAGTTCGCGTTGTCGAAGAAAATTGTCGATTGTTTGATTGATGTTCTGACTTTTATGTGGACCAGTCGTCCATTCTCTAAATCATTCTTTTAATCCTGCTACCATTTTTGTATCCATGTACTGTTTATCTTGTTTAAGCATTAATGTATACTTTTCTTTCAGCAATGGCAACCCAAGCAGGAACCTCGGCTACTCCTCGTTTAAGTCCCCAAGTGGTAGGATACTCTGTTCACGGGAGTCACCATCTAGGCATGCTTGCTGCTTCACCAGAATGCTGCATTGTTCTTTAGCTATCAATTGTCTGTGTAGATTGACTGTATCGAGTTGAGGGCTTGAGGCAGGCTGTAGGTGATTAGAAAAACCACCTGTTAAGTAAGATTGGCTGTAGTGTATGCTCTGAACATAAGCTTGTGCTGCTGCCAGTGTAGTGTATGCTGTGAACACAAGATCCTTGACTTGCTCTGGTTTGGTTAAGACTGATGATGCCGTGGATAAGAAAACAATTTAAAAGGTCTGTTGAAACAAGGTGGAAGCATGTTCTTCTTGCAACGTACCCTAAACCCCTAAACCCTTTTTATTTGAACTTCTTAGTTATGTTCTGGAGTCTGGAATTTTTGAATCAATATCTATCTGATTAATTCATGCCTTGTTTTGTTTTTTAGTTTGTTTCAAAACATATATGTGGTGTATCTGATTAGTTATGTTGTAAAAGAATGCTTGTCTCTGACACTGTTATTCTTATGTTGATATATGAGCCCAGTTTTGTGTGTTTTGAATCAATATCTATCTGATTAATTACTGATCATGGTGAGCTAGATCCAAACAAACAAGACACTTACATTAACTTGGCACTTTGAGTCCTTGTAATTCTGATAGTGTGGAACTATATTTTGTACACATAGTCAACTAGTTTTCGTTTTATATTTGCTTGCTTATGTGGAACTATATTTTCTCATTTTTCTAATTATGACATGGATGATATGAAATATCAGAATTGTTTCTGTTACATGGTGTGCTGCAGGAAAGCCCGTGTGTAGGTTTATTGTCTCGTAATTGGGCAATTATTTTCTTGCAGGGGGCCACCCGTTCGAGCTCGCTTTGACCCTCTTTTGCTCTGTAGTGGTCCTGGTACATGAAAAGAAGGTCCTTTTAAATGTTTTGCTTCCTTGGTTGCATTCTGCTGTACACTCAAAAATATTTTCAATTTAGTGACAAGCAAACAATAAAATAGTCAAAAGGCTTTTATTTAATGTGCTTTTCGAAAATGAAAATGTGTTGTGATGTTCTCCTCTTTCTGTTGACATGTATGTTGAATAATATCAAGCCATAATTATAGTCCCTCCAAGACATGCTCAAATGTAGTCGCACGTACAGATTTGTGTGTCTGAGGTACAGTTTTAAGATGAGATACGTATATATGGAACTCATGTAAGGGAATTAGAAATAGAGAAATATATATGTATGGGTACCTCGGCTATTGGAAATACCAACTATACAATCATCTTGTTAATTACTACACATCATATAGATTTTGTAGTGTATTAATCTCATTGGGTAGAGTGGCCTACTTGCACACTTTTATTGACTCGTTGGTTGCTGATTACTTTCGAGCGAGTAGCACATGTCTCAAGCAACTGTAGTATTCCTTTCCCTGAATTGCTCCCTTGTTTTGCTGTGGCCGTATGCTCCATGGTCAATGATGCGTGCTGTATACATATTAAAACCAAAATTGGAGTAGTTTCAGTCGTGCATATTAGAACTGAATTATGCTCTGTTTTGCTGTAGTTGTATGCTCTTATTGCTGAATTGTTTAGTGGGTTGTACAAACTAAACTCGTCCAGTGAGCTTGCTATGATGTATTGTATATTGCTGTACTTAAGACGTCTTGTAGAATTTGGGCCTGAGCAATCTGGAATTTGGTTGTTGTTTGAGATTAATCTTTCCGAGCCATTAGAGTGGGTTCAAGGATGGATCTGCCCATTCATTGTGCAGAGGATCTTCTAATTTACCACTTGTCTACTAGTACATTAGTTATCATGAACCTACATGCTCCCTTCTCTGCAAAGTAAAAACTAAAGAGGTTCCTTAACTTCATAGCCAAGTTATGACAGCAGTTTGATATTCCTTTTGCTACCACATGTCCTTTAGTCTTTAACTCTCTGATGCTGCTTTCCTTCATCATGCAGGCACGCCCCGATGCTCCCCTCGCTTTGGGCACCCAATGCCAGGCAGGCTGTGGATGCCCCGGACCTCAAGGCCGGCCGTGCTACTCCAGCTGCTCTTGCCCCGGCCATGCTCAACTTCGCTCCTGGTCAGTTGCCGCAGGTGAGACACTTGCCTCCATGCTTGGGTGATTCTACCTGCTCACTTAGTATCATACTTGAATCTATGCACGAATTTCACAAGTTTGGATGCATCATAGAACTTGTGGTGAACCTGTTACAGTGATGTTCATTGATGACCTGCACTTGTACCAATGTATCATGCTGCTATTTGGCAAGTCAGTTTCACATTGCATGTGGATCTTAAACTTATACAGTAAGCTTAGTTATTTGCATATGTAAAATATGTTGACAAAGTGTTATGTTGGATTACCGCCTCATGTTGATGGCATTGTCTCTAAACATTTAATAATGTTTCTTTTTGCTGTGACGGAAGACCAGAAGAGGCATTGAGATGTGCACCACAGTTTTAGTTGATGTTGCACCATGTTTTGGTGCTTGTGTATCTGTTTTTGCTTGTAAGCACACTTGTATGTGCATGTGTATCGTGCTTGTGTATCTGTTTTTGCTTGTTTAAGTTGATGTTGGACGTGCGGACTTGTATGTGCTGTTGTGTGTATTTGGCTAAATGATTCTAAATTTAATCATTTAATCAAGAGAATTATTGAGTGTTTGCTGTTCAAATGTGTAAACTGGAAATCTGTGAATAAAAAGACCAAATGTTCTATTGGACCAAATAATATATGGGCTCTAAAAAGGCTACGGCCCAAATAATAGTGGATTGGAACATTGTTTATTTCTGGAAAACCTGAACAAAAAGGCTTAATGAGATGGTCCGCAAAAGGGCCATGGCCCAGAAAATCAAAAGGCCAAATTGTTGGGCTTGGCCCATGAAGTCGACCAAAAATTCACAGGAAAAAAAATTAGAAAGGCTGAATTGTTGGGCTTGGCTCATATAGACACTGAATTGGACCGGGCTGAATCTTATCCACGTCAGCTTGCCACGCTGGATCCTACGTGGCCTGGGGATGCTGCCAGTGACCAAAAATTTGGTCGTGGAACCAACGACCTTTTCCTTCTCACAGAGAAGATCGTTAATTTTAGTTTACGACTGCCAGCTTTTGACCTTCTGTTTTTGGTCACAAAAAGGTCGCAAATAAAAACAACGACCTTCCGACCAATAATGGTGGTCACAAGTTGACATATTTCTTGTAGTGATTGTCTCCATGCGGCACGGCTTCCCACTTCCATGATGACTGAACCGAGGCTATCTTTGCGACCTCTATCTCCACCTCAGCAGCGCACAAAGAACCACCGGAGATCGTTACAAGTGCAGTCGGCAAAGTTGGTGGTGCTAGATGTTCCTTGAAAAGTGAGTCAGGTAGCTGCACAAACATAGCGTTTACAAGACCGCATCCGCCGAGCGACGCGATGGGCCTTGGCTGCTTAAGTACAGGACAATGGTGCATAGGGTGCTTGTAATTGTTGCAAATATGACAATAGTGTGTTACCGTGCAATCCTTGGAGAGATGATCATTTGAACGACACTTGAAACACCAAAGGCCGATTCTCTTTCCTTTTTGGCCCTGTCCAGCGAAGTCCGTCAAGGCAGCAGCTAGCGGTGCAATGTTGGTAGCCTCAGGAGTCGGCGTTGCAGGGGCGGCGTCGATAACCGGTGGTAGCGGAAACAGCGACGGAGGTCGTGCAACCAGAGGGACGGCACCGGAAGCACCGGCAGTAGCGGCAACGCGACGTCCCCCCTTGCGCTTGTATTTGTTGCGGCGGGCAGGAGCTGCGGGCGCTGGTTGATTGGTAGCCCCGCCCCCAAAGATGGCAGGCGCCGGCTTCAGTGCTGCAGCCCGTGGGACGGATGGTGCGATGTGCGCCGGTGGTACACCAAAGCGCAGTGGACCGGCGGCAGCCCCAAAACCGGCTGAGATCATCGGGTTCGTCGTTGCTGTCCCGCCCGGCGTGGATCCCTTGGCAGCATCGTTGTTTCGGCCAGCCATTATCGGTGGCGAGGGTTGTCGCAGGACGGCGGCGTAGGAACGAAGCAGACGGCTGGGGCTTCGAGTACCAGTTATTAGTGCATAAATTTGTCATCATCGCCCGACCTAACCATCATGGATGGCGTAGAAAAGGTCTTGCCAGTTATTAGTGCATAAATTTGTTATCATTTTGCAAGCTGTGTAACTATTCAATTTCTAGTAAAATTTATGGTGTACACACTAGCACAGGTTGGTGAAGCATAACCGTAGCGTGTGGACACAAAATGAGTACAGACCCAGCATCTGCACGACAAGGATGTACACAACCAATAAAAAAAGAACCATATTTGAGTTAAAGTCGGGCGAACGACCCACCGCAGCAAAACACGCTATACATCAACTACTAGCACTGTTGTTGACAACACTCGGATGACGAGAAGGTTACCCAACAACAACACCTTCAACAAGGAGACAATGCATGAATGTCATCGTTGCCGGATTCAACCACATCGACCAGGATTATGAGCTTCACCCACAAGGCAGACAATGTAAGCTCCAGACAGTGCCTTCAAGGGAGCATAAACCGTCGTTGCCAGATACAACCAGTGAAGGCCAGGCCTAGAGTTTTCACCGCGAAACTTGAGGGCTGGTACTCGAAGAACACCACCATAAATGAAGCCCCATGTGTTGCTTCCACAGAAGAAGTCCTGTTGCAGTGTCCCGATCAGCGTCGGAATCATAGATGAGTGAACACCACATGTCGCTGAAGGGAAACGCAACAAAAAAAAAATTGACCTACGCACCAGCCTAGGACCGCTATCACGCGGACAGACGCGAGCGCGAAGGGGCTTCTAGTCCAGGAGCTCGGGCTGATCCTTGGCAGCTCGGACACAAGGCGCTGCGGGGACAGGCGGCTGTGGGTTGCGCGTGAGGATGGTTGGGGGCTCTCTGGCTGTCTGGTCTGAGATCGGGTGGCTCAGATCGACAACTAGAGCTGATTGGTTGGCGTGGAAACTAAGGCAGGAGGTGGCGGTGGGAGGATTTCTATGGAGTTTGTCTCTAATTTTTAGGGTTTTGCCCTCAAATAAAGTAAGGTTGCGTGCCTTTTATATAAGTAGGGGTTTGGGCTAGTTATAGATGGGCTTTTGGACAAGGGTAAGACGGGGAACTGAAGCCCGGTTAGCAATTATATTTAAAAATAATTTATTATTTAATGGCTACTACACACCAATGGCTATCGAGGGTGCACAACATGCGGCCAATAACATCGCCAGTATTTGATCCACCTAAGTTGGTCAATGGGTTTATTCTGCCATCGATGGAGTGGGATCGGGCGAGGATCTCTCAAGTTTTCCTGCCTACAGATGCTCAAGCAATTTTGTCCATCCCGCTTTGCACAAGACAGCTCGTTGATTTCTGGTCATGGGTACATGAGCAAAACAGTGCTTTTCCGTACGCTCGGCATACCGCATGCTGTTATCAACTAAACTCCGTCGAGAAGCATGATTGGAAGGTCGTGTTGACAACTCAAATTCCGAGGGAGAAATAAAACCATGGACGAAAATGTGGAAGATTGATATTCCATCAAAAATAAAAATAAAATCTATGGAGGCTAGCGCAACAGTCCTTGCCAACTTCAGACTTGCTCAAACACCGGAAGATGGCAGTACAATTAGAGTGTGGAATTTGTGGCTCTGAAGATTCACGGTGGCATTCTTTGATGGAGTGTAACATGGCACGCTGCATTTGGGCATTAGAGGATGATGATCTGGTCGAAGCTATGATGCAGTGTAAAGAAATAGATGCAAAACGCTTCATTTTCTCACTGATGGAGTCTATACTGCATGAGGATTTCATGAAGATACTTGTAACACTATGGGAGATTTGGCATGCTCGAAGAAAGGCTATGCACAAGCATGTATTTAGGGGCCGTTAGCTGCTAATCAGTTTGTCAAGAATTATCAAAGGTAGCTTTAGATTTGCAAACCCTTTAAGCAACATGAGCTATTCAAATACCTCCGAGACAACACCACAGATGGACCCCGCCGCCTGTAGGAACTGCAAAAGTTCGTGTTGATGGTTCTGTGTCACGCGAATGGAAGGGACTTACAGCGCAGTTTGCAGGGATTCCACCGGGAAATATCTAGGCTCTTCGGCAATAAAATGTCAAGGTGTGACTGACCCAACATCATTGGAGGCTTTGGCTTGTCGAGAAGTGCTCTCACCTGCTCTTGACTTATCACTTGCAGACATACAAATAGCTTCAAACTGTCAAGATGTGATCAAAGATATCAATGGAAATATGGATGAGCTACATTCCACCATTATTAAGGAGATCAATCTTACATTTTAGCAGTTCTCTCGCCGTTCCTTCATCTTCAAAGGAAGAGAAACTAATCTTGAGCCACATAGCCTCACTAAACATACTCTATGATAGGGGCAAAGGTGTCCCGTATTTCGATGAGATGGTAACTATCATTTTTGGTGGAGTAGACTTTGATGACCCGACTACGAATGTGCAAAGACGTCAAGCCTAGCAATCGCTAAACCAAATCCGACAGGTTATTGACCATGCTGGAGCACGATCAAACTGACCACGAGGGTCTATTTCCTTCACGCAAATGAAGAACAAGGAAGAAACTAAGATTGCAATCTGGATATTGCAAATTTAAGAGGAAAGCTTTATGGATCAAAGTGGGGTTATGAAATGTCTTGGCCTGGTCGTTGGACACAAATGAAGTACGCGTGTTGCACTATGACGAACTTTAATCTAAACAAAACCCAAGTCTAAAACGATGCCCTAAGGTCCGTATTTATAGGGAGACGGAGGGAAATTTCGTCCCCCCTAGGCAAGGTGGGACTAAATTCTGTCTTAAGCATTTTCCCTATTAATAGGGACTCTAAAAAACATGTTTGTAGTCAAGGATGCGGCGCACGCTTACGATGCCTTGGAGCTCGAGTGCCAGGGGCGAATGGCCCATCTCAACTTTGCTTGCCGCGCGAGTGAGATAGTGCCTCCTAACATGAGGATTGTCTCCAAGGCCGAGGAGCAGGAGCATCTAAAGGCCGAGGCGCTCATCAGGGCCCCTGAACGTCAAAGCAGCGATCCCTTGGTGGAACGGTATCTTTGGGAGGAGTCCGCATCTGTACTCCATTAAGGAGGCATTGCTGATGACCGCACGCAACCATAAGGATGCCGAGGATGACCCTATAGACTGGGGCGATCTCACCGAGGAGTCCAACGAGGATGACGATGACGACTTCGGCTCTGACGTTGACTTAGATTAGGAGTTGATCTCTCCACCGTGCCTATTCATAGAATTTCGTGCTTATGATGTTTGAACCTTTAATGTACTACTTATGAAACTTGCTATGGCGTACTATGAAATTTGAACCTTTAATGTAGTCTTATGAAACTTGCTATGGCGTACTATATATATGTCCATGACTTAGTGATAAACCTGCTTATATATAGTCATACTACCTAGTTCGTGTAGTGTTGGTCGGCTGTGATCATACCTCATATTGATGACATTTTTAACTTTTGAAGGAGGGGATCATGGTGCTTAAGGACTACAATGTCTGCAAAAATCCCTGTAGGGATAGTTTATCCCATGCAGTAGAATTCGGCTCTTCTTGAGGGATGAATTTGAAAAATCTGTGGTAACAATGTTCATCATTGAATTCTAACAATTTGCTCACTTCTTGTACTGTGCATACCATTAATTATTAACTGCATTATTCTTAATTGTTACATAGTGTATCCCATGCAACGTAAGGGTCCAATTCAATAATTTAATCGTTGACAGTTTCAACTTTTCGGATGGTCAAGGGCGATAGTACAAAATTGACGTTTGTAAACAAAAGGATAAAATCATCATAGGAGGCGATGGATGGAACAACTACATGTCAAATAATCTCACTTGGGGAGAGTACACATGCTTTTACTTGAAGAAAGTGGTCAACGTGTTAAGGATTAAGTATTTCTCTGACCAAGATGATGAGCTTGACGAAGATGATGCTGAGGATTCGCAGGATGATGAGGATGATGAGAGCGAGGATGATGATGATGCTAGCGAGGATGATGATAGCTATGAGCATGAGGATGAGGAGGAGGATGAGGAAGATGATGAGGGTACTGAAGATGATGACGATGATGATCCATACAATTATGCAATGTTCTCTTATAGAATGAAAAAGTTTAATGAGATGAGAAGGCCAATCTCATCGCGATCCTACCATCAAGTGTGCACTACTTGGGGAGGCCATTTGTGCACCATCTTACCATGACCAACATCATGAAGCACACCATGGTATGTTTTGTATCTTTTCTCTTTTTTGTTCATAACACTATACGGCAAGATGTCTAACATTGCGTGCTCTATTTTGCTTTTAATCACGGGGATCATAGAAATTACATATGAAGATGATTTTCGCCGAGGACATCCCTGCTGCCGGCATGGCTGGAGTACGCCTTGGAGCAGAAGGTCCTGTCACCAATGTTCGATACAAGACTGCCACGGACGGCCGCATATCGTTCTATGAGGTCGGCTGGCGGGAATTCCTAAAGGGAAAGAGACGACGACTAACGATTGACACAACATTGGTCAGCACGATAAGGAACAACATGAACAACAACCTTCAGATGATGGTTGTTGTAGATCTTATTTAGAAATAAGGTCGAGTCAAATATCTCCAAGCCGATGAACTCTTAATTACTTAGTTAACATACCTGTGATACTTTGATGTTGGTTTGTTAACTGGAACAAATCTGAAGTGTTAGTAGTTGTTATGAAGAGTACTAATTACCTGGAGAATAACTTGAATGCCTAAGCTTACAATGTGTGCTTTGTTTGCTTCTAGTATTGAATTTCTTATGTTGGATTTATGCAAAACGCAGCCATGGCAGGACAATTAGGGACGTGGCCGCAAAAAAAATTCGCATGAATAAGCTTGCAGTAGCGGGCTCTCCAGTACGCCCGCAATTGCAACATGAATAAATAGTGGCGGGCGAGAATGCACCGCTTTCCACTAAAGAGACACAATCAGTGGTGGGAAAGTACTCATTGCCCACCACTAATGCGATCTACCAGTGGAAGGCGCCCGCCCGCCACTGATGGGGTACTAGCAGTGGCAGGAGGTCGGTGGCAGGCACCCCTGGCAGCCTAGCCCGCCGCTGCTAGGCATAGGCATTACTGTAGTGGTGCAAACTCCCACGAAAAGTTGATTGTATGGAGGGCATGTGTCAATTTGGCTAGCCATGGCTTGTGTTTGTATGGTTAAGGGGGAGTAAACTTTACCTTTCCGCTTGGGAACCGCCGATAATGTGTTTAGCATGGAAGATATTGAAAATCCTTGATCATGACGTTGACAGGAAAAGCACACCTCTCAAAATGTATTCATCTCTGATTTAAGCTTCGAGTTCTGGCACCTATGCAAATCTTCGGTTCTCTATTAAAAGAAGACCTTAATATCTCTTAGTTTCCTTATGGACCCCGCTGCCAGGGGAGGGTAGGACAAAAGATATCATGTAAGTTCTTATTATAAGCACATATGACTATATACGGAATACATGCCTACATTATATTGATGAATTGGAGCTATTGTGTATCGCACTAGGTTGTGATTGTTATATGATGAATATCATCCAATAGAAATATCCATCGTTGATTCAATGCCTACGCATTTCGCATATTGATCTTTGCTAAGTTACTACTGTTGCTGCTGCTGTTACAATCAATACAAAACTTCTGCTGTTACCGTTACTGTTACTACCGCTATCAAACCTATCATACTACTGTGCTACTAAACATTTTGCTGCAGATATTTAGTTCTCTAGGTGTGGTTGAATTGAAAACTCAACTGCTAATACTTGCAAATATTATTTGGCTCCCCTTGTGTGGAATCAATAAATTTCGGTGAAATATTACCCTCGAAGACTGTCGCGATCCACTATAATTGTGGGTTATCATAAGATCATTGAGAGGTGCATCAATGGTTCCGAAATCTCTCACAAAACGCTTATAGAAACTAGCGAGGCCAAGAAAACTCCTCACTTGTGTGACCGTTTTGGGCTGCCACCAACTCTCAATAGCTTTAATCTTGGATTTATCAACTTTAATTCCCTGTGGAGTAACAACATATTCAAGAAAAGATACTCGATCGGTGCAAAAGGTGCACTTCCCAAGGTTACCAAACAAACGTGCATCACGTAGAGCAATAAAAATAGCACGTAAATTTTCCAAATGTTCCTCCAAAGATCTACTATAAGTTAGTATATCATCAAAAGAGACTACCACAAATCGTCCTACGAAAGCATGTAAAACTTCGTTCATTAATCTCATGAAAGTACTAGGTGCATTAGTTAACGCAAAAGGCATGACTAACAACTCATATAAGCCAAAGTTAGTTTTAAATGCAGTTTTCCATTCATCTCCCAATTTCATACGAATTGGATGGTATCCACTACACAAATCAACTTTGGATAATATGATAGAGCCACTTAATTCATCAAGCATGTCATCTAGCCTAGAAATAGGATGACGATAACAAAGTGTAATATTATTAATGGATCTACAATCAACACGCATACGCAATGTACCACCCTTTTTGGCACTAGTATAATTGGAACAATACAGGGACTAAGAGATTCGCGTATATAACCTTTATCAAGCAGCTCCTATACATGATGCATAATCTCCTACGTCTCCTATGGATTGGTATGATATGGTGCATGATAACCCACAAGTATAGGGGATCGTTTGTAGCCTTTTTCGATAAATAAGAGTGTTGAACCCAACGAGGAGTTAAAGGTAGAACAAATATTCACTCAAGTTCTATTGACCACCGATACAACTCTACGCACACTTGACATTTGCTTTACCGAAAACAAGTATGAAACTATTTTGTAGGTGTGATGCTAGAACTACTTTGCATGAATAAAACTAGAAGTACTTTGCTAGATAATAAAAGTTAGGTTTTTAGAAAAAGGGTTTGCGTCAACAAGAAAGTTATTTGTCCCTAGGCAATCGATAACAAGTACCGGTAATCATTCTTGCAATTTTATATGAGGGAGAGGCATGAGCTAATATACTCTCTACTGGGATCATATGCACTTATGATTGGACCCCTAGCAATCATACGCAACTACTAAAGATCATTAAGGTTGTGAAACCCAACCATAGCATTAAGTATCAAGTCCTCTTTATTCCCATACGTCATACCCCACTTACTCGGGTTTAAGCTTTTGTCACTCTCGCAACCCACTAAGCGAACCATGAACATATTGCAACACCCTACATCGGGGACCCCTCACGTTTGCGCGAGAACGGATGGCACCATAGGACAGCACCATAAATAAAATATACAATCATACCAACCAAGATCATGATTAACCCATAGGACAAAATAGATCTACTCAAACATCATAGGACAACCATAGATCATTGGGAAATAATATATGGAGTTGAGCACCATGTTTAAGTA
The DNA here is from genome assembly GCF_018294505.1 of Triticum aestivum. Taxonomy (NCBI): domain Eukaryota; kingdom Viridiplantae; phylum Streptophyta; class Magnoliopsida; order Poales; family Poaceae; genus Triticum; species Triticum aestivum. The sequence continues at coordinate 278,684,610 of NC_057802.1, forward strand.
GAGATTACAGCGGAGAGAAGAGGTGTTACACCGCTGCATAGAGGGGGAGAAAGTTGGTGTTGACGGTAGCAAGATTGTTGATGTAGATCGCCGTCCCAATCGTTGCCCCGGCGGCACTCCGGCGCCACCGGAAGCGAGGGGGAGAGAGCCCTCCTTCTTCTTCTTCCTTGGCGTCCCCCCTAGATGGGAGGAGGGATCCCCCTCTGGTCCATGGTCTCCATGGCGGCGCGGGGGGGGGGGGGGAGCCCCTCCGAGATTGTATCTCCCTCTCTGTTCTCTTCTGTTTCGCGCTCCCCAGATCTGGCCGAAAATCGTTTCTTATATTCCCGGAGATCAGTAACTCTGATTGCGCTGATATTTTAACATGATTTTTTTTTCCGGATATAAGCTTCCTTGCGCCCGAAGTAGAGCTCCAACCGACGTACGAGGTGACCACAACCCACCACCACCCGCCTGGCTCCGGGACCATGCCCTGGTGTCTTGTGGTGCGTGTGGGCCTCTGTTTGCGGTGATTCCAACTCCCAAAAATCACATATATTCCAAATAATTCTCCATAAAATTTTACTGCATTTGGACTTCGTTTGATATGGATTTTCTGCGATACAAAAAACATGCAAAAAACAGGAACTCACACTAGGCACTGGATCAATAGGTTAGTCCAATAAATCATATAAAAAGTTGCCAAAAATATGTGAAAGTTGTATAATATTGGCATGAAACAATCAAAAATTATAGATACGTCGGAGACGTATCAGCATCCCCAAGCTTAATTCCTGCTCGTCCTCGAGTAGGTAAATGATAAAAAAGATAATTTTTGATGTCGAATGCCACCTAGCATAAACTTGATCATATGTCTAATCATGGCATGAATATTAAGACATAAGTGATTCAAAGCAATAGTCTTCATGCCAAGATCCCAACAAACAATCATATCTTCCAAAATATCAATGCTAAAGAAAGCTATCCCTACAAAATCATATAGTCTTATCATGCTCTGTTTTCTTAACACAAAGTATTTATCATGCACAACCCCGATAACAAGCCGAGCAATTGGTTCATACTTTTTAACGCGCTTCAGCTTTTTCAACCCTCATGCAATACATGAGCGCAAGCCATGGATATAGCACTACGGGTGGAATAGAGTATGATGATAGGGGTAAATATAGAGAAGACAAAAAAGTAAGAAAGTCTCACATCGATGCGGCTAAACAACGGGCTATGGAGATGCCCATCAATCGATATCAACATGAGGAGTAGGGATTGCCATGCAACGAATGCACTAAGAGCTATAAGTGTATGCAAGCTCAATATGAAAACTAAGTGGGTGTGCATCTAATCCTATAATGAAAAATTCCCACTAGTATATGAAAGTGACAACATAGGAGACTCTCCATATGAAAAACATGGTGCTATTTTGAAGCACAAGTGTGAGAAAGGATAATAGCAATGCTCCTCCTCTCTTTGTTTATTTTTTATTTTTTCTTCATTTTTTATTTTTTCTTTTTCTCTCATTAGTCTCATCCCGACTTGTGGAGGAATCATGTGACGCCCGGATAATTAAGCTACAGTAATCCCACGCTAATGATGCCACGTCACCACGGTTACTATTGTTAACCTCGCGATGATTCGAAACGTTTCAAAATTCAAATTCAAATTTATGTCAACAATAAAAGTTTTCAAAGGTTAAAACAAAAATGTTTGGGAGGTGCCATATTTTGCATATGTAAATAAGGTGTAATAAACACATTTTTATAAAATGCCTAGATATTTTATAGTCGATGGAAACAACAAAACAATTAGATAAAAAGAAAAGCAGAACCTAACTAAAAAAAAGACAAAACAAAATAAAAGAAAATCCCCCTGGCCCAACTAGGCCAAGCGGCCCAGCCAGGCCGCCCCACCCCCACTGGGCTAACTGGCCCAGCCAGTCGGCCCATACCCCTGGCTTATAAGGCCTACCCCCAGCCCCAAACCCTAACACCGACACCCCACTCACCCCCGAAAAATATCTCCCCCCTCTCCCCCGATTGGATCGGGATCGAGAGGAGAAGGTCGCCGCTCGTCGCCTGAACGCCGATGCCGCCCGTCGCTGGACCGCCCCGCCGGATCGCCGCCATCCTCCCCGTCCTCCTCCTTGACCCCCATTGCCCCGCGCCCCACTCCTCCTCTGTGAGCTCCCCCTCCCTCCTCTCTCTGCGTGGCCGCGCCCTCTGCCCCGCGCTTGGCTCCGCCGCCCGACGTCGTTCACGGACAGCCGCACCCGGCCAACCCTGTGGCGCCCGCGCCCTCACCGCCCTGCCGCTTGCCGCCGCGCACTCGCACGCCCCGCGCCTGCCGTGGCCTCCTTCCCCTCGCCGTGCTCCGCTCCTGGCCTCGGGCTGCCGTCGTTCGCCACCGCGTGCGCGCCCGTGCCGCCCCGCTCCACTGCCCCTGCTGCTGCTGCCGTCGCCGTCGCGTGCAAGCCATGGCCTCGTCCGTTGCCCCCTGCTCGCCAATCCCGCTGCGGTACCTTACCGCGTCGTCCCACTGCGCCTCGCTGCTCCGGCCACCGCACTGCTGCTGCCGCCGCGCCCGCTTCCCCCTCCGCTACTGCCCCGCCAGCCACTACCTCCCCTCGCGCCGTCGCTTGCCCCGCGGCTGGCGCCCGCCACCGCAGTCGATCCTCCGCCGCCTCCCTTGGCCTGGCCGCCGGCGCCGGCGTGCGCCGCGCGCGCCCAGCGCCCTCGGGCATGCGCCCGCTCGGATTGCGCCCGCACCCCCTGCACACGGCGCCCGTCGCCTGCTGCGCCCGCTCGGGCGCACGCCCGCACCCGAACGCCCGATCCGCCAGCCCCTTGGGGCCTATGACATGTGGGGCCCAGCCCCAGAACAAAAAGGAAAAAAAGTAGAATAAAAATAAATAATAATAATATAATATAATTAATTTACTTAATTAATCATGTTAGTTCATCTAATTAAGCCTAATTAATTAACCTAATCACTTAAATTAAATTAATTAATCCTGTTTAGTTAACTAAGTCAATGACCAGTGGGACCCACACGTCAGTTTGACCCAGTCAACGTCCTGTTGACTGCTGACATCATGCTGACATCATGATGATGTCAGCCTGCACTATTCTGGATAATGTTGGATTAAATTAATTAAATAAATTCTAAAAATGTTTTAATCTTTAAAAATTAATATAAAATAAACCGTAGCTCGGGAAATACTTTCTACATGAAAGTTGCTCAGAATGACGAAACGAATCCGGATACACAACCCGTTCGACCGTCACACATCCATAGCATAGCAAACACGCAACTTTCCCCTCCGGTTCATTTGTCCGAAAATGTGAAACACCGAGAATACTTTCCCGGATGTTTCCCCCTTCGCCAGTATTACCTATCATTGCGTTAGACCACCCCCAGCACCGCGTATTGCCTTGTTATATTTTTGTGATGCTTTTTTTGCTCCGTATTTACTGTTTCTTCCCCCTCTTCTTCTCCGGTAGACCCCGAGACCGGCACTGATGCCACTGTGTACGACTACGTCACCGACGACCCCTCCTTCTCGGCTGAGCTTCCAGGCAAGCCCCCCCCTTGATCACCAGATATCGCCTATTCTTCTCTATACTGCTTGCATTAGAGTAGTGTAGCATGTTACTGCTTTTCGTTAAACCTATCCTGAGGCATAGCCTGTCCTTGCTACTACTGTTGTTACCTTTACCTGCATTCCTACATGCTTAGTATAGGATGCTAGTATTCCATCTGTGGCCCTACATTCTTGTCCGTCTGCCTTGCTATACTATCGGGCCATGATCACTCGGGAGGTGATCACGGGTATATACTTATATACTTTACATGATACCTGTGGTGACTAAAGTCGGGTCGGCTCGTAGGAGTACCCGCGAGTGGATCTTGTGGCGGAGCGACAGGGCAGGTTGAGGCCACCTAGGAGAGAGGTGGGCTTGGCCCTGGTCGGCGTCCGCGGTTACTTCAAAATAACACGCTTAACGAGTTCTTGGTATTTGATATGAGTCTGGCTATTTGGTCTATACGCACTAACCAACTACGCGGGAACAGTTATGGGCACTCGACATCGTGGTATCAGCCGAAGCCTTCGTGACGTCAGCGACTGGGCGGCGCGCGCCGGATTGGACTGGAACGCCTGCTAGGCTAGGTCTGCTTTCGGCCGCGTTCGCAACATGCAGGTGTGCAATGGGCGATGGGCCCAGACCCCTGCGCCATAGGATTTGGACCGGCGTCCTGACCTCTCTGTTGTGCCTAGGTGGGGCTGCGACGTGTTGATCTTCCGAGGCCGGGCATGACCCAGGAAAGTGTGTCCGGCCAAATGGGATCGAGCGTGTTGGGTTATGTGGTGCACGCCTGCAGGGAAGTTTATCTATTCGAATAGCCGTGTCCCTCGGTAAAAGGACAACCCGGAGTTGTACCTTGACCTTATGACAACTAGAACCGGATACTTAATAAAACACACCCTTCCAAGTGCCAGATATAACCCGGTGATCGCTCTCTAACAGGGCGATGAGGAGGGGATCACCGGGTAGGTTTATGCTATGCGATGCTACTTGGTGAACTTACCATCTACTCTCTTCTACATGCTGCAAGATGGAGGTGGCCTGAAGCGTAGTCTTCGACAGGATTAGCTATCCCCCCTCTTATTCTGGCATTCTGCAGTTCAGTCCACCGATATGGCCCTTTACACATATACCCATGCATATGTAGTGTAGCTCCTTGCTTGCGAGTACTTTGGATGAGTACTCACGGTTGCTTTTCTCCCTCTTTTCCCCCTTTCCATTCTACCTGGTTGTCGCAACTAGATGCTGGAGCCCAGGAGCTTGACGCCACCGTCGACGAGGACTCCTACTACACTGGAGGTGCCTACTACTACGTGCAGGTCGCTGACGACGACCAGGAGTAGTTTAGGAGGATCTCAGGCAGGAGGCCTGCGCCTCTTTCGATCTGTATCCGAGTTTGTGCTAGCCTTCTTAAGGCAAACTTGTTTAACTTATGTCTGTACTCAGATATTGTTGCTTCCGCTGACTGATCTATGATCAAGCACTTGTATTCGAGCCCTCGAGGCCCCTGGCTTGTATTATGATGCTTGTATGACTTATTTATGTTTTAGAGTCGTGTTGTGATATCTTCCCGTGAGTCCCTGATCTTGATCGTACACGTTTGCGTGCATGATTAGTGTACGATTTAATCGGGGGCGTCACAAGTTGGTATCAGAGCCGACTGCCTGTAGGAATCCCCCTTCCATACTCCTTGGCCGAAGTCGAGTCTAGACATTGCAAAACTTTTACTAACATGGCTTTGTGTCTTACGGGCCCACGTCGCCATTGGGTGGTATTAGGATCTTTTATTCCTTGACCATACTCTGGGATTCTAATATCTCTTCTATTCGGGTTAAATGATTTTCTAAAATGTAACTTTAGGTTCTCGAAAACACTTTCTCCCAGAGAGCCCCTTCAGTCCAGATGATCGCTGGCTGCACCAGAAGATTCCGAAGATACTCTACGATGTGCTCTCTAGACTATGTGCCATCACTTTTGCAATTCACTTCCATCGATAAATCCCTATGGATAACTACTTACACCTATCGTTCATATTGACATCCCCAGTTGCTCTTGTTATTACAAGATGTCCTGAAATACTCTTCGATATTCCGAGAATTCTTTATGCTTACTGTCCTGTAGTTCCTTGCCGCATGAATACCCCCACGGATAATTACTCGCGCTTGCCGAGTATCCGTTCGTCCAAAGTTGTTCATGTGTTTCACAAAAATACATTCAAATACTACCCGATCTTCCGAAAATCCTGAGCAGCCTATTGCTCTTGAAATTCTTGCTTGTTTGCATTATGGTTAATCCCATAAGTCACGTAATCTTAATGGCATCCCTTGTCATTATCATTTTGAGTCTGTTGATTCAATATGTTGCGAATGCTCACAATCCTCAATCAGATCCTAGAATTCATCCTTCCAGCTCAGACGTCATTTTAAACATGAGTTGGATCTCGACCAATCAAATTGCCATCGATTGTACCCCTAAGTCTACTCAACTTATCCATCCTTAATCAGAGCGTTTGCTTCTGATCCCTTGATTTGGAAATCGCAATTCCTTTGCATTTGAGATTTGAATTAGTTAGTTATTCCCATAATCTGATGCCTTTGCATTCTTTCTTCCTCTGATTGAGTACCGATACTCACGTCAGCTCCGTTATGGACCGCCAAACCCATTGCTGGGTTGTTATCCGATGGTATCATACACATTCAAATCTTGTGAAATGTTTCCCTGATGCATAATTCTTTGACAACCATGCTCTACTTTCGAGCTTGTGTTAATTACTCTTAAAAATTTGTGGTATATGTTTCTAAGATGCCCCGATGGGTTGAACCTATGCCTTCCTTAATCTCTGTGAACCCGAAAGTTTTCACGGGTCATACTCCTCTGGTAATTCACCAGGTAGGTTTTCACACTGAAATCATTTTTATTAGAGCAGTGAATGAATGGTATCGCATTGGAGAAGTGGTAGTCGACCTTGAACTTTGTGTTCATGCCCATGGAAACGATGTAGATCGTATCATTAAAGCTTCTCTTCAAATAAATATTTCCTTGGTATAGGTTTATCTTATATCTGGGATCTGGCATTTTGTAATCGTTGTTCCGGCCATGTTCTCATTTTAAATACCATTTCTCGGACAAGTTGAAGTACTTGTCTTCTGCAGATCATTGCACCTGTCCAACCCTTTGATCTACTGTCGAGCATTACACTATGGTATCTCAAGAATACCATGGAACTACATAACTTCTTATGAGTTCTTCATCAACTATTATTCTCGCCAATTCCAATTTCCCTCGGGTTCTGAGTTATTAGTCACTCGAGAACACCGTTAAGTGAATTGATTCCGCACTCCGATTCAATAAATCTAAGTAATTTTCGTTGCTTATAATTTAATAACCCTTCAAGCCATTCCTAGCCTGATCGGCTATATCATTATCGTGCAACTTTTTAACTGTGCTATCTGGTCCTTCTTTCCGAAGCACAATTTTCGACGATGAGCTAAGCTTACGTCGACTTTCCTCGTCATACCATTTCGCCTTGAACAGCAAGATTGGTTTCGAATTTGTGTCGTACCCGTGGTTCCAATAACCTTTCGCTTCATCATTCCTTTGACTTGATGTCATCGTCGATGAGCGATTATATCTTCATGAAACCTCTCGACAAACGTGTCATGATCATCATCAACATTCTGAGCTCTTCCAGGATATCAATTGAATTCATGATGAGAAATACCATCCTTGCCCTCGATGATTTGTGTTGTCATCGACCACTTTATTGCCTTCCCTCCAACACAAACTTGTTCGTGTTGTTTGTTATACCTTGAGTTCCTTGCTATCCAGCATTTCTTCTTCTTTACCTTGGAGTATTACCATCTTTTATATCAAGATAGTCGTGAGAATTTCACCACCTCTTAAGAATTCTTGATACAGGTGATACTTCTTGCCATATTCGTTCATTCCTTGGTCCCCGTGTTGTTTCTAACCGGAAAACCAACAATTAAACTATGATGTGCGACTTCAAAACTTTTAGCAACCCTATTGCTTTGAAGTTAATGGTCGATAGTTTCATTCTAAGTCTATTGCTTATTGAATCATCACTCAAACATTGATCGTGCTACCTAGTCCATATTTCCGGGCGCACCCTTCTATCATTGTTAAATTGTGTATGTTTTCCTGGAGCATACGTCATTATATCATTGATCTGACTAATGATATCTCCTTGTTCACATAATTGTGGAAATCCATCTTTTTGGAAATCTCAATGAATTGTCGTTGAGTCAATCAACCACCTCCTCACCTCCTTGATTTAATGCTGAACTCTTGTTTCAGAACTCGCTTCCATAGTTCATTTCCCGAGAATCTTCGATGTCATCTCATCAATTTGTGTCGCGCCTTTTCTCCTCGGGCATCCTGAGTTTGAGGTATCCTAACACCAATCTAATCTGAATCTTGGTCAGAAATGATGGTTGGAACATAATTCCAAGAGTTATAACATTGGTCTTTATATAACCCGGTAAGATGATGTCATGCCTAGCACACCTGGCCGGATGACCTATAGATATAGTATCCTCTTTACCAAGGTTAGCCATTCTTCCATGAGGAAATTGTAAGACTTATTCTATAAGTTGTTCCCGACGAATCCTTGGAGTATCCAAGTCTGACCTTTAGTTGATGACCATGTCAATGCTATCTCGAAGCATGTCTGTGGTACTCCGATCTTCAATAAGAACATTGAAGCACAATGCTAAATTTTCTTTATCAAATTATCCAACACCGTTGCATGGGTAATGTCATGTAATTTCTCCCCCGTTTTCCTAAAGGGTTTTCTACATGATATCCTGTCGTGGATATCATGCTCTGTTTATCCTTGGAAAGGATATACCCCTGAATAATGTGTTTAAACACATTTTCCTTTCCATTGTTCTATTTAATCTGATGATCACCTTTTACTTTCCATTGTTTTGTTTAACCTTTCTGGTGATCTATATGATCTAAGCAGTAATATTTTGCTGCTTATGTAAACACCTCGGTGTACAACTTTGTCAGTAAGACCCTGTTACTATTGTTGATGACATTTCGGTAGCCACCGATGGACGAGAACTTTGCCTATTGGTCCGCCTCGTTCAACGAGTAGGAAAATGGTTCTCTTCGTCCCTCGCCTTGGTACCGACGTTGTTGCCGACATAATCGACAGGCTACCCTCTGACCTGCCTTTCTATCATGACCATGCAAGATGTCACCGCTCCTCCTACTTTTAACCCACATGGTGGGCCCATAACCCACAGTTCCACAGGATCGAAACCTGACTCTCTTGTACATCACTGTTCCCAAGGTTATTCCTCACGCTTGGCTTCGTATGAAATTCACGGGCCACCGTCGTAGTGATCTATTCTGGTAACAGACGCAATACTCAATCTCGTTGCTCTGGACCGCTTTCGCACGGTCTTTCAAACATCGAACGATTGCCTATCCGTTTTAAACTTCTCATGGTACCTTCTTACTTTGCTCTCGATATCTTCTTAAGTTTCAACTCGGGAGATACTTATGCTTCTTCCCCTAAGTTAACCGTCCGATCTTCAATTTTATTAGGATCCGTCCTTAGAGAGTTTTTCCCCTCATCCTTTCGTAAGTACGGTGAAGATCCTGAAGGAAGGACGACAACTTCATCGTGATGCATTGATGCATAGGAATGAAGACATCAACGCTATGGATCGACCTCTTCGAGAAGAGCAGCCAAGATCGAGAAGATCCGTTAGGATTTTGTAACCAGACCTTTCCCCCTTACACTACCTCTTAAATCTCGGGACGAGATTTCTTGTAGTGGAGGAGATTTGTGACGCCCGGATAATTAAGCTACAGTAATCCCACGCTAATGATGCCACGTCACCACGGTTACTGTTGTTAACCTCGCGATGATTCGAAACCGTTTCAAAATTCAAATTCAAATTTATGTCAACAATAAAAGTTTTCAAAGGTTAAAACAAAAATGTTCGGGAGGTGCCATATTTTGCATATGTAAATAAGGTGTAATAAACACATTTTTATAAAATGCCTAGATATTTTATAGTTGAATGAAACAACAAAATAATTAGATAAAAAGAAAAGCAGAACCTAACTAAAATAAATAAAAGACAAAATGGAATAAAAGAAAATCCCCCTGGCCCAACTAGGCCAAGCGGCCCAGCCAGGCCGCCCCACCCCCACTGGGCTAACTGGCCCAGCCAGCCGGCCCATACCACTGGCCTATAAGGCCTTCCCCCAGCCCCAAACCCTAACATCGACACCCCATTCACCCCCGAAAAATATCTCCCCCCCTCTCCCCCGATTGGATCGGGATCGAGAGGAGAAGGTCACCGCTCGTCGCCCGAACGCCGACGCCGCCCGTCGCCGGACCGCCCCGCCGGATCGCCGCCATCCTCCCCGTCCTCCTCCTCGACCCCCATTGCCCCGTGCCCTACTCCTCCTCTGTGAGCTCCTCCTCCCTCCTCTCTCTGCGTGGTCGTGCCCTCTCCCCCGCGCTCGGCTCCGCCGCCCGACGTAGTTCACTGACAGCCGCACCTGGCCAACCCCGTGGCGCCCGCGCCCTCACCGCCCTGCCGCTTGCCGCCAAGCACTCGCGCGCCCCGCGCCTGCCGTGGCCTCCTTCCCCTCGCCGCGCTCCGCCCCTGGCCTCAGGCCGCCGTCGTTCGCCACCGCGTGCGCGCCCGTGCCGCCCCGCTCCACTGCCGCTGCTGCTGCTCCCGTCGCCGTCGCGTGCAAGCCATGGCCTTGTCCGTTGCTCCCTGCTCGCCAATCCCGCTGCGGTCCCTTACCGCGTCGTCCCACTGCGCCTCGGTGCTCCGGCCACCGCACTGCTGCTGCCGCCGCGCCCGCTTCCCCCTCCGCTGCTGCCCCGCCAGCCACTACCTCCCCTCGCGTCGTCGCTTGCCCCGCGGCCGGCGCCCGCCACCGCAGTCGTCCCTCCGCCGCCTCCCTTGGCCTGGCCGCCGGCGCCGGTGTGCGCCGCGCGCGCCCAGCGCCCTCGGGCATGCGCCCACTCGGATTGCGCCTTCACCCCCTGCACACGGCGCCCGTCGCCCGCTGCGCCCGCTCGGGCGCACGCCCGCACCCGAACGCCCGATCCGCCAGCCCCTTGGGGCCTATGACATGTGGGGCCCAGCCCCAGAACGAAAAGGAAAAAAAAGAAGAATACAAATAAATAATAATAATATAATTAATTAATTAAGATAATTAATTTACTTAATTAATCCTGTTAGTTAATCTAATTAAGCTTAATTAATTAACCTAATCACTTAAATTAAATTAACTAATCATGTTTAGTTAACTAAGTCAATGACCAGTGGGACCCACACGTCAGTTTGACCCAGTCAACGTCCTGTTGACTGCTGACGTCATGCTGACATCATGATGATGTCAGCCTGCACTATTCTGGATAATGTTGGATTAAATTAATTAAATAAATTCTAAAAAATGTTTTAGTCTTTAAAAATTAATATAAAATAAACCGTAGCTCGGTTGGAAATACTTTCTACATGAAAGTTGCTCAGAACGACGAAACGAATCTGGATATGCAACCCGTTCGACCGCCACACATCCATAGCATAGCAAACACGCAACTTTCCCCCTCCGGTTCATTTGTCCGAAAACGCGAAACACCGAGAATACTTTCCCGGATGTTTCCCCCTTCGCCGGTATTACCTATCGCTGGGTTAGACCACCCCCAGCACCCCGTATTGCCTTGTTATATTTTTGTGATGCTTTGTTTGCTCCGTATTTACTGTTTCCGCCCCCTCTTCTTCTCCGGTAGACCCCGAGACCGGCACTGATGCCACTGTGTACGACTACGTCACCGACGACCCCTCCTTCTTGGCTGAGCTTCCAGGCAAGCCCCCCCCTTGATCACCAGATATCGCCTATTCTTCTCTATATTGCTTGCATTAGAGTAGTGTAGCAAGTTACTGCTTTCCGTTAAACCTATCCTGATGCATAGCCTGTCCTTGCTACTACTGTTGTTACCTTTACCTGCATTCCTACATGCTTAGTATAGGATGCTAGTATTCCATCTGTGGCCCTACATTCTTGTCCGTCTGCCTTGCTATACTATCGGGCCATGATCACTCGGGAGGTGATCACGGGTATATACTTATATACTTTACATGATACCTGTGGTGACTAAAGTCGGGTTGGCTCATAGGAGTACCCGCGGGTGGATCTTGTGGCGGAGCGACAGGGCAGGTTGAGGCCACCTAGGAGAGAGGTGGGCCTGGCCCTGGTCGGCGTCCGCGGTTACTTCAAAATAACACGCTTAACGTGTTCTTGGTATTTGATCTGAGTCTGGCCATTTGGTCTATACGCACTAACCAACTACGCGGGAACAGTTATGGGCACTCGACGTCGTGGTATCAGCCGAAGCCTTCGTGATGTCAGCGACTGAGCGGCGCGCGCCGGATTGGAATGGAACGCCTGCTAGGCTAGGTCCGCTTTCGGCCGCGTTCGCAACGTGCAGGTGTGCAATGGGCGATGGGCCCAGACCCCTGCGCCATAGGATTTAGACCGGCGTGCGGACCTCTCTGTTGTGCCTAGGTGGGGCTGCGACATGTTGATCTTCCGAGGTCGGGCATGACCCAGGAAAGTGTGTCCGGCCAAATGGGATCGAACATGTTGGGTTATGTGGTGCACCCCTGCAGGGAAGTTTATCTATTCGAATAGCCGTGTCCCTCGGTAAAAGGATGACCCGGAGTTGTACCTTGACCTTATGACAACTAGAACCGGATACTTAATAAAACACACCCTTCCAAGTGCCAGATATAACCCGGTGATCGCTCTCTAACAGGGCGACGAGGAGGGGATCACCGGGTAGGTTTATGCTATGCGATGCTACTTGGTGAACTTACCGTCTACTCTCTTCTACATGCTGCAAGATGGAGGTGGCCTGAAGCATAGTCTTCGACAGGATTAGCTATCCCCCTCTTATTCTAGCATTCTGCAGTTCAGTCCACCGATATGGCCCTTTACACATATACCCATGCATATGTAGTGTAGCTCCTTGCTTGCGAGTACTTTGGATGAGTACTCACGGTTGCTTTTCTCCCTCTTTTCCCCCTTTCCATTCTACCTGGTTGTCGCAACTAGATGCTGGAGCCCAGGAGCTTGATGCCACCGTCGACGATGACTCCTACTATACTGGAGGTGCCTACTACTACGTGCAGGCCGCTGACGACGACCAGGAGTAGTTTAGGAGGATCCCAGGCAGGAGGCCTGCGCCTCTTTCGTTCTGTATCCCAGTTTGTGCTAGCCTTCTTAAGGCAAACTTGTTTAACTTATGTCTGTACTCAGATATTGTTGCTTCCGCTGACTCGTCTATGATCGAGCACTTGTATTCGAGCCCTCGAGGCCCCTGGCTTGTATTATGATGCTTGTATGACTTATTTATGTTTTAGAGTTGTGTTGTGATATCTTCCCGTGAGTCCCTGATCTTGATCGTACACGTTTGCGTGCATGATTAGTGTATGATTGAATTGGGGGTGTCACAAATCATAGTCTCCATCACCCTTTCCTCACTGGGGCACTATTCTAAAAATGAATAATGATGATCATTACCCTTCTATTTACTTATAACTCAAAAGAAATAAAAATATGACTCTATATGAATGCCTCTGGCAATGTACCAGGATGTGCAATGATCTAGCGTAACATGTATGAAAAATGATGAACGGTGGCTGAGCCACAACTACTATGTCAGCTATATGATCATGCAAAGCAATATGACAATGAATGCTCAAGTCATCAAACGGAAGCGGTGGAAGTTGCATGGCAATATATCTCAGAATGGCCATGGAAAAGCCATAATAGGTAGGTATGGTGGCTGTTTTGAGGAAGATATAATAAGGCTTATGTGTGATAGAGCGTATCATATCATGGGGTTTGGATGCACCTGCGAAGTTTGCACGGATTCTCGAGGTGAGAAAGGGCAATGCACGGTACTATAGAGGCTAGCAAATTACGAAAAAGGTAAGAGTGCGTATAATCCATGGACTCACATTAGTCATAAAGAACTCATATACTTATTGCAAAAATTTATTAGCCCTCGAAGCAAAGTACTACTACGCATGCCCCTAGGGGGATAGATTGGTAGGAAAAGAACATCGCTCGTCCCCGACCGCCACTCATAAGGAAGACAATCAATAATAAACCATGCTCCAACATCATAGCATAACGAGAGACTATACGTGCATGCTTCGGGAATCACAAACCTTAACACCAATATTCCTACTAAACACAACCATTTACTAGTACCTCCCACATATTCCATCTCTATATCGCAAAACTATTGCAAGGAATCAAACATATCATATTCAGTGATCCATAAGTTTTATGTAGGATTTTTTGACTAACCATGCAATTGACCAATTCATGTTGACTCTCTAAATAGATATAAGTGAAGCATGAGAGTTTAATTCTTTCTAAAAAAGACCATGCTCTAATAAATATAAGTGGAGCAAAAGAGCATTCTTCAAATAACGGTTTTCTATGTGAAGAGAAACAGGCAATCCAAACTTCAAATGATATAAGTGAAGCACATGAAGCATTCTATAAAGCCATACTCAAAAGATATAAGTGAAGTGCAATGAGCATTCTATAAATCAACCATGGACTATCTCAGACCAGCATGGTGCATAAAAGAAAAATAAAAAAACTAAATGCAAAAGACGCTCCAAGATTTGCACATATCACATGTACGAAACGAATCCGAAAACATACTGGTACTTGTTGAAGAAAGATGGGATGCCTTCTGGGGCATCCCCAAGCTTAGGCGCTTGAGTCTCCTTGGATATTTACTTGGGGTGCCTTGGGCATCCCCAAGCTTGAGATCTTGCCTCTCCCCCTTCTCCTCACATCGAGTCCTCCTCGATCTTCGAACACTTCATCCACACAAAACTTAACCAAACTTTTAGTGGCGGGGTTAGTGAATATGGCAATGAAATCCCATCATGTACTGCTGTAACATTATTTTATAATTATAAACAAACATTACCCACTGTATGCTATCACAATTCTATAGCCCCAAGTCAAGGAGGCTTCAACAAGAATTCAAACATACACCAATAATGAAGCTATAACAGCAATCTGTGAAAAGAGGACAATTTGTAAAGATTCGAACATCCACCATACTTCTGTAACTCTAAAAATTCTGAAAAATAGGAAAAATAAACATTTTGTATAGAAAGACAGTACAAAAGGTTTCAGAACCGTTTGACGTTTCAGTAAAAAATGTAAAATCGTGCACTACAGCCAAAGTTTCTGTTTTGCACCGCAAACCAGCAAGGAATTTAAACATCCTAAAGGCAAATCTTGGCACATTATTTTTATAATACAATGGAGTTGTACAAGGGTATAATTATTTTTGTTGAAAAGTTTCTGTAATTAAGATTCACAAAGTTTCCGTGAGCATGAACAAAGTTCAAGGAGCTCCCCCACTTCAACAATGCTTGTCTCTCTCACTTTCACTTTCCTTTTTGAAAAGTTTTGTGTTCCCCTCTATATTTTTTGTTTTTAAACTTTATAAAAGCACTCAACAGAAATAGACGACTCTCTATAACTTCCATGTTGTCTCCTTGGCAGCGCTTTCTTTAAAGCCATTAAGCTAGGCATAAAGTGCTCAAGTAATGGATCCACCCGGATCCCAAGGTATATCAAAGCCAATTTTAATTAACAATGATTTGGCATTTAGCAATTAGCACAAAACAACATATATCATGCAATGACGAAGTCTAACTCTCTTCCTATGCATCTGCATGTCAGACAAGAACAATTCATGCGCATCAAGTAAAGGCCAATACATATCATAAGTAGTTTCTTGCAATTTTATCGTGTTGGAAATATAGAGAGGTGGAGATGTAGTTCCTCTCTCATAATAATTGCAAGTAGGAGCAGCAAGCACATGCATATTATATTCATCAAAATCATCATGTGTATTAGCAAAACGCAACCCATCAATGTAATCCTTAATAAGTGCAAACTTCTCCGATATAGTGTAGTTTGGAGAATTCAAAAAGATAATAGGACTATTATGTGTGGGTGCAATAGCAACAATTTCATTCTTAACATAGGAACTATAGCAAGTTGATCTCCATAAGCATAATTCATATTGGCATCATGGCCACAAACATAGCAAGCATCATCAAAAAGGGATATTTCAAACGAATCAACGGGATCATAGCAATTATCATGGCATTCATCCTTCGGTAAGAATGAAGGGAAATTAAATAATGTATGAGTTGAAGAGTTACTCTCATTAGAAGGTGGGCACAGGTAGCTAATCCATTCTTCCTCCATTTGTTCTTAGCTCTCCTCATCATCTTTTTCATCCAATGAGCTCACAGTTTCATCAATTCCTTCTTCCATAGACTCCTGCAAAATAGTAGTCTCTTCTTGGACAGCGGAGACTTTCTCAATAAATTCATCAATATCTGAATTATATTTATAATTATCATAGCAATATTTAAGGATGAAAAAAATTCAGGTCTACAAACATCATCATCAAAAGCTTCATATTTTTCAAATGAAGATTCAATTTCATAAGCACCCTTAAAAGAAAAAAATTCTTCTACTCGTTCCACATCATAGTAATCATATATACCATTAGCATAAGAAGCTAAGGTTTCATTATCATTAAATTTGCATGAAAAGGGACGGTTTGGAGCATTTATCCTAGAGCAACAAGTAAAATCATATCTCAAGCATAAATCCCGAGCATACCAATGCAACATATAAATTTGATCCCATAAAAGTTTCCCTTTTTGTGTCAAGCGATAATCCCTAAAGTATTCACGTTGATCCAACATTACTTCCATTATATAGTTGAATGGGTTTTCTCAGAATTATCAAAGTAGTGCATAATATCTTTCACATAACAAGCATCGTGGGTTTTAGGAGGTTCCCCATCTCCATGGGTAGCAGGCACAACTAATTTTTTGGGTGTTTGGTGTTCCATATCCATAACTAAAGATAGAGGACAACTTAGAACAGGAAATAAAAACTACTTGGTGATAAAGCAAACAAGCACACACGAGAATATTCACCCCACGCTATTGCTCCCTGGCAACAGCGCCAGAAAAAGGTCTTGATAACCCACAAGTATAGGGGATCGTTTGTAGCCTTTTTTGATAAATAAGAGTGTCAAACTCAACGAGGAGCTAAAGGTAGAACAAAGGTAGAACATGTACTCAAACATCATAGGATAACCATAGATCATTGGGAAATAATATATGGAGTTGAGCACCATGTTTAGGTAGAGATTACAGCGGAGAGAAGAGGTGTTACACCGCTGCATAGAGGGGGAGAAAGTTGGTGTTGACGGTAGCAAGATTGTTTATGTAGATCGATGTCCCGATCGTTGCCCCGGCGGCACTCCGGCGCCGCCGGAAGCGAGGGGGAGAGAGCCCCCCTCCTTCTTCTTCCTCCTTGGCGTCCCCCTAGATGGGAGGAGGGATCCCCCTCTGGTCCATGGTCTCCATGGCGGCGGAGGGGCGGGAGCCCCTCCGAGATTGGATCTCCCTCTTTGTTCTCTTCTGTTTTGCGCTCCCCAGATCAGGCCGGAAACCGTTTCTTATATTCCCGGAGATCCGTAACTCCGATTGTGTAGAGACTTTAACACGATTTTTTTCGGATACAAGCTTCCTTGCGCCCGAAGTAGAGCTCCAACCGCTATACGAGGCAAGCACAAACTACCACCACACGCCTGGCTCCATGACTGTACCCTGGTGTCTTGTGGTGCGTGTGGGCCTCCGTTTGCGATAATTCCAACTCCCAAAAATCACATATATTCCAAGATAATTCTTCGTAAAATTTTATTGCATTTGGACTTCGTTTGATATGGATTTTCTGCGATACAAAAAACATGCAAAAAAAAGGAACTGGCACTGGGCACTGGATCAATAGGTTGGTCCAATAAATCATATAAAAAGTTGCGAAAAATATGTGAAAGTTGTATAATATTGGCATGAAACAATCAAAAAATTATAGATACGACAGAGACGTATCAGTGCCCGATTGGGTAGTGATGCATCGGGAATAGTCAATCTCATGCTCAATCCCTCGAATAGGTGGTAATCCCGGTGGCAGGTCTTGCGGAAAGATGTCAGCAAACTCCTGCAAAATATTAGTGACAGCGGGTGTCGGTGTCAAAACCGGCGGATCTCGGGTAGGGGGGCCCGAACTGTGCGTCTAAGGTCGATGGTAACAGGCGACAGGGGACACAATGTTTACCCAGGTTCGGGCCCTCTCTATGAAGGTAATACTCTACTTCCTACTTGATTGATCTTGATGAATATGAGTATTACAAGAGTTGATCTACCAAGAGATCATAAGGGCTAAACCCTAAAAGTCTAGCATGTATGACTATGGTAATGAGTCTCTCTCTCCGGACTAAGTCCTCCGGTTTATATAGGCACCGGGAGGATCTAGGGTTACACAGGGTCGGTTACAAGGAAGGGAATCTACATATTTGGCCGCCAAGCTTGGCTTCCACGCCAAGGAGAGTCCCATCCGGACACGGGTGCAGTCTTCGGTCTTCGTATCTTCGCAGCCCATTAGTCCGACCCATGGGTAACAGGCCGGACACCCGAGGACCCCTTAGTCCAGGAATCCCTCAGTAGCCCATGAACCTGGCTTCAATGACAAGGTATCTGGCGCGCAGGTCAGTCTTCGGCATTGCAAGGCGGGTTCCTCCTTCCGAACTCCAAGATAGTCTTCGGACGTGTTGAATGTGTCCGGACCTATAACACACACACCACACACAACTGCAGAGAGAATAATATTCCACGAGTCCAATCCGCCGACAACTTTTGTAACATGACATCACGTCCGCCTGGTCATAATTTCGAACCGGTTTTCGTCTGCCGCTCCACATTTCGAGACGCGGTTGCCATTGGCACGTCTTGTCAAAGCAGATATCGTGTCCCCTTATTGCGGGATTCTCATCAATACGGGCGTGGGTAACCCAACCGTGCCATTTACACAGCCCTTGGGAATAGGCGAGTTTTGAGGCGAGTGGGGAGGCGTTCAATATTCACTGCCTTTGTAAGGAGATAAGAATCCCCTTTCTTTACCCACGCCTCCTCTTCCTCTCCGTCCTCCCATTCTCGAGATCCAGCGCCCAAGTTCCCATCTTTTCCATCTCTAGGAAGCACTCAATCATGTCCGGATCCGGAGGCCAAGGCAAGTGGATGGTCTCCTCCGTGAAGGAGAAGGACATCACCCAGCTCCGGGCGGCGGGGTATCTAGCGAAAGGAATCGCCCACCATCTGCCCTCCAAAGGGCAAGTCATCCCCACCCCGAAGCCTACTAAGAGGGTGGTTTTCCTCCCTCACTTCGTCCGCGGACTGGGGTTCCCACTTCACCCTTTCGTCCGCGGATTGATGTATTATTATGGGCTAGATTTCCATGATCTAGCCCCGAACTCCTTCCTCAACATCTCGGCATTCATTGTCGTGTGCGAGGCCTTCCTCCGCATCCATCCCCACTTCGGCCTATGGCTCAAGGTCTTCAATGTGAAGCCAAAGGTGGTGGACGGCCAGCACGCGGAGTGCGGAGGCGCCATGGTGAGCAAGATGCCCAACGTCACCTGGCCCATAGGCACTTTTGTGGAGACTGTCAAGGAGTGGCAGAAGCAGTGGTTCTACATCACAGAGCCGTGCGGCACCACTTGGGTAGCGGCTCCCGAATTCAGGGCCGGAGCCCCAATGCGGCTCACCTCCTGGAAGGAGAACCCCAACTAGTCAGCGTCAGACGAGCTGATAGCGCTGCAAACGCGGATTCAGAGCATGGTGGACAAAAACATCAAGCTTGTTGACGTGATCCAGGTGATGCTGGTTCGCCGGATTCTCCCCTGCCAATGCCGAAGCTTCCCTTTATGGGAATACGATCCGGCGAAGCACCATACCATAAAAGGGCTCTTCAGAACTACTCATGAAGGTGCCTGGAAGTTTCTCTTCAAGGGCAACGAGAAGCCGCTGGTCATAGATTCGGACCATGGGCACGATCACACCCATCCTGCCAGTGAGTTCCCCTTTTCTTAAGGTGTACCTTCTACTTGTTTGTTCAAGGAGGATGCCTAACCTTTGATGTATTTTCTTAGGAGTGGATGGAGAGAGCAGAGCGGATCCATAGCTCGGCTCCGCTGCTCGAAGAGCCAGTCATCCCGCTTCTGGCGAAGATGCCGGTCCCGGCGCCCTATAGGCTGCCGGAAAAGAAGGCCAAGGGGGCCAAAGGTGGCCCCCGTTGCAAGGGTGCTTCGGACGCGATGTCCGAAGATGAAGTGACCCTTTCCTCTGCCGCCGAGGACGATGACGAGGAGGAGGAGGAGGAGAACGACCCTCCCCCTGATGAGAGAAAGAAGAAGAGGGCGGCCTCCACGAACCTGGAGGCGGAGACATCCAGGAAGGGGAAGGGCTCCCTCGCGGATAACTCCACGTGGGACGTCGAAAGTAGTCCGTAGCGGCGCCCCCGCTCTAAGCCTCGGGCTGCGCTGTAAGTGCTAGGACTCGTACATACCCATATATCCGGCCTCTCCTCTTTATTGTATTGATATGATTAATTTATGCAATTTTAGTCCGGCCCACAACAGCTCCCAACGATCCTCATCAGGAGGTTCGTTGGATTCAAAGGCGATGGCTAGTGAGTCACCGCCGACCGCTCACTCTCCCAAGGCCAACGGCGACGTGGAGGTGCTGTCCCGAAGGACCTTCCCAGGCCGGGGAAAGGCTCAGGAGGCGCCAGAAGGCGAAGCCTCCGTCACCAGACACCAAGGGGAGCCAATCCCCGTGGAGACTGGTGATGAGGGCCGTGCTCAGTTCGGCCCTCAGTCGGACTCCATTCCGGAGACCGATACGGCTCTGGAGTCCGGCGCGCAACCTCCTTCGAAAGAAGGAGGTGTGCCTGTTCCGCCGGTGACTCCTGTCCAACCAGGGGCACCGGATAATCTGCTGGAAGCGCTGCGAGGCGCTTCCATTGTGGATGAGCACCGTTTTCTTATGAGCACGATGATTGAAAGGGTTCAGTCCGCCAAGAGCGGACTAACCAAAGCCTGCAGCAGTCTGCTGACAGGCTTTGAGGTAAGCGACATAAATAGCAAAAATCCCAATATGGACAGTAGCCCCTGAGACACTGTCCGGTGTCCGGAAAGAAAAGCCGGACAGAGGATCAATCATTTATTGCAGGAAACTAACTAAATTTGTCTGAAATGAATATGCGGGCGTCGCTGCTGGCCGCGGCCTAGCATACTACCGAAGTCTCTGGACTGAAGCAGAGACTGGAGCAGGCCGAGGAGGAGCTCGGCCAGGTGAGGAGGCAGCTCCAAGAAAAACAAGGTATGTGATAACCCGTTACATATTTGAAAAAGTAATATGATATGTATTTGACCGAAGTGTCATGATATGTGTAGAAGCGACGACCGAGGTCGAGGCCCTGAAGAAGGCCCTGGCCGAAGCTGAGGGGAAGGCTGTCAAGGAGCAAGCCGCCCATAAGAAGCTCAAGGCCCGGGTCAACGAGGTCCAGCAAGAGTTCCAGGACGCGGTGAGGAAGTGCGAGACCTTGGAGCGCGATGCGTCGGCTCGAGAGACCAAACTCGCCAAGGCTCGCCAGAGCGTGGAGACGGCGCAGAATGAGGCCCAGGGCGCCCTCCAAGAGGTCCAGGAGGCCAGGAAGATCACGGCGGGTAAGGCATTCAGTATGCAAAGCAAATATGTGAAGAGGAAGTATCTTTTACTAACCCGGATTCGGAGTTCTCCAGGGACTTTTGCTGATCTGCCACGAAGTGTGTCCGACGCCGCGGAGTTCTTCCGGGCCAAAGAAGGGAGCTCCATGGAGAAGCTGTTCTGGTTGCAATATCTTGTGCTAGAACATCCAGTGCCCTTCGTCGATAAGCTAAAACAGCTAGTCGAGCTGCACAGGGTGGCCGAACTGGCCATGAAGGATTTAATAATCCGGCTGTGGCCAGCCGAAGCTATACCCAACATTTACTTCGGCCACGTGAAGTGGCTGGTGGATGCCTGTCCTTGGCTGGACGTTGTCAAGCGGTCCGTCTGCATCGAGGGCGCGCGTATGGCCTTTGCTCGTGTCAAGATATGGTGGGCGAAGATGGACACCATCAAGATTGAGACCGAGGGGCGACCCGAGGGCAAGGAGCACCGCACACCCGAGCGGTACTTTGGAGATGTCCTGGAGGGGTCTCGTATTGTAGCGACTCAGTGTTCGCAAGACATTATTTTTTGAATAAATGCATTCAAGTTGCCTCTACCTTGTATGATAGAACAAACTGAGTTTGTAATATAATGTTTGTTATGTTAAAAGATTTTACCTCCTGTGCGGCCGTGTTGTATGAAATCTGAGGGTTGGCCAGTCGTCGGCTTCTGCCCCCACATAGGTAGTACGGGGGTGTTTGGGATGGAATCTAAACATTCTTTATCCAATTATATGGTCCTTGAAGGAGTTGTTTAGCGCAACGAACCAGACAATCAGACTATGCGGCTTGAATGCCCTCACTTAGCCATAGGAGTTTGACAATAAAAAATGTTGGTGCAACCCCTAGTATCCGAACTAGAGTGCTATAAGCGCCTGATCGGGAAGTACCGATCCTTCACGTAATGCGGACGAAATCTCCAACGATTTGCAACCTCCGAAGAGCTGACTGGCTCTCGCCGCATCATGACAGTCAGTTTTCGGCTTTCTCTACCGAGGTGCTCCTTTGGATAAACCAAGGCACAATCGCAGTAGTTCTCCCTTTACTACCTTAGCCGATATAGCGGAACGTAAGGTAGCAAGCACAGGAGCCGGGCAACCCAACTATTGACCAAAGACATGATTCGGAGCCAATGCATATAGTGCTAAATTCGGGGTGCCGAACTATACTATAAAAAGTGTTCGGACTTTTGTTGCCGTAGTGCGGGGTGCTATGAAGCCCCTGGCAAATATGAAACGTACCAAAGTGTACGGGTGATATCTGATAAGGTTACCCATAGGAGAGAAAGAAAAAGTAAGGAAAACAGAGAGGGTGCAAAGATAATAAGCTAGGGCCCTAAAGCTCGGGCCACGAACTGTTTCCATTGTAATTTGATTAATACGTCAAGGCGCATTTGATACAAGTAGTGCGATGAGCAACAGGCTATTTAACATGCCAAAACCAAGGGAGAGCTGCATGTGGGTCCTGAAAAACAGGTAGAGTGATGGTTTAACGAAGCCACCTAGAGAAGTCCCCCATATGCGTGTATTTCTTGCCGTCTTGGTGTGTTTGTCTTTCGAGAGGACCTATGATCAGGCCATCGGATGGGGCCTGCGTGATTGGGACCTGAAAGGGAAAAGTAAAAGTGAAAGTATGTGTGTATCTGGTGCCAGTTGAGCCGCACTGTGGATCACAAGCTAGCTATGCCTTCGTCGATGCCCATGGAATTTTGAGTGCGTAGTTATGTACGCGCGGCACGAATGCCACCGCTTGATCAGGACTGAGACGGAGGCCGGATTGCTAGTCGAGCTCCTGACGAGTCGAACTGTCCTGCTGCAGGGTAGTTCAGACCCTCTTAACGGTGTTCGTGGGCTCGGCAGCCGAATTAGGGTTCTGCTTGAGAAGGCCGCTCTGTACTTTTGCTGCTAAGGCAGCTGTGTGTTCTTCTGTACGGAGGGAGCGTTCCATATTTCCGTTGACCGTGATGACGCCGCGTGGACCGGGCATCTCGAGCTTGAGATAAGCATAGTGTGGCACTGCATTGAATCGCGCGAATGCGGTTCGTCCGAGCAGTGCGTGATAGCCGCTGCGAAAGGGGACGATGTCGAAGATTAACTCCTCGCTTCGGAAATTGTCCGGAGATCCGAAGACAACCTCTAGCATGATTGAGCCCGTGCAACGGGCCTCCACACCTGGTATGACTCCTTTGAAGGTAGTCTTTGTGGGCTTGATCCGTGATGGATTAATCCCCATTTTTCGCACTGTATCTTGATAGAGTAGATTGAGGCTGCTACCTCCGTCCATAAGAACGCGCGTCAGGTGAAATCCATCAATGATTGGGTCGAGGACTAGTGCGGCTGAACTGCCATGACGGATACTAGTCGGATGTTCCCAATGATCAAAGGTGATCGGGAATGACGACCATGGATTAAATTTTGGGGCGACTGGCTCTATCGCGTAGACGTCCCTTAGTGCGCGCTTGCGTTCCCTTTTAGGGATGTGTGTAGCATATATCATGTTTACTGTTTTGAATTGGGGGGGAAACTTCTTCTGTCCCCCTGTGTTTGGTTGCCGGGGCTCCTCGTCGTCGTCCTCGCTTTGTGATCCCTTTTCCCTGTTCTCGGCGTTTAATTTACCGGCCTGTTTAAAAACCCAACAATCTCTGTTGGTATGATTAGCTGGCTTGTCTGGGGTGCCATGTATCTGGCACGGGCGATCGAGTATGCGGTCCAGGCTGGATGGTCCCTGATTGTTTCTCTTGTATGATTTCTTCCGCTGGCTGGACTTGGAGCCGCTGAATCCGGCGTTGACTGTAGTGTCATCGGTATTATCAACGTTGCTTCGGAGTTTGTGTCTGTTACGTCGGAGCTTGCCATTGCTGTTCTTAACCTCAGAGGGGCCTGCCTCGCTGGCTATATTTTTGCTATGAGTCAACCAACTATCCTCACCCGCGCAAAAGCGGGTCATGAGTGCCATGAGGGCTGCCATAGATTTTGGCTTTTCTTGGCCGAGGTGGCGGGCGAGCCATTCATCGCGAATGCTATGTTTAAAGGCCGCTAGGGCTTCAGCATCCGGACAGTCGATAATCTGGTTCTTTTTGGTTAGGAACCTGGTCCAGAACTTCCTGGCTGACTCCCCAGGCTATTGAACTATGTGGCTTAAGTCATCGGCGTCTGGTGGCCGGACATATGTACCTTGGAAGTTGTCGAGGAAGGCTTCTTCCAAGTCCTCCCAGCTGCCGATAGAATTTTCAGGCAGGCTGTTTAACCAGTGCCGAGCTGGCCCTTTAAGCTTTAGTGGGAGGTATTTGATAGCGTGGAGGTCATCTCCGCGGGCCATGTGGATGTGGAGGATAAAGTCCTCAATCCATACCGCGGGATTAGTTGTCCCGTCGTATGATTCAATATTCACGGGTTTGAACCCTTCGGGGAATTCGTGATCCATTACTTCATCAGTGAAGCAAAGAGGGTGTGCGGCGCCTCTATACCTGGCCGCATCGCATCGTAGCTCCGATGGAGTCCGTCTGCGGTTATCGGCTCGGGTGTGACTAGGTTTGTCACGTCCGAATAGGTAGCCGTCATCACGTGTCGAGGAACATCCTCGCGATCCGTAAATCGATCGGGTATATCCTGCTCTACTATCCAGGGTCTACCAGAGGTCGTATGTATGACCCCGAACTGTTTTGTCTCTATTTTTACGTGGCGGTGGGGCAGGCTGCTGTTCGGCCTGAGTTGCCGCTCTATCCCGACCACGTGGTGGTCGGTCCGCCGCACTGTCCCGACCGCGTAGTGGTCGATCGGCCGCATTACGCGAGAGAGGTATGGGCTCCGGTGCCTCTTCATCGAACTAGGGTAGCAACCTTCGCTTCGGGTAACTCTTGGCTGGGCGTCTGAGGCCGTATTCTTCGGCTGCCAGAACATCAGTCCACCTGTCGACGAGCAGATCTTGGCCAGCTTGAAGCTGCTGCTGCTTCTTTTTCAGGCTCCTTGCGGTGGCTATTAGCTGGCGCTTGAAGCGCTCCTGCTCGAGAGGTTCCTCAGGCACGATGAAATCTTCGTTGCCGAGGCTTTCCTCATCCTCGGAGAGCGGATGGTAACTACCGTCCTCCGAGTCATTGGGCCTGGCCTGTTCGTCGGGGCTAGCGTGCCCATTTTCTTGCTCCTCCTGCTCGGATGTTACCTCCGCAAGGTCTTCATTGTTTTCGGCATCGTCCGGAGTATTATTTTCTCTGGTGCCAGCATTGCTGTCTTTGGAACGACGTGACTTAGAGCGGCGCCGAGGACGCCGACGTTTTTGCTGTGTCTCAGGAGGTTTATTCTCGACTGGATTTTCTTTGTCATCCTCGTTGGTTGTTTTGGGTGTGTCCACCATGTACACATCGTAAGAAGAAGTGGCCGTCCAGCGTCTAGTGAATGGCGGATTTTGATTTTGCTCCTCATCAGCATCGTCGTCCATACCGTCGATGTCTTCAGAGTCGTAATCAAGCGTGTCGGTTAAATCCTCGACTATGGCTATGAAGTGGGTGGCGGGTGGGAAGCAAAATTCTTCATCATCAGCCCCTAGTTCGAACCGAACATAGTTAGGCTGTGAGTCCCCCGCCAAGGACATGCTCTTTAAGGAGTTTAGCACATCGCCCAAAAGCGAGTGCTGGAAGATGTCTGCGGTGCTGAATTCGAAGATCGATAAACGATCAAGTTCGGCGTCCGCGGGTTCACATGGTTCGGAACTTATGACCGGAGACGAGCCCGGAGTTCCGGTGGCACATATACTGTGTGAGGTTAAGTCCATGTACGACTCTAACGCCGGGAATCTGTGGCCTCCGTGGTGGGGTTGAACCTCCAATCCTTGGATGGTGCAGTATGCTCCGGATCTACGGCTAGAGTAGTTACAGGAGCTATCTACTGAACGCGGTCCGATGACAGATTTAGGTCATGTTCATCGAGGTGATCAGGAGCGGTCGCCGCGGTCTCGAATATGGCGAAGATCAAATCTCCGTGGACGTCTGCGACGTAGTTCAAGCTCCCAATTCTGACCTGATGGCCAGGGGCGTAGCTATCGATCTTCTCCAGATGGCCAAACGAGTTGGCCCGTAGTGCGAGGCCGCCGAATATGAAGATCTGTCAGGGGAGAAAGGTTTCTCCTTGGACAGAGTCATTGTTGATGATTGAAGGGGCCATCGAAACCTTTTTGGGGACGGCACAGTGGAACTCTCAATGAAAGCACCAATGTCGGTGTCAAAACCGGCGGATCTCGGGTAGGGGATCCCGAACTGTGCGTCTAAGGTCGATGGTAAGAGGAGACAGGGGATACAATGTTTACTCAGGTTCGGGCCCTCTCTATGGAGGTAATACCCTACTTCCTGCTTGATTGATCTTGATGAATATGAGTATTACAAGAGTTGATCTACCACGAGATCGTAATGGCTAAACCCTAAAAGTCTAGCCTGTATGACTATGGTAATGAGTCTCGCTCTCCGGACTAAGTCCTCCGGTTTATATAGGCACCGGGAGGATCTAGGGTTACACATGGTCGGTTACAAGGAAGGGAATCTACATATTTGGTCGCCAAGCTTGCCTTCCACGCTAAGGAGAGTCCCATCCGGACACGGGTGCAGTCTTCGGTCTTCGTATCTTCACAGCCCATCAGTCCGGCCCATGGCTAACAGGTCGGATGCCTGAGGACCCCTTAGTCCAGGACTCCCTCAGCAGGAGGCAAAGAGGGAGGGACATCCTCAAATGAAAATAATACCTCTTTGCACACAAAAACATAGCAAACAGATGCTGAAATCTAGATCATCAATATCAATTCTGATGGAAAGTAAGCATCCACTTTTGAATTTAATTTCAGAGGCAACATGAGATGATGGTTTGTTATTAGGCTTTATTTGTTGCTCAAATTCTTTTGCCACTGTCGTGGATAGACACGATCACCTATGGGGCCATCGGCCCCTTTGTGGTTCAACAAGGGGGAAGGGCAACTTGCAGAAAGAGCAGAAACCGTAGAGCAGCACGACAACGGTGACACGGGTGGTTTTTCCCAGGTTTGGGCCGCCGCGTGGCATAAAACCCTACTCCTGCTTTGGTGGATTATATGGAGGAGCGTACCGAACATGCAGCGCTCAAGCCCGGCAAGGTTGCCTCGGGGAGAGCAGCTACGCGCGTATGAGTGTACAAGGGTCCGAATCCTTTCTAAGGTTGCCTCGGCCCTCCTTTTATAGGCCAAGGGGTTACCACAATGGCAAAACAATCATTATCCAGTGATTAGATAGCCACAGTGCTATCATACCTAACTCTGTACACAGGACAAGGCGCATTAAATGCACCTCTTAGTGTCACATCGTGGATGCAGCCCGGCAAGCCTTGCCGCGCCATTCAACCACCTTCTTTTTTGCCTGCATGACACGCCCGTGGACGAGTGTCATTTAGAGGTGATCTTCCTCTGAAATGGCTGCCATGTGCCAAATGACAACCACTTAATCACTCGGGGGCTCGACACCGCATCGACAAGTGACTTGCATTGATGTGAGGTGGAGTGGTGGAGCCTTGGCAGGGAAGAAGGCCGCCAGCGTCCCGGCAACCCTTGCCGGGGAGGTCTTGTGACTTGTCCTTGGAGCCTCCTCGACCTGACTAGGCTCGCCTGCCTGGCAAGGGAGTTTTTCCCTTAGTGATATCTTGTTCCTTCGGCTTGTCTTGGATACTGTAACCTTGCCCTTAAGCCCGTGTACAGTCCGCGCAACATACACCAGGGTTTGTTGTACCGACAGGAGCCCTCGGGCCTGGCCCGAACACGCTGCCGAGCGTCGTTGGGGTAGGCCCTATTTAGTACACAAGCGAAGAGTTCGTGGTAGCTCATCCCTTGAGATTTTCTTTGCTTCTTCATTAACCTATGCTTGAGTCAGTTTTCGGTTTTTCCGCTCATCGTGCAAGGCGTCGTGGGGGAGTTTTAAGCCACGATCCGTGGCTACCCATGTCCCATGCTCACAGGGCGATAACTGCCATCCCACTAGCTTCTCCGCTTCTGGCGTTTCCGTCACATATGCTGCATGCAATGAGCTGGGTTGGTGGCAGACACGAAGGGCGTGGAAATGTGTGCCATGGCAGAAAGCCAGGTGCCACAGATTGGTGCAGGGCGTCGGCCTTGATTCCACGAGCCATTGGTTGCACGGAGGAGTTGGATTGGCAGAGCGGGGCGGTTGCCCCCTGAGTGAGGGGCCAGCCCACGGCCTCATTTTCCTATATAGGGGAATGTGGCGAGGTGCTGGCTCACACCCATCTCTTTCTCCTTCCTTCTGGTTCTTTTTCTCCATCATGGTGAGGGGGAGAGGGCATAGTGGCACTCTAGTAGTGGCGACGAGGACTTCTACTCGAAAGAGCCTCCCTCCTTCTGCTGGGGACGTGGAGGCAGAGCCCGCCATGAGAGGGGGCGGGAGAGGACGTAGACGTGCCCGTCGTGGCGCTCGGGGTCGAGGAGGACGGGGTGTAAGTGCATCTAGTGCCCCTTAGTGATTTTGGTGTATTGAAGACTTATAGGTTAAGGGACTAATGTGTTTATGAGTGTACACAGGTCTATAAGTCTATGAGGAGTTTGATATTTACAGAGAAAGTCGACCCCTAAAAATGAAGTTCTTCGACTGAAGACTTTGGATTTCTGAAGACTTTCTGAAGACTTTGAAAGTGAAGAAATTGGTGTGACCTTGAAGACTTGGTAGTCATTCGAGGAACATGAAGCGTGAAGACTTTTGTTTTCGTAGTTTCATTTTCTCTTTCTTGAGTCATAGGAAACACCGTACTGTTAAAGGGGGGCGAGGAAATACTAAGGAAAAATTTCCATGTGATGCTCAACTCAAAATCCTACACCTACCAATCCCTTCGAGTGAAGCCATTGGAAATCTCATACAGTTCAGTCATATTCTTCAGTGACAGAGACGAAGTTCTTCTAGTCTCTGAGGAATTTGTTCTGACTGAGGAGTTAGGAATTCGCCAGTGCGGATTGCCTACATAGTGAGGATCATGATAGCCCTGAGGAATTTGATACTCAAATTTACGACCGTTGCTGTGCCTTGTGCCAGCTGTCCCAAAATATCTTATCCACCTAACGGTCATATCATTGAAGGGCATTTATGTCTTATCATGTCGGGCTGCTCCCTAGGATATAAATAGCCGCCCCCTACAACCACTAGCTGGTTGGCTGCTCCGAGAGAAACTGACACTTGTCATTTGAGAGCATCCCATCCTACAAGGACTTTGAGCGAAAATCATCGAGTGAGGAAAACCCAAACTCAAACACCTGCAAACCCAAAGTGATTGAGCATCACTGAAGAGACTGATCCTGCGTGGATCCGACGCTTGTTACCTTTGAAGACTGTGCTTCTTCCAGACGGTTAGGTGTCAAGGTCTAGAGCATCCAAGAGGAATTGTGGATCGCCGAGTGACCAAGTCTGTGAAGGTTTGGAAGTCACCTGAGGACTTACCACGAGTGATTAGGCGAGGTCTGTGAGACCTTAGCTCAAGGAGAAAATACGGTGAGGACTGTGTGTCTGGGACTGTGTGTCCTCAGGTTTAAATACCTAGCCGCTCCAACCAGATGTACAACTGAGACAGCAGTTGGAACTGGTCTACCAAATCATTGTCTTCACCGAGCTTACTGGTTCTATTTCCTCAACTCTTTCGTTTCCTCATAGCTGTGTTGTGCACTTATTCATATCTGTGTTTCAAGACTTTGACTGAAGAATTTCTTAATTTCCTCAGTTCAATTTTCTTCAGTCTGTTTGTCTTCATCCTGTGTTATCCTATGATTACGCTTTCTGTACTCTGTGCTTGTCTTCATTTCATCATGATGACCATGCTTGTGTTCTGTTATGTTTACTTTTGAGTACTTATTCCGCTGCTAGTAGTTCTTCGCTAAGGAATTTCCTCACCCGCAAATTTCTCAGTGAATAATTCATAAAAATCGCCTATTCACCCCCCTCTAGTCGATATAACGCACTTTCAATTGGTATCAGAGCAAGGTACTCCCTTGTTCTGTGTGATTTTTTGGTTTAACCGCCTAGAGTTTTAGTTATGTCGACCACACGAATGAAGAATGTGTCATGCCCCATCTTTGACGGTCACGAGTATCCCAAGTGGAAGGCCATGATGAAGAAGCGCCTCATGGTGATGAACAGCGAGCCGTGGACCGTCACTGAGATTGGTCTGACCGATCTGTGCAAGATGGCGGAAGCTGATGACATTCGCAAGTACACTCTTCTCAACCTCACGGCATAGGACGTCATCTGCCCCAGTCTGTCTCAAAAACAGTTCAGGAATATCATGCATCTAGATCATGCGAAGCTTATCTGGGACCGTCTCTCTGAGGTCTATGAAGGTCATCGAACCCGTCATGATCCTTGGTTTGAGGACTTCAAGGAATCTCTGAAAGTGATGACATTCGAACCAGAATCATCATCTTCTGCACCATGCCTTATGGCAAAAGATGCAAAGGTAACCGAATGCTATCTATCTGAATCCAGTGATGCTGAATCTGGTGATGAATTTGGACCCAACTGTCAAACTTGCTTCCCTTGCCACTAAACAACAAAGAGCTTTGGAAAAAGTTCAATACATGCTAAACAAGAGTGATGATATGTTGGGTGAAGAAATGGATCAGTCAAAAGCTTTGGCTGAGAATCTTCAGAGACTTCAGTCTAGGTTTGACAACCTTCAAGGTCATCATAACACTCTCTTATCTGATCATGAGAAGATTTCTTTTCTTCAGAGAAAGCAAGATCTTTAGAAGCTAAGAGTGAGTTATGAAGATCTTCAGAAGGAGCGCGATTCATTACTTGCTCAACAAATCAGCGCTGCTCAGGAAGAATTTGTTCCTCCATGTTTGAAATGCATTGAACGTGAATCTGCTAATTCAGCACCTGAATGCTCAAATGCTTCTAATGTTACAAATTCTTCAACTGTCTCTGCTATCACTAATTCCTCATCTGAGGCAATTGCTAGTATCACTGATGATGCAGGGCTGGAGGAATTGTACATGATAGGCATGTACAAAAGCCTCAAAGGGCATCAGACTCTTTGTGATGTGCTTAAAAAGCAGATCCTCAACAGGAATCCTTGGAAAGAGGGTATTACCTTTGAGAGGAAACTCGATGCTGATGGTACATATTGGAAGCCTGAGCAGTACCCCAAAACCTCATGGGTTACCTCCAGTTGATCCATCCAATTTATCTGGCTTTACATGTGAATCTCCTCATTCTTCTGATGAGTCATTTGACTCCAACTATAAACTGTTCAAAAATCAGAATGGTGAAGTATTTGCTAGATATGTTGGTACTAACTGCAGGAACGGTTCCCCTATGAAGAAAATCTGGGTTCCCAAAAGATGCCTTGAAAGTCTTCAGGTGAATGTCCTCATGACACCACCTGTGAAGAATAGGAACCCCAGATCAAATTCTTCATATGGACCAAATTCTTCATATGGATCCAAGTCCTCATACGGACCAAATTCCTCACATGGATCAAATTCCTCAAAAGGATCAAAGTCCTCATATGAATATCATCGTGCTAACAACTCTGTTTCGCAGGGAAGACCTAAGGGCTATGAATATGAGCATTATTCTTCTAACCATTATGTTCATAGGTCCTCGAAGAATTTCTCTGCTTATTCATATGCTTATCCTAACTCCTCTTATGTGAAATGAAATGGGCTGGCTTCTATGCCACCTTTCTCGTATGGAGCTCGCAGAGTGATGAACTCTTTCCCCTTCAGATGTGGGTGGTGAAGAAAAAGAACTAATCTCTTCTGCAGGGTCAGGTCTCCAGACGTGCTCAAACGTCTGAAGAATTTGCTGGAGACCTGAAAAGTGCCTGATAGGACGCAGGCTAATCATGAAGAAATGAACTTTCATTTCTCATGTCCTCATATTGTTTTATCTGTTGCATTGCTTGATGAAATTGATCTGATGAATTGATGTCATATTCTTCACTGATGAAGTATATGAGTTCGTAAGCTGCACTAATTCATCTGCAGGATGATCAACCCAAAGCCACTGAGTGGGTCCTCGATAGTGGATGTACGAATCACATGACTGGTGACAAGAATCTATTGATGGATGCTCCCTTATCTCCATCGCATCTGAAGCATATCATCTTCACTGACAAAGGCAAAAGTCAGGTATTGGGTCTAGGTAAGGTTGCGATCTCAAAGGATCGACACATGGACAAAGTCATGCTTGTCGAGTCCTTAGGATACAACCTCGTGTCTGTCTCAATGCTTTGCGATCTTGATATGGTTGTTGTCTTTGGCAAGTATCATTGTGTTGTGATCATGGAAGCAGACAATTCCAAAGTCTTCGAAGGCTTTAGGAGAGGAGACTTGTATATTGTTGATTTCTCTACAGGACCACAACCAGCCGTGTGCCTACTTGCAAAAGCTTCAGAAGGCTGGCTATGGCATCGACGACTTGGTCATGCAGGCATGAGGAATTTGCACACGCTTGCAAAGAAGAAGCATGTCATTGGCATTGAGAATGTCAAATTCCTCAAGGATCACTTATGCGGAGCCTGTGAAACTGGAAAGATGACCAAGGCCAAGCATCCAGCAAAGACTATCATGACCACTTCTCGACCATTTGAATTGCTTCACATGGATCTCTTCGGTCCTAACCATTATTCCGCAGTTTCAAATGATGCATCTCAATATGGCTTTGTTGTTGTTGATGGTTACTCTCGTTACACATGGGTAGACATTGTTACTTACAAACATGAATTGCAGGAAGTCTTCAAACGTTTTTCCTCGAGGGCTTCAACCAACTTTGGTGTGAAGATCAAGTACATCAGAAGTGACAATGGAACTGAGTTCAAGAATTCTGGTCCTGATGACTACCTTGATGAACTTGGTATTACGCATGAGTTATCTGCTCCTTATACTCCTCAGCAGAATGGCGTCATGGAGCGCAAGAACAGGACTCTTGCTGAGATGGCTCGCACTATGCTTGATGAATACAAAACGCCTCGTCGTTTCTGGATTGATGCAATTGATACTGCGTGCCACATCATCAACAGAGTATATCTTCACAAATTCTTCAAGAAGACTGCCTATGAACTCCTCACTGACAAGAAACCCAATGTGAGTTATTTCAAAGTCTTCGGTGCTAAATGCTGGATTAGAGATCCACATCACAACTCCAAATTTGCACCGAAAGCACATGAAGGTTTTATGCTTGGTTACGGAAAGGACTCACACACCTACAGAGTCTTCAACAATGTTCTTCACAACATTGTTGAAACTGTAGATGTGCGGTTCGATGAAACTAATGGCTCGCAAAGAGAGCACCTACCTTCTGTGATAGATGAACCAGCACCTGAGGAATCTATCAAGTTCAAGGCTACTGAGGATGTCCTTCCTACCGAAGAATCTGCTGAAGAATTCATTCCAAAACGTGAAGAACGTCGAACTAATGCATCTGAAGAAAATGCTGATCAAATTCCTCGACGACAACCAACTCATCCTCGCGTTGCAAAAGAAGTGCAAATTGAGAAGATCATCGATGACATTGAAGCACCAGGTCCTCTCACACGCTCAAAAGCTTCACATTTATCTAACTTTTGTGGGCATTTTGCTTTTGTCTCTATCACAGAGCCCGCTAAGGTAGATTAAGCATTTCTGGAGCCTGAGTGGATTCCGGCCATGCAAGAAGAATTACATCAGTTTGAGGTCAACAACGTCTGGGAACTGGTCAAACGTCCAGATCCTCGCAAGCACAATATCATTCGCACAAAGTGGATCTATCGCAACAAGCAAGATGAAAATGGCCTTGTGGTGAGGAATAAGGCATGGCTTGTAGCTCAAGGCTACACACAGGTTGAAGGAATTGATTTCGATGAAACTTTTGCACCTATTGCTAGACTTGAGGCTATATGCATATTACTTGCTTATGCTAACCATCATGATATCACTCTATATCAAATGGATGTGAAAAGTGCATTCCTCAATGGTAAGCTTGAGGAAGAAGTATATGTTGCTCAACCCCCAGGTTTTGAAGATCCAAAGAATCCTGACAAAGTCTTCAGACTCAATAAGGCCCTCTATGGCCTCAAGCAGGCGCCTCAGGCGTGGTATGATACTTTGAAGGAATTCCTCATGAAGAAAGGCTTCAAACCCGGTTCACTTGATCCTACTCTTTTCACTAAGTCTTATGATGGTGAATTATTTGTGTGCCGAATATATGTTGATGATATTATCTTTGGCGGTACTGACCAACGTTACACTGACGAATTTGGTTATATGATGAGAGAGGAATATGAAATGTCTATGATGGGAGAATTGAAATTCTTCTTAGGTCTTCAAATTCGTCAACAGCGCAGTGCCATATTCATATCTCAGGAGAAATACCTCAAGGATGTACTGAGGAAATTCGGCATGCAAGATTGCAAAGGCGTCAAAATTCCTATGCCCACAAATGGCCATCTATGCACTGATGAAAATGGTATTGACTTTGATCAAAAGGTATACCGCTCCATGATTGGCTCTTTATTGTATTTATGTGCATCTAGGCCAGATATTATGCTTAGTGTTTGCATGTGTGCCCGATTTCAAGCTACACCGAAGGAATCACACCATAAGGCTGTGAAACATATTCTTCGATATCTAGCTCACACACCAACACTTGGATTATGGTACCCCAAGGGCTCGGCTTTTGATCTCATTGGATATTCTGACTCTGACTATGCTGGTGATCGTGTGGACCACAAGTCATCATCTGGTACATGTCATTTCCTCGGACGATCTTTGGTCTGTTGGTCCTCGAAGAAACAGAACTGCGTATCACTGTCTACTGCTGAAGCTGAGTACATTGCTGCTGGTTCTTGCTATGCTCAATTGTTGTGGATGAAGCAAACCCTCAAGGACTATGGCGTCAACGTGAAGAATGTGCCTCTCTTCTGTGACAATGAGAGTGCCATCAAGATTGCTCACAACCCAGTTCAGCACTCGAAGACAAAGCAAATTCAGATTCGTCCTCATTTTCTTCGTGATCATGTGTTGAAGGGCGACATTTCTATTGAGATTGTGAAGACTGAAGAACAGCTAGCCGATATCTTCACAAAGCCTTTGGATGAGAAGAGATTTAGCAAGTTGCGGTGTGAGCTAAATATCTTAGAATCTTCGAATGTTCTTTGAAAAGGACACTCATCCTAACACTTACGCAAAATTGATGACTTAGATGTGCAACACATGAAGTAAAGTTTTCTTCAATCAATGAAGAATAACACTCTAAGTGTGAAGAAATTAATGAAGAATTTGATTCTCCGAACCCTACGACAATTGTACGCGGTGTCTGAAATCATCATTCTTATATGGTGGGTCACGCCACCACCAAAGTTGAAAACCTCCAATTTGATTTT
This sequence comes from Triticum aestivum, assembly GCF_018294505.1. Lineage (NCBI taxonomy): Eukaryota > Viridiplantae > Streptophyta > Magnoliopsida > Poales > Poaceae > Triticum > Triticum aestivum. Next base: position 278,720,282 of record NC_057802.1, read on the forward strand.
TTCCTCGGTTTTGAAATTCCTCAGTTGTTTATGTTCTTCTCCTTTGCATTGTCTTCACTGTTTCCGTCGTTTTTCATCATTGGCTATATATATGTCCTCTACAGCATTCACTTATTGTTATTTCTTCAAGTTGTTTTTTTGCTAAGTGAATGTGATCGGACCCTTCCCCCTCTATGTTAAACTCAACCCAATCTATTCACAAATTCTTCATGTGCGTTCTATTTGAAACTCGTTCAAAATCTTCACTATGCCCTTGTCAGCTGAAGAATTTGCGAACGAAACTTTTAACTTATCTTATCCAAAATTTTCGGCTTTGCCGCTCAAACTGTTCCGCATCCCACGAAATACTTATCTATTCACCCACGATCTCACACGATCTCCACTTCTCAGTACGTGGGTGACACATGTCAAGCAAATGAGAAGGGTCAGGGACACGTTCATCCAAATTCTTCGGGCGAACAGTTTTTCACCGTGGCTATAAATACCCCTCCCCTTCCTCACTTCTCCTTTACTCCGCTCGAACTCACTCCAGCTCGAGCTTCTCAAACCCTAGGGCCGCCGCTACTTCATCGTCGCCGGTGAGGAAGAGCTTCACTGCCTCGACCTCGTTGCCCCCGTACTCGCGCCGGCCGCGGACTTCTTCCCTCCGCCGTCGCCGTAGCTGTCTTCCTCAGCCAAGTTAGGGCGTGGAAGATCTGAACTGACGAACTTCACATCTACACCTCTCAGTTTTTCGCGTTCTTTGTCCAGGGTAATTAAAAGTTACTTTTACTGCCCTCTTTGATTCAAATGTTTTCTACAAAATCTTCAAAGGTGTTTATTCTTCAAATTCTTCACACACTAAACACCTCACATGTCATCTGTTCTTGATTCATTTCTCTAAGCTATATTTTTCTTCAAGATTCCTCAATTGTGTGGATTTCTGATCTGTACAACTCTGGAACCTAAGACAAAGAACTCTTAGTGAAATTCTTCAAGATTCATTTGCTCAAATTCTTCAAACTTGTTCATTTTACAAAACCTTTTGAGAACGCATATGACCTCTCCAAATTCCTCGCAACTATACTCTATTCACAGGTACTCCTGTCCGCTGCTGAATCACTAGGTTCTCATCAACTTAACTCATTTGCAGCGTTCCTCGAAGAAAAGTTGCATACCTCTTCAGAGAATTCCATTGTTCAAATTCCTCATCTGAAGAAAATGGCTGATGGAAAGAAGCCACAAAAGGGAGGAAAGAGGCCTGAGGTTAATACTGCTTTTGAAATCCCTGATGACATATAGAAGGATTACTACACTCCTAATGAGGCCAAGTTTGGCAAGGAGGACAAAAATCAGCGCAAGGTGCGCATCCAGAGGATAGAAAGGAGATGGGCAAGAGAGTGGAGGGAGTACAGGTATGTTACTCCCAAATACATGAAGAAATTCGCTCTTAATCCTCCCTGCCCAAGACCTCCATTGGCACCTGGCCAAGAAGCGGATCCCACCAGCCTCAAACGTGGTGAGGATTATCCTGATGAATGGGCCAAGCGCCAGGCCAAGTTGGCCAGACAAGCAAGAGAAGCAGTGAGGAAATTCAACGAGGACTCTGCTGCTGCTGCTGCTGCCTCTGGTGAGGCCTCTGCTGTCAAGCCAAAGAAGGCCATGGAAAAGAAGCCTGCTTATAAGCCAAGTGCTTCATCTTCAATGCCCTCACGGCCAAGTTCCTCAGCAATGCCCTCACGACTAGATTCCTCAAAGCCCTCACGGCCAACTCCTCAAACTGCTCCTACTCCTCCAAAGTCCTCAGCTCCTCCGCCAAAGCCTTCGGCTGCTCCGACCAAATCCTCAGCACCTGTGCATCTCGCCACGTGCCAAAGGACAGCAGGCATATCTATTGCCTCAGGAGCCTCTGCAAGTTCCTCAGCTGCACCAAGTTCCTCAGCTGGACCCTCTCTGCTGAAGAAAAAGGCCGCTGCTGGACGAGGTCCTCAACCAAGTCCTCACAAGAAGCAGGTCGCCTTCCAAGTGCCGTCTGATGAAGACGAGGCTGATGATGACGAACTTGCAGAAATCATCAGAGATAGGCAGGTCGAGGCCGCTAGAGCCAAAGGCACGACTGTGCCTCTTCTTTTGGATCCCAAGTTGATCCTCGACTACATCGATCTCTGGCACAAGGACCCCAACGCTCCTATGCCCGATTTCAAGCTGACTCCTGGCCAAAGTCATATGCTGACTGCCTTCATCCAAGAAGAAAAATGGAAATATGAGAAGGCCAGGCAGGTCAAGAAAGCGCAGTACAGGAAAGAGCGCTTCCTGAAGAAAAACGTTGTCTCTATGACAACTGAAGAACTTGTCACTATTCAATCTGAGATCAAGAAACTCGGTGATGAATTTGACGCATACCGTGCTGACTGGCTTGGAGCCAAAGTCAGATTTGTGAAATTGACTGATAAGTTCATGTCCAATGTTGTAGCCCCAACGCAACAAGAAAATCCTCAGGCTGAAGCATCTGCTCAGCCTACTGAAGAAAATGCCAGCACCGCTGATGACAATCAGGCTGCTGAAGAAAATGTGAGTTCCAGGGCTGATGACTGCATTCCAGTCGCTGAAGATATTAGAAGGGCAACCTCTAGTGTTGTGGATGAAGAACAAGCCAGGCCATCTGAAGGTTCAGTTGATGTGCCTGAAGAAACTGAAATTGCCAGGGCATCCACTAGTGTGCTCCTGAAGAAAATGAAGAAGTCAGGGCAACTGCATCAGTTGTGCTAGAAGAAAATGCACCAAATTCCTCTACTCCTCCTGCGCCTACCCCAACTCCGATCCTTCCATCTGCATCAGATGTGAAAAAGACCAAGGCTGCACAGCGTGCAACGGTGAGGAAAAGGAAAGCATCAGATTCTTCAGCTCCGAAGAAGATGAAGAAATTGACCAGCTCATTTGAAAATCCAATTGATGTTGTTCCTGTTTCCAGCATGCCATCAAAGGAACTTTTACCTTTTGATGAAGAATATGTGATCCCCAGCGGATCTGATGAAGACATTCCCTCTGCTGCTTCCTCAGAGCTGATGGATGAAGAAATTGAAGTGGATGCAATCCCTTCAACTCCAATTGTCTCCTCGCCCATGTCTCAGTTCACTGCTGAAGAGGCCGGCGTTGAAGAATTGGATGAACAAAATTCAGATGTGGACATTGGAAGCACTACTCCAGTGATGAATGATGACTTTTGGGAGAGTCAGCATCCCAACTCTCCTCTGTTCACACCACTCCAGCAAATCCCTCAGTCCCCTGTTGCTACTGAAGTACAAATGGGATCTGAAGAACCTCGTGAGACTCCATCTGTACATGAAGACATTCCAGCCACTAGTGCTGATGAAAATGTAAATGAAGAATTGAAGACCCAGGCTATCACTGAAGAAGAAGCTGAAATTCCTCAGCCTGTGGAACCTGAGATTGCGATTCCTGAGGTGGTAATGCAATTGACTGACACTCCTCAACCCAAGCCAAAGGATCCATTCTCAAAGAAGCTAAAATTCAAGGTTGGTGACTTCTTCGGCGAGCACGTGTTCTTCACTGACTATAATCCCTATGATTATGCTCGTCTTAGAAGGAAGCGCTTCTGGACCGCCAGCCAGGCCAACTTCTATTCTTCACTGCTATTCAACAAGGACAAAGTCTTTGACCACGAGCATATTCCTCATGTGGACATGGACTCACTACCATGCTTCACACCTGTCCTCAGTGTGCTTCATGACACATGCCTCCTCAACTTTTGCACAGACATAGTTGATTGGAATGAAGAACTCATTCTTCAATTCTACGCAACACTTCACATCAGAGGAGATGCTGATGATATAAACTCCTGGGTTTTGGACTGGATGACCGAAAACACTCACTATAAGGCACCGGCCTTTGAATTACTTCACGCCCTGCCCATCAGTCCTCCACCTGAAGGAGCTCGCTGCCTGTACCAAGAGCCTGAACTGACTTCCCATTATATGCAAGTCGTTATGAAGCCTCTGAAGCCCGGTCAAGCCCCGAGGACCAAATTCCTCGTGAGGGAATTGCAGTATGTACCAAGAACAGTCTATCGCATTCTGACGAAGACTATGAGTCCAATCAAAGGCCACGACTCGAATGATGAGGAAATTATTGGCATCATGAAGAATCTGGTATTCAACATCATTCATGGCATTCCTGTCAATTATCACGATTTCTTCATGAGGACTCTGGCAAATGTTGCACTTTCTCCGTTTGAGCTGAAGCCTTATGCTCCTTGGATAATGAGATTCCTTATAACAAGGTCTTCACTCAACTTCAAGGCTGATTTTCAGAATCACCTCAGCTACTTGCCCCCAATTGAAGTCCTCAAGTGGACATTTTCCTCAGCTGATGAAAAGGGCAAGGCACCAGCTGTTATTGATGAAGGCATTCATCCATTGGATGGTCAGTTTCGCAAAGCTGCATCTTATTCCACCAATGATGACTCTGCCACTCATGATTCTACTGCTAATGCATCCAAGCCAAATCCTCAAGCCACTGCTCCTCGAGTGATGACTGACCGTGAGCTGCTTCTTAGTCTTCACCAGAAGGTGGATCGAAACCATAAATGGGTCAAGCGTCAGTTTGGTTCGATTCTTCACAACATGACTGCTACCCATAATGCAGTGAAGAAAAACCATTACTACCTCCATGAAGTCTTCGGTCGCACCTGGGCTATTCTGTCACATGTATATGGTGAAGAAGATCTGGAGAAAATGGGTCTCAAGGAAGATTTTGACTGGTCTGCTCCTCCACCGAAGAAATACAAGAAGGTCAAGGTTCCTTCCTTGGTGGCCAGCTCATATTCTTCATCGCGCGACACCGACGAGCATGAAGACTTGGACGACACTGCAACAGGCCCTACTATGACAAACGACCCCAACAACGCTGGCGCTCCTCCATCAACTTGATATTCTTCAGGGGCGTTAGTCCTCATTTTCGATCCTTTTGGTCATTCGATGACAAAGGGGGAGAAACTTGAGTTAGTCTTCAAGCGGGTCTATCTTATACGGGCGTTTTTTTCTAAGTTACAACTCTCATTCTTCTGATGACTTTGCTGGATCGAGCTGTAAACTTAAACTCTATGGTGGCCTGATACTTTTGCTGTGATTTTCTGCATGCTTATTCCTCGCTAATGTTAATGCACGCATGCTGAATTACATCAGTCACCATATTTCATCATGCATTTCAAATTCTTCATATATTATGTCAAATGCGTGTATGAATTACAAGATATAGGGGGAGATCTCCATGATTCTACTCTTCAAGTGTGCATTGCTTCAAAAGCAAATTCCTCACTATGCACATCTTCAGGGGGAGTTCTTCTATATCTTGATATCAAATTCCTCAATATCAGTATTTACACTTCATATGTTTATCCCCATTGAAAACTTAACCTATATTGTCATCAATCACCAAAAAGGGGGAGATTGTAAGTGCATCTAGTGCCCCTTAGTGATTTTGGTGTATTGAAGACTTATAGGTTAAGGGACTAATGTGTTTATGAGTGTACACAGGTTTATAAGTCTATGAGGAGTTTGATATTTACAGAGAAAGTCGACCCCTAAAAATGAAGTTCTTCGACTGAAGACTTTGGATTTCTGAAGACTTTCTGAAGACTTTGAAAGTGAAGAAATTGGTGTGACCTTGAAGACTTGGTAGTCATTCGAGGAACATGAAGCGTGAAGACTTTTGTTTTCGTAGTTTCGTTTTCTCTTTCTTGAGTCATAGGAAACACCGTACTGTTAAAGGGGGTCGAGGAAATACTAAGGAAAATTTTCCATGTGATGCTCAACTCAAAATCCTACACCTACCAATCCCTTCGAGTGAAGCCATTGGAAATCTCATACAGTTCACTCATATTCTTCAGTGACAGAGACGAAGTTCTTCTAGTCTCTGTGGAATTTGTTCTGACTGAGGAGTTAGGAATTCGCCAGTGCGGATTGCCTACACAGTGAGGATCATGATAGCCCTGAGGAATTTGATACTCAAATTTCCGACCGTTGATGTGCCTTGTGCCAGCTGTCCCAAAATATCTTATCCACCAAACGGTCATATCATTGAAGGGCATTTATGTCTTATCATGTCGGGCTACTCCCTAGGATATAAATAGCCGCCCCCTACAACCACTAGCTGGTTGGCTGCTCCGAGAGAAACTGACACTTGTCATTTGAGAGCATCCCATCCTCCAAGGACTTTGAGCGAAAATCATCGAGTGAGGAAAACCCAAACCCAAACACCTACAAACCCAAAGTGATTGAGCATCACTGAAGAGATTGATCCTGCGTGGATCTGACGCTTGTTACCTTTGAAGACTGTGCTTCTTCCAGACGGTTAGGCGTCAAGGTCTAGAGCATCCAAGAGGAATTGTGGATCGCCGAGTGACCAAGTCTGGGAAGGTTTGGAAGTCACCTGAAGACTTACCACGAGTGATTGGGCGAGGTCTGTGAGACCTTAGCTCAAGGAGAAAATACGGTGAGGACTGTGTGTCCTTAGGTTTAAATACCTAGCCACTCCAACCAGATGTACAACTGAGACAGCAGTTGGAACTGGTCTACCAAATCATTGTCTTCACCGAGCTTACTGGTTCTATTTCCTCAACTCTTTCGTTTCCTCATAGCTGTGTTGTGCACTTATTCATATCTGTGTTTCAAGACTTTGACTGAAGAATTTCTCAATTTCCTCAGTTCAATTTCTTCAGTCTGTTTGTCTTCATCCTGTGTTATCCTGTGATTACGCTTTCTGTACTCTGTGCTTGTCTTCATTTCATCATGATGACCATGCTTGTGTTCTGTTATGTTTACTTTTGAGTACTTATTCCGCTGCTATTAGTTCTTCGCTAAGGAATTTCCTCACCCGCAAATTCCTCAGTGAATAATTCATAAAAATCACCTATTCACCCCCTCTAGTCAATATAACGCACTTTCACGGGGCGGAGCTCTGATCACCCCACCCGGCCGCTCAGGTCCCAAACGAGGGCCATGTCGGGAATCAGCCGCTGGGGTTTGTCGTCAAGTTGCGCGGGCCCCCGCATAGCCGTCTTCGGCTTCCTACCCCATTTGCAAGGGTGATGGAGGTCAAACAGCCGCCATGGTTGAGGCCGCACATGAGGGGCTATTGCAACGGCAGCATCCGGGTGGACGTAGACTTCCTTGCTCCTCATGCCATGCTCCTCCGGCATGGCCGAAAGACCTTCACTCGTGCTCACAGCTTGGCGGCGGGGCACATCCTTCACTTCAAGTTAATGGACGCCACCCTCCTCTCCGTCAAGGTCTTTGGGCATTCGGGTGTACGCCTAGGGTGCTGTGCAGAGAGCTCAGCCGACGATGAAAGCTACTCCTCTTGCGATAGCGACGAGCTGGACAGCGACGGTGATGGCGATGGCACCGATGGGGAGGACGATGGCTCTGACTCTGTCTGAACACCAGCCGCACCGTCACCGTCAGGTGGTGGTGATGTCTACTACACAACCTCCTTCTTGTAGACGTTGTTGGGCCTCCAAGTGCAGATGTTTGTATGACAGTAGCAAATTTCCCTCAAGTGGATCACCTAAGGTTTATCAATCCGTGGGAGGCATAGGATAAAGATGGTCTCTCTCAAACAACCCTGCAACCAAATAACAAAGAGTCTCTTGTGTCCCCAACACACCCAATACAATGGTAAATTGTATAGGTGCACTAGTTCGGCGAAGAGATGGTGATACAAGTGCAATATGGATGGTAGATATAGGTTTTTGTAAACTGAAAATATAAAAACAGCAAGGTAACTAATGATAAAAGTGAGCACAAACGGTATTGCAATGCGTTGAAACAAGGCCTAGGGTTCATACTTTCACTAGTGCAAGTTCTCTCAACAATAATAACAGAATTGGATCATATAACTATCCCTCGACATGCAACAAAGAGTCACATCAAAGTCACTAATAGCGGAGAACAAACGAAGATATTATTGTAGGGTACGAAACCACCTCAAAGTTATTCTTTCTGATAGATCTATTCAAGAGTCCGTAGTAAAATAACACGAAGCTATTCTTTCCGTTCGACATATCCTAGAGTTCGTACTAGAATGACACCTTAAGACACAAATCAACCAAAACCCTAATGTCACCTAGATACTCCAATGTCACCTCAAGTATCCGTGGGTATGATTATATGATATGTATCACACAATCCCAGATTCATCTATTCAACCAACACAAAGAACTTCAAAGAGTGCCCCAAAGTTTCTACCGGAGATTCAAGACGAAAACGTGTGCCAACCCCTATGCATAAGTACACAAGGTCACTGAACCCGCAAGTTGATCACCAAAACATACATCAAGTAGATCACGTGAATATCCCATTGTCACCACAGATAAGCACATGCAAGACATACATCAAGTGTTCTCAAATCCTTAAAGACTCAATCTGATAAGATAACTTCAAAGGGAAAACTCATTCCATTACAGGAGAGTAGAGGGGGAGAAACATCATAAGATCCAACTATAAAAGCAAAGCTCGCGATACATCAAGATCGTGCCAAATCAAGAACACGAGAGAGAGAGAGATCAAACACATAGCTACTGGTACAGACCCTCAGCCCCGAGGGTGAACTACTCCCTCCTCATCATGGAGAGCGACGGGATGACGAAGATGGCCACCAGTGAGGGATCCCCCCTCCGGCAGGGTGCCGGAACAGGATCCCGATTGGTTTTTGGTGGCTACAAAGGCTTGCGGCGGCGGAACTCCCGATCTAGGTTATGTTCTGGAGGTTTCAGTATATATAAGAGGTTTTGGCGTCGAGAACAAGTCAGGGGGGGTCTCCGGGCTGTCCACGAGGTAGGGAGGCGCGCCCAGGGGGTGGGCGCGCCCCCCACCCTCGTGGGCAGCCCGGGACTCTTCTGGCCCAACTCTTTTACTCCATGGCCTTCTTCTGGTCCAAAAATAAGTTCCGTGAAGTTTCAGGTCAATTGAACTCCATTTGGTTTTCCTTTTCTGCGATACTAAAAAACAAGGAAAAAAAGAAACTGGCACTGGGCTCTGGGTTAATAGGTTAGTCCAAAAAATCATATAAAATAGCATATAAAACATCCTAGATGGATAATATAATAGCATGGAACAATCAAAAATTATAGATATGTTGGAGACGTATCAAGCATCCCCAAGCTTAATTCATGCTCGTCCTCGAGTAGGTAAATGATAAAAACAGATTTTTTGATGTGGAATTCTACCTAACATAATTATCAATGTAATCTTATTTATTGTGGCAAGAATATTCAGATCCATATGATTCAAGACAAAAGTTTAATATTGACATAAAAATAATAATACTTTAAGCATACTAACTAAGCAATTATGTCTTCTCAAAATAACATGGCCAAAGAAAGCTCATCCCTACAAAATCATATAGTTTGGCTATGCTCCATCTTCGTCACACAAAATGCTGTCATCATGCACAACCCCGATGACAAGCCAAGAAATTGTTTCATACATTAGTATTCTCAAAAAATTTCAACTTCCACGCAATACATGAGCGTGAGCCATGGACATAGCACTATGGGTGGAATAGAATATAATGATGGGGGTTGTGTGGAGAAGACAAAAAGGAGAAAGTCTCACATTGACGCGGCTAATCAACGAGCTATGGAGATGCCCATCAATTGATGTCAATGCGAGGAGTAGGGAGTGCCATGCAACGGATGCACTAGAGCTATAAATGTATGAAAGCTCAACAAAAGAAACTAAGTGGGTGTGCATCCAACTTGCTTGCTCACGAAGAGACTCTATTGTTGGAATATACAAGCCAAGTTCCTAGGGCATTTGAGGAAGCCCATTGTTGGAATATACAAGCCAAGTTCTATATTGAAAAATTCCCACTAGTATATGAAAGTGACAAAACAAGAGACTCTCTATCATAAAGATTATGGTGCTACTTTGAAGGACAGGTGTTGAAAAACGATAGTAGCATTGTCCCTTTTATTTTTTTATTTTTTATTTGGCCTTTCCTTTTTTTATTTGGCCTTTTTTTCATTTTTCATTTGGCCTTCCTTTTTTTATTTGGCATTTTTTTGGGACAATGCTCTATTAATGATGATCATCACACTTCTATTTATTTACATCTCAAATATTACAAATCGATACTAGAACAAAGTATGACTCTATATGAATGCCTCCGGCGGTGTACCGGGATGGGCAATGAATCAAGAGTGACATGTATTTAAAATTATGCATGGTGGCTTTGCCACAAATACAATGTCAACTACATGATCATGCAAGGCAATATGGCAATGAAGATGCATGTCATAATAAACGGAACGGTGGAAAGTTGCATGACAATCTATCTCGGAATGGCTATGGAAATGCCATAATAGGTTGGTATGGTGGCTGTTTTGAGGAAGATATAAGGAGGTTTATGTGTTATAGAGCGTATCGTATCAAGGGGTTTGGATGCACCGGCGAAGTTTGCACCAACTCTCAAGGTGAGAAAGGGCAATGCACGGTACCGAAGAGGCTAGCAATGATGGAAAGGTGAGAGTGCGTGTAATCCATGGACTCAACATTAGTCATAAAGAACTCACATACTTATTGCAAAAATCTACAAGTCATCAAAAACCAAGCACTACGCGCATGCTCCTAGGGGGGTAGATTGGTAGGAAAAGACCATCGCTCGTCCCCGACCGCCACTCATAAGGAGGACAATCAAAGAAACACCTCATGCTTCAAATTTGTCACACAACGTTTACCATACGTGCATGCTACGGGACTTGTAAACTTCAACACATTTATTTCTCAAATTCACAAATACTCAACTAGCACGACTCTAATATCACCATCCTTATATCTCAAAACAATTATCAAGTATCAAACTTCTCATAGTATTCAATGCACTCTATATGAAAGTTTTTATTATACCCATCTTGGATGCCCATCATATTAGGACTAATTTCATAACCAAAGCAAATTACCATGTTGTTTAGGACTCTCAAAATAATATAAGTGAAGCATGAGAGTTCATCTATTTCTTCAAAATAAAACCACCGCCGTGCTCTAAAAGGGTATAAGTGAAGCACTAGAGCAAATGACAAACTACTCTGAAAGATATAAGTGAAGATCAATGAGTAGTCGAATAATTATGCAACTATGTGAAGACTCTCTAACATTTAAGAATTTCATATCTTGGTATTTTATTCAAATGGAAAGCAAAACAAAAGAAAATAAAATGATGCTCCAAGCAAAACACATATCATGTGGTGAATAAAAATATAGCTCCAAGTAAAGCTACCGATGAACGAAGACGAAAGAGGGGATGCCATCCGGGGCATCCCCAAGCTTAGGCTTTTGGTTTTCCTTGAATATTACCTTGGGGTGCCTTGGGCATCCCCAATCTTAGGCTCTTGCCACTCCTTATTCCATAGTCCATCGAATCTTTACCCAAAACTTGAAAACTTCACAACACAAAACTTAACAGAAAACTTGTAAGCTCCGTTAGTATAAGAAAATAAAACCACCACTTAGGTACTGTTGTGAACTCATTATAAATTCATATTGGTGCAACATCTACTGTATTACAACTTCTCTATATTTCATACCCTCCGATACTACTCATAGATACATCAAAATAAGCAAACAACACAATGAAAACAGAATCTGTCAAAAACAGAACAGTCTGTAGTAATATGTATCAAACGTATACTTCTGGAACTCCAACAATTCTGAAATAAATTGGTGGACCTGAGGAATTTGTCTATTAATCATCTGAAAAAAGAATCAACCTAAAAGCACTCTCCAGTAAAAAAATGGCAGCTAATCTCGTGAGCGCTAAAGTATCTGTTTTTTTACAGCAAGATCATAAAGACTTCACCCAAGTCTTCCCAAAGGTTCTACTTGGCACAAACACCAACTAAAACATAAAACCACATCTAACCAGAGGCTAGATGAATTATTTATTACTAAAATGAACAAAAAGCAAAGAACAAAAATAAGATTGGGTTGCCTCCCAACAAGCGCTAACGTTTAATGCCCCTAGCTAGGCATGATGATTTCAATGATGCTCGCATAAAAGATAAGAACTGAAACATAAAGAGAGCATCACGAAGAATATGACTAGCACATTTAAGTATAACCCACTTCCTACACATAGGGATTTTGTGAGCATACAACTTATGGGAACGATAATCAACTAGCATAGGAAGGCAAAACAAGCATAACTTCAAAACTTTAAGCACATGTAGAGGAAACTTGATATTATTGCAATTCCTACAAGCATATGTTCCCCCCTTATAATAATTTTCAGTAGCATCATGAATGAATTCAACAATGTAACCATCACATACAGCATTCTTTTCATGATATACAAGCATAGAAAATTTACTACTCTCCACATAAGCAAAATTCTTCTCATTCGGAATAGTGGGAGTATCATAAGAAACTTGAATACTATAAATTGTTTCCACATTAAAAGAGTAACGTTCAGAAAAAGGGTAATCATAATCATGAAAAGTTTTATAAATATAATCATCACTAATTTTTATAGCATAAGTTTCATCATAATAATCATCATAAGTAGCAACTTTGTTCTCATCATAATCAATTGAAACCTCTTCCGAAATAGTGGATTCATCACTAAATAAAGTCATGACCACTCCAAATCCACTTTCATAAATATTATAAGATTAAACACCCTCCAAAATAGTGGGATCATTACTTCCTAAAGTTGACACTCTTCCAAACCCACTTTCATCAATATAATCATCATAAATAGGAGGCATGCTATCATTATGATAAATTTGCATATCATAGCTTGGGAGGTTAAACATATCATCTTGATAAAACATAGCATCCCCAAGTTTGGGACAAACATTAATTGCAACAAATAAATTCTCAAACATGTCATTCTCATCAAACATAGCATCCCCAAGCTTGGGCCTTTTCATATCATAAGCATAATCACTCTCATCATTAATAGTATGGATAGGACCAATAATAGTATAGCAATTATCATCATCACAATGAGTAATAGAAGCAACATCACTTGGGAGGGATACCTTTCCACCTTTTGCTTCTCCGTCTTTTCTTTTTCTTCTACACATCATGTGTGGGTTTAACCCTCTTTTTTGAGCTCCTTATTAATGAGATTGGTTGAATAGAAAGCTCCTCCTCGTTACCTGATTCGTCATAAGAAATAATAGGAGGATATTGGGAAGCCTCTTCCCTTTCATTAGTATTCTCTTCATCTTCTATTTGTTTTCTTGTCTTTATGTAATTGGCAATATAAGTATTTTCAATGCAATTCACCGCACAATACATAAAAATTTCTTCTAGATCAAAATCAAGAAATCTATCAAGATTAAATTTTGGAATACCCTCAGTTATATGTTTCATTTCTTCATACCCCAAAAGAAGACTAAGCTCTTTATGATGCTCAAGGGTAATCAAGTTATCACAATTTTTGGACACGATTTGGTCATGAAACAAATAGCATTGGAGCTTTAAATGACCATGTTCATTGCAAAGTTCACAAGGATGGCGATAAATATTGAATCATTCAGCACAATCATCTAGCCTTTCTTGCAACCATTTAGTTTCCAAATACTTATGCCTCTTGCAAAATCTATCTTCCCTATTTGGTGTGTACGTGCAAGCTCTACGTATTCCACAAAAGTTGACATGCTTATAAGAGCATTTTCATCATGACTAGTGCAATCATCATTAGTACTATGGATATTCATAGAGTTCATACTAACAACATTGCAGTCATGCTCATCATTCAAAGATTTAGTGCCAAACATTCTAATGCATTCTTCCTCTAGCAATTGAGCCCAATTATCGGAATCCTTATTTTCATGAAAGATTTTAAAAAGATGAAGCATATGAGGCACCCCCATTTTTTTGTAGTTTTCTTTTATAAACTAAACTAGTGATAAAACAAGAAACAAAAAGATTCGATTGCAAGATCTAAAGATATACCTTCAAGAACTAACCTCCCCGGCAACGGCGCCAGAAAAGAGCTTGATGTCTACTACACAACCTTCTTCTTGTAGACATTGTTGGGCCTCCAAGTGCAGAGGTTTGTAGGACAGTAGAAAATTCCCTCAAGTGGATGACCTAAGGTTTATCAATCCGTGGGAGGCGTAGGATGAAGATGGTCTCTCTCAAACAACCCTGCAACCAAATAACAAAGATTCTCTTGTGTCCCCAACACACCCAATACAATGGTAAATTGTATAGGTGCACTAGTTCGGCGAAGATATGGTGATACAAGGGCAATATGGATGGTAGATATAGGTTTTTGTAAACTGAAAATATAAAAAACAGCAGGGTAACTAATGATAAAAATGAGCACAAACGGTATTGCAATGCGTTGAAACAAGGCCTAGGGTTCATACTTTCACTAGTGCAAGTTCTCTCAACAATAATAACATAATTGGATCATATAACTATCCCTCAACATGCAACAAAGAGTCACTCCAAAGTCACTAATAGCGGAGAACAAACGAAGAGATTATTGTAGGGTACGAAACCACCTCAAAGTCATTCTTTCTGATCGATCTATTCAAGAGTCCGTAGTAAAATAACACGAAGCTATTCTTTCCGTTTGATCTATCCTAGAGTTCGTACTAGAATAACACCTTAAGACACAAATCAACCAAAACCCTAATGTCACCTAGATATTCCAATGTTACCTCAAGTATCCGTGGGTATGATTATACGATATGCATCACATAATCTCAGATTCATCTATTCAGCCAACACAAAGAACTTCAATGAGTGCCCCAAAGTTTCTACCGGAGAGTCAATACGAAAACGTGTGCCAACCCCTATGCATAAGTTCACAAGGTCACTGAACCCGCAAGTTGATCACCAAAACATACATCAAGTAGATCACGTGAATATCCCATTGTCACCATAGATAAGCACATGCAAGACATACATCAAGTGTTCTCAAATCCTTAAAGACTCAATCCGATAAGATAACTTCAAAGGGAAAAGTCAATCCATTACAAGAGAGTAGAGGGGGAGAAACATCATAAAATCCAACTATAAAAGCAAAGCTCGCGATACATCAAGATCATGCCACATCAAGAACACGAGAGAGAGAGATCAAACACATAGCTACTGGTACATACCCTCAGCCCCGAGGGTGAACTACTCCCTCCTCATCATGGAGAGCGCCGGGATGATGAAGATGGCCACCGGTGAGGGATCCCCCCTCCGGCGGGGTGCCAGAACAGGGCCCCGATTGGTTTTTGGTGGCTTCAGAGGCTTGCGGCGGCGGAACTCCTGAGCTAGGTTATGTTTTGGAGGTTTCAGTATATATAAGAGGTTTTGGCGTTGAGAACAAGTTAGGGGGGTCTCCGGGCTGTCCATGAGGTAGGGAGGCACGCCCAGGGGGTGGGTGTGCCCCCCACCCTCGTGGGCAGCCCGAGACTCTTCTGGCCCAACTCTTTTACTACATGGCCTTCTTCTGGTCCAAAAATAAGTTCCGTGAAGTTTCAGGTCAATTGGACTCCATTTGGTTTTCCTTTTCTGCGATACTCAAAAACAAGGAAAAAACAAAAACTGGCACTGGGCTCTGGGTTAATAGGTTAGTCCCAAAAATCATATAAAATAGCATATAAAACATCCTAGATGGATAATATAATAGCATGGAACAATCAAAAATTATAGATACGTTGGAGACGTATCAGGTGGCACCACCATCTGCACTTGCATATCCTCCCCAGCAAAGCGATTTGCCGGGAAGTTGGATGTGGAGGTGTAGATGGTGCCTTCGGCTCCTCCAGCAGCCTTCCAGCTGGGCCCCGACAAGCTTCCTCATGGGCTCTGGCTTTGTTCGCCCTGCCGCGTCCTGCTGGCCCTAGTGGCGGTGACCAGGGGATCTCCCCACCGCTCTCCCCATCCATCACCTTCGTCCGCGCCCTCCTGATCTTGCCAGGATCCGTCCCGTGGGGCCTGACAGGGTCAGGCTGGGCTTCTGCCCGGGTGGTCCTTTTGCCCTCTTCACCTCCCCTGTAGTTCCTAGGAGAGGAGGGACAAGAAAGGGATTACGGGGCACTTATTTTTTTCAGTCTAAACCCTGTAGGCGCTTGCCAAACTTTAATCTTGAATATGTAATCTTCTTTATCCATGTTTGTGCTCTGTAAGATCTGTACTTGTTTATCCGCATATTAATGAGAAAAGACCAGCCTTGTCGGGTACTTGTGCATGTATTACGTCCATGCAGAGGTGGAATGCCTCTATACATTTAAGTTAACAAGTTTTCTCCGGCAAGCTATCCTGCCGGCGCCTTCCGTTCGTTGCCGCGGGACTAGGCCTGCCGGGCTAAAAAATTGTGGTAAGGGACCAGCCCCTCGTCGAATCTTCTCCGTCAAAGGCCTCTACAACCACCTTGTCGGCGTTCTGGGAACGGGGGTCCCCAGACTTGCCTGCCTGGGGCCCACGGCGTGGCTCCTCTAGCGGCCTGGTACGATCCATCTTCACCAGCAAACACTCAAGACCCTCGCGAGGGGCCAAGCCTCACGAGGCGTATGACACAAGACCTCCTCATGGGCAGCCTCACTAGGCTGGCTCGCGAGGAGCGGAGAGATCAAGGCGAGGGGCACCTCGTGAGGTTCTCGTGACGTGAGCCGTGACGACCAAGGCCAGGCGGGCGCCAGCAGGCGCAGAGTACTGGTTTCCTCTTTGGTGCTAAAGGAGCAGGCACAGGCGAAGAGTCCCGAGGCGTCAGGCAAAGGTTTCCATATCGGTGCAATGAGACCTAGACCAGCAAGACGGCAGGACGGAGGTTATCGCGGAGCCCACAACGGCGTCACCACCAGAGCCTTTAGTAGGCGAAGACCACCTTTTGTCATGATAGCTTCTACTAGTTGTCCCCTTCAAATTGGCCATTGCGGGATCCCTTCCCGCCTAACATTTGGTGAGAGGACCCGGGCCTCTATAAATAGGATTAGCCACCACCTTAGCAAGGGGACGAATCATTCAGATCATCCTCAACCACACAAGCTCACTGAGCTCAAGAACACCTCTCCTCAGGAGGTTGTTCTTCCCTTGTACTTGTTCATCCTCAGCCTACAAGGCAAATCCACCACACTACACTGGAGTAGGGTATTACACTACATCGGTGGCCCAAACCAGTATAACTCTTGTGTCCCTTGTTCTTCAAGTTCGACAAGCTGAGCTTTGAGATCGTGGTGAGTGAGCGAGCTAGGGGGAGGGAGAGATCTTCGTGCGCACCCCAGAGTTCGAACCTTAAGGGCTTTGCCGGAACCTGCAATCCGACATTTGGCGCGCCAGGTAGGGGTGCGCCGAAGCTTTCGTTTTTGTCGATCCACGCTCCACCGCTCCACCACCTCCACGCTTTGTCCCCATGGCCGACGTTGCTCCTTCGGCTGTGACGACGGACGCCCACGACGGCGCCAGGGGGCTCAAAGATTTTTCCCCCGCCTTGCGGCGGGTACAGTGGCCGTCCAGGTTCATGCCGGAGATGCCGCCACATTACGACGACGCGGCAGACCCGTCGGCCTTCCTACTGTCATACGAAGAGGCCGTCTTGGAGGCTGGGGGCGACGACAAGGTCATGGCCAACTGGTTTCCCATGGCCCTCACTGGCGCACCGCGCGCCTGGTTGCTCACCCTCCCGGGATCCTCAGTGGCATCTTGGGAGTAGCTGCGCGGCCTCTTCGTCACGCGCTTCGCGACACCTGCGCCCATCGCTGTCGTAGCCCTCCTCAGCGGCTCACAAGAACCTCCCTCGGACCGTCACACCAAGTAGTTCTTCGGCCAGATCGGCGCCACCTCCATGCATCAAGGAGGTCCCCCAGGCTGGGCGGCGCCCAAGGCCGACCTCACCTTCGACTCGGGGGATCACCCCATCACCACCACCAGCTCGGGGGTGCTCCCAATGCTTTGAACGCCCACCATCTGCAACGTAGCCGTCACCAAGACCCTCATCGATGGCGGGGCTGGCCTTAATGTGCTCTCCGTGGAAGTTTTCGGCTTGCTTCATGTGCCGCACGAATGGCTTCGTCCCACCAAGCCCTTCTCCGGGGTCGGCGGCGGCTCCGCCAGCCTCTTAGGGCAGATCCGCCTTCCTGTGACCTACAGCACTCGTGACAACTACCGCACCGAGCTGATCGACTTCGACATCGCCCGCATTGGCCTCCCATACAACTCCATCCCGGGTACCCGGCACTGGCTCAGTTTATGGTGGCAACTCATCCGGCCTACAACCTCATGAAGATGTCAGGGAGCAAGGGCATCCTCACAGTAGATGGAGAGACCAAGGAGGCTCTGGCGGCGCTCAAGCTTGCCCTCAAAGCCGCTGCGGCAGCACGCCCGGCCGATGAGGCCACCCCCGGAGCTAAGGAGGCCGCACCGGCAAAGAAGTAGCAGCTTTTCACTCAAGATCGGGCCGAAACTAAGCAAGTGCCGGTCGAGGAAGGTGGACCCTCAGGAGCCACCTTCACCATAGGCGCCAACCTCGACCAGGATCAACAGGAGGCATTGGTGAGGTTCCTGCGCGCGAACAAGGAGGTATTCGCCTGGGAACCCAAGCAGCTGGTAGGGGTCCCGAGGGGGGTGATCGAGCATCACCTAAGGGTGTGCCCCAATGTGCGCCCGTGAAGCAGAAGGCGTGACGGCAATCCATGGAGAAGCAGTCCTTCATCGTCCAGGAGACGCGCAAGCTGGAAGCATGCTACCTCTTGAGCATGCGTTGGTTTTCCCTTGAAGAGGAAAGGGTGATGCAACAAAGTAGCATAAGTATTTCCCTCAGTTTTTTAGAACCAAGGTATCAATCCAGTAGGAGGCCACACGCAAGTCCCTCGTACCTACACAAACAAATAAGAACCTTGCAACCAACGTGATAAAGCGGTTGTCAATCCCTTCACGCCACTTGCAAAAGTGAGATCTAATAGAGATGATAAGATAATATTTTTGGTTTTTTTATGACAAAGACTAAAAGTAAACATAGCAAAATAAATGGCGACAGAAATAGCTAGTTGACGGGAGATTAATCTGATGGAGAATAGACCCGGGGGCCATAGGTTTCACTAGTGGCTTCTCTCAAGATAGCATAAGTATTACGGTGGGTGAACAAATTACTATCGAGCAATTGATAGAAAAGTGCCTAATTATAAGAATATCTAGGCATGAAAATGTATATAGGCATCACGTCCGTGACAAGTTGACCGACTCCTGCCTGCATCTACTACTATTACTCCACACATGGACCGCTATTCAGCATGCATCTAGAGTGTTAAGTTCATAAGAACAGAGTAATGCATTAGATAAGATGACATGATGTAGAGGGATAAACTCAAGCAATATGATATAAACCCCATCTTTTTATCCTGGATGGCAACAATACAATACGTGTCGTTTCCCCTACTGTCACTGGGATCGAGCACCGCATGATTGAACCCAAAGCTAAGAACTTCTCCCATTGCAAGAAGGATCAATCTAGTAGGCCAAACCAAACTGATAATTCGAAGAGACTTGCAAAGATAACCAATCATACATAAAAGAATTCAGAGAGGATTCAAATATTGTTCATAGATAATCTTGATCATAAACCCACAATTCATCGGATCTCGACAAACACACCGCAAAAAGAGTTACATCGAATAGATCTCCAAGAAGATCGAGGAGAACTTTGTATTGAGATCCAAAGAGAGAGAAGAAGCCATCTAGCTAATAACTATGGACCTGAAGGTCAGTGGTAAACTACTCACACATCATCGGAGAGGCTATGGAGTTGATGTAAAAGCCCTCCGAGACCGATTCCCCCTCCGGCGGAGCGCCGGAAAAGGCCCCAAGATGGGATCTCATGGGTACAGAAGGTTGCGGCGATGGAATTAGGTTTTCGTGGTGCTCCTCGATGGTTTCGGGGTACGTAGGTATATATAAGGAGGAAAAGTAGGTCGGTGGAGCCACGAGGGGCCCACGAGGGTGGAGGGTGCGCCCAGGGGGGTAGGCGCGCCCCCTGCCTCATGGCCTCCTCGGTTGTTTCTTGACGTCCACTCCAAGTCCTCTGGATCACGTTTGTTCCAAAAATAACTCTCCCGAAGGTTTAATTCCGTTTGGACTTCGTTTGATATTCCTTTTCTGTGAAACACTGAAATAGGCAAAAAAACAGCAATTTGCACTGGGCCTTGGGTTAATAGGTTAGTCCCAAAAATAATATAAAAGTGTATAATAAGGCCCATTAAACATCCAAAATGAAATATATAATAGCATGGAGTAATCAAAAATTATATACATTGGAGACGTATCAAAGCGGCAGGTGTCATTCGCGAGGTCCGGTACCCGGAGTGGCTGGCGAACCCCGTTGTCGTGCCAAAGAAAGGCGGGAAGGAGCGCATGTGTGTTGACTTCACCAACCTCAACAAGGCCTGCCCCAAGACCTGTTCCCGCTTCTGCGCATCGACCAGATTGTCGACTCCACCGCCGAGTGCGACCTGCTGTGCTTCCTGGACGCGTTCTCGGGCTACCACCAGATCAAGATGGCGGTGGAGGATGTGGAGAAGACGACTTTCCTGACCCCATGCGGGGTGTACTGCTACACTAGCATGCCGCTCAGGTTGTGCAACGCAGGTGCAACCTTCCAACGGCTGATGCACATCGCCCTAGGTCAGCAGCTCGGGAGAAACGCTGAAGCTTACGTCAACGACATCGTGGTATAATCTCGGCAGGCGAGAACTTTGATTCAGGACCTGGAGGAGACCTTTGCAAGCCTGCGCCAGGTGGACCTGCGGCTCAATCCAGAGAAGTGCGTGTTCGGTGTCCCCTCCGGCAAGCTGTTGGGCTTCCTCGTGTCCCACAGGGGGATCGAGGCTAACCCAGAGAAGGTCAAGGCGATAGAAGACAAGAGCCCACCGCAAACTCTCAAGGAAATGCAGAAGCTTGCGGGCTGCGTGACCTCGCTAGGGCGCTTCATCTCCAAGCTGGGGGAGCGCGCATTGCCGTTCTTCAAGCTGATGAAGAAGAAGGGCCCGTTCGAGTGGACCCCCGAGGCCGACTTGGCGTTTCAAGACCTCAAGAGATACCTGACTAGCCCCCCGGTGATGGTGCCGCCTTGTCCCCTCGAGCCCTTGGTGCTTTACCTTGCCGCCACTCCCTACTCCGCCAGCGCGGCGCTAGTGGCGGTACGGGAGGAGCGCCAGGCCAGATGGTTGGGTCATGTATTTCGACGGCGCCTTCGCACGCCAGGGCGCGGGGGCTGGAGCCGTGCTCATCTCGCCCGCCCAAGACAAGCTTTACTACACCGTGGAGCTCTGCTTCCAGCGGGGTGAGAAGGTCTCCAACAACATCGCGGAGTACGAGGGGTTGATAGCCGGTCTCAAGGTCGCCATGGCCTTGGGGGTAAAACATCTCACCATCAAGGGTGATTCGCAGCTCCTCGTCAACTTCTCCAACAAGGTGTACGAGCCGAAGGACGAGCACATGCAGGCGTACCTCGCGGAGGTGCGAAAGATGGAGAAGCAGTTCTTGGGCCTGGAGCTGCAGCACGTGCCTTGTGGCACGAACAAGGAAGCCGACGACATCACCAGAAGGGCATCCAAGCATCTGCCCCAGGAGCCCGGCGTCTTCGAAGAGCGGCATTTCAAGCCATCAGCAGCACCCCCATCTATGGGGCTGGCGTCGCCTCAGGAGGAACTCCCTCAACCACCGGCCTCGGGAGCCCCCGCCTGTGGCCCGACCACAGGAGCGCGCCTGCTCCTGGCGCCCGAGACTCGGGAGGGGTGCTGGACCGAGGAGCTCAAGGAATACCTGACGCAAGGGACGCTGCCGGAGAAAGAGGAAGACGCGGAGCGCGTGGCCCGACAGGCTACGGCATATTGCATCCAGGACGGTGAGCCATATAGGAAGCAGCCAAATGATGTTTCCTTGCGATGCGTCTCCAGGGAGCAGGGGAATGAGTTGCTGGCTGACACACACGGCGGACACTGCGGGCACCACTCGTCGTCACGTACCCTAGTCGGCAAGGCGTTCCGCAGCGGGTTCTACTGGCCTATGGCACTCAACGACGCGACCGAGCTAGTGAGGTCCTGCGAGGCCTGCCAATTCCACGCCAAGCAGATCCAGCAACCAGATCAGGGCCTCCAGACCATCCCGCTCTCGTGTCCATTTGCGGTCTGGGGGCTGGATATCCTAGGCCCGTTCCCTCAAGCGCCTGGGGGCTACCGCTACCTCTACGTCGCCATCAACAAGTTCACCAAATGGGCAGAGGTAGAGGCTGTCCGCACCATCCTGGCCGGGTCCGCAGTTAAGTTCATCAAGGGCATCGTGAGCCGGTTCGGGGTCCCTAACCGCATCATCACCGACAACGACTCGCAGTTCACTAGCAATCTCTTCAAGACATATTGTGCTAACCTTGGAACGAAGATCTGCTACGCTTCGGTGGCACATCCCAGGAGCAATGGCCAAGCCGAACGCGCCAACGCGGAGGTCCTGAGAGGCCTCAACACCATGACCTTCAAGAAGAAGCTCGAGGCCTGCGGCAGGGGCTGGCACGACGAGCTCCAGTCCGTGCTGTGGTCCATCTGCACCACCACCACAAAGCCAATAGGTGAGACCCCTTTTTTCCTCGTCTACGGAGCAGAAGTGGTTCTCCCTCACGAGGTCAAGCATCGCTCCACGTGGGTCCTGGCGTTTGATGAGACGCAGCAGGACGCCATGCGGGGGCTGGACCTTGTGCTGGGGGAGGAATGCCGCCGTGAAGCCACACTCCGGGCGGCAAGATACCAGCAGGCGCTGTGACGGTATCACTGCCGCAGCATCCGCTCCAGGACGCTCGAGGTGGGCGACCTCGTCCTAAGGCGGGTGCTCTCCAGGGAAGGGTTGCATAAGCTCTCTCGCCCATGTGGGAGGGCCCGTTTAGGGTTGCCCACGTCTCCAGGCCTAGCGCCGTGCGCCTGGAGACACAGGACGGGGTCCATATCCAGAACGCCTGGAACATCCAGCACCTCCGGAAGTTCTACCCATGAAGCAAGGCCTAGTGCCTGTGAAGGTCTCCGCTCGTGACACTCTCACGTAATAATGAGTGGGGCTATACACGCCCCGGAGTCTCCGGAGTGCCGCCCTCGGGCCTCGGGGGCTCCCTCCCACGTCCTAGTGGCAGCACTTAGCTCCGCGTTGGTGAGAAGACTAGA
Source organism: Triticum aestivum (assembly GCF_018294505.1). NCBI lineage: Eukaryota > Viridiplantae > Streptophyta > Magnoliopsida > Poales > Poaceae > Triticum > Triticum aestivum. The sequence continues at coordinate 278,743,428 of NC_057802.1, forward strand.
CTAGGTGTCGGACAGGGCTGTTCATTTGCTTTCCGTAGTTGGCTTGTCCCTCTTTAATAGAAATTCGCATTCTGGTGTTTCTCATTCGCTCGGTTCGATTCCCTTTTCCCTCTGTTTTTCCTCGGTTCTTTGTTTTGGCCCCGCACTCTCCCTCGCATGCCTCGCGAGGGGGCTGGACAGGGTGCGTGCGTAAGTGTTTCCCCAGGTCTTCGTGAGGCACCCTCGTCCGAGCTCGCAAACTGGCACACCCCCCTCTCTTAAGTCTGTGCCCCATGGTACCGCGACGTGGAGCACTGGGTCATGACCGGTTACGCCTGGGGCCCTCAGCAAGGAAGAATAAGGGTTTCTTAACAATTTTTTGCAGTACCCCGACGCCCCCAAGTCTGCAGCAAGGAGGTCTCACCAGGTGCTGGGGATGCGCACCTCACGAGGCGGAAGCTACTTCAGACACACCGAGCTAAGTTATCTTTACATGCCTATGTAAAACCCTGATGCCGCGGCACAACTCAGAAATGATAAACATAGCAAAGGCAGGAAAAGTGTTACGGTTCATCATACGCCCCCGCGGGGCCCCATACTTGTTTCTTGCGACGCGGGAAGAAAAGAAAGAAAAACAGGCAAAAACGGCCCCTACACCTGCGGCTACTCCTGAGAATCAGTCCCCAACGCTCCCTCCAACTCAGCCATAGTCCTCCTCGCGCTTCACCAGGGTGCGATGACCCACCACCGTCCTCAACGCGAGTGCGGTGACGGGTCGGCTGGTCATAGCCGCCGCTGCTGGAGCCTTCGCCGGAGGAGGAGCCGCTGCCGCTGGACGAGCCGCGGCCATCACCAAGGGCGAGCTCGCCCTCGTCCTCGTCGCAGCCGTCGCCAAGGCCGAGCACTTCGCTGCCATCGCTGTCCTCTGGGCAGCACCTGGCGCGGCGGCCGTCTTCCCCGAACACCCTCACGAAGAGGGTCGCGACACCGTCGTACTTAAAGTGGAGGGTGCACTGCCTGCCCAGGGCGCGCGCGGGCAAACGTCTGCCAGCCGCGGGCCAGGGCTATGTTGCCCGCAATGGAAACCTCCACTGCGACCCACGGGGCCTTGCTGCAGCAGCCGTCTGCTTGCAGCTCTCCGGCAAAGAAGCGTGGAAGCTGGAGCCAGGTGTTGGTCCGGTTCTCCGACCACACAACGAACTCCGGCAGCACCTCCGCCGAGTGGAAGCGCGGCCGGGGAGGCCTAGCAACCACGGTGTGCCTCCCTTCATCGACAGGGCCGCCGCGCCTCAAGCGGCTCCCACCAGGAGGAGAAGTACCGCTTCCGATGCCCGGAGCGGCACCGGACCCAGAAGAGACTCGCCGTCGCCCGCGGGGAACTGCAGCAGGGGTAGCGGCGTGCTTACGAGGGCGACCGCGCCCCCTCTTGGGCGGAGGAGAGTCGGGCCCCTCTTGGTGAGCCTTTCCTTTCTCCGCGGCAGAGAACCTCTTCATCAGCGCCATGGGTGTCGCTGCTAGCAGTGAAGCAAGGAAGAAGAAACAAGCGGACCGGGAAGAGATGGGCGACGGGGGCTCCGCCCCCTCCCCATTTATAGCAGGAGAAGGCCAACCGGCGACCCCCACGATCGCAGGTAATGATTGTTTTCTCTGCATGCACCAGGGACTCGTCAAGTCGGGCAGTTGCCAAGGCAGCGTGGGGAAGCGGAGATGCCCACATCCCGTCAGTTGCCATGCGTCAATCAAGGCCACAGGTGGTTTGGGCCCGCGGCGCTCCGCACTTGCCCCTTGGCTTTGCCTCGAAGCCAAGTCCGAGCGCGCCTTGTGCCCGGGGGCTAATTTCGGCGTTCTGGGAACGGGGGTCCCCAGACTTGCCTGCTTGCGGCCCATGGCGTGGCTCCTCTAGCGGCCTGGTACGGCCTATCTTCACCAGCAAACACTCAAGACCCTCGCGAGGGGCCAAGCCGCGCGAGGTGGACGACATAAGACCTCTTCAGGGGCAGCCTCACTAGGCTGGCTCACGAGGAGCAGAGAGATCAAGGCGAGGGCCACCTCGTGAGGTACCCGTGACGTGAGCCGTGACTACCAAGGCCAGGCGGGTGCAAAGTACTGGTTTCCTCTTTGGTGCTAAAGGAGCAGATACAGGTGAAGAGTCCCGAGGTGTCAGGCAAAGGTTTCCATATCGGTGCAATGAGACCAAGACCAGCAGGACGGCAGGACAGAGGTCATCGCGGAGCCCACGACGGCGTCACCACCAGAGCCTTTAGCAGGCAAAGACCACCTTTTGTCAGGATAGCTTGTACTAGCTGTCCCCCTTCAAATTGGTCGTTGTGGGATCCCTTCCCGCCTAACATTTGGGGAGAGGACCCGGGCCTCTATAAATAGGACTAGCCACCACCTTAGCAAGGGGATGGATCATTCAGATCATCCTCAACCACACAAGCTCACTGAGCTCAAGAACACCTCTCCTCAGGAGTCTGTTCTTCCCTTGTACTTGTTCATCCTCAGCCTACAAGGCAATCCACCACACCACACTGGAGTAGGGTATTACACCACATCAGTGGCCCGAACCAGTATAACTCTTGTGTCCCTTGTTCTTCGAGTTCGACGAGCTGAGCTTTGAGATCGTGGTGAGTGAGCGAGCTGGGGGGGAGGGAGAGATCTTCATGCGCACCCCAGAGTTCGAACCTTAAGGATTTTGCCGGAACCCGCAATCCGACACACCTTGCCCGAAGCAACGTTAGGGTCAATGGATGGAAGCACCCATGCTTCGAAGGCGACGAGGTTTCTATATGCACAAGTTTCTCCTTACATATCATATATGGATAAGAAGGAACTTATCTGTCTGGCTTGTCGCGGACCGATATGTAGGCTTGTTTCCGCTTCTTCTCTCGGGACTGAGTCCGCGGCAAGAGCCCTGCAGTTTAGTGCGGAGGTAAACAAAGCTACATATGATTTTATCTACATGATCATGCCATGCTCATGATATGCTATGCATGTATGCAATTTTTTGGGGGCCCCCGGCGCTTTGTTTATTCATCTGTTGCTCAGGGTTTGCACCTGGCTTTGTAGAAAGGGTCACATGCAGCATCGACAAAGCTTGTACAAAAGGGTGGCTGCCGAACAGGGCCCGACAGTCACACCTTACGGGTAGAACTTACGGAGAAGCTCAATGTTCCATGAGTTCTACAACTGAATGCCATCTCCGGTCTCCAGATGGACTGCGCCTGGTGTGGTGACTCGTGCTACCCGGTAAGGGCCTTCGCACTTTGGCGTCAACTTGTTTTCACCCTAGGCGGACTGAACACGCCTAAGGGCAAGGTCACCTTCCTCAAGGCTCCGGGCATGAACCCTTCGGCTGTGATAGCGGCGCAGGGCTTGCTGGTAGCGTGCAACACGCGTAGCAGCCCAGAGACGGTTCTCCTCAATGAGCATGGCATCGTCAAGCCGGTGCTGCTCTTGCTCTACTTCATCGTAGGCAAATAATCGAGGAGACCCATGTATGAGTTCCGTGGGGATCACTTCTTCTGCCCATAGACTAGGGAGAAGGGAGTCTGGCCGGTGGCTTGATTTGGTGTCGTATGTAGGGACCAAAGAACCACCAGTAGCTCATCAATCCAGCACCTGCCGCACTTCTGCAGCCTAACAAATGTTCTTGTCTTGAGTCCTCGCAGCACTTCAGCGTTCGCCCTCTTAGCTTGTCTGTTGCTTCTGGGGTGGGCAACAGAGGCAAATGAGACCTTGCTTCTAAGGGCTTGAACGTATTGCATGAAGGCGCGCCTTGTGAATTGGGTGCCGTTATCAGTGATGACTCTGGCGGGTACTCCGAACCGGCACACCAATCCTTTTAAGAACTTGATAGCTAACTTTGCACTAGTACATCGACGTGCTATACAAATGGTTTTTAACCCTTTCCGCGACGGTGTTTGGAACCGTCGCCAAGTGAGTGTGGGCGATAGGGGGTCCTTCCCACACGACCCAGAAACCGTCGGGGATGGGGCCTCCTGGCACATAGGCCGGGGCAAAATGAGCTCGTGTGCGATCTGGCGGGGCATCGAAATCCAATTGTTTTCGTTCGTATGTACATCCCACACGGTGAATCCCAGAAAATCATTTCCGTTCGTATGTATATCACACACAGTTTTTTGTGTGGAAACATTTCTGCAAGGTGGCCTAACGCAAGCAGTTCTCTCCCGGAAGCCTGTGTGATTGTTAGTTGATCGAACACGCCTACTTTCTACAAACCATGCGGGTTGTTTGAGTTCATTGCCCACAGTGCTGTCTGAGTAACCGTCTGCACTAGAAAACCCCACGTTTACATTAACACCTAACTGATTACATAAAATAAAACCTTCATTTCAGGGTAATTAGCCTATTATTGATAATCCATGTACTCATCAAATTGATATTCTTATAAAACACACAAGATATTTCATATCTGTATAACAGCAACCAGGATTTCATAATCGAATTACATCAGATAGCTTGGGCACTCAGTTATGCCATTACACAACAGCACCAAGTTTCACATGCAACATCAAAAACCTTTGGAAAGTAGCATCATCCATGGTAAATAGATAGATGAATCTCATCTGGGAAACTGCAGAAGCGGAATGCAAATATTGAGCCTTCAGTGATGTTGAATGTCCTTGCAACTTTAGGCCAGTGGCTATGGATAATTGCCCGCCAACCTTCGTCCTCTTCGGCAAGACTTCAATATTGTAACATGGGTGTTGAATGAATACCTTCCTCGCCTCTTGACCATGCAGGTGGTTTGAGAGGTAATCATCGGTGAACTGCTTTGAAAAGTACTGAAAACAAAGATATGCATAAATCGCTGTTATAAATCTTGAAATGGCGCAAGGGGTAAAAACAAGGTAAAAGAGTTAGTACCATCCTATAGTTGACTGATGTCTTCTTCATTGCGCAAACAAAGATCTTGCTATTATTCGTCACAAGTTTCTTCATCCTAACAATCTTTCTGAGTTTCTTGACTTGACTGATATTCATGGGCATCTCATTTTCCCATATGCAAAATGGGTCGAACAGTGGGTCTAAGCCTCTGACAGCAGGACCTACATGTGCAAGAGCAAATTGTAAGAAACCTAAATATTAGAATGATTCCTGCAACTGCACAATAGTGTGCTATTAGCCAAAGGACCATGCTTGAACAAACCTCGATGGTAAACTGCAGTGTCTCCCATTGTTTCCCTGCAACACACATAAGGAAGATCTTGATCAGGTTAACTGAGAGTTTCCATACTATCAGTAGAATATGTATTGAGTACAGCCAAATTCGATTTATTTCACATGCATAACAATACAAAATTGTACCCACAACAAATGAAAATCAAATTGCAGAACTGAACCAAACAGTTAAATGGACAGCAGACCAAATGAACCAAAATACTGAACTGAGCACGACATTGCAAAATAGAAAAATGTACTAGAAGATAAGACGGTTAACAAAACAAAGAATGCTTGAGAACAGTACTACAAAATGTAGAAATTGTTGGACCAAAGTGTTAACTGAACATTACATTGTTGGCACGCAAGTGTGGTTCAAGCGGGGGCAGTGGACTGTAGACGATGAAGCTTCCTGCGTAAGGTAGACAAGACGGTGCGCCAAGATATTTTATATCGCATCCCACACGATTCTTTCTAGTAAACTGTTTGTGGTATACCTGATTTTTTCATTACGTTTTGAAAGACAAAATGGTGTTACGGAGGGAAAGGATGGTGTTTGAACTGCTAGAACATTTACGTACAGTGAACATGCAATACATGAGTGTCGTGTTTGAATTTAGAATTATTCCGGGTTCGTTTGACATTTTATGCATTAATTGAGTTTCACGGCATTTAATGTGCATAATTCAAATTTGAACTACAAGCACTTGCTCCAGTGCACCAAAGTTTGTTGAAAAATCACATGTGTGTCTTTGGGTGAATTTATAGGTCCTATGCAAGAAATGGGAATGAAATTCAATCATCTGGGCGTCGTGGCTCGGCCGGAAAGCCTGGGAAAGTTGGTTTTTAAATTCATGTAAATCCAAAACACGCCTGAAAATCATGAAACTTAGCATGGTCTCATGACATGGCACGAACATGCCGCGGTAATTGTTTTGGCCGAATTGGGACAAGCTTTGGTATAAGCTTCTTGCAAACCAGAGCTTCCCTCAAGAAGGCTTATGGTTCCAAGAGGGAACGTGTCACGTCCGTGTGCGAAACGACATATGTACACTGCCTTCTCCCGTCTTAATTTTTTTACACAGGCAGATTAGACCAAATAGAAGTATCGGGCTAAAATTTGGAATTATTCCGGGTTCGTTTGGCCTTTTTATACAGTAATTGAATTTCTGGGCATTTAATGTGCATAATTCAAATTTGAACTACAAGCACTCCTATGCACAAAAGTTGGTTGAAAAATCACATGTGTGCCCTTGGGTGAATTTCTAGGTCCCATGCAAGAACTTGGCATGGTGTCATGACATGGCACCAACATTCTGTGGTAATTTTTTTGGACGAATTGGGACAAGATTTGGTGTAAGCTTCTTGCAAACCGGAGCTTCTCTCAAGAAGTCTCGTGGTTCTGAGAGGGAACGTGTCACCTCCGTGTGCGAAACGACATACGTACAATGCCTTCTCCCGCCTTAAATTTTTTTACACGGGCAGATTAGACCAAATAGAAGTTTTGTTCTAAATTTCGGAATTATTCCGAGTTCGTTTGACCTTTTTATACATTAATTGAATTTCTAGGCATTTAATGTGCATCATTTAAATTTGAACTTCAAGCACATCCTCTAGTGCACCAAAGTTGGTTGAAAAATCCCATGTGTGTCCTTGGGTGAATTTCTAGGTCCTAAGCAAGAAATGGGAATAAAATTCAAAAATCTGGGCGTGGTGGCTCGGCCGGAAAGATTGAGAAACTTGGTTTTTTAATTCATGTAAATCCAAAACATGCCTAAAAATTATGAAACCTGGCATGGTGTCATGACATAGCACCAACATGCTGCGGTAATTTTTTTGGCCGAATTGGGACAAGCTTTGGTGTAAGCTTCTTGCAAACCAGAGCTTCCCTCAAGAAGGCTCGTGGTTACGAGAGGGAACGTGTCACCTCCGTGTGCGAAATGACATACGTACACTGCCATCTCCCGCCTTAATTTTTTTACACAGGCAGATTAGACCAAATAGAAGTATCGTGCTAAATTTCGGAATTATTCCGGGTTCCTTTGGCATTTTTATACATTAATTGAACTTCTTGGCATTTAATGTGCATAATTCAAATTTTAAATATAAGCACATGCTCCAGTGCACAAAAGTTGGTTGAAAAATCACATGTGTGTCCTTGGGTGAATTTCTAGGTCCCATGCGAGAAATGGGAATGAAATTCAAACATCTGGGCGTCGTGGCTCGGCCAGAAAGATTGAGAAACTTAATTTTTAATTCATGTAAATCCAAAACACGCCTGAAAATCATGAAACTTGGCATGGTGTCATGACATGGCACCAACATGTTCCGGTAATTTTTTGTCCGAATTTGGACAAGCTTTGGTGTAAGCTTCTTGCAAACCGGAGCTTCTCTCAAGAAGGCTCGTGGTTCCAAGAGGGAACGTGTCACCTCCGTGTGTGAAACGACATACGTACACTGCCTTCTCCCGCCTTAATTGTTTTACATAGGCAGATTAGACCAAATAGAAGTATCGTGCTAAATTTTGCAATTATTCCGGTTTCGTTTGGCCTTTTTTATACATTAATTGAATTTATGGGCATTTAATGTGCATAATTCAAATTTGAACTACAAGCACATGCTCCAGTGCACCAAAGTTGGTTGAAAAATCACCTGTGTGTCCTTGGGTGAATTTCTAGGTCCCAGGCAAGAAATGGGAATGAAATTCAAACATCTGGGCGTCGTGGCTCGGCCGGAAAGATTGAGAAACTTGGTTTTTTAATTCATATAAATCCAAAACATGCCTAAAAATCATGAAACTTGGCATGGTGTCATGACATGGCACCAACATGCTGCGGTATTTTTTTTGGCCGAATTGGGACAAGCTTTGCTGTAAGCTTCTTGCAAACCGGAGCTTCTCTCAAGAAAGCTCATGGTTCCGGGAGGGAACGTGTCACCTTCATGTGCAAAACGACATACGTACACTGCCTTCTCCCGCCTTAATTTTTTTACACAGGAAGATTAGACCAAATAGTAGTATCGTGCTAAATTTCGGAATTATTCCGGGTTCGTTTGACCTTTTTTATACATTAATTGAATTTCTGGGCATTTAATGTGCATAATTCAAATTTGAACTACAAGCACATGCTTCAGTGCACTAAAGTTGGTTTAAAAATCACATGTGTGTCCTTGGGTGAATTTCTAGGTACCATGCAAGAAATGGGAATGAAATTCAAACATCTAGGCGTCATGGCTCGACTGGAAAGATTGAGAAACTTGGTTTTTTAATTCCTGTAAATCCAAAACACGCCTGAGAATCATGAAACTTGGCATGGTGTCATGACATGGCACCAACATGTTGTGGTAATTTTTCTGTCCGATTTCCGAAGGCGCACGCATTAACAATCAACAAAGTCATTTTGGAACAAGTGATGTCACATTACAAATAGGAAACACAAGTATTGTTGAAATCGTGGGCGTTCTACTTACCAATTACGTGCCGCCACACGTCCCTTTTTTTATTGGCTAGGAGGTGTCGTGCGGGGTAGCTATTTGAGTACGGGAGGCGTGCGATCAGACGCCTGCGCGTGCTCATCGGGAGGAGAGCCCTTTGACCTCTACCCACCGTGCACCTCCCTCCCAACATCTCCATTAATGACGCCCGAGCCCCTATTCTACGACGTGGCTATGTCTCACTGGACTGAGATTTAAGAGAAAAAATGAAAATCTGAAAAGAAAGTTTTGCATGGATCTTGATGTAAGATCCGACGGACCTATATAGCGTCGACTGCGACTTATAGCAAGCATGATGAATATAAGGACGATGATAGTGAATAGTAATTGTCTTACATATTTAGGAACATAATTAAAAAAAGCCACATGCGGCAACGCTCGAAATACACAAGGGCAAAAGAAGTAGGAAGACAACGATCTGGCTCGCTGATCTCTACTTTCTTGATGCGTTGCTGCAGGCTGCGGGAACTAGTCTCCGCGGCGAGCGGCGATGAGCTCTTTCTTGTCCTCAAGATGTCGCTTGAGAGCATCCATGGATTCCTCCACTAGCCTTCTACGCTCGATGTGCAGCATGGCATTTTCGTCCATAAGTTTCTCGACGATGACGCTGGTCATCTTCAACAAGGCAGTGGTCTCCTCCTGCTGCTCCGCACTTCCGACGATCTTCGCCCTCAGCAGGTCGTGCTCGGCCAGGAGCTTTGCATTGCTCTCATTTAGTTGCTGGATGACGTCGGTAGCCTGTTCAAAAGAGGCTTTCATGTTGTCCTGCAACCTCGCCCAGCAGGAGATCTGATCCATCTGGCTATGGATGATCGCACGCATGCACCTGTAAGAGTCCTCGCCTGCCCGCGAGACATTTTCCCAGGCCGCCGCGGCGCGGGAGGACATCTCCGCTGCATTCGCGGCGCGGCGGGACATCTCTTCTGCTTCCGCGGCACAGCCGGACCTGTCTGTTGCATCAATGGCGCGGCGGGACCTCTGTGCTGCTACGGCCGTGCGGCGGGACATGTCGACTGCTTTCGCGGCGAGGCGACACATCTCTCGTGCTTCCGCTTCCATGCTCGCATCTCCCTGGTGGCAATCTCTCGACCCAGAACTCATGCTAACCATAGCAGATGCAAGGGAACAATGATGAATGACTTGTTTGTTTTTGTGGATGAGGAATTGAGGAGGAATGTGCAGTCATCTTGGAGTAGTAGTATTTATAACCGAGTACTAATACGCTCCTAAGTGTGAAACCGTTTAGGTTTGCAATTAAATATAGCGTGGCAGTAATTTGGAATGTGACGAGACGCGGGCTCAAAATTTATTGACGGGTCTAAGTGCGGCACTATTCTCAGAAGGTGTAATGTGGGCACGCCTTCTCGGCCGCGTACGTGGCGTTTGCACCATAGGGTGCACTGCAATAGGCAATGTCAGCACATGTCTTGTTCCAACAATCGTGCGTGCTCGTTATTACCATCGTGCACGCTTCTTTTAATTCGAATGTGTGTGCCTGTCTAGCGCACACACGTTGATTTATCTAACTATTTCTATTTGTTGTGGCTAATCGCAAACAGTTCATCTGTGTGAAGTGTATGCCATCAATTGCAAACACTTTGATCTGGCTGACCCATTTCTGTTCTGTTGCCTAATCGCAAACAGTTAATCCTTCTGAAGTGTATGCCCTCAATCGCACACACCTTTATCTAGCTGCCCATTTCTATTGTTCCTCCTCATCACAAACAGCTCATCTGAGTGAACCGTATGCTGTATATCGCACACGCCTTCATCTGGCTGCCCATTTCTTTTGTTTCGCCTCATCGCAAACAGGTCATTGAATTGAACTGTATGCCCTGCATCGCACATGCAATTAAAATCAGAACCGTGTTTGATGCGTCCTACATCGCAAACGTTTTGCACCTTTTTTTATGGTTCTTTTACACCATCGTCTGCGATTATTACATCGCACACAGTTTCGTCGAAGGGTCTCTGATCGTAGTGTGGCGTTAGCAGCAACCTGCAGTAGTGTCAAATAGACCAAAACGATTCTGCATCTACTACTATTACTCCACACATAGACCGACTCATGCCTGCATCTAGAGTATTAAGTTCATGAAGAACAAAGTAACGCATTAAGTAAGATGACATGATGTAGAGGAATAAACTCAAGCAATATGATGTAAACCCCATCTTTTTATCCTCGATGGCTGATGTCTACTACGCAACTTTATCCTTGTAGACGTTGTTGGGCCTCCAAGTGTAGAGTTTTGTAGGACAGCAACAAATTTCCCTCAAGTGGATGACCTAAGGTTTATCAATCCGTGGGAGGCGTAGGATGAATATGGTCTCTCTTAAAAAACCCTGCAAGCAAATAACAAAGAGTCTCTTGTGTCCCAACACACCCAATACAATGATAAATTGTATAGGTGCACTAGTTCGGTGAAGAGATGGTGATACAAGTGCAATATGGATGGTAGATATAGGTTTTTGTAATCTGAAAATATAAAAACAGCAAGGTAGCAAGTGGTAAAAGTGAGCGAAAACGGTATTGCAAAGCTTTGAAACAAGGCCTAGGGTTCATACTTTCACTAGTGCAAGATCCCTCAACAATGATAACATAATTAGATCATATAACAATCCCTCAACGTACAACAAAGAGTCACTCCAAATTCACTAATAGCGGAGAACAAACGAAGAGATTATTTTAGGGTACGAAACCACCTCAAAGTTATTCTTTCTGATCGATCTATCGGGCTATTCCTATAAGTGTCACAAACAGCCCTAGAGTTCATACTAAAATAACACCTTAAGACACACATCGACCAAAACCCTGATATCACCTAGATACTCCAATGTCACAACAAGTATCCGCGGGTTTGATTATATGATATGCATCACAAAATCTATGATTCATCTGTTCAAACCAACACAAAGAACTTCAAAGAGTGCCCCAAAGTTTCTACCGAAGAGTCAAGATCAAAACGTGTGCCAACCCCTATGCATAAGTTCACAAGGTCACAGAACACGCAAGTTGATCACCAAAACATACATCAAGTAGATCACGTGAATATCCCATTGTCACCACAGATAAGCACATGCAAGACATAAATCAAGTGTTCTCAAATCCATAAAGACTCAATCCGATAAGATAACTTCAAAGGGAAAACTCAATCCATTACAAGAAGGTAGAGGGGGAGAAACATCATAAGATCCAATTATAATAGCAAAGCTCGCGGTACATCAAGATCGTGCCAAATCAAGAACACGAGAGGGAGAGAGATCAAACACATAGCTACTGGTACATACCCTCAGCCCCGAGGGTGAACTACTCCCACCTCGTCATGGAGAGTTCCGGGATGATGAAGATAGCGACCGGTGATGATTTTCCCCTCCGGCAAGGTGCCGAAACAGGGTCCCAATTGGTTTTTGGTGGCTACAGAGGCTTACGATGGAAGAAGTCCCGATCTAGGTTCTATTCTGGAGGTTTGGGGTTATATAAGAGGTGTCGGCATCGAGAACAAGTCAGGGGAGTCCACGAGGGGCCCACAAGGTCGGAGGGCGCGCCCTAGGGGGGTGGGGGCGCCCTCCACCCTTGTGGAGGCCTCTTGACTCCTCTGGTGCATCTCTGGTACTCCGTGGGCTTCTTTTGGTCCAAAAACAATCATCGTAAAGTTTAGGGCCATTTGGACTCCGTTTGATATTCCTTTTCTGTAAAACTCAAAAACAAGGAAAAACTGAAATTGGCACTAGGCTCTAGGTTAATAGGCTAGTCCCAAAAATCATATAAACTAGCATATAAATGCATATAAAACATCCAAGATAGATAATATAATAGCATGGAACAATAAAAAAATTATAGATACGTTGGAGACGTATCAAGCATCCCCAAGTTTAATCCCTGCTCGTCCTCGAGTAAGTAAATGATAAAAACAGAATTTTTGATGTGGAATGCTACCTAACATATTCATCCATGTGATTTTATTTATTGTGGCAAGAATATTCAGATCCATAAGATTCAAAACAAAAGTTTAATAATGACATAAAAACAATAATACTTCAAGCATACTGACAAGGAAATTATGTCTTCTCAAAATAACATGGCCAAAGAAAGCTTATCCCTACAAAATCATATAGTCTGGCTATGCTCCATCTTCATCACACAAAATACTCAAATCATGCACAACCCCGATGACAAGCCAAGCAATTATTTCATACTTTTGATGTTCTCAAACTTTTTCAACTTTCACGCAATACATGAGCGTGAGCCATGGACATAGCACTATAGGTGGAATAGAATATGGTGGTTGTGGAGAAGACAAAAAGAAGGAGATAGTCTCACATCAACTAGGCGTATCAATGGGCTATGGAGCTGCCCATCAATAGATATCAATGTGAATGAGTAGGGATTGCCATGCAACGGATGCACTAGAGCTATAAGTTTATGAAAGCTCAAAAAGAAAACTAAGTGGGTGGGCATCCAACTTGCTTGCTCATGAAGACCTAGGGCATTTTGAGGAAGCCCATCGTTGGAATATACATGCCATGTTCTATAATGAAAAATTCCCACTAGTATATGAAAGTGAAAATATAGGAGACTCTCTATCATGAAGATCATGGTGCTACTTTGAAGCACAAGTGTGGTAAAAGGACAGTAGCATTGGCCCTTCTCTCTTTTTATTTCATTTTTTTTGTTTTTTGGGCCTTCTCTTTTTTTGGCCTTTCCTCCTTTTTCCCCACATGGGACAATGCTCTAATAATGAAGGTCATCACACTTTTATTTACTTTACAACTCAAGAATTACAACTCGATACGTAGAACAAAATATGACTCTATATGAATGCCTCCGGCGGTGTACCGGGATGTGCAATGAATCAAGAGTGACATGTATGAAAGAATTATGAACGGTGGCTGTGCCACAAATACGATGTCAACTACATGATCATGCAAAGAAATATGACAATGATGATGCGTGTCATAATAAAACAGGACGGTGGAAAGTTGCATGGCCATATATCTCGGAATGGATATGGAAATGCCATAATAGGTAGGTATGGTGGCTGTTTTGAGGAAGGTATATGGTGGGTGCATGGTACCGGCGAAAGTTGCGTGGCACAAGAGAGGCTAGCAATGGTGGAAGGATGAGAGTGCGTATAATCCATGGACTCAACATTCACTACTACAGGATGCTGCTAACGCGACACTGCGATCAGAGACCCTTCGACGAAACTGTGTGCGATGCAATAATCGCAAACAGTGGTGTAAAAACCCGTCAAAAAAGGTGCAAACATTTGCGATGGAGGATGCATCAAACACGGTTCAGATTTTAGTTGGTGTGCGATGCAGGGCATACGGTTCAGTTCAATTAACTGTTTGCAATGAGGAGGAACAAAAGAAACGGGTAGCCAGATGGAGGTGTGTGCTATATACAGCATACGGTTCACTCGGATGAACTGTTTGTGATTAGGCAACACAAAAGAAACGGTCAGCCAGATCAAGGTGCGTGCGATATACGGCATGCGGTTCACTCGGATGAATTGTTTGTGTTGAGACAAGAGAATAGAAACGGTTCAGTATATCAAGATGTGTGTGATACGCGGCAACCAGGCGTGTAATCTGAAATGTGTGCGAAGACCGATAATAACACAGACGATTGCTTCTAATAAGACGTATGTGATATGCTCTGTCTACACAACATCTATTGGCCATTGGGGGACGGGCGGTCATCCGGATACGCCATAAGGATGCGAAGAGGCATCCTATATTAGCAAGGACTAGCTGTTCCACCAGTAGCTCATGTAAGAGAACTCTCAAGTTAAGTGTGCTCAGGCTGAAGCAGCCATCAGATTGGTGACTGGATGGGAAGTTGTGTTGATGTTAAATTAACTAATAGGATGGGTCGTATTTGTCAAATTAAATGACTGATATATACGACCCATCCCATGAGTTAATTTAACCTGGAGGTCCTTGTTTTTTTAACACATATTAAAGAAGGTCTGCCGCATTACATTTTGACAGTGTGCGATATGTGGCATATAGTTGATCCATCCGACCTGTTTGTGATGGAATAAGCTGTGTGTGTTGTCGGAAAACGCTTGCTAGTATTCAACCGTTTTCGATTGATGAATTCATCACTGACGGGTTCCCGAGTGTGATCCGTGTTCATCTGATCATCTTCTACTTCTTGTGCTAGCTCGATGTTCCTTCTACGCTAAGTTTCCATTAATTTGATGGTGTTTTATGAACATGCCACCTTTTCCCGCCATTTCCTCACCTGTTTCTCGCCACCCAGCGATATTGCGCATAAACCTAGGCGGCGCGCGACGCACGGAGGCGACAAGCGCAGCCTGTAGCACATTGATACGTCTCCAACGTATCTATAATTTATGAAGTATTCATGCTATTATATTATCTGTTTTGGATGTTTATGGGCTTTATTAAACACTTTTATATTATTTTTGGGACTAACCTATTAACCCAGAGACCAGTGCCAGTTTCTGTTTTTTCCCTTGTTTCAGTGTTTCGCAAAAAAGGAATATCAAACGGAGTCCAAACGGAATGAAACCTTCGGGAGGGTGATTTTTGGAACGAACGTGATCCAGGAGACTTGGAGTTGAAGTCAAGGAAGCTTCGAGGTGGCCACGAGGCAGGGAGGCGCGCCTGCCCCTTGGGCGCGCCCCCACCCTCGTGGCTCCCCTTACCGACTTCTTTCGCCTATATATATCCATGTACCTAAAAACATCGGGGAGCAGAATAGATCGGTAGTTCCGCCGCCGCAAGCCTTTGTAGCCACCGAAAACCAATCAGGACCCTGTTCCGGCACCCTGCCGGAGGGGGGATCCCTCACCGGTGGCCATCTTCATCATCCCGACGCTCTCCATGATGAGGAGGGAGTAGTTCACCCTCGGGGCTGAGGGTATGTACCAGTAGCTATGTGTTTGATCTCTCTCTCTCTCATGTTCTTGATATGGCACGATCTTGATGTACCACGAGCTTTGCTATTATAGTTGGATCTTATGATGTTTCTCCCCCTCTACTCTCTTGTAATGGATTGAGTTTTCCCTTTGAAGTTATCTTATCAGATTGATTCTTTAAGGATTTGAGAACACTTGATGTAGGTCTTGCATGTGCTTATCTGTGGTGACAATGGGATATCACGTGATCTACTTGATGTATGTTTTGGTGATCAACTTGCGGGTTCCGTGACCTCGTGAACTTATGATAGGGGTTGGCACACGTTTCGTCTTGACTCTCCGGTAGAAACTTTGGGGCACTCTTTGAAGTACTTTGTGTTGGTTTGAATAGATGAATCTAAGATTGTGTGATGCATATCGTATAATCATACCCGTGGATACTTGAGGTGACATTGGAGTATCTAGGTGACATTAGGGTTTTGGTTGATTTGTGTCTTAAGGTGTTATTCTAGTATGAACTCTTGAATAGATCGATCCGAAAGAATAACTTTGAGGTGGTTTCGTACCCTACAATAATCTCTGCGTTTGTTCTCCGCTATTAGTGACTTTGGAGTGACTCTTTGTTGCATGTTGAGGGATAGTTATATGATCCAATTATGTTATTATTGTTGAGAGAATTTCACTATTGAAAGTATGAATCCTAGGCCTTGTTTCCTAGCATTGCAATACCGTTTACGCTCACTTTTATCACTTGTTACCTTGCTGTTTTTATATTTTCAGATTACAAAAACCTATATCTACCATCCATATTGCACTTGTATCACCATCTCTTCGCCGAACTAGTGCACCTATACAATTTACCATTGTATTGGGTGTGTTGGGGACACAAGAGACTCTTTGTTATTTGGTTGCAGGGTTGTTTGAGAGAGACCATCTTCATCCTACGCCTCCCACGGATTGATAAACCTTAGGTCATCCACTTGAGGGAAATTTGCTACTGTCCTACAAACCTCTGCACTTGGAGGCCCAACAACGTCTACAAGAAGAAGGTTGCGTAGTAGACATCACACATCCACCTTTTCCAGGCATGCCAACCCACCAAAGCGCTGCCTCTGCCATCAACCTCATCGACGAGGAAAACGAGCAGGCGCAATGGCCCGTCGAGGCCGAGGCGCTCCCCGGCAATGCGATGGACGACGCCGTGATGCGCGTCATCGCCAGGGTTGAGCAGACCTTTGGCACATGGCGCCTGAGCGTCATGGATCAAGATAGGCATGTCAGCGTTGCTAAATCTTGAGCATGCGTTGGTTTTCCCTTGAATAGGAAAGGGTGATGCAGCAAAGTAGCGTAAGTATTTCCCTCAGTTTTTGAGAACCAAGGTATCAATCCAGTAGGAGGACACACGCAAGTCCCTCGTACCTACACAAACAAATAAGAACCTTGCAACCAACGCGATAAAGGGGTTGTCAATCCCTTCACAGCCACTTGCAAAAGTGAGATCTGATAGAGATAATAAGATAATATTTTTGGTATTTTTATAATAAAGACTAAAAGTAAAGAAAGCAAAATAAACGGCGATAGAAATAGCTTGTTGACGGGAGATTAATATGATGGAAAATAGACCCGGGGGCCATAGGTTTTACTAGTGGCTTCTCTCAAGATAGCATAAGTATTACGGTGGGTGAACAAATTACTGTCGAGCAATTGATAGAAAAGTGCATAATTATGAGAATATCTAGGCATGATCATGTATATAGGCATCACACAAGTAGACCTACTCCTGTCTGCATGTACTACTATTACTCCACACATCGACCGCTATCCAGCATGCATCTAGAGTATTAAGTTCATAAGAACAGAGTAACGCATTAGGCAAGATGACATGATGTAGAGGGATAAACTCAAGCAATATGATATAAACCCCATCTTTTTATCCTCGATGGCAACAATACAATACGTGTCGTTTCCCCTACTGTCACTGGGATCGAGCACTGCATGATTGAACCCAAAGCTAAGCACTTCTCCTATTGCAAGAAAGATCAATCTAGTAGGAAAAACAGAAGCAAAAAGCAAAGAACAAAAATAAAATTGGGTTGCCTCCGAACAAGCGCTATTGTTTAACGCCCTTAGCTAGGCATAAAAACACAAATAGATCTAGGTATTATCGTCTTCGGTATGCAATCCATAAGTAGCTCTCATAATAGATTCATATGGCAATTTAATTTTCTTTCTAGGAAAGTGTTCCATGCCCTTCCTTAAGGGAAATTGAAATCTAATGTTTTCTCCTTTCATATCAATAATTGCACCAATCGTTCTAAGGAAAGGTCTACCAAGAATAATAGGACATGTAGGATTGCTATATATATCAAGAACAATGTAATAGACGGGCACATAATTCCTATTTGCAACAATAAGAACATCATTAATCCGTCCCATAGGTTTCTTAATAGTGGAATTCGCAAGATGCAAATTTAAAGACCAATCATCAAATTCACGAAAACCTAACACATCACATAAAGTTTTTGGAATCGTGGAAATGCTAGCACCAAAATCACACAAAGCCTGGCACTCATAAACTTTAATCTTAATCTTAATATTATGTTCACACTCATCATAAAGTTTTCTAGGGATAGAAACATCCAATTCAAACTTTTCTTCAAAAGATTGCATCATAGCATCAACGATATGTTTAGTAAAAGCTTTGTTTTGATTATAAGCATGAGGAGAATTCAACATGGATTGCAACAAGGAAATATAGTCTATTGAACAACAATTATCATAATTATATTCCTTGAAATCCAAAAGAGTGGGTTCATTGCTACTTAAAGTTTTGACCTCTCCAATCCCACTTTTATCAATTTTTGCATCAAGATCTAAAAACTCTGAATCGTTGGGACACCTTTTAACTAAAGTTGACTCATCTCTAGTCCCAAATTTATCAAGATTTATATTGGAAAACAAAGATTCAATAGGAGTCACATCAATCACTTTAAGATCTTCATCATTATTTTCACGGAAACTAGAAGAACACGTTTTTTACAAACCAATCTCGTTTAGCACGCATCTTAGCGGTTATTTCGTTGCACTCATCAATGGAGATTCTCATAGCCTTTATAGATTCATTGATATCATGCATGGGTGGAATAGATCTAATTTTCAAAGAATCAACATCAAGAGAAATTCTATCCACATTCCTAGCAATTTTTCTTCAACCAAAGCATTGCAATTCTTTTGCGAAGTCATAAATTATTTAACACTATTTTCAAAGTCAGAGGGCATCTTATTATAATTTCCAAAAGAGTTGTTGTAGGAATTACCATAATTATTAGAGGAATTACTAGGAAACGGCCTAGGATTAAAATTACCTCTATACGCGTTATTACCAAAATTGTTCCTACCAACGAAATTCACATCCATAGATTCATTATTATTTTCAATCAAAGTAGGCAAAGGCATATCATTAGGATCAATAGAAGCACTCTTGCTAGCAAATAATTTCATAAGTTCATCCATCTTTTCACTCAAAACATTAATCTCTTCAATCGCATGCACTTTTTTACTAGTGGAAGATCTTTCGGTATGCCATTGAGAATAGTTAACCATAATATTATCTTGGAGTTTAGTAGCTTCTCCTAAAGTAATTTCCATAAATTAGCACCCGCGGCCGAATCTAAAATATTTCTAGAAGCAAAATTCAATCCGGCATAAAATTTTTGTATAATCATCCACAAATCAAACCATGAGTAGGGCAATTTCGTATCATCAATTTAATCCTATCCTAAGATTGTGCAACATGTCCATGATCAAGTTTCTTAAAATTCATAATATCGTTCCTAAGGGAGATGATCTTAGCGGGAGGAAAATACTCAGAAATAAAAGCATATTTACACTTATTCCATGAATCAATACTATTTTTAGGCAAAGATGAAAAGCAAGTTTTAGCACGATCTCGAAGTGAGAACGGAAATAGCTTCGATTTAACAATATCATTATCCACATCTTTTTTCTTTTGCATATCACACAACTCAATGAAATTATTCTGATGGGATGCGACATCTTTACTAGGAAGGTCGGGAAATTGATCTTTCATAACAAGATTCAGCAAAGCGGCATTAATTTCATAAGATTCCGCACTAGTGGCGGGAGCAATCGAAGTACTAATAAAACCATTGTTATTAGTTTTGGAAAAGTCACACAATTTGGTATTCTCTTGAGCCATGATACGTCTCCGATGTATCTATAATTTTTGATTGTTCCATGCTGTTATATTATCAATCTTGGATGTTTTATAGTCATTTTATATCATTTTTTGGTACTAACCTATTAACATAGTGCCAAGTGCGAGTTGCTGTTTTTTACATCGCAGAAAATCAATACCAGACGGAGTCCAAAGGCCACAAAACTCCATGATGAATTTTCATGGGCCAGAAGCAACACAACGGGCCGTGGCTGCGCCTGGGGGTGCCTCGAGGAGGGGCCTACCCACCAGGGCACGCCAGGAGGCTGAGGCGCGCCCTGGTGGGTTGTGCCTACCTTGGGTGCCCCCGGACCGCCTCTTTGCTCTATAAATACCCCAATATTCCCAAAACCCTAGGGGAATCGACGAAATATTCATCCAGCCACCGCAGAGTCCAGAACCACCAGATCCAATCGAGACACCATCTCAGATGGGGTTCACCACCTCCATTGGTGCCTCTCCGATGATGCGTGAGTAGTTATTTGTAGATCTTCGGGTCCGTCGTTAGTAGCTAGATGGCTTTCTCTCTCTCTCTCTCGCTGAATTCTCAATACAATGGTCTCTTGGAGATCCATACGATGTAACTCTTTTGCGGTGTGTTTGTTGGGATCTGATGAACTTCGAGTTTATGATCAGTTATATCTTTTTATATCGATGAAAGTTATTTGAGTTTCTTTGATCTCTTATATGCATGATTGCTTATAGCCTCGTAGTTCTTCTCCGATAGTTGGGTTTTGTTTGGCCAACTTGATCTATTTATCTTGCAATGGGAAGAGGTGCTTTGTAGTGGGTTCGATCTTACGGTGCTTGATCCCAGTGACAGATAGGGAAACGACACGTATGTATCGTTGCTACTAAGGATAAAACGATGGGGTCTATCTCTACATAGATAGATCTTGTCTACATCATGTCATCGGTCTTATTGCATTACTCCGTTTCTCCATGAACTTAATACACTAGATGCATGCTGGATAGCGGTCGATGTGTGGAGTAATAGTAGTAGATGCAGGCAGGAGTCGGTCTACTAATCTTGGACGTGATGCCTATATAATGATCATTGCCTGGATATCGTCATTATTATTTGAAGTTCTATCAATTGCCCAACAGTAATTTGTTACCCACCGTTTGCTATTTTTCTCGAGAGAAGCCACTAGTGAAACCTACGGCCCCCCGGGTCTTCTTTCTCATATATTTGCCTTTGCGATATACTTTTTCCTTGCATTTATTTTCATATCTATTAAACCAAAAATACAAAATACCTTGTTGCATTTTATTTCTATTTATTTTATTTGGCATTCGACCTATCAAATTATTACAACTTATTCTTGTCTGCACGCCGTTTCTGGCGCCATTACCCAAAAGGGATTGGCAACCCCTTTAACACGTCAGGTTGCAAGGTGTTGCTATCTGTGTGCAGGGTTCTCCTACTGGTTCGATAACCTTGGTTTCGTATCTGAGGGAAATACCTACCGCCGCTGTGCTGCCTCTTCCCTTCCTCTTTGGGGATATACCGACGTAGCTTCAAGCGACATCAAGCCATCATGACAAAGCAAGCAATCCAACACACGAGCACACAAAAGGCAAATGAAGAAGAGGAATAGAAGAGGGGCGAAGAAAAGGCAAATCTTTTCGAAAATCGTTTTAGAAGTGGGGGAGAGGAAAACGAGAGGCGAATGGCAAATAATGTAATGCAAAAGATGGGATTTCATGACGGGTACTTGGTATGTCTTGACTTGGCATAGATCTCCCCGGCAACGGCGCCAGAAATTCTTCCTGCTACTTCTTGAGCTTGCGTTGGTTTTTTCCTTGAAGAGGAAAGGGTGATGCAGCAAAGTAGAAATAAGTATTTCCCTTAGTTAGAGAACCAAGGTATCAATCCAGTAGGAGACAACGCACAATTCACCAATACCTACACAAACAATCAAACAACTTGCACCCAACGCGATAAAGGGGTTGTCAATCCCTTCACAGTTACTTGCAAAAGTGAGATCCGATAGAGATAGATGAAAATAGAAAAGCGATATAGTAAATATTTTTGGTATTTTTGGTTTATAGATCGGAAAGTATAAGATTGCAAAATAGTAGATCGCAAACTTATGTGATGGAAAATAGACCCGGGGGCCATAGGTTTCACTAGAGGCTTCTCTCAAGATAGCAAATAATACGGTGGGTGAACAAATTACTGTCTAGCAATTGATAGAAAAGCGCAAAGTTATGACGATATCTAAGGCAATGATTATGAAATATAGGCATCATGTCCGTGTCAAGTAGACCGAAACGATTCTGCATCTACTACTACTACTCCACACATCGATCGACTCCTGTCTGCATCTAGAGTATTAAGTTCATGAAGAATAGAGTAACGCATTAAGTAAGATGACATGATGTGGATAAATAAATTCAAGCAATATGATGTAAAACCCATCTTTTTATCCTCGATGGCAACAATACAATACGTGCCTTGCTGCCACTACTGTCACTGGGAAAGGACACCACAAGATTGAACCCAAAGCTAAGCACTTCTCCCATTGCAAGAAAAACAAATCTAGTTGGCCAAACAAACCGATAGTTCGAAGAGAATTACAAAGATACCAAATCATGCATAAAAGAATTCATAGAAGATTCAAATAATATTCATAGATAAGCTGATCATAAATCCACAATTCATAGGATCTCGACAAGCACACCGCAAAAGAAGATTACATCGGATTGATCTCCAAGAACATGGTATTGAGAATCAAAGAGAGAGTAGAAGCCATCTAGCTACTAGCTATGGACCCATAGGTCTGTGGTAAACTACTCACACTTCATTGGAAGGGCAATAGAGTTGATGTAGAAGCCCTCCGTGATCGAATCCCCCTTTGGCAGGATGCCGGAAAAGTCCCCTAGATGTGATCTCATGGGTACAGAAGGTTGCGGTGGTGGAAAAGTGTTTTCGTAGATACTTCTGGTGGTTTGGTAATATTTTTGAATATATAGACCCAAGAATTAGGTCAGGGGAGTCACCAGGGTCCCACAAGGCAGGGGGCGCGCCCTCCCCCCTTGTGGTCGCCTCGTGACTCCTCCGACTTGATCTCCGAGTCTCTGGGGTGTCTTCTGGTCCAAGATAAATCATCGTGAAGGTTTTATTCCATTTGGACTCCGTTTGGTATTCATTTTCTGCGAAACTCAAAAACAAGGAAAAAACAGAAACTGACACTGGGCTCTAGATTAATAGGTTAGTCCCAAAATAATATGAAATAGCATATTAATGCATATAAAACATCCAAAACCAATAATATAATAGCATGGAACAATCAAAAATTATAGATACGTTGGAGACATACCAGTTGGCAGGTATGAGGTCCCAAGCATCAAGCTAGGGCTCTTCTTCAACGAGTTGATTGAAGGGCTGAAGTCACATGAGGAAGGAAGAGCTGCTCGTTTCGCAAGCGAATCCCGGAAGGTTTCCCGTAACGCCCTCTTCATGGTCCTGAGTAACATCGCCTACCGGCATCTAGACCTCAACCTCGCTGATGGCTTCAGGAGGCTGCCGGCAGGCGGGGATGTTTCCGCTGTCGAGGAGAAGGCTGCCCCCTTCGCTGACAAGGTCCTCTCCGTCCCCAGGGCTTCATAAGGCCGTCAAGCATGGCCCTGAATCATTTGCGTCGCCATGCTACCCTGTAACAAAACATTATGCATGTCTTATGTATAGATCCTGTACTACTTTTGCTCGTACTGAACTGGTGTTTAATTAATTTCAAGTCATGTTATCCCCCTTGCATCGTATCTATAGAATTTCATATGGTTGTCTCTTTCGTGCATTTTGGTTGCCCGCCAATAGCATGCTGCCGCAATTGCTGTGAGGAGCGGGTCCCTAGCATTCAGCTGGCGAGGACATGTACTAGCAGGTTTTTCCTTAGGAGTTTTTGACGCAGCCACCCGCTTTGTGAGCGGGCTCGAAACAAAGCAAGGGCGCAGACAAACACAGCAAGGTGCCATTACACGGAAAGGCTTAAACCATATGAAGAAACATTGATTGTCCAAGGGATAAGAAAATGCGAACTCTAGAGAGAAAATTAATGTATACATTGACTTAGCTTTCGTCTATGCTTCTCTCCTTCTCCGGTCGCGGTTGTTCATCATGTCCGCGTGCCTTGGGAGGATGGCGCTTCGCTTGTCACTTTCAGATCCCCAGCAAGGGCCGAAAGGGATCACAGATCTCTCGTGGGCGACAAAATATGTTGCAAGGTAAGACCAATTTCTCTCCCCTTCTCCTTAAACTTTTAACGATCTTACGTCAGCTGGCACGAGAGTCACGCTGACGCAGACGGCCTTGCCGGAGTATGCTTGCCGGGGCGTCAACAAACGGATTCGCACCGACACTCTACTCAGCATTTCCCTTAGTAGGGAAAATGCTGAACCGAGTTTCACGCGGGCTCATCGATGTTGACGATGCTAAAACCCGGTGTGGCTCGATCGTTGGCAAGTGAAAGTGGTGGAGGAGGAAACCATGTACCTTATCACCTCGCCTTTTTTCCTGAACGAGGTCACATGGTGGTCATTCTGTTTGAGCTGTCTAGGGCCGCCGTGCCGCCGTCATCCACTGCTTCCACCGGTGTTGCAGCCGCGGTGGAGATGGGTGACGGGAACCGGGTGGGATGGATGAAGGAGCGATGTCGCTTTCTTCTCAAACTGTTGTGCTGCACTTTTTCTCGGGTGCCATGGAGGGTGAAGCGGTTGATGAAGAAGATGATGATGAAGATTGACGCGCTGATTATGACCTCGGATTCGCACAAGCGCTCCCTGAGGGAGTCCTGGACTAGGGGGTCCTCGGGCGTCCGGCCTGTTATCCATGGGCCAGACTGATGGGCTGTCTAGATACGAAGGCCGAAGACAATACCCATTCCGGATTGGACTCTACTTGGCGTGGAAGGCAAGCTAGGCGACCTATTATGAAGATTCCCTCCTATGTAACCGACCTCATGTAACCCTAGATCTCTCCAGTGTCTATATAAACTGGAGAGCATAGTCCGGATAGGACAGATTCATTACCATATACTCATAGGCTAGACTTCTAGGGTTTAGCCATTACGATCTCGTGGTAGATCAACTCTTGTAACACTCATATTCATCAAGATCAATCAAGCAGGAAGTAGGGTATTACCTGCATAGAGAGGGCCCGAACCTGGGTAAACATTGTGTCCCCCGTCTCCAGTTACCATCGATCCTAGACGCACAGTTCGGGACCCCCTACCCGAGATCCGCCGGTTTTGACACCGACATTGGTACTTTCATTGAGAGTTCCACTGTGCCGTCGACAAAGGACTCGATGGCCCCTTCGATTGTCAGTAATGACGTGGTCCAGGGAGAAACCTTCCTCCCCGGACACATCTTCGTATTCGACGGCTTCGCACTACGGGCCAACTCGCTTGGCCATCTGGACCAGATCGATAGTTACGCCCCTAGCCATCAGGTCAGATTCGAAAGCCTGAACTACGTCGCGGACATCCGTGGAGACTTGATCTTTGACGGATTCGAGACCACAGCAACCGCTCCGCTTCGCCCCGATGAACATGGCTTAAACCTGTCATCGGGCTGTATCCAGGAGATAACTCCTGTAACAACTCTGGCCTTAGACCGAGAGCAGATCAAGTCATCCAAAGACGGGATACTCAACCCCATCACGGGGGCTACCGATTCAGCAGCGTTGGAGCCGCATGCAGATCCCACTTTGTACGATACTTGCATCAGCGGAAACCCAGACTTTTCTCCGGTATCGAGTTCCGAACCCTGCGAGCCCGCGGATACCGAACTCGATCAGCTATCAATCTTAAAGTTCAGCGCCGCGGATATCTTCCAACGCTCGCCCATGGGCGACCTCCTAAACTCACTAAAAAGCCTATCCCTGGCAGACGGCTCATCGCCGAACTATGTTTGGTTCGGCCTTACGGCGGATGATGGAGAATTTTGCTTCCCACCCACAATCCACTTCATAGCCACCGTCGAAGACCCAACCAACACGCCTGACCCCTGCTCCGAAAACATCGACGGTCTGGACGACGATGAGGGGCAAAGCCAGAACTTACTATCCGCTAGACGTGGGGTGATGATGACCCACAAGTATAGGGGATCTATCGTAGTCCTTTCGATAAGTAAGAGTGTCGAACCCAACGAGGAGCGGTTTTCAGCAAGGTATTCTCTGCAAGCACTGAAATAATAGGTAACAAATAGTTTTGTGATAAGATAATTTGTAACGAGCAACAAGTAACAAAAGTAAATAAAGTGCAGCAAGGTGGCCCAATCCTTTTTGTAGCAAAGGACAAGCCTGGACAAACTCTTATATAGAGAAAAGCGCTCCCGAGGACACATGGGAATTATCGTCAAGCTAGTTTTCATCACGTTCATATGATTCGCGTTCGGTACTTTGATAATTTGATATGTGGGTGGACCGGTGCTTGGGTGCTACCCTTACTTGGACAAGCATCCCACTTATGATTAACCTCTATTGCAAGCATCTGCAACTACAACAAAAGTATTAAGGTAAACCTAACCATAGCATGAAACAGCATGAAACATATGGATCCAAATCAGCCCCTTACGAAGCAACGCATAAACTAGGGTTTAAGCTTCTGTCACTCTAGCAACCCATCATCTACTTATTACTTCCCAATGCCTTCCTCTAGGCCCAAATAATGGTGAAGTGTTATGTAGTCGACGTTCACATAACACCACTAGA
This sequence comes from Triticum aestivum, assembly GCF_018294505.1. Lineage (NCBI taxonomy): Eukaryota > Viridiplantae > Streptophyta > Magnoliopsida > Poales > Poaceae > Triticum > Triticum aestivum. Next base: position 278,769,931 of record NC_057802.1, read on the forward strand.
GGATTGACAACATACATCTCATCAAAATATCGAACGAATACCAAATTCACATGACTACTAATAGCAAGACTTCTCCCATGTCCTCAGGAACAAACGCAACTACTCAGAAAGCATATTCATGTTCATAATCAGAGGGGTATTAATGTGCATAAAGGATCTGAACATATGATCTTCCACCAAATAAACCAACTAGCATCAACTACAAGGAGTAATCAACACTACTAGCAACCTACAGGTACCAATCCTGGACTTGTAGACAAGAATTGGATACAAGAGATGAACTAGGGTTTTGAGAGGAGATGGTGCTGGTGAAGATGTTGATGGAGATTGCCTCTCCCGATGAGAGGAGCGTTGGTGATGACGATGGCGATGATTTCCCCCTCCCGGAGGGAAGTGTCCCCGGCAGAACAGCTCTGGCGGAGCCCTAGATTGGTTCCGCCTCGTGGCGGCGGAGTCTCGTCCCGAAAGGTTGCTTATGATTTTTTCCTGGACGAAAGTCTTCATATAGCAGAAGATGGCCACCGGAGGACCAACAGGGGGCCCATGAGGCAGGGGGCGCGCCCCCCACCCTCGTGGACACACTACAAAAAAAGACACTTCCGTGATGATACGTGTTTGTCTCAGTAGGTCACGTTTTCTGTCATGCATGTACATCCATGACAAATTTATGACAGAACCAATAGTCATACCTGTGCTGTCGTAGAAGTGTTCCATGACATTACCAAAATTATCATCACGTAAGTGTCCACTACCATGACGATAAATCGCGCGTCACAGAAGTGCTTTCGTCAAGGGTGACCGACATGTGGCATCCACCGTAACGGAACGCCGTTAAGCTATCGGGTTGGGTTTTGGATCCGATAACCCGTTAACAGCTCCGACCAATGGGGATTTTCCACATGTAAAATCATCATTGGCTGGAGGAAACACGTGTGGGCTCATCGCTGGGATAGTTGTCATCCACTCATTGGACAGAAGGCGCCTATGATACGTCGACACGTGGCACGACCCAACAGAGGCGCATTCCTGTGAAAAGGCCTGCCCGTTTGACTTGGTCAAAAGGTGGTGGGCCGGCCCATGGAAAGCCTGTTAATGGCCTGTTCGCATATAGCCCATTTACAGCCCGCTAACCCAAGGCCCGTTACGCCCTATTTGAATTAGGCCCAGTAGCGTCATCTGGGCCATCCAATATGATTCCAGCCCGTTTTCACTTCTGGCCCATGTATGGCCCATGACGTCTTTCGGCCCATATGAGGCCCTATGTAACTCTTGGCCTATTAACGGCCTGTGGTGAAACTGGCCCGTAATGAACAGTGTATCACTTTACACCCATTAACGGCCCGTGGTGAAACTGGCCCGTAAAGAACAGTGTATCACTTTATACCCATTAACGGCCCGTTATTCCGTTGGGCCGTTTCCAGCCCATGTTATCTTTCGGCCTTCTCAGAGCCCATTTATTCTTGGGCTATTTTCCAGCATTCGTTTACTTACGGCCCGTTACTGTCATTTTCTGCTTGTGGGCCAAATTCAGCCCGTGGTTATAGTCAGCCCGTTTGTGGTCCATTAATACGTTGGGCCGTTTTCATAGCATCATCAAATACGGCCTATTAACGATGGCCCGTTATGGTCGGCCCATGAACGGACGATTCCAACTCTAGCCCGTTTACGGCCAGAATGCGGTCTGTTTGGCCCATGTTTGGCCAATCGATCATACGGCCCGTATAAGGCCCATTGATGATACGGCCCGTAGAAGGCCCATTGTTTCTACGGCCCGTAGAAGGCCCATTGTTTCTACGGCCCGAAGAAGGCCCACTGTTTCTACGGCCCGTAGAAAGCCCACTGTTTATACGGCCCGTAGAAGGCCCACTGTTTCTATGGCCCGTAGGAGGCCCAGTGTCACTACAGTAAATATTAGCCCATGGTTATTGTGGCCTAGTTTTAAAAAATAGGTTATTGCAGCCACTAGCAAACCGCAGAAAAAGAACTGCACTGACTACAAGCAAACAAATAAATAAGACAACAAGGAAATAAATAAGCAAGCAACTTACACTAGGCTATCACGGCTATTACACATATTACATCCACTGGGCATCAAAGTTCGCCACCAGTGCAAATATAGGGAACACAACAGCATATAAACGCCGCAGCAAAACAAGTCCAGAACTGAAACCACTTCAGAAGAGCTCAAGAAACAATATCCTGGGTACCCATAATGCTGGCAAGATGCTTAGCAAGCTTATTAACTTTCTCTTGTTTGGCGCTTAAGTCCTCCAGCGCTTGCTGTTGCACCAGAAAGTATGCATCTGAATTCTGCAGGGACTTCCTCAGTCCTTCGGCTTCCTGTCGCATAACATCTGATCGATGTCTTTCAACTTGAAGTTGAGACTCAAGAAGCCGAACTGATTCAGGCAACGAGTTCGAAGAGCTGGTGCCAGCAGTGGTAGCCAGTAACTCGAACACTACATCAAGACAGGACTTTGGGGTTGTCTCAGTGTCTTCAATATAGTTTTTATCAGCTTTCTTGGAGACCAACAGGGATGTCTCACTATCTTGAACCTTATCTGCATTACTTCCTTTACCATTGCATAACAGGGTACTCTTCTCCAATATTTTATCCGCGTTCTAAAAGAGAAACAAACAAACACATCTCAGGTTTACAATGTAGTATATGAAACTCATTTTGGTAAACCAGTTCAGTAGTAAGGTGGACAGGATAACAGCATGAAACAAACATATATCTATGTAGTATGGTCACTGTATGGTCTATATCATTCTAGTTTATGTTGCCAAATCAAGATAGATACAGTTCGAATCATATCTATTTAAGACAAAGCAGCATAGACAGAATATAAGTGTGGGAAACTACACAGCAATAACAACACTTGTAATGTGCATGGCATGAGAACATAACTGTTTATTCAATTGAAACTGAAATCAACATAGAGCAAGTTACAACAGCAAACAGCCAAACACGTTGAAGAAACAGGTTTAAAACATACCTGTTGCGCCATTGGAGTTTCAATTGCATCCTTCAAATTTGAAATTAGTTGGTATCAGTAAATACAGTGATGCAAGAGCAAAGTAGTATGAACCATAGCTACGGAACCTGACCTGAGAACAATTCTTCTTCTGCTTTAAGCGTTGACTTCGGGTTCGGAGTGGTGGTCCTCGTGATTTGGGCACTGCAGTTGCCTTACTAACTGCTCGTGTTTGGGTGCTCTGTGGTGGAGACGGTGCTGTGTCAACGGGAACTGGGTGTCTATCTGCTGGGGTTGGGGTTAGAAGGGGTGTAGCTGGTTCTCTGTCCAACTGGGTAGGGGTACAATCTGCATGAGTGTGGGTTATGTGTGGTGGGGCTGGTTCTTGGGCAAGTACAACCGTGGTTCTATCTGCATCGACAGGTAGCACGATCTTTTCTGAAGACCGTGTTTTTACTCCCACAGATACTGCCATCACTCCCTCCAATTGAAATGGCTGATAAACAAGAAAAGTAATTGAATGTACAGACATTGTAAGATAGACAGGTGCAATGGATAGTAGGGAAGAAAACAGGGCATGAAATAATTCACATTTATGTTGTCTAAGCAAACAGAATAGCAGGACATAATTTCACATATATGATGGCTAATTAAACAGGATAGCATGACACAATTTCACATGTATGATGGCTAACTAAACAGGATAGAATGACATACTTCAAAATATGATGACTATGTAAACAGGATGACATGATATAACTATACGATGTGTCTATTAAAGTGGTTGGCATGCCATAAATCACAAACATGCCGTCGATGGAAACATGATGGCATGATATAATTCACGGATAGAATGACATAATTTAAAATATGATGACTATGTAAACAGGATGAGATGATATAACTATATTATGTCTTTAGAAAATGGGTTGGCATGCCATAATTCAGATACATGCTGTCTATGTAAACATCATGGCATGACATAATTCAAATATATGATTTATATACTAAGGAAGTGAGCAGAGGGCAATCGCATATATGATGTGTCAACTAAGGAGATGGCATTCAATATTGTGTATATGATGTAAAAACTAAGCATTGCAATACAACATATGCATTATATGAGTAATATAACCCTGCCAAGTTTGAGCATACACCTCAGGGGGATAATAGGACTGGTCATCTGCCTCTGAATCCTCCTCTGAAGAGCTATCTGTAACCAGCAAGATATCTGCTTCAGCAGGTAGCATTGTCTGCTCTGAAGACCTTGTTTTCACTCCAGATTTCTCCATCACCAATTCAAATGGCTGATGCACAGGAAGAGCAGTTGAATATACAAACATTGTCGACAAAAGCAATGAGAAATACAAAAAAAGGACGGCATGATATAATTCACATATATGACGCTTGCCTAAACAGCATGGCATTGCATAATTCACATACATAATGCCTTGCAACAAGATAACATTGCATAATTCACATATATAATGTCTTGCAACAAGATGGCATTGCATAATTCACATATATGGTAATTAGACACTAAACAGGTGGCATTCACACAAAGCATGTCTAAACTAAGCAAATGACATAGCAATGCAAGATACCATACGCACGATATGAGCAACATAACCCTGCCAAGTTAGGGCATGCACCTCGGGGGGGGGGGGAATATGACTGGTCATCTGTCTCTGAATCCTCCTCTGAGGAGCTATCGGTAACCAGCAAGACATGCGCTTCGTCAGATAGCATTGTCTGCTCTGAAGACCTTGTTTCCACTCCAGATTTTTCCATGACCGTGCCGAATGGCTGATGCACAGGAAGAGTAATTGAATGTACTAAAATTGTTGACAAATTTAACACGTAATAAAAAAATGATGGCATGATATAATTCACATATAAGATGACTGGCTAACCAGGGTGGCATTGCAAAATTCACATATATGATGCCTGGCTAGACAAGATGGCATTGCATGATTCACATATACGATAAAGAAACTAAACAGATGGCATTGACACAAAGCATGTCTAAACTAAGCAGATGACATCTTTAATGTATACAGTAAGCAATGCAAGGCACCATATGCATGATATTACCAACATCAGCATGCCAAGTTAGAGCGAAGACCTCATGGGGTAAATAGGAGTGGTCTTCTCCTTCTGAATCCCCCTCAGAACAGTTATCTTCCTCTTGATTACGATCCGAAATGGGTGGAGGGGGGCTGCCTTTGCGCCCACCATGGAACGACGTCTGCATGAAATTTTATTGCCACGCAAGGCTCGTCTCTTTTGCTCTACATGATCAGTTCCATTGTGTACAATAACTGGCATGCATAGGAATAAAACATAGTGAGATTATGTAAGGAGTGCATGCACAAATCCAGAGTGATGGTAGCAAACTGTGGATAGACCCAAAACCAATGATAGCAGGCAGATAATAGCTTTAGTTAAAAAATACAGATAATGGCTCCTTTAATGTTTGTTTGCACCCAACATGAAACTCATAGTAGACACCGGAGATTAACCAGATAGTAGACAGATAGTACTGATTGCTGCCCCAATATGTACCCCACAACCATTTAAAAACTCAAGTTTCAGCATTAGTTTGGACCTGACTCGGAGTCTAATAGGTGAACACGACGATAATGTAGCATGTCATCATATTAAGCGACGCATAACGTAAGCAGACACGGAAGAGTGCGACCTCTCTTGCGGACCCGTGTAGTCCTCAAGGTCATCTGCTCAGTTGATGATGGTAATGCAGTTGCCGTGGCTGCCGGCGGCGGGGAAGAAGATCTGAGGCGGCGAAAGACAGTCTGGAGAGCGGATCCCTGCTGTGGTGAACCCTTCCGTCGTTGGAGCAGCTGAGCTGGGGTGGAACACAGCGCCGCAGGAGCAGGACAAACCACACAAGGTTTTCTTTGACACATATCTGTAACAGAAGTAATTGAGTAAGGGCTTGTTTGAATTTGAGGATTCTAACAATGCAGGGATAGGAAATAGACAGGAATAGGATAGGAATGCACGTGCAAAACAGAGAATTTAAAAACACAGGATTTCTGCCAATCTGGGTGTTTGATTCACAACAATTGGAAGATCACAGGATGCAAAAAAGCATGGTGAGATTAAGTCAAACCACAAGAAAATGTACGGTTATAATGCTATTATGCTACTATCTCTTAGTCTTGTGCTTGATGAATAGGAATATGAAAAGGAGGAGAAGTGGAAATTAGAATTCCTACGGTTTTTCTTTCAAGGAGACACTAAAGGAACAAATCCTACAGTTTTCCTTTGCTCCATTCCTTTGCACCAAATTCATGAAAAGTAGTACCATAGGAAACTTTCCAATTCCGATGTTTTTCATTCACTTTTCCTTTCAAGCACTGGCGATTCTAGTAGGCAGGCTTGAGCAAGGAAAATCCTACACTAAAAAAATGTTTTTGTGCTACTTCTATTACTTTGGACCCAGGCCACTGCCATACTAGCTCAACTCCCAGGCCCATCGACAAATGCACAGCTCAAACGCGCAGAGATAAATAATGATGGCGTTCAAGAGAGTCCATCACGGATAGCTAAGTTGCCTGGTACCTCACTGCTTGTCATATAGTAGGATAAAATAATCGTATTTCCCGTTACTACGAGTGCTCAGTGGACAATATATATAACATGTAGAGTAAAAAAGAGATGCAACAAGTGTACAACCTCTTTGGCGAAGCCATGTCGATCTCAGCGTGATTGGGTTGGCCGGTGAGGATGCTCTGGCTGACTTGGCTGTCGGAGGAGGGGAAGAAGATCTTAGGCGTCTAGAGATGGAGCCCGAGGTACTGCTCCGCTGTGATGGAGGGTTTCGTCGTTGGAGCAGCTCCGGTGAGTTGTACGACGCCGAGGCTGAAGCAGGACAAGAGAGACAACGAACAACGTTAACCTGAGTGGAATTCTAATAGCATCTCCAATACATGACGTAAAATACATAACCACAAAGTGCTAGATGTAAAATACATCAGCCGCTCATCTCTGAACTTAACTGTGAATTTAACTCTCGAAACTGAACTTAACTGTCGAAACTGAACTTAACTGTCGAAACTGAATTTTGCTGTCGAAACTGAATTTTGCTGTCGAAACTGAACGCACTAGCAAGGTGAGGCTACACGTCGGTCGACTGACTTTTTCATCTCTGGTCAGTCGATTTTGCAGCCGTTGGATACGAAATCAAGGGCCTGCGGTTCATCTTCAACCTCCACCCCCCTGAGCCGCCAGCCACCACCGGCCAAACAGCAGCCCCCCGCCGCCCGCGGCCGGCGGTGCGCCGCCCCGCCCGCCCCGAAAACACTCCCCACCGCCGGTCCGCCGCCGCCCCGGCCATCCCTCTAGGCCCCCCCGTGCCGAGCTTTTTCTCCGGCGATCCCCCACGCCCCAACGCCCCGCCACCGCCGGCGACCACCGCCCCCATCCTGAACCCTAAGATAGATAGTGGGGTACCTCTCCGGCGAGCCCCCCTCCCCGCTGCGGCTGGTTCTTCCTTCACCCCGGCGAGCCCCCCCCCCACCCCCTGAAAATCGACTGACCCAAAAGTCGATTCAGTCGACTGAAGTGTAGCTAAATCGGAGCAGCATCGCAAGCAAGAGCAAGAGCGAGAGCAGCAGCGCGAGCAAGAGCAATAGCAAGAGCAGACCAGGCAGGGGACCGAGAGCAAGAGCAGAGCAGCAGCGCGAGCGAGAGCTAAAGCAGCAGCAGCTCCTACTGATGTGGACGTCGCCGCCGAGGGAGCGACGCCGTGGAGGAAGTGGCCGGCGACGCCGCCGTGGATGGAGCCGCGCCGTGTCGGCTCGGGACCGAGCGCCGGCAGCACCGTGAGATCGAATCAAGAAGAAAATGCGGCGATTAGTGTACAACCTCTTTGGTGGCGCCGATTAGGCCGCAGCTTCATCCGAGGAAACGGTGATGATGATGCTCTTCCGGTGGTGCAGGTGAAGACGGCGGTGTGGGAATGGAGGTGGCGCGAAAGACGAGGGGAACGTCGGGGCAGCTCCTTGGAGGTGGAGGACGGGGTGGCTGAACCGGCGGGACGATGAGATCGACGACGGATCCTCATCCGGTACGGTGGATGAGGGACGTCGAGGTGTTGCTGTGGACGACGTCGTCGGGGAAGAGGCTCCGGCTGGGTGGCGGACGGAGCAGGGTGTGGGGTTTCGTCGCGGGTTTTCGCGGCCTCGGTGTACGAATGGGTGGGCGGATGGGATGGCAGTGGGGAACCATGGCTTAGAGACGCGCTTGTCCGAAATGTGGGGTAAGTTACGAAAGTACCCCCACCGATTTGAGGCGGTTCTTTCGGTTCAGGGGTACCACGGGCATTTCGCGTGTCGGGATTTCACAGGAGGTGGGAGTTTTCGCGCGCGTTGTAATTTCGGAATAGCAAGGCGCGGGTTGAGATGGAGGGAGTTGTCGGAGCACAACGAGACAAAGATATATCTTAAATATTTCGGGCTAACAAGGCGCGGGTTGAAGAGGCGGGAGTTTCGCAGCACGATAGACAGAGACGCTAGCTTGAATTTTCGGCATAACAAGGCGCGGCTTGAAATTTCGGAAGAACAAGCTTAACGTGTACCCAAAAAAAGACAATTTGCACCTCAACACGCACAACACACACACAAACACCATTTAGACTAGAGTAAGGTACACGTGCATTGCACGCATGAGATTTGGCAACCAAATTATGAATAAATACCACATTATAGCATGCAAGCTTTGAGTCATATATGCATGATGTAGATGTTCGTTTAATTCTTATAGTTCATTTCATTCAAAATCATCTAGTTTTTATAAGAAAGCTAATCTATTTTAAGATTCATGGAATTGTGCGTCGTAAGACATAAAGTAAAAACAAATAATGGCAAATCATGTAGAAAAACATTTGGGCAATTCTGATACGGAAGATTCTAGAACAAATAAGAAGTGCTTGTGTTTTGATGTTTGTGCATTATGCTTAAGTTCAACCATGGAGTCTTCTAGATTATACATGTGGCGAAATCTGGTGGAATCTAGATGATATCCAACGGCCAGTAGTGCTCAAATTTGCCATCTTTGGACCATCGGATTCGCCTCATCCAACGACCATCTTTCAAAGTTAAAGTTACCCGCACACAATATAAAAAATATAAAATATAATATATATATAGGGGTATAGATATAGATATGTGATGCGAAAGCCGCCCATCATCTCCAATTAGAATAGTGTGTCCATGCACGGATGCGACGTGGCCAAATGATGTCTGCCATCGGTATCTCAAATTCAAATCAGTCTGACCTTGTTCAATGTGTATACATTACAACATGCTCGTTTCCAAACCACACCGCGCAGATCTCCGTTATATTCATGCATGCATGGGTTTCAAACATCAGGATCTCTTATTCAAATATTTGAATTCAACTTTACATTGATTATGACCTCACCTATTCTTTTACACCCACACAGTAGTCTTCTCTTTATAATTGTACCACTAACTTTCTCTCGTGCATGCATGCACACACACTACCAGTCGGCATTATCCATCGCACGCATGCAATCTTTTTCTTCAGGTCGGTCTCCCATGAAGGCACACACCCACACACATCCCCCTCTCCATCATATCGGGCATTCTTTATCTCTCACGCGTGCATGCGCAACGATCGATGTTCCTCTATGTATGTGTGTATATAGCTAGGTCTTTCATAGTTTTCCACACAAACCGATCAATCGATATATCCAGTGAGGTCTCACCCTCTTTCCCACGTCCACATCGATCAATCTATACCTCTCTATATAGGATTAACATATATAGCTAATACACCCACATTAATTATATATCCAACGTCCCCCTCTCATCATCCATGCCTTCCGCTTCATCTCTCAGACGCGTGCACAATGGCGAAGACAGGGGCAGTAAGGGCCCTGCCCCCTCCCCCCTAACATCACTATATATCGAGGCTAATATGAATGTGATCATTAGACAATTGCTGCTAAAAATGGTTTAAGTTCATGAATTGACCCTCCTCGTAAAGGATTAGCAATGCTTGGCCCCCTAGCTCATTTATTTTTCATGGCTCCGCCACTGCGCGCAACAGCGCACGTGTTCGCCCCCTCTCTCTAAATATCGATCTCGCACTTGTGCATTCCTTCATAGTCTCCCTCCACTCGGCCCCTCGCACCATCTTCTAGCCCCCCACCGGATTTTGCCACATGTACAATCTAGCAGACTCCATGGTTGAACTTAAGCATAATGCACAAACCTCAAAACAACAGTGGTTCTCTTTTGTTCTAGAATCTTCCGTATCATAACTGCCCAAACTTTTTTTCTAGTTGAATTGCCATTATTTGTTTTTACTTTATGCTTTACAACGCACAATTCCATGAATCATAAAATAGATTAAGGGCTTCTTTGATTCAAAGGATTCTCAAAGGAATTTTGGAGGATTCTAATCATTAGGAATTTTTCCTATCTTGGTTGTTTGATTCGTAGGATTGTAAACCATAGGAATTTTTCCATATGATTCATTTGCACTAGATTTCATAGGAAACATCCCATCCACTCAAACCTCTTTGAAAGAATTCTGCGTTTTTTCTATGCACAATCAAACACTCGTACAATCCTGTAGGATTCAAGACGACATTCCACTATAATCCCATGTTTTTCCTATTCCCGCGTTCTTAGCTTTTTTATAAAAACTAATTGATTTTGAATGAGATGAACTATAAGAATTAAACGAAGGGCTACATCAGGCATATATGACTCAGAGCTTACATGCTATAGTGTGGTATTTATTCATAATTTGGTTGCAAAATCTGATGCGTGCAATGCACGTGTACCTTACTAGTACTTCGAGTATGTGCAAAACACGTAAATTAGAATACCAATGGCACGCTACACAGTGTCTCTCTTACAGTTCATGAAGCCACGTGGCACATGTGGAGGCGTTGTCGCGACCTCCTTGCGTGGATTGATCACAGTGACGTGCTGCTGGTTCCAGAAGAATGTACTCGTCCTCCCTGAGCCATACTGGCGGTACATGCACGAAGCGAAGATGTGCACGCACGCCACGCACGCACTCATTCCCTCGCACGCACACGCGGGTACACGGGCGGACGCAATTTTGTACCAAGATCCACCCCATGTGATAATTTGACGCGTGTAAAGTCGTTCACTTCATTGATGGTCAATTAATACAGCGCATGCAAATTGAGTGGACGTGAGGGCGGAAGAAAGACATTATTACTCCACTGCGCGCATGCGAGTAGTTAAATCGTGGGTTGCTAGTAGTACTTCCATTGGTCTCCTTCGTATTTTGTGCCAATTTTTGACAGTAACATAATATTTACGCATTTGAGCAGTGTAGTACTTGAAATTTATGTTCCGCTAAACTCATCGGGAGCCGTTTCGGGCCTCGAAACCAAAACCATCAATTAATCTTTACCTTGTTCCCATCACATTCGAAAGCCTGCTCACACCTACTAGTACGTACCAAACCTGAACGTGTTCCCACTATGCAGGTATTAGTACTAGTGCTAGTACTTAGGTTATAAAAAGGGGAACTACCTAACCGAAAATTACTCTACCTTTCCTCCTCATAAGTGCTTCTTCTTCGTCCGTCGTTGCCATGGCCGGTGAGCAGAGCTCTAGGTCGAGAACTACTCGTAACAAGGGAGCGGCAACCAAGGCTGCGGAAAAAAAGAGAGGGCTCGCCGCCACGCAGAGACCTCGAAAGATCTCTCACGGGCAGGCGATGGCTCCCAGGAGCGCCCTAGCCGCGGAGGCGAACATGCCGAGCCGGCGGAGCTGGAGTCGTTATCCCTCGACGGCATGCCCGATCAGCTCAATAAGCAGAAGGAGTTCATCCAAGGCTTGATGGAGTTGCTGAAGGAGAGCCTCGACGACATGCCCGCTGAGCTCAATCAGCAGGGGGAGTTGACCGCCGGCTTGGTGATGCTGCTGAAGAAGAGCATTGCCTCGGAGAAGAAGGCGACCGGCGAAATCCTGCGACTTCAGGAGGACAAGGCGAAGCTCTGCCACGAGATCGACCTGTTGAAGGAGAAGAACGCCGGCTGGAAGAAGCTGCATGAGAATAGTAGTTCCTCGATGAAGATGCTGCAGGCCCTCGTCATGGAACAGAAGGAGGAGTTGGCGAAGCTCCGCATCGAGCACCCGGCTGCTGTCAAGGTACGTAATGCGGCCGTGGAACAGATGATGAAGGCTCGCGTCGAGAAATCCCGCGTCATGGACAGAATGAAGAAGATGGCGGAGGAGACGCGCAAGGAGATGGAGGTCGTGGAGGCGATGAAGAAGCAGTTACGACTCCGCGGCGAATTAGATCATTTGGGGTGATAATCTTCCTTCTTCTTTTGCTCCTGTGTTTCATCTTTTGCTTCGGGTGTTTCGCCGCACGTGTCACGTTCTCTGCGAGGCATGAATAGAACAATGGTTTTTTTGAGGGAATGAATAGAACAATGCTAACAATGAGATGACTAGCAAATTAGATCATTTTTATCGCCATATGGCACTGGGCTGCCGTGTTTCGTGCTCCTCCGTCGCAGTACTACTCCAGTGGAAAACTTGAGTATACCGCACGGTTCTTTGCTCCTCCTCGATCAGGTCGTCGGCGCATTTATACGAGCAGTCAAATCACAAGGCCCCGCCTTCCAGCAGTAATGAGCCGTCAAATCACAAAGGCCCTCGCCTCTCGTGAAACCGACCAAGCTAGACTGCCCCGCCCTCTAGCCTTTTAAAAAATGTATACTTTTGTACAGCAGTAGTATCGATGGATTGCGCCATGGAGCAAAACTTGAAATTAAAAAAAAGGTGGTACATATAGAGAGCGCTCGTCGCCAAATTATGCATATAGTACTATTAAAAAGGCTAGTCACAATAATGGTGTCCAGCACAACCCACCCCTCAAATAAAACTAAGAGGGTGCTTGGATACGTTTTAGTCCCATGACTAAAAGTAGTGGGACTAAAACATGCTAGCCTCACCCATGCTTGGATCCAAATACTAAAAAGGCTAAAATCAAGTTAATGAGCATTTATTATCCTCCAAACCCTCCAATCCAGAACTCGCCTGTGTTAAAGGAGAGGAGTTAAATGAGTAGAGAGAGGACTAATCCACATTTTAGTAGGGGTACCCCTGACTAAAAAATTTAGTCTCAAGACTAGTTTTAGCCCCTCTTTAGTCAGGGGTGCTTGGAACTTTAGCCTCTTAAAGAGACTATTTTTAGTCAGACTAAAATAAGTCCCTTGGATCCAAGCACCCTCTAAGCATCCTGGAATTCTTTGACAAAACTAAGCACCCTGAAATTCTTTGACAACTAAACTGCTGGCTATATGATGTTGGCCATATATATTGTACGTATATAATGTGAAGAAACGAGTGGTAGTACTATACCAACTAAAAGATGAAATGTAAGAAATACTAGTATGTACGTACTGAAGAGTTAAAGTAACGAGAAGAAACATAACATAGTTCTGCTGGGGGCTCAGCACAACACACCCCTCAAATTAAATTAAGCACACCTGAAATTAAACTTTGCAACTATTCCGGTAGACACTGCATTAGAACCACCATGAGCAACGACACTGCCACCTTACTCGGAGTCCTCGTCCACGTCCTCGACTTCGTCCTTGTCCCTCTTCCTCTTGGCCGATACTTCTTTGCTTGAACCGCACACTTGGCTGTTGCTCTTCATCCAACCCTTGTAGATATTGAAGCAAAGGTAGCCATCCATTGCAGCGTAGTGGATGTGGTCTATATCTAGTACATTCCGCTGCCATGCATGACGATGAAACGTGTATGGAGGTTTCTCCAGTTTACCGTACGAAGGATGAACCATGGCTCCTGCCAGGGTCAGCATTGAAGGCTGACGAGAGGACACCAGCCGATTCTTCTGGAGGTCGAAGGTGTTGCCTACAACGAGGCCTATCCGACGCAGGACTTCTTTGTCGTTACCAAAGTCTACAGTAACGAATTTGACTAGGTTGCTCTCGAGGAAGTCCTTAAAATCCTGGCACTCAACGTCGGCATGGCATATGTGGTAGACCAAGCATAAGTCATGCACGCAAACCTGGATCACGGCGGGCTTCTTCCTCTCTTCGTCCTTTAGATCCTTCTCTCGTCCCAGGACTGTGGTGTACTCAACATCTAGCCCAGCGACCCACTCATCATCTGAGTCTTCGAACATGCGTCTGAAGCGAGAAAGGCATCCTTTCACCGTCGCGGAAGAACGGGTGTAGATGACGTCGAACTCATCGCCGGTGATGGTTCTAACCTTGTACTCACCGCCGATCGTGGAGATTTGGGACGCCATGGATTTGGGAGGAGGGTTAGGATTAGTGGAACTGCCGTAATGTGAATGGACGGGACGACTAGGAGCGAACCGCCGTAGTATTGAAGGACGTGCGGGGACGAGTAGGAGCGAACTGCCAGCGTGCGAACGGCAGGGTAGTGGCTTTCCATTCTCCCATGATACGGGCTTCCGAGAGCCCTTGGATCTGAGATCGAACGGTTGCATGGCGTGATTCTAGACCTATGGGTGAATATCCTATCCTGGAGGGTTATTCTGCAAATTTTCAGCAACTTAGCATGCGACCGTTTGATCTCAGATCCAAGGGCTGCCAGCAGCCCGTATCATGGTCGCGCCTACCACGACCGTCGCGTCGCTCGCGCGGTCGCGCCCTTGGAGATTTAACACGGTGCGTTAGGCTATCTGATGTTGGCATGTCATACATAGTCATCACTTAGTCACTCATACTACAACAAGGTTGGCTATAAGGTTGGCTATAAGTGTATTTTTTTACTCCTCTCTATCTCTTTCTTCGTACTCCCTCCGTCCCATAATATAAGAACGTTTTTGACACTAGTGTAGTGCCAAAAACGTTCTTATATTATGGGACACAGGGAGTACTAGTATTTATTGCATTTGCCAAGGAGTGACCTCTTCCAATGAAATGGTGTTGCTAAGTTTGCTTCATTTAATTAGCTATAGACTCAAAATTGTCTTTTCACCTAGGTACACGCGCTTAGCACCGTTTCTTCCTTGGGTCACCAAACTAGTCTCTCTCTTCTTGATTAACTTGCCACATCAGACTTTATGCCTATGTGGCAAGCTTAAGCACCTGTAGGAGCAAGTAAAAGTAAGTACAATAGTGCGCTTTACATGGCATTTTTGCATATGTGGAGGAAAGAGAGGCAAGGAAAAAGTGGAGAAGTGGGCTCTCATGCAAGAGCCAGCCTCTACTACATGGTGGAGCATTGGGAGAGGCACCTGTATGGAGGTGGTCAGGAATCGGGAGACTCACGCCGGTCGTAGCGCCGCAGTTAAAATGATAATGGCAAGTCAAATCACGGGGCCCCACCTGTCCAGCAGTAACTCGCTGTCAAATCACACAGCCCTACGTTTGCAGCAGCCTACTCCCTCGTCTTCTCGCGTCTCTGTCGAACCGACTAGGCGGAACTGCCCCGCCGCCTACCGCGCAGGAAAAGCCCCGCCCTCGACTTTTAAATAGTATACAGTATACTAATTTTGTATCCATGGATTGCGCCCGCGCCATGGAGCAAAGCGTCTAGAAAACGGCGGTACACATGTACGGAGTATACAGCACGCCCGTCGCGTTCGCGTCGCACCCCAGACGGTCGGTCGGTCTGGCACGCTGCTCTCCGAATGGAACGCGCGTCATATTGCGTTTGCACACACATGTGGGACGGCAATTGAGAACCGACCATAGGCACACTCCCCGGCCCCGCAAGTCGGGTGACTTAATAGAAGAGGGAGACGAGCGATAGTACTAGAGAAGTGTTGTACTACGTTGGTGCCTGGACGATCCCTGCAAGACACGGAAGATCAGTTCGTCCATGCATGTGACCAGACTCCAGCAGACACGCCTGGATTGGCTATCGTCTACATATCGTGCAGGCTGTGTTGTACATGGCTGTAGTTGTGGTGAGAAATCTAAAAAAAGGTTTCTTGTCATCTCGCAAAATTAGGTGTCATGTGCTTCGGATCACTGCGAGGGTTAAACAGCGACAACTGAGTTGGGCTAGTCATTGGGGGCACATGCACGAACAGTGACTACTCGGCTGCCATCTAGGTCAAGCCGGCTATGTTAATTAGGACATCTATCGACGGACCCCTTTTCTACGAGTTTATCTTTAATTTGAGCTTTGTTCCTCGTCTAGTTTGTCCGTCGGGATTCATGTTGTCTCCTTTGGGCAGTGAGGTTATGATTTCTTGTCATGTGGCATTTTTTCGTGTTATATGTTATAATCCGGCGCTTCAGATCAAAATGACGACAACTGCGCCTCCGGGCCACGTGCATGAAGACTTCTCGACAGTCATTGACGAGGTCAAGCCGGCTCCGGTAGACAAAAGAAAACTAGTACTACTCCACTATATAGGCAGGAGCCTCCGCGCTTGCTTGCTAGTGTTGCTCTCTTCACACTGTCTCGGCCTCTCCAGATCTAAACACGACAGCGGTGGCCACACTCTCTCTCTCTCTCTGCTCACCGCTGGTCACAGATCCAGCCGGATCCTCTCCGCCGGGGAAGGTGAGAAGGTGCAACGTTCACGCGGTCGTCCTCGGCGACGGCTCTTACCCACTGCTGGGCGCGTCCCGATCAGCCTGCCTTGCCGTTCTCTCCCAAGCACCGCTGGCGAGGGAGGGCCTCCGACCCCTTCTTCCTCGCTGCCGTAGTGTGGGCAGATCCGGCCTCCCGCCGCCCACCTAGCGACATCCCGGCGACCATCAGGTATAACTTCCTTCGAAACCGGCCTTGCTCTACTTCCCGAGCTCCTGACGTCGCTGCATTTGTATCTTTTACTATTTCTCAGGCCCCCTCGTAGATAGGATCGATCGGCTGTTCGAAAACCACCTAATTTTTTTACGTTTAAGAGGTAAAACTAGTTCATGCACTCGAATCTAGTACTACTTGGTTCAAACAAGGAAGAAAGGGGGTGGGGGTGGGGGAGGATTTGTTACCTGAATCTAGGACTTGGTCGAAAGAGGAAATAATGGGGGCGAAAAGTAGCAGAGACTGGCTATCCAACTGGTCTCTAGGTCTAATAGGGAAATAAAGGGAAACGCAGTACAAACTCAATATAAACCCGATCTATTGGTTGAAAAAGGAAAGAAAGTGGGGACTGGGGGACAAGTCAACAGAGTAAGTCCAGCACTAGATTTGCTAGCCTCACACAGTATAAGGTGGCTATACCGAACAAAAATGGGACCAACCCAGATATCCTGTTCTGATGTTTGTTGCCCCGAGCCACTCTTATGTAATGCCACTGGTAAAATGTAGCAGTCGCACTGTTAAAAGTAAGGACACGTTAAACCAATGTTGTTTTCAATGTAATGCCTCCAGTAATATGAATCAATGGCACTTCTTTACATGTCCTGCTAAAATTTCCCATTAAGATAAGTTGGTTCTTTTCGTTAGAAATGCAACTGTCCTGGTCCGCCTACTCTCCCGTGCCCAAAGTAATGTCGTATTTAACGGTTGTCATAGTTAATCCTAATGCCCACACTAATATCTAGCAATGCCAGTGCTTTAGAAATTGCTACTGTCCTTGTAGGATTGCCATTCAGATAAGGAACATGCTTCTTTTCATTTGATGCATGTTTCATCACTTGTTAGTCACCCTCCTTTCCACCTTTTTTGTGCAAACAGAGATATACATTTCACGCTCGATCTTAGTTGAACTGCACAAATGATATCCAAATTATAGTTGAGCATTCCAGGAGCTTCACAACCAACCTTGATGTTGCTCAATTTTATTGCAACTAATGAAGAAGAAGCTCTGTGGGTTTCGTTTTCTGATGGAAATGGAACCGGGGCTGGAGCCCTTTTCTTAAAAAAATTGAAGAAGAAGCTGCTAGCTCACGGGACATTGCTTCATTTTAGGTGAACTGCACCAAAAGGTCCCATGAATTGAATCATCCATGTTGGTGACTGAAAGAGCCAGCTTCAGCATCCCAGTCTAAGCACCCCCGGCCTCCATCCTTGCGACGCACGGTACACCTCGTTTGCCACCTGCTCGACCCTAGTGTCACTGATAAAATGAAGTAATAATACAGTTAAAATAGAGCGAGTGTCATCTCTATCATTTCATTTCCAATGTAGATAAAGAAAGTGCTTCTCTTTGTTAATGTATGTTTCATCAACTAGTCCCATTGTTAATGTTTAAGCGTTTCTGCAAACTGGGGTGCTTAATTTTAGTTGATATGTACAAAAATAGAGATTTGAATGTCTCAAGGCGCCTCCTTGTACTACCGCTGTACACTGATGTTCATCACTGGCAGAAGGTGTATCTGGGAGACTTGGGACGATGTCCAGTATGAGGCGTACCGTATGAGGCGTCGCAGGGCCCATCTCGCCCTCGCAGCATGGCATACTATGATACTATCGCAATATTTTCTTCTATTTATTTTGTGTGTTTCATCAACTAGTGCCACTATAATGTAATCACGCTTTTTCATTATCTGTGCAAACAGGGTTATTCAGCTGCATTTTGGTGGAACTGCACAAATGTACGTATGGAACCGGCATATATGCAGAGTGCGAGGTGTGCCAAGTAAAAATTACCGACACCAACCATGCTGCATGCACGCATTGGCATCCACCACCACCAGTGGGATGTGTGGCGCTCTCTGTGGACGGATCTTTCTCGGCAGCAAATCATCTAACCAAATACTAGTAGCTTATATTGGCAGTTTTCTAGGGAGTACTCTTTTCTGAAAGAAGCACCAATCTATTTTTCTTTATTTGTACACTGTGTCACAACTTTGACCCAAAGGTCCAGAGCTATTTTAGGGTGATTGGCGTAGTACTCGGAGACTGATTGTAAGCATGATTTTCATTAGCTGTCACACTGATTGTAAGCATGAGCAGGTGGAAGATTAGGTTAGTGCGAAGCTTACCTTAAACCCTACCGCCGCCGTTGAAACGAGGCGAGCGTCGAGGGAACCGTGGAGAACGGCGGGGAAGCGACGTCGCGCCATCCGGCCTCCTCTTGCGGTGGGAGAACGAATACTCCTGTGGCTCCGGCTGGCTCTGCACCCTCACGAACGGCACACCATACTCGATCGATTCGTTATCCTCTGGGTGCTCGACCTTCGACCTGTACGCCCACCACCTCCGCCTGACTGTCGCCTCGGGCGAATCTGTCTGCTCCATCGCCCAGAGGAGATACTCGATGAACTCGGAGGACTGCGGCGTGACTGCCGCCGAGGAGTACATGTACATCGCCGCCCTCATCGCCGCCGTCTCGCTCTTTCGCATACATTGCCACATGGCCCGCACCGTCCTCGAAATCTCCCACTCATTGTCAAACCAACTAAGGATCTCCTTCAACCTGGCTAACTTTGCCTGGTCGCCGCCGGCGATCTGCCTGATTCGCTGCTGCATCCTCTCCATAGATGTCCTTCTGAGTGGTCCGGTGCTAGCTTTGGAAGATGGGAGGAGAGACGGTGGTCTTGCAATAGAGAAGAGGGAGAGGCGAGACGGTGGTTTTGGAATGGAGATGATGGAGAGGAGAGGAGGTGGTTTTGCAATGGAGAAGATCAGAAGAGGGAGAGGCGAGACGGTGGTTTTGGAATGGAGATGATGGAGAGGAGAGGAGGTGGTTTTGCAATGGAGAAGATCAGAAGAGGGAGAGGCGAGACGGTGGTTTTGGAATGGAGATGATGGAGAGGAGAGGAGGTGGTTTTGCAATGGAGAAGAGGGAGAGGAGCGTGCGGCAGCGATTTAGGATTGGACGAGAGGGCCGGCGCGCTGTGACTGGATCAAAATCAAAATCAATTTACCCTTCAATTAAGAAAGCGACCCCACATTAACTAGTCTCCCTTTTATTCTGGGTCATAATTGACCATGATTTTCGCACATAAAATATATGTTATACGTTGCAAAAATAATATAATTTGAAAGTACATTCAGATACGAACCAAACGATACAATTTTTGGTGACATGCATTCACATTTTGCTTGTCAAATACAGTACGTGGTCAAACTTTGACCCAAAATACGCAAAACAACAAAAAAATACTTCCAAGACCAGCGCCGCTCTTCCGCTCTTCTCCTCTTAAACCACCGCCGCTCCTCTCCTGTTCCAATCTAAATGCAGCGCCGCTCCTCTCCTCTTCCATTTCAAAACCACCGCCCCTCCTCTCCTGTTCCAGTCCAAAACCAGCGTCGCTCCTCTCCCGTTCTAATCCAAAACCAGCGCTGCTCCTCTCCTCTTCCATTCAAAAACCACCGCCGGCGAGTGAAGGTGCTGTGGAGAAGTAGATCGATGGAGGAGTACAACCGATACGTGAGGATCGCAGACGGCGACCCTGTGAAGCTAGCTAGGATGTTGGAGATACAGTCTTGGTTTGACAACAAGGACCAACTAGCGGCGACGGCGACATCCATGGCCAAATATCTGCAACAGAGCGAAAAGGCGGCGATACTCCCGGAGGGAGTCGCGCCGGAGTACATAGAGCTGCTCCTCTGGGCCATGGAGCAAACAGATTCACCGAATCCGATCGTGAGGGAGCGGTGGTGGGAGTATCGATCCCAGATGGAGCATCCACCAGAGATTGAAGGATCGAGCATCTACAGGGTGCCGTTTGTGAGGGTGTCCTGCCAGAGCGAGCCGGTGGAGTCTTCGTCGACCGAACCCAACTGCAAGAGGAGAAAAGCAGTTGGCCCGACGACGCTTCCCCGCCATCGTCTCCCTCGCCGTTCACATCGTCTCACGGGGCGGCTGTCTGCCGCCGAGGAATAGGAGGGGGCTGCCCCCCAGCCCAATAGTCGGGCAGGTTGTGAATTGTCAGGAGGAGCTTAGGGTTGTCAGTATTTGCAGGTTGTGAATTGTGTTTTGTGTTGTGTATTTTGAGAGTACTTTCAGATATGAATGTCTTTTGAATTTCAGATTTGCAGTATTGAGCATATGAAGTATTTTATGAATTCTAGAGATCTATTTTTAGCACTTAAAAAATGTAGTTTCATAGGAGTATAAAAGTGCAGACAATGTGATTCTCAGAGAAGAAACTGCAAGTTTCAGTTTCAGATAAGAAACTGCAAGTTCAGTTTCAGATAAGAAACTGCAACTTTCAGAGGCAGAGCATTTATATTAACACGGCCTTTTCAAACAGGGTTAACATCATGTTGGAAGTTTTATTCATGGTCGAAAATGGAACTACCAGCCAGTTAACATCATGCTGATCAACATTCATGCATAGCACATCTTCATATGATGCACAGTCAAAATGCCCACACAATGTCGAGTGTGCGAAACACAGAGAAAACGAGGGACGAAGTTTTGGCAAGTGTTGGACGTGGTTTTGGGCTGCCCCGTCTAGGCTTTCATTTTTAACATGCGCAGCCCACGACCTCGGATGGGAGGTCCATAGGCCTGTTTGTATTTTCTTAGGGCCGTCATGTATCGACCGGCCTATGGACCTCCCATCCGAGGTTTTATTTTTGGCAGCCCAATTTATGTATTTTTTTGAAGAAAACGCAGAGGTCTGTTCTATTTTTCTATATAAGAATAGGAACGCCAGGTCCAACTTATGTTTCCCTTCTAACTATATTATATATATTTAAATTATTTTATATGTTATTATATATTATTTTTATTGTCATCATATATTTAACAGATACTTACATATGTAAGAAAACAATATCCCACATCTTATTAACTTATAAAAATAATTTCTGAACAAATAAAATCCTGGATTGTTTTGCACGAAAATCCTAGTGATTGTGTACAAAAGCTTGGTAAGATTTAAGGACGAATGTACTAATATCACTTTGGGTGCCCACCTTGGGTGCCCCGGACCGCCTCTTTGCTCTATAAATACCCCAATATTCCCAAAACCCTAGGGGAATCGACGAAATATTCATCCAGCCACCGCAGAGTCCAGAACCACCAGATCCAATCTAGACACCATCTCGGATGGGGTTCACCACCTCCATTGGTGCCTCTCCGATGATGCATGAGTAGTTATTTGTAGATCTTCGGGTCCGTAGTTAGTAGCTAGATGGCTTTCTCTCTCTCTCTCGCTGAATTCTCAATACAATGGTCTCTTGGAGATCCATACGATGTAACTCTTTTGCGGTGTGTTTGTTGGGATCTGATGAACTTCGAGTTTATGATCAGTTATATCTTTTTATATCCATGAAAGTTATTTGAGTTTCTTTGATCTCTTATATGCATGATTGCTTATAGCCTCGTAGTTCTTCTCCGATAGTTGGGTTTTGTTTGGCCAACTTGATCTATTTATCTTGCAATGGGAAGAGGTGCTTTGTAGTGGGTTCGATCTTATGGTGCTTGATCCCAGTGACAGAGAGGGAAACGACACGTATGTATCGTTGCTACTAAGGATAAAACGATGTGGTCTATCTCTACATAGATAGATATTGTCTACATCATGTCATTGTTCTTATTGCATTACTCCGTTTCTCCATGAACTTAATGCACTAGATGCATGCTTGATAGCAGTCGATGTGTGGAGTAATAGTAGTAGATGCAGGCAGGAGTCGGTCTACTAATCTTGGACGTGATGCCTATATAATGATCATTGCCTGGATATCGTCATTATTATTTGAAGTTCTATCAATTGCCCAACAGTAATTTGTTTACCCACCGTTTGCTATTTTTCTCGAGAGAAGCCACTAGTGAAGCCTACGGCCCCCGGGTCTTCTTTCTCATATATTTGCCTTTGCGATCTACTTTTTCCTTGCATTTATTTTCATATCTATTAAACCAAAAATACAAAATACCTTGCTGCATTTTATTTCTATTTATTTTATTTGGCATTCGACCTATCAAATTATTACAACTTATTCTTGTCTGCACGCCGTTTCTGGCGCCGTTACCCGAAAGGGATTGACAACCCCTTTAACACGTCAGGTTGCAAGGTGTTGTTATCTGTGTGCAGGGTTCTCCTACTGGTTCGATAACCTTGGTTTCGTATCTGAGGGAAATACCTACCGCTGCTGTGCTGCCTCACCCCTTCCTCTTTGGGGAAATACCGACGTAGCTTCAAGCGACATCAAGCCATCATGACAAAGCAAGCAATCCAACACACGAGCACACAAAAGGCAAACGAAGAAGACGAACAGAAGAGGGCGAAGAAAAGGCAAATCTTTTCGAAAATCGTTTTAGAAGTGGGGAGAGGAAAACGAGAGGCGAATGGCAAATAATGTAATGCAAAAGATGAGAGTTTATGACGGGTACTTGGTATGTCTTGACTTGGCATAGATCTCCCCGGCAACGGCGCCAGAAATTCTTCCTGCTACTTCTTGAGCTTGCGTTGGCTTTTTCCTTGAAGAGGAAAGGGTGATGCAGCAAAGTAGAAATAAGTATTTCCCTCAGTTAGAGAACCAAGGTATCAATCCAGTAGGAGACAACACACAATTCACCAATACCTACACAAACAATCAAACAACTTTCACCCAACGCGATAAAGGGGTTGTCAATCCCTTCATGGTTACTTGCAAAAGTGTGTCTGATAGAGATAGATGAAAATAGAAAAGCGATATAGTAAATATTTTTGGTATTTTTGGTTTATAGATCGGAAAGTATAAGATTGCAAAATAGTAGACCGGAAACTTATATGATGGAAAATAGACCCGGGGGCCATAGGTTTCACTAGAGGCTTCTCTCAAGATAGCAAATAATACGATGGGTGAATGAATTACTGTCGAGCAATTGATAAAAAAGCGCAAAGTTATGACGATATCTAAGGCAATGATTATGAAATATAGGCATCATGTCCGTGTCAAGTAGACCAAAACGATTCTGCATCTACTACTACTACTCCACACATCGACCGACTCCTGTCTGCATCTAGAGTATTAAGTTCATGAAGAACAGAGTAACGCATTAAGTAAGATGACATGATGTGGATAAATAAACTCAAGCAATATGATGTAAACCCCATCTTTTTATCCTCGATGTCAACAATACAATACGTGCCTTGCTGCCCCTACTGTCACTGGGAAAGGACACCGCAAGATTGAACCCAAAGCTAAGCACTTCTCCCATTGCAAGAAAAACAAATCTAGTTGGCCAAACCAAACCGATAGTTCGAAGAGAATTACAAAGATACCAAATCATGCATAAAAGAATTCATAGAGGATTCAAATAATATTCATAGATAAGCTGATGAAAAACCCACAATTCATAGGATCTCGACAAGCACACCGCAAAAGAAGATTACATCGGATAGATCTCCAAGAACGTGGTATTGAGAATCAAAGAGAGAGTAGAAGCCATCTAGCTACTAGCTATGGACCCGTAGGTCTGTGGTAAACTACTCACACTTCATTGGAAGGGCAATAGAGTTGATGTAGAAGGCCTCCGTGATTGAATCCCCCTTTGGCAGGATGCCGGAAAAGTCCCCTAGATGTGATCTCATGGGTACAGAAGGTTGCGGCGGTGGAAAAGTGTTTTCGTCGATACTTCTGGTGGTTTGGTAATATTTTTGAATATATAGACCCAAGAATTAGGTCAGGGGAGTCACCAGGATCCCACAAGGCAGGGGCGCCCCCCCCTTGTGGTCGCCTCGTGACTCCTCCGACTTGATCTCCAAGTCTCTGGGGTGTCTTCTGGTCCAAGATAAATCATCGTGAAGGTTTTATTCCATTTGGACTCTGTTTGGTATTCGTTTTCTGCGAAACTCAAAAACAAGGAAAAAACAGAAACTGACACTGGGCTCTAGATTAATAGGTTAGTCCCAAAATAATATAAAATAGCATATTAATGCATATAAAACATCCAAAACCAATAATATAATAGCATGGAACAATCAAAAATTATAGATACGTTGGAGACGTACCGGTTGGCAGGTATGAGGTCCCAAGCATCAAGCTAGGGCTCTTCTTCAATGAGTTGATTGAAGGGCTGAAGTCACACGAGGAAGGAAGAGCTGCTCGTTTCACAAGCGAATCCCGGAAGGTTGCCCGTAACGCCCTCTTCATGGTCCTGAGTAACATCACCTACCGGCATCTAGACCTCAACCTCGCTGATGGCTTCAGGAGGCTGCCGGCAGGCGCGGATGTTTCCGCTGTCGAGGAGAAGGTTGCCTCCTTTGCTGACAAGGTCCTCTCCGTCCCCAGGGCTTCATAAGGCCGTCAAGCATGGCCCTGAATCATTTGCGTCGCCATGCTACCCTGTAACAAAACATTATGCATGTCTTATGTATAGATCATGTACTACTTTTGCTCGTACTGAACTGGTGTTTAATTAATTTCAAGTGCATGTTATCCCCCTCGCATCGTATCTATAGAAGTTTGTATGGTTGTCTCTTTCGTGCATTTTGGTTGCCCGCCAATAGCATGCTGCCGCGATTGCTGTGAGGAGCGGGTCCTTGCATTCAGCTGGCGAGGACATGTACTGGCAGGTTTTTCCTTAGGAGTTTTTGACGCAGCCACCCGCTTTGTGAGCAGGCTCGAAACAAAGCAAGGGCGTAGACAAACACAGCAATGTGCCATGACACGGAAAGGCTTAAACCATATGAAGAAACATTGATTGTCCAAGGGATAAGAAAATGCAAACTCTGGAGAGAAAATTAATGTATACATTGACTTAGCTTTCATCTACGCTTCTCTCCTTCTCCGGTCGCGGTTGTTCGTCATGTCCGCGTGCCTTGGGAGGATGGCGCTTCGCTTGTCACTTTCAGATCCCCAGCAAGGGCCGGAAGGGATCACAGATCTCTCGTGGGCGACAAAATATGGTGCAAGGTAAGACCAATTTCTCTCCCCTTCTCCTTACACTTTTAACGATCTTACGTCAGCTCGCACGAGAGTCACGCTGACGCAGACGGCCTTGCCGGAGTATGCTTGCCGGGGCGTCAACCAACGGATTCGCACCGACGCTCTACTCAGCATTTCCCTTAGTGGGGCAAATGCTGGACCGAGTTTCACGCGGGCTCATCGATGTTGACGATGCTAAAACCCGGTGTGGCTCGATCGTTGGCAAGTGAAAGTGGTGGAGGAAGAAACCATGTACCTTATCACCTCGCCTTTTTTCCCGAATGGGGGTCGCATGGTGGTCATTCTGTTTGAGCTGTCTATGGCCGTCGTGCCGCTATCATCCACTGCTTCCACCGGTGTTGCAGCCGTGGTGGAGATGGGTGACGGGAACCGGGTGGGATGGATGAAGGAGCGATGTCGCTTTCTTCTCAAACTGTTGTGCTGCACTTTTTCTCGGGTGCCTTGGAGGGTGAAGTGGTTGATGAAGAAGATGATGATGAAGATTGACGCGCTGATTATGACCTCGGATTCGCACAAGCGCTCCCTGAGGGAGTCCTGGACTAGGGGGTCCTCGGGGATCCGGCCTGTTATCCATGGGCCGGAGTGATGAGCTGTGAAGATACGAAGGCCGAAGATAATACCCGTGTCCGGATTGGACTCTACTTGGCGTGGAAGGCAAGCTCGGTGACCTATTATGAAAATTCCCTCCTATGTAACCGACCTCATGTAACCCTATATCTCTCCGGTGTCTATATAAACCGGAGAGCATAGTCCGGATAGGACAGATTCATTACCATATACTCATAGGCTAGACTTCTAGGGTTTAGCCATTACGATCTCGTGGTAGATCAACTCTTGTAACACTCATATTCATCAAGATCAATCAAGCAGGAAGTAGGGTATTACCTCCATAGAGAGGGCCCGAACCTGGGTAAACATTGTGTCCCCCGTCTCCTGTTACCATCGATCCTAGACGCACAGTTCGGGACCCCCTACCCGAGATCCGCCGGTTTTGACACCGACATTGGTGCTTTCATTGAGAGTTCCACTGTGCCGTCGACAAAGGACTCGATGGCCCCTTCAATCGTCAGTAATGACGTGGTCCAGGGAAAAACCTTCCTCCCCGGACACATCTTCGTATTCGGCGGCTTCGCACTGCGGGCCAACTCGCTTGGCCATCTGGAGCAGATCGATCGTTACGCCCCTGGCCATCAGGTCAGATTTGGAAGCCTGAACTACGTCGCGGACATCCGTGGAGACTTGATCTTCGATGGATTCGAGACCACAGCAACCGCTCCCCTTCGCCCCGATGAACATGGCTTAAACCTGTCATCGGGCCGTATCCAGGAGATAACTCCTGTAACAACTCTGGCCTTAGACCCGGAGCAGATCAAGTCATCCGAAGACGGGAAACTCAACCCCATCACGGGGGCTACCGATTCAGCGGCGTTGGAGCCGCATGCAGATCCCACTTCGTACGATACTTGCATCAGCGGAACCCCGGACTTGTCTCCGGTATCGAGTTCCGAACCCTGCGAGCCCGCGGATACCGAACTCAATCAGCTATCGATCTTAAAGTTCAGCGCCGCGGATATCTTCCAACGCTCGCCCATGGACGACCTCCTAAACTCACTAAAAAGCCTATCCCTGGCAGACGGCTCGTCGCCGAACTATGTTCGATTCGACCTTACAGCGGATGATGGAGAATTTTGCTTCCCACCCGCCACCCACTTCATAGCCACCGTCGAAGACCCAACCAACTTGCCTGACCCCTGCTCCGAAAACATCGACGGTCTGGACGACGATGAGGGGCAAAGCCAGAACTTACTATCCGCTAGACGTGGAGCGATGATGACCCACAAGTATAGGGGATCTATCGTAGTCCTTTCGATAAGTAAGAGTGTCGAACCCAACGAGGGGCAGAAGGAAATGATAAGCAGTTTTCAGCAAGGTATTCTCTACAAGCACTAAAATAATAGGTAACAGATAGTTTTGTGATAAGATAATTTGTAACGAGCAACAAGTAACAAAAGTAAATAAAGTGCAGAAAGGTGGCCCAATCCTTTTTGTAGCAAAGGTCAAGCCTGGACAAACTCTTATATAGAGAAAAGCGCTCCCGAGGACACATGGGAATTATTGTCTAGCTAGTTTTCATCACGTTCATATGCTTCGCGTTCGGTACTTTGATAATTTGATATGTGGGTGGACCGGTGCTTGGGTGCTGCCCTTACTTGGACAAGCATCCCAATTATGATTAACCTCTATTGCAAGCATCCGCAACTACAACAAAAGTATTAAGGTAAACCTAACCATAGCATGAAACATATGGATCCAAATCAGCCCCTTACGAAGCAACGCATAAACTAGGGTTTAAGCTTCTGTCACTCTAGCAACCCATCATCTACTTATTACTTCACAATGCCTTCCTCTAGGCCCAAATAATGGTGAAGTGTTATGTAGTCGACGTTCACATAACACCACTAGAGGATAGAAAACATACATCTCATCAAAATATCGAACGAATACCAAATTCACATGACTACTAATAGCAAGACTTCTCCCATGTCCTCAGGAACAAGCGTAACTACTCACAAAGCATATTCATGTTCATAATCAGAGGGGTATTAATATGCATAAAGGATCTGAACATATGATCTTCCACCAAATAAACCAACTAGCATCAACTACAAGGAGTAATCAACACTACTAGCAACCTACAGGTACCAATCCCGGACTTGGAGACAAGAATTGGATACAAGAGATGAACTAGGGTTTTGAGAGGAGATGGTGCTGGTGAAGATGTTGATGGAGATTGCCCTCTCCTGATGAGAGGAGCGTTGGTGATGACGATGGCGATGATTTCCCCCTCCCGGAGGGAAGTGTTCCCGGCAGAACAGCTCTGGCGGAGCCCTAGATTGCTTCCGCCAAGGTTCCGCCTCGTGGCGGCGGAGTCTCGTTCCGAAAGGTTGCTTATGATTTTTTCCTGGACGAAAGTCTTCATATAGCAGAAGATGGCCACCGGAGGACCAACAGGTAGCCCACGAGGCAGGGGGCGCGCCCTGGGGGGTAGGGCACGCCCCCGCCCTCGTGGACACACTACAAAAAAGACACTTCCGTGATGATACGTGTTTGTCACAGTAGGTCACGTTTTCTGTCATGCATGTACATCCATGACAAATTTATGACAGAACCAATAGTCATACCTGTGCTGTCGTAGAAGTGTTCCATGACATTACCAAAATTATCATCACGTAAGTGTCCACTACCATGACGATAAATCGCGCGTCACATAGGTGCTTTCGTCAAGGGTGACCGACAGGTGGCATCCACCGTAACGGAACGCCGTTAAGCTATCGGGTCGGGTTTTGGATCCGATAACCCGTTAAGAGCCCCGACCAATGGGGATTTTCCACGTGCAAAATCATCATTGGCTGGAGGAAACACGTGTGGGCTCATCGCTGGGACAGTTGTCATCCACTCATTGGACAGAAGGCGCCTATGATACGTCGACATGTGGCATGGCCCAACAGAGGGCCATTCCTGTGAAAAGGCCAGCCCGTTTGACTTGGTCAAAAGGTGGCGGGCCGACCCATGGAAAGCCTGTTAACGGCCTGTTCGCATATAGCCCATTTACAGCCCGCTAACCCAAGGCCCGTTATGCCCTATTCGAATTAGGCCCGGTAGCGTCATCTGGGCCATCCAATATGATTCCAGCCCGTTTTCACTTCTGGCCCATGTATGGCCCATGACGTCTTTCGGCCCATATGAGGCCCTATGTAATTCTTGGCCTATTAACAGCCAGTGGTGAAACTGGCCCGTAATGAACAGTGTATCACTTTACACCCATTTACGGCCCGTGGTGAAACTGGCCCGTAAAGAACAGTGTATCACTTTATACCCATTAACGGCCAGTTATTCCGTTGGGCCGTTTCCAGCCCATGTTATCTTTCGGCCTTCTCAGAGCCCATTTATTCTTGGGCTATTTTCCAGCATTCGTTTACTTACGGCCCGTTACTGTCATTTTCTGCTTGTCGGCCAAATTCAGCCCGTGGTTACAGTCGGCCCGTTTGTGGTCCGTTAATACGTTGGGCGGTTTGCATAGCGTCATCAAATACGGCCTATTAATGATGGCCCGTTATGGTCGGCCCATGAACGGACGATTCCAACTCTAGCCCGTTTACGGCCAGAATGCGGTCTGTTTGGCCCATGTTTGGCCAATCGATCATACGGCCCGTATAAGGCCCATTGATGATACGGCCCGTAGAAGGCCCATTGTTTCTACGGCCCGTAGAAGGCCCATTGTTTCTACGGCCTGAAGAAGGCCCACTGTTTCTACGGCCCGTATAAGGCCCACTGTTTATACGGCCCGTAGAAGGCCCACTGTTTCTACGGCCCGTAGGAGGCCCAGTGTCACTACAGTAAATATTAGCCCATGGTTATTGTGGCCTAGTTTTAAAAAATAGGTTATTGAAGCCACTAGCAAGCCGCAGAAAAAGAACTGCACTGACTACAAGCAAACAAATAAACAAGACAACAAGGAAATAAATAAGCAAGCAACTTACACTAGGATATCACAGCTATTACACATATTACATCCACTGGGCATCAAAGTTCGCCACCACTGCAAATATAGGGAACACAGCAGCATATAAACGTCGCAGCAAAACAAGTCCAGAACTGAAACCACTTCAGAAGAGCTCAAGAAACAATATCCTGGGTACCCATAATGCTGGCAAGATGCTTAGCAAGCTTATTAACTTTCTCTTGTTTGGCGCTTAAGTCTTCCACGCTTGCTGTTGCACCAGAAAGTATGCATCTGAATTCTGCAGGGACTTCCTCAGTCCTTCGGCTTCCTGTCGCATAACATCTGATCGATGTCTTTCAAATTGAAGTTGAGACTCAAGAAGCCGAACTGATTCAGGCAACAAGTTCGAAGAGCTTGTGCCAGCAGTGGTAGCCAGTAACTCGAACACTACATCAAGACAGGACTTTGGGGTTGTCTCAGTGGCTTTAATATAGTTTTTATCAGCATTCTTGGAGACTGTTGAGGATATAGACCTGGGAGTCACCCGCCAGGAGGGCCGGGTTACACTAAGGGTCATTGCCAGAAGCCCGGAGCTAAGTTTCAAGATAATGGGCCAGAGATGGGCTGAGACCCGGCGATGGCTTATTGCCCATAGTTATCATCATTGTTATAGTAGACTTGTAGTGTAAGGCAAGTATTGTTTAGAGTCCGAGCCGGACACTCTTATGAGCCGGCCGGGACTCTAAGGGCCGCTGGGTGCCAACCTCCCTATAGAAAGGGACGACCCGGCAGCGGTTTAGGGGCGACAACAATCTGATCGAGAGCCGGGCATAGCTGTTTAGCTCCCTGGTTATCGAAACCCTGATTAATACCACCTCAACTGGACGTAGGCTTTTACCTTCACCGTAAGGGGCCGAACCAGTATAAACCCTCGTGTTCCTTGTCCCACTTAACCCCTTCAAGCTTCCCAATTGCGATGGCTCCACGACTAAGTCCTAACCCGAGGACATCTACCGTGACAATTCCACGACAGTTGGCGCCCACCGTGGGGCCGGCGCACGGTGGATTTGAGTTCTTGAAGGGCAGCTTCGAAGGGCTCAAGGGATACGCTGTGGGCCGGATGACCAAAAGTCGTCGCGGCAAGCTCTACATCGACGATGCGGACTGGGGCCCCGACGCCGGCTCAGTGGAGTACGGGTACCGGGTCCCCTTCGGTGGAATTCATGTCTTCATCGGCAAGATTGGAGAGCCGGGCCCCGAGCAGGATCTCCGCGCCGGTCTCATCGAAACGGCTCAGCGCGCATGACCCGCCCGGGCCCGGCCTGCCTTAAAGCGCGCTTTTGTGGGATGCATCCACGGAGGGCCCTCTGATCCATCTGGGTCTGGGGATGAGGCGGCCGCCGGCTCTGACGGCGAGTCGGCTGCTGATGAGTCAAACTCGTTGTACCAACTTCAAGATGGCAGGCTCATGAGTTATTCCGATGGCAGCAGTATTCCGGACCTTTTTGAGCCGCCAAGTCAGGTTGGAGTTTTTATGGCTGGTGCGCAGCCTGTTCAGAACCCCGCTTCCGGATCGGAAAACCCGGTGCCTTCCCCGGCTCAGGTGCTGATGGATCTCACGGATAAGATGACGGCCCTGTTAACCGCAACGGTCGACCCGGCGGATCAAGTTCAGCATGATGCGGCGGTGGCACAGCTAAAATTGGATCTGATAAAAGCTAAAGAGGACCTTGCAGCGGAAGGGATCAGACTGGCTGTGGAGCGGGCGGCTCTCGATGCCCGGACTCAGCTGATTCAGGCGCAGTCCTTCCAACTCACGATGGATCAGAACGCGGCCAATGAGGTCATGAGAAGGAGGCATCAAAAGGCTCAATCTCGACTCCTGCCGGTTTACGATCCGCGCAACCTCTTCAACACACCGGGTGCAGGGTCTAGTCACCCGCCGGGGGTCGTAGCACCCGGATCTGGACCCCTTATTCAACCACGAGTGATGGGGCCTCCCCAGGGGGCCCCCGCCCCGCCTCAGTATGTGCCAATACCCCCGGGCCATTATAATAACCCGCTGGAGAACATGGTCGCCACAGCGGCACGGCTGGCGGCTCTGCCCGTTGATGGCGACTCTCCGACGGCTATTGAGACCCGCCGGGTCAGAGAACTCCTCCAGACAGCGCTGGCGCAGCAAGAGGCGTACTCCTACAGCCGGGATAGGATCCATTCAACCCCTCGTCCAGGGCAGAGCCCGAGTTACAGCCGGCACATGGTCTCGGCGACCGGCTCAAGTAATGTTCGACGCCATGACCCGCCCCCTGGTCATGGCCCGGCTCATAATGGAGCCTTCTGCGTAGCAGACCAAGCACGCCAGGAGGCGGAGCAGGCGCCTCAAGTGATGGCTTACCAGACCCCCCAGCTTATCCGACGATGTCCGTTGATGCGGGTATCCCTACTAGAACCGGGGGTGTCCCGTGTTTGATGCCAGCTATCCGTAATGAACGTCTACCCAAGGACTTCAAAGGACCTAGGAAGGTGCCTAACTATACAGCAGACTTATAGCCGGCAGCCTGGATCGAGAGTTATGAGATGGCTACGGAATTGCTGGAAGTCAGCGAGGCGGCCATGGCCAAATATTTCACCATGATGTTAGATGGAACTGCCCGCACGTGGTTGAAAGGGTTACCACCGAACTCCATCGGGTCTTGGGCTGAGCTGAAAGCCCGGTTCATTCAAAACTTCAAAGATACCTGCAGGCAATCTATGTCAATCGTGGATCTGACTAACTGTAAGCAGCAGGAGGGTGAATCCACGACCCATTGGGTTCACCGGGTCAAGGAGATCATACATTCATCGGATAAGATGGATGCCGGCTCTGCAGTCTTAATGTTGGAACAAAACTGTCGCTTTGTGCCCCTAAAGATGAAACTCGGGCGGCTTAAGCGTGACTGTACTGATATGGGTACACTGATGGCAGCTCTTGTCAAGTACGCCGATTCCGATGGTACCAAGGATCCCCCTTCAGATGATGAAAGGGCAGGGAAGGGAAAGAAGAACGGCAACGGCAAGGGTCCTCAGTTTAGCCCGGGGAACCAAGGAGGAGGCAAGCGCAAGTCCGATGGCAGCCTAGAGTTTGTAGCCAACACCAACTCTCAAGGTAATAACCAGCGACGCAAGGGGAGGCCCCCTCCCCGAGGCGGCGGGTCAGGACCTTCTCTGGAACAGCTGTTGAATGAACCTTGTCCGAGACACGGTTCTAGAGAGAAGCCGGCGACTCATCTGTGGAAGGATTGTGCTATCATGAAGGCCTTTAAAAGCTACAATGGTCCGGGTGGCGGCTCAGGCGCCGGCGGCTTTCATGGCCCGGGCGGCGGGTCAAATTCCGGTCCTCAGAACGGTCAAGGGGGCTTTAATCAGCAGTCTGGTCAGGGTCATCAACAGCAACAGGGGGGCTATCAGACCAACCCAAAGCAGCTTAGCGGTGGACAGTATCACGTGTTCACCACTAGTTTGTGCAAACGAGACGAGAAGCTTCACAAGAGGGTTGTTAATGCTGTTGAGCCGGCGGTTCCACGCTACTTACGATGGTCGGAGCAGCCCATAGTGTGGAGTAGGGAGGATCACCCTCCCCGGGTGGATAACCCGGGCCACCTGGCCTTAGTGGTGGCTCCTCAAGTGGGAGGCTATAAGTTCACAAAGGTACTCATGGATGGAGGCAGCAGCATCAACATCCTCTATTATGAGACTTTCCGTCGTATGGGGCTAGTTGATAAGAACCTCAGCCAGTCAAATACTATCTTCCATGGTGTGGTACCCGGTAAATCGGCTTATCCAGTCGGCAAGATCGAACTGGAAGTGGCCTTCGGTGATGAGAACAACTACAGGGTGGAGAAGTTGACCTTTGAGGTGGTCAAGATAAGAAGTCCTTACCACGCCATATTTGGACGGCCGGCTTACGCCAAGTTCATGGCACGGCCGTGTTATGTGTACTTACAACTCAAGATGCCGGGTCACAACGGGACCATTACGGTTCACGGCAGCCGGAAAGTGGCTCTGGAGTGTGAGGAAGGTGACGCGGCTTATGCAGAGTCTGTTTGTGCCACAGAAGAGTTGAAATTTTATAAAGACAATGTTGACCCAACAGATATGACCTCTCTGAAAAAGCCAACCACGGAGAATGAACCAGCAATGAAGTTTAAATCAGCTGATGAGACTAAACTTGTTGATTTTGTTCCAGGTGACTCGTCTCAGCAGTTCAGCATCAGTGCAAATCTGGACCCGAAATAGGAAGGCGCACTCATCGAGTTCATCCGTGAGAATAGGGACATCTTCGCATGGAAACCTTCTGACATGCCAGGTGTACCTAGAGAACTCGCTGAGCACACTCTCAATGTTGATCCAAAAATTTTAAGCCGGTCAGACAGTTCCTTCGACGGTTTAACGAAGAGAGGCGGAAGGCTATTGGTGAAGAAGTGGCCCGGCTTTTGGCGGCCGGGTTCATTGTTGAGGTTTTTCACCCAGAGTGGTTGGCTAACCCACGGCACCTGGCGGATGTGTGTGGACTACACGGACTTGAACAAGGCGTGTCCGGCTGATCCTTTTGCTCTCCCCCGTATTGATCAGATCATTGATGCTACGGCAGGTTGTGCACGCTTAAGTTTCTTGGATGCCTATTCCGGGTATCATCAGATTAAGATGGCAGTTAAGGACCAGGAGAAGACGGCGTTCATCACTCC
The DNA here is from genome assembly GCF_018294505.1 of Triticum aestivum. Classification (NCBI taxonomy): domain Eukaryota; kingdom Viridiplantae; phylum Streptophyta; class Magnoliopsida; order Poales; family Poaceae; genus Triticum; species Triticum aestivum. The sequence continues at coordinate 278,804,915 of NC_057802.1, forward strand.
CTTTGGAGCCTTCTGCTATGTCTCTATGCCCTTTGGGCTCAAGTGTGCGCAGGCGACTTACCAGCGTTGTGTACAGAATTGTCTCCATAAACAGATCGGGCGCAATGTTCACGCTTACGTGGACGATATTGTGGTTAAGTCCATCAAGGAGGAAACCCTGATAGATGACTTAAGGGAAACCTTCGATAATCTCCGGGTCTACAAGATGATGCTTAACCCGGCCAAATGTGTTTTTGGTGTTCCTGCGGGCAAGCTATTGGGCTTCTTGGTTTCTGACAGAGGAATTGAAGCTAACCCGGAGAAGATCAAAGCTATCACTTCTCTAGCTAAGCCGGCATGTATAAATGATGTTCAGCGTTTGGCAGGTCGCATCGCTGCTTTAAGCCGGTTCATAAGCTGCTTGGGTGAGAAGGCTATGCCCTTATATCAGTTGATGAAGAAAACGGATAACTTTGTCTGGAATGATGCAGCTAATACCGCCTTCGAGGATTTGAAAAAGCAACTGGCAGAGCCCCCCGTCCTTGCTGCTCCGGTTGATAAGGAACCCTTGCTACTGTATGTGGCGGCAAACACACAAGCCGTCAGTGTGGCTATGGTGGTGGAGCGTAAGGAGACGGGTAAGGAGCATCCGGTTCAGCGGCCGGTTTATTATGTCAGTGAGGTGCTTATTGAGTCCAAGCAGCGATACCCGCACTGGCAGAAGCTTGTATATGGTGTGTTCATGGCGAGCCGGAAACTCAAGCATTATTTTCAGGGTCATCCCATCACTGTGGTCAGTTCTGCCCCTCTTGGGGATATTATCCAGAACCGAGAGGCTACAGGGAGAATTGCTAAGTGGGCTATTGAGCTTGGGCCTCATGGCCTCAAATATGTGCCACGCACTGCTGTTAAGTCTCAGGCTTTGGTGGATTTTATTAATGATTGGACAGAGTCGCAAGTGCCTGAGCAGAAGCCGGATAACACCTATTGGACTATTCACTTTGATGGGTCCAGGCAGTTGGAGGGCTCGGGGGCTGGTGTTGTATTGGCTTCCCCTAGGGGTGACAAGTTCCAGTATGTGCTACAATTGATGTTTCCTTGCACTAACAATGCGGCTGAATACGAGACCTTACTCCACGGTCTTCGGGTGGCTAAGGAGATGAGCTTAAGCCGGGTACGGTGCTTTGGGGACTCAGATTTGGTGGTTCAACAAGTATCAGGCACTTGGGATTCTAAGGATCCCCTCATGGCGGCTTATCGCCGCGAGGTTGATGCCATTGCTGGGCACTTTCAGGGATATCAAGTGGAGCACATTGACCGCAGGAAGAATGAGGCGGCTGATGCTTTAAGCCGGCTCGGCTCTCAGCGAAAGCCGGTGCCGCCTAACACTTTCCTGGATGTCCTATATAACCCTTCGGTTAAGTTGCCTACAGAGGAGGACTTGGCTATCCCTGACCCGGAGGCACGACTGGTGGCGGCTCTTCATGTCATACCAGACTGGACAATGCCGTACTTGGTTTATATAACCCGGGGAGAGTTGCCTGAGGATGAAACTTTGGCCAGGCAAATAATCCGGCTTGCCAAGTCAATGATTGTTATCAACGGCGAGTTGCATCATCGCAGTGTTTCAGGGGTATTTCAGCGTTGTATTTCCCCTGAGGAAGGTCAAGAGATCTTGCGCGAGATCCATGAAGGGGATTGCGGCCATCATGCCGGCTCAAAGTCCCTTGTGGCCAAGGCATTCCGTCATGGTTTTTATTGGTTGACGGCTCACGCTGATGCGGAGGACTTGGTCAGTAAGTGTGATGGTTGTCAGAGGTTCTCCCGACGGGCTCATGTGCCGGCTCAGGAATTGAGGATGATCCCGATCACTTGGCCCTTTGCGGTCTGGGGGCTTGATATGGTCGGGCCTTTTAAACGGTCCAAGGATAAGAAGACCCACCTCTTGGTGGCAGTGGACAAATTCACGAAGTGGGTGGAAGCTGAGCCAGTTAGCAAGTGTGATGCAGCCACGGCGGTTCAATTTATGAAAAAGGTGATCTTCCGCTTCGGCTTTCCGCACAGCATCATAACAGACAATGGCACTAATCTGTCCAAAGGCGCTATGGAGGAGTTTTGTCAACGAGAGCATATCCGGCTTGATGTTTCTTCAGTGGCTCATCCCCAGTCCAATGGTCAAGCTGAGAGAGCTAACCAGGAGATTCTGAAGGGCATCAAACCCCGGCTTTTGGTCCCTTTGCAACGGACGCCGGGTTGTTGGGTTGAGGAGTTGCCCTCCGTCTTATGGAGCATCAACACTACTCCTAACAGGTCTACTGGCTTCACACCTTTCTTCATGGTTTATGGGGCAGAAGCGGTCCTCCCTAGCGACATCCGTCACGATTCACCTCGTGTGGCGGCTTATGTTGAGACGGACAATGAACAGGCGCGCCAAGTTGCTCTGGACTTGTTGGATGAACAGCGTGATGTGGCAGCAGCCCGTTCAGCGATTTACCAACAAGACCTGCGCCGTTATCATAGCCGCTGGGTCAAAACCCGGGTCTTCCAGGAAGGCGACCTTGTGCTCCGGCTCATCCAGGATCAAACAGATGCACACAAATTATCCCCACCTTGGGAAGGGCCCTTTGTGGTCAGTAAGAACTTGCACAACGGGTCATACTACCTCATTGATGTTCGGGAGCGTAAAGATTCGCGTAAATCTGAGGAGGAGACCCGTCGGCCGTGGAATATCGCTCAGCTTCGGCCTTATTACACTTGAGCTACCGGCTCTTGTGGTGTACATATTTATCTCAGACATATATATATTATGATAAGCAATAAAGCAGGACCTCTGTCCTTTTTTCTCCTCCAAATATACGTGTCATACTAATTTGAAAGGAGGATCCGGCTTATGATCGCATTTGAGTCTAGCCGTAAGCAGTAAGATCACTTGGGGGCTTCCTGTTCAAACATGGGTCGTATTCGAACCAAAGAGAACATAGCTGTCGATACCCATTTGATTGGCAAAGTGCCGAGCTCATTGGGAGGTTGCCTTTGGTCATATTTGAATCATAGTGTAACCCCTCTGAGAACCGATGTGGATCGTATTCGAATCAGCGTCGTTAAACAATTTTCAGAATCACTTGGGGGCTTCCTGTTCAAACATGGGTCGTATTCGAACCCAAGAGAACATAGCTGTCGGTACCCTCTTGATTGGCATCGCCACACCCATTGGGGGCTATATGATCGTATCCGAATCTTGGCTTAAACCCCTTTCGGGCCGGGTCCTGGTCGTATTCGAACTGGAAGCCCCTAAGTTCCGATTTATCGCAAAGTCTACTCTGATTATGACAACGTGTGCATGGCCGGGTTTCACTTGACCGGCTTAATTTTGGAGTTATCTTGTTAATTGAACATCCTGGATGTCATCAATACAAGTCCATTAGAGTTAAGATACCAGCCATGCTACCCAGGTCATTTAATCCGGAGGGTGGTAAGCCGTCTTGAGACTTGTGATTTACCTTTCTATGCAGATGCTTGAAGGTACTTTTTTAAAGGTTGAGAAGCACGAAGGATAATTATGACCCGGAGGGGCATCAAAAGAATGACTTCAAAGGATTTCAGCATTCATTACGTGCACGATGGTACGGCAGAGATAAATTGTTGCACTTATTCTATTACAAAAATCTTTCAAAGTTTTAAGGGTGGAGCGTTGTTTGGTGAGCCGCTAGCCGGTTTATGACGCCTGCTGAGTCGAAGTCCCCGGCTCATCTTCTGCTCCGGCTGATCCCAAGGCTTCGAAGGTCGACGATTTCCAGTTGATGCCGCTGAGAGCTTCGAACGGAGCTTCTTCGTCAATTAACCCGGCCGGGTCAATCTCGGGGGCGTAGGTGTGTTGGCGAGCCGGAGGAATCAGACTAAGAGCTTCATAGCGAGGGGTTGGAATCCTCTGATTCTCCGCGTTGTACCCCGGCTGATACTTGGTTAAGTCGGTGTCGTTCCCGATGATGGTGGCCACCGGGCGTACAGCCTTCACGCATGCCGCGAAATCCTTCTGGTCGAAAGTGGAGCCGTCTTCCTTCAGGCTGGGGTAACCCAGGGCGATGTCTGCCGGGTCTAGCTCCGGCAGGAAGGCTTTGGCCCGGCTCAGCGCGGCAATTGCTCCGGATCTTGCGGAGGCTCGACGTAGCTCTTGGATTCGCTGTGGCAAAACTGCGAGCCGGCGCAGGACTTCAGCCAGATGGGTTGGCACCTCATTGGATAGGGCCACCACAGCTAAGGCGCGCTGTGACCCGGTGTAGAGTTGTTCCACCAGGGTGTACACGGCCTTTAGCTTGGTGACCACGCTCTGGTTGAGGTTGGCACTCCTGGGACCTGTTTAATAAAGGTCGGGTAAGCCGGTGACAAGGGTGAATCGTAACATGTGCAGACTTGATGAAAGCCGGTGAGGCGACTTAGCGAAGATAGCAGCCACCATTTGGGAAATCTGGTGCTTTAGACCGGAGAGCTCAGCGGTCTTCTCAGTGAGGGCCTTCTCCGTCTGTTCTGCCCGGGTCACCTGTGCGGCTTTCTCCTCAGCCCAGGCCTTCCGCTCAGCGTCGAATTCAGTCTTCAATTTCTCCTGAGCGGCGATGCTGGAGACAAACTTGGCATTCGCCTTCCGGGTCTCCATCTCTTGAGTTTTTAACCGGCTCTTGAGACCCGCAAGGTCCGACTCAAATTTCTTGCCAGTAGCCTGTATATATTTCCGGGTTATTAAACAGTCATTATATAAGTCCCAAGCACTTTCCAAGCAAAGACACTTGGCACTTGGGGGCTAATGCATATTGAACGTGTCTATCTACGTACTGCTGGTTCAATTAAGTAAGCAGGACTCTAAGTCTACAACATATGCCAAGTATAAGTTATAGACTTGGGGGCTAGCATGACAAGGATCACTATGCGGAAAGTAAGAAGACATCAGAAGGTTACCTCAGAATTTTGTTGGATCTGATTGACCATGGCGATCTCCGCGTCCCAGCTCTTGTGAACCTGGCTAATGTAGCCAGAAACGAGCTCTCCAATGCTCAAATCGGGGTAGCCCGAGAGATCCAGATTCGCCCGGTGGGGTCGCAGCAGCTCCCCCTTCGCGGAGCATTGGGCCAGTGCGGTCGGCCTCCCCGGCTCAACATACTCCGTCCGGGTAATTACCACGTCCGGGTCGTTAGCCGGTGGGGTTGAGCCGGAGGCCTCCGGATTAGCTGACGCTTCGGTCGTTGTCTTGGTGGTCGGGGCAGGGGCTTCAGGCGCCGTATCCATGGGAATGGTGGCCTCGGAGGCGGCTGGCGGATCTTGAGCCGTCGTCTCCGGCTCAGGCAAGTCCGGCACTCCGGCTGACCTGGTCTTCTTTGCTCGTTTGGTGAGCTTTGCCTGGGCACTGAAAAGACAGAAGTGTTAGGCATACAAAGAGTAAATACAGACAGGTAATGTAAGGTGATTGTTATTACCCGGGTGCAGTTTTGAAGGCCGGCAGACTTGACTGCATGGAGTCACCAGAAGAAGGGGAGGTCTCCTGGTAATTGGAGTCAGAAGAATTAAGCGGTTGACGGATAACACCCGCCAACGGATGAAAAGGGTACAAGTGAGAAAAGACCTCGGTGCGACGTTTCCTTGTCGCGTCGGGTAACCCGGCGGAGAGGTCGGTGTCCTTGCGGGCCCGGGTGAGACGCCGGCTTTCGTGAACCTGCTGCTTCAAAAGAAATTGAGGGTCTTGATGAGCTAATGGATGAGAAAAGCTTACTTTCCGGGTTACCCTTCGGACTTTCAGCTGTGGCAAAGGCTCCTAGTCGGAGGGGAGTAATGTTACCTCTTCATTCACCGGGTTACTGGCGCCGGTGTCATCCTGTCAATAAGCAAAATGATGGTAAAGTGGACAGCAGCAAACAATAAATACGGCAAGATTTTAAAGGTTTAAGGGTTACCTCTGACTCGGAGCTATCGCTTAATTGCAGCAGCTCCGAAGCAGTGGGTCTGTTTCCCTTTTTGCGAGGGGCGGCTCTCTTGGCGGCTTTCTTCGCCTTCCTAGCCTTCTTGGCCGCCTCATGGTCATACTTGACCCGCCAGAATTTATCATCAGCCTGAGAAATACAGTAATGAGTTCTTAGTAAGATGACAGGTAAAAAAAATGGAAAGGTTAAAGTCAGCGGCTTACCGCTGGGGCTGGATTGGTCTTGCAGAACGGGGCTAGCCCGGTTTTTCCACAGTCTGCCAGGCTCTCGTTTAATAGAGCCTTGGTCTCTTCTTCGGCAACGTCTTCTGGAAGGTTGTTGCGACTGTGCCTCTGCGGGTCATCCTTTCGCCCGGTGTACTCACACATTAAGCCGGGGCGGCGGCTCAATGGGATCACCCGCCATGAGATCCAGACCCGGACCAGGTCTATTCCGTTCAGACCGTTGCCTAGCAGGGCCTTGATCTTATTGATCGTTGGAAGCAGAGGCTGGCGTTCTGCGGCAGTCAGCTTGTCGGATAGCGGATGAGTCGGCTCCAGGCGCGTTGGGCGAAAGCCGGGCAGCGGGCTCTCATCAGCCGGGGACGTGTCTTGGCAGTAGAACCAAGTCATGTTCCAGTCCTTGGGGTGACTTGGCGGTTCTGCGTAAGGAAATAGACAGTCCCTGCGCCGTTGGATGGAGATGCCGCCTAACTCTAGACTTGGACCGTTTGCGCACTCGGTTTGGCGGTTCAAATAAAACAGCTCTCTGAAGAGCAGCAGACTCGGCTCTTCTCCAAGATATACTTCACAAAAAACTTGGAAGTTGCAGATGTTGGATATGGAATTGGGTCCTATATCCTGAGGCCGAAGGTCAAAGAAGTTGAGCACGTCCCAGAAGAATTTTGAGCCGGGCGGTGCGAAGCCCCGGCTCATATGGTCTGCAAAGATCACTACCTCCCCGTCCCTCGGCTGAGGTCTTTCTTCGGACGGGTCAGGGGCACGGTAGGACATCACTTCCTTCTTGGGCAGATATCCGGACTTAACAAAGTTGGCCAGGGTCTCTTCGGTGACGTTGGATTTCATCCAGTTGCAAGTGATGGGAGCCTTGGGAGGCATGGTGACGGTTGGTGGTCTATGAGGAAGAGAAAAGTGTCCGGGTTAATTATAAGCCGGGGATTATCATTCAAACTACAGTGACGGCTTATGAAGGGGACTAATGATATATATTGATATGGTGGGTTATCTAAGCTGTCGGGGCTTTCAGGTTAAGTTGGTCATCTACGGCTTACTGCAGTTAAGTCGGAGGATTTTACAGAGCATGGTTCTCTTTAAACCGGACATGTAAGCCGCCGAGATTCAATGGTTGCGTTTTTACTAAGTGTGGTAAACAGGTTTCACATACTACCGTAACTTTTTTTGGATCAAAATAGTCGGAGCAGAGAAAAATTTCTAGACCTAAAAAACAGAGGCAGGAGAAGTTCTTGAGGTTGAACACAGTTCTTGTGCAGTAAAAAGAGGATTTCTTGCAGATGAAATGAGTTCCGAACGTCTACCGCAGTGGTTTTACGCAAGGATAAAGATCAACCGACTACAGTGGTGACGAGGACTGCCGAGTTTCGGGGCAAAGGTGACGAACACGAAGAACGGGAGGAACCCTACCACAGATCTGTTCTAGCAAGGCAGAGAAGACTCACCGGAGTTGAGGAAGAGCGAAGGTCGCCGCCGTTATCTGGTCCGGGTCAGGGTGATGCAGCGGCCGGGTCGATGAAGATCAGGGGCGCGACGGCGGCGGCGGCGGCAGAAGCTCGGGCAGAGGAACGACAGCGCGAGGAAGAAGAAGGAGAGTGTGAGAAGAGAGTGCCGGGCCGGCCTATTTATAAGGTAAGTCATAAGTGGGCGCGAGATTCAAGGAGACCACGGCGTGGTTATCTCCCCCTCACGGTGCCTCGATTTTCGCAAAGACAGTAAAAGCAGAGATCCGTTGCGGATCTGGCGGAGTAAAAAATGGACTTAATGGAGGATGACGTCACGGCGGATTATCCGGAGTCCGGAGAATGACGTCACTCCGGGTTATGGCCTTCACACGAACGGTAAGCCGGAGATTTTTCTGTCGGCAGAGTTGAAGATTGACACGAGCCGGCTCAAGTCAATCTGGGGCCTAATGTTGAGGATATAGACCTGGGAGTTACCCGCCAGGAGGGCCGGGTTACACTAAGGGTCATTGCCAGAAGCCCGGAGCTAAGTTTCAAGATAATGGGCCAGAGATGGGCTGAGACCCGGCGATGGCTTATTGCCCATAGTTATCATCATTGTTATAGTAGACTTGTAGTGTAAGGCAAGTATTGTTTAGAGTCCGAGCCGGACACTCTTATGAGCCGGCCGGGACTCTAAGGGCCGCTGGGTGCCAACCTCCCTATAGAAAGGGACGACCCGGCAGCGGTTTAGGGGCGACAACAATCTGATCGAGAGCCGGGCATAGCTGTTTAGCTCCCTGGTTATCGAAACCCTGATTAATACCACCTCAACTGGACGTAGGCTTTTACCTTCACCGTAAGGGGCCGAACCAGTATAAACCCTCGTGTTCCTTGTCCCACTTAACCCCTTCAAGCTTCCCAATTGCGATGGCTCCACGACTAAGTCCTAACCCGAGGACATCTGCCGTGACAATTCCACGACAGTTGGCGAACAGGGATGTCTCACTATCTTGAACCTTATCTGCATTACTTCCTTTACCATTGCATAACAGGGTACTCTTCTCCAATATTTTATCCGCATTCTAAAAGAGAAACAAACAAACACATCTCAGGTTTACAATGTAGATGAAACTCATTTTGGTAAACCAGTTCAGTAGTAAGGTGGACAGGATAACAGCATGAAACAAACATATATCTATGTAGTATGGTCACTGTATGGTCTATATCATTCTAGTTTATGTTGCCAAATCAAGATAGATACAGTTCGAATTATATCTATTTAAGACAAAGCAGCATAGACAGAATATAAGTGTGGGAAACTACACAGCAATAACAACACTTGTAATGTGCATGGCATGAGAACATAACTGTTTAGTCAATTGAAACTGAAATCAACATAGAGCAAGTTACAACAGCAAATAGCCAAACACGTTGAAGAAACAGGTTTAAAACATACCTGTTACGCCATTGGAGTTTCAATTGCATCCTTCAAATTTGAAATTAGTTGGTATCAGTAAATACATTGATGCAAGAGCAAAGTGGTATGAACCATGGCTACGGAACCTGACCTGAGAACAATTCTTCTTCTGCTTTAAGCGTTGAATTCGGGTTCGGAGTGGCGGTCCTCGTGATTTGGGCACTGCAGTTGCCTTACTAACTGCTCGTGTTTGGGTGCTCTGTGGTGGAGATGGTGCTGTGTCAACGGGAACTGGGTGTATCTGCTGGGGTTGGGGTTAGAAGGGGTGTAGCTGGTTCTCTGTCCAACTGGGTAGGGGTACAATCCGCATGAGTGTGGGTTATGTGTGGTGGGGCTGGTTATTGGGCAAGTACAACCGTGGTTCTATCTGCATCGACAGGTAGCACGATCTTTTCTGAAGACCATGTTTTTACTCCCACAGATACTGCCATCACTCCCTCCAATTGAAATGGCTGATAAACAAGAAAAGTAATTGAATGTACAGACATTGTAAGATAGACAGGTGCAATGGATAGTAGGGAAGAAAACAGGGAATGAAATAATTCACATTTATGTTGTCTAAGCAAACAGAATAGCAGGACATAATTTCACATATATGATGGCTAATTAAACAGGATAGCATGACACAATCTCACATGTATGATGGCTAACTAAACTGGATAGAATGACATACTTCAAAATATGATGACTATGTAAACAGGATGACATGATATAACCACACGATGTGTCTATTAAAGTGGTTGGCATGCCATAAATCACAAACATGCCGTCGATGGAAACATGATGGCATGATATAATTCACGGATAGAATGGCATAATTTAAAATATGATGACTATGTAAACAGGATGAGATAATATAACTATATTATGTCTTTAGAAAATGGGTTGGCATGCCATAATTCAGATACATGTTGTCTATGTAAACATCATGGCATGACATAATTCAAATATATGATTTATATACTAAGGAAGTGAGCAGAGGGCAATCGCATATATGATGTGTCAACTAAGGAGATGGCATTCAATACTGTGTATATGATGTAAAAACTAAGCATTGCAATACAACATATGCATTATATGAGTAATATAACCCTGCTAAGTTTGAGCATACACCTCAGGGGGATAATAGGACTGGTCATCCGCCTCTGAATCCTCCTCTGAAGAGCTATCTGTAACCAGCAAGATATCTGCTTCAGCAGGTAGCATTGTCTGCTCTGAAGACCTTGTTTTCACTCCAGATTTCTCCATCACCTATTCAAATGGCTGATGCACAGGAAGAGCAGTTGAATATACAAACATTGTTGACAAAAGCAATGAGAAATACAAAAAAAGGACAACATGATATAATTCACATATATGACGCTTGCCTAAACAACATGGCATTGCATAATTCACATACATAATGCCTTGCAACAAGATAACATTGCATAATTCACATATATAATGTCTTGCAACAAGATGGCATTGCATAATTCATATATATGGTAATTAGACACTAAACAGGTGGCATTCACACAAAGCATGTCTAAACTAAGCAAATGACATAGCAATGCAAGATACCATACGCACGATATGAGCAACATAACCCTGCCAAGTTAGGGCATGCACCTCGGGGGGGGGGTGGAATATGACTGGTCATCTGTCTCTGAATCCTCCTCCGAGGAGCTATCGGTAACCAGCAAGACATGCGCTTCGTCAGATAGCATTGTCTGCTTTGAAGACCTTCTTTCCACTCCAGATTTTTCCATGACCATGCCGAATGGCTGATGCACAGGAAGAGTAATTGAATGTACTAAAATTGTTGACAAATTTAACACGTAATAAAAAAATGATGGCATGACATAATTCACATATAAGATGACTGGCTAACCAGGGTGGCATTGCAAAATTCACATATATGATGCCTGGCTAGACAAGATGGCATTGCATGATTCACATATACGATAAAGAAACTAAACATATGGCATTGACACAAAGCATGTCTAAACTAAGCAGATGACATCTTTAATGTATACAGTAAGCAATGCAAGGCACCATATGCATGATATTACCAACATCAGCATGCCAAGTTAGAGCGAAGACCTCATGGGGTAAATAGGAGTGGTCTTCTCCTTCTGAATCCCCATCAGAACAGTTATCTTCCTCTTGATTACGATCCGAAATGGGTGGAGGGGGGGCTGCCTTTGCGCCCACCATGGAACAACGTCTGCATGAAATTTGATTGCCATGCAAGGCTCGTCTCTTTTGCTCTACATGATCAGTTCCATTGTGTATAATAATTGGCATGCATAGGAATAAAACATAGTGATATTATGTAAGGAGTGCATGCACAAATCTAGAGTGATGGTAGCAAACTGTGGATAGACCCAAAACCAATGATAGCAGGCAGATAATAGCTTTAGTTAAAAATACAGATAATGGCTCCTTTAATGTTTGTTTGCACCCAACATGAAACTCATAGTAGACATCGGAGATTAACCAGATAGTAGACAGATAGTACTGATTGCTGCCCCAATATGTACCCCACAACCATTTAAAAACTCAAGTTTCATCATTAGTTTGGACCTGACTCGGAGTCTAATAGGTGAACACGACGATAATGTAGCATGTCATCATATTAAGCGACGCATAACGTAAGCAGACACGGAAGAGTGCGACCTCTCTTGCGGACCCGTGTAGTCCTCAAGGTCATCTGCTCAGTTGATGATGGTAATACAGTTGTCGTGGCTGCCGGCGGCGGGGAAGAAGATCTGAGGCGGCAAAAGACAGTCTGGAGAGCGGATCCCTGCTGTGCTGAACCCTTCCGTCGTTGGAGCAGCTGAGCTGGGGTGGAACACAGCGCCGCAGGAGCAGGACAAACCACACAAGGTTTTCTTTGACACATATCTGTAACAGAAGTAATTGAGTAAGGGCTTGTTTGAATTTGAGGATTCTAACAATGCAGGGATAGGAAATAGACAGGAATAGGATAGGAATGCACGTGCAAAACAGAGAATTTAAAAACATAGGATTTCTGCCAATCTGGGTGTTTGATTCACAACAATTGGAAGATCACAGGATGCAAAAAAGCATGGTGAGATTAAGTCAAACCACAAGAAAATGTACGGTTATAATGCTATTATGCTACTATCTCTTAGTCTTGTGCTTGATGAATAGGAATATGAAAAGGAGGAGAAGTGGAAATTAGAATTCCTACGGTTTTTCTTTCAAGGAGACACTAAAGGAACAAATCCTACAGTTTTCCTTTGCTCCATTCCTTTGCACCAAATTCATGAAAAGTAGTACCATAGGAAACTTTCCAATTCCAATGTTTTTCATTCACTTTTCCTTTCCAACACACACAACACACACACAAACACCATTTAGACTAGAGTAAGGTACACGTGCATTGCACGCATGAGATTTGGCAACCAAATTATGAATAAAGACCACATTATAGCATGCAAGCTTTGATTCATATATGCATGATGTAGATGTTCGTTTAATTCTTATAGTTCATTTCATTCAAAATCATCTAGTTTTTATAAGAAAGCTAATCTATTTTAAGATTCATGGAATTGTGCGTCGTAAGACATAAAGTAAAAACAAATAATGGCAAATCATGTAGAAAAACATTTGGGCAATTCTGATACGGAAGATTCTAGAATAAATAAGAAGTGCTTGTGTTTTGATGTTTGTGCATTATGCTTAAGTTCAACCATGGAGTCTTCTAGATTATACATGTGGCAAAATCTGGTGGAATCTAGATGATATCCAACGGCCAGTAGTGCTCAAATTTGCCATCTTTGGACCATCGGATTCGCCTCATCCAACGACCATCTTTCAAAGTTAAAGTTACCCGCACACAATATAAAAAATATAAAATATAATATATATAGGGGTATAGATATAGATATGTGATGCGAAAGCCGCCCATCATCTCTAATTAGAATAGTGTGTCCATGCACGGACGCGACGTGGCCAAATGATGTCTGCCATCGGTATCTCAAATTCAAATCAGTCCGACCTTGTTCAATGTGTATACATTACAACATGCTCGTTTCCAAACCACACCGCGCAGATCTCCGTTATATTCATGCATGCATGGGTTCCAAACATCAGGATCTCTTATTCAAATATTTGAATACAACTTTACATTGATTATGACCTCACCTATTCTTTTATACCCACACAGTAGTCTTCTCTTTATAATTGTACCACTAACTTTCTCTCGTGCATGCATGCACACACACTAGCAGTCGGCATTATCCATCGCACGCATGCAATCTTTTTCTTCAGGTCAGTCTCCCATGAAGGCACACACCCACACACATCCCCCTCTCCATCATATCGGGCATTCTTTATCTCTCACGTGTGCATGCGCAACGATCGATGTTCCTCTATGTATGTGTGTATATAGCTAGGTCTTTCATAGTTTTCCACACAAACTGATCAATCGATATATCCAGTGAGGTCTCACCCTCTTTCCCACGTCCACATCGATCAATCTATACCTCTCTATATAGGATTAACATATATAGCTAATACACCCACATTAATTATATATCCAACTCCCCCCCTCTCATCATCCATGCCTTCCGCTTCATCTCTCAAACGCGTGCACAATGGCGAAGACAGGGGCAGTAAGGGCCCTGCCCCCTCCCCCCCTAACATCACTATATATCGAGGCTAATATGAATGTGATCATTAGACAATTGCTGCTAAAAATGGTTTAAGTTCATGAATTGACCCTCCTCGTAAAGGATTAGCAATGCTTGGCCCCCTAGCTCATTTATTTTTCATGGCTCCGCCACTGCGCGCAACAGTGCACATGTTCGCCCCCTCTCTCTAAATATCGATCTCGCACTTGTGCATTCCTTCATAGTCTCCCTCCACTCGGCCCCTCGCACCATCTTCTAGCCCCCCACCGGATTTTGCCACATGTACAATCTAGCAGACTCCATGGTTGAACTTAAGCATAATGGACAAACCTCAAAACAACAATGGTTCTCTTTTGTTCTAGAATCTTCCGTATCATAACTGCCCAAACTTTTTTTCTAGTTGAATTGCCATTATTTGTTTTTACTTTATGCTTTACAACGCACAATTCCATGAATCATAAAATAGATTGAGGGCTTCTTTGATTCAAAGGATTCTCAAAGGAATTTTGGAGGATTCTAATCATTAGGAATTTTTCCTATCTTGGTTGTTTGATTCGTAGGATTGTAAACCATAGGAATTTTTCCATATGATTCATTTGCACTAGATTTCATAGGAAACATCCCATCCACTCAAACCTCTTTGAAAGAATTCTGCGTTTTTTCTATGCACAATCAAGCACTCGTACAATCCTGTAGGATTCAAGACGACATTCCACTATAATCCCATGTTTTTCCTATTCCCGCGTTCTTAGCTTTTTTATAAAAACTAATTGATTTTGAATGAGATGAACTATAAGAATTAAACGAAGGGCTACATCAGGCATATATGACTCAGAGCTTACATGCTATAGTGTGGTATTTATTCATAATTTGGTTGCAAAATCTGATGCGTGCAATGCACGTCTACCTTACTAGTACTTCGAGTATGTGCAAAACACGTAAATTTGAATACCAATGGCACGCTACGCAGTGTCTCTCTTACAGTTCATGAAGCCACATGGCACATGTGGAGGCGTTGTCGCGACCTCCTTGCGTGGATTGATCACAGTGACGTGTTGCTGGTTCCAGAAGAATGTACTCATCCTCCCTGAGCCATACTGGCGGTACATGCACGAAGCGAAGATGTGCACGCACGCCACGCACGCACTCATTCCCTCGCACGCACACGTGGGTACACGAGCGGACGCAATTTTGTACCAAGATCCACCCCATGTGATAACTTGACACGTGTAAAGTCGTTCACTTCATTGATGGTCAATTAATACAGCGCATGCAAATTGAGTGGACGTGAGGGCGGAAGAAAGACATTATTACTCCACTGCGCGCATGCGAGTAGTTAAATCGTGCGTTGCTAGTAGTACTTCCATTGGTCCCCTTCATATTTTGTGCCAATTTTTGACAGTAACATAATATTTACACATTTGAGCAGTGTAGTACTTGAAATTTATGTTCCGCTAAACTCATCGGGAGCCGTTTCGGGCCTCGAAACCAAAACCATCAATTAATCTTTACCTTGTTCCCATCACATACGAAAGCCTGCTCACACCTACTAGTACGTACCAAACCTGAACATGTTCCCACTATGCAGGTATTAGTACTAGTGCTAGTACTTAGGTTATAAAAAGGGGAACTACCTAACCGAAAATTACTCTACCTTTCCTCCTCATAAGTGCTTCTTCTTCGTCCGTCGTCGCCATGGCCGGTGAGCAGAGCTCTAGGTCAAGAACTACTCGTAACAAGGGAGCGGCAACCAAGGCTGCGGAAAAAAAAGAGAGGGCTTGCCGCCACGCAGAGACCTCGAAAGATCTCTCACGGGCAGGCGATGGCTCCCAGGAGCGCCCTAGCCGCGGAGGCGAACATGCCGAGCCGGCGGAGCTGGAGTCGTTATCCCTTGACGGCATGCCCAGTCAGCTCAATAAGCAGAAGGAGTTCATCCAAGGCTTGATGGAGTTGCTGAAGGAGAGCCTCGACGACATGCCCGCTGAGCTCAATCAGCAGGGGGAGTTGACCGCCGGCTTGGTGATGCTGCTGAAGAAGAGCATTGCCTCGGAGAAGAAGGCGACCAGCGAAATCCTGCGACTTCAGGAGGACAAGGCGAAGCTCTGCCACGAGATCGACCTGTTGAAGGAGAAGAACGCCGGCTGGAAGAAGCTGCATGAGAATAGTAGTTCCTCGATGAAGATGCTGCAGGCCCTCGTCATGGAACAGAAGGAGGAGTTGGCGAAGCTCCGCATCGAGCACCCGGCTGCTATCAAGGTACGTAATGCGGCCGTGGAACAGATGATGAAGGCTCGCGTCGAGAAATCCCGCGTCATGGACAGAATGAAGAAGATGTCGGAGGAGACGTGCAAGGAGATGGAGGTCGTGGAGGCGATGAAGAAGTAGTTACGACTCCGCGGCGAATTAGATCATTTGGGGTGATGATCTTCCTTCTTCTTTTGCTCCTGTGTTTCATCTTTTGCTTTGGGTTTTTCGCCGCACGTGTCACGTTCTCTGCGAGGCATGAATAGAACAATGGTTTTTTTGAGGGAATGAATAGAACAATGCTAACAATGAGATGACTAGCAAATTAGATCATTTTTTATCGCCATATGGCACTGGGCTGCCGTGTTTCGTGCTCCTCCGTCGCAGTACTACTCCAGTGGAAAACTTGAGTATACCGCACGGTTCTTTGCTCCTCCTCGATCAGGTCGTCGGCGCATTTATACGAGCAGTCAAATCACAAGGCCTCGCCTTCCAGCAGTAATGAGCCGTCAAATCACAAAGGCCCTCGCCTCTCGTGAAACCGACCAAGCTAGACTGCCCCGCCCTCTAGCCTTTTGAAAAATGTATACTTTTCTACAGCGGTAGTATCGATGGATTGCGCCATGGAGAAAAACTTGAAATTAAAAAAAAGGTGGTACATATAGAGAGCGCTCGTCGCCAAATTATGCATATAGTGCTATTAAAAAGGCTAGTCACAATAATGGTGTCCAGCACAACCCACCCCTCAAATAAAACTAAGGGGGTGCTAGGATACGTTTTAGTCCCATGACTAAAAGTAGTGGGACTAAAACATGCTAGCCTCACCCATGCTTGGATCCAAATACTAAAAAGGCTAAAATCTAGTTAATGAGCATTTATTATCCTCCAAACCGTCCAATCCAGAACTCGCATGTGTTAAAGGAGAGGAGTTAAATGAGTAGAGAGAGGACTAATCCACAATTTAGTAGGGGTACCCCTGACTAAAAATTTTTAGTCTCAAGATTAGTTTTAGCCCTCTTTAGTCAGGGGTGCTTGGAACTTTAGCCTCTTAAAGAGACTATTTTTAGTCAGACTAAAATAAGTCCCTTGGATCCAAGCACCCTCTAAGCATCCTGGAATTCTTTGACAAAACTAAGCACCCTGAAATTCTTTGACAACTAAACTGCTGGCTATATGATGTTGGCCATATATATTGTACGTATATAATGTGAAGAAACGAGTGGTAGTACTATACCAACTAAAATATCAAATGTAAGAAATACTAGTATGTACGTACTGAAGAGTTAAAGTAACGAGAAGAAACATAACATAGTTCTGCTGGGGGCTCAGCACAACACACCCCTCAAATTAAATTAAGCACACCTGAAATTAAACTTTGCAACTATTCTGGTAGACACTGCATTAGAACCACCATGAGCAATGACACTGCCACCTTACTCGGAGTCCTCGTCCACGTCCTCGACTTCGTCCTTGTCCCTCTTCCTCTTGGTCGATACTTCTTTGCTTGAACCGCACACTTGGCTGTTGCTCTTCATCCAACCCTTGTAGATATTGAAGCAAAGGTAGCCATCCATTGCAGCATAGTGGATGTGGTCTATATCTAGTACATTCCGCTGCCATGCATGACGATGAAATGTGTATGGAGGTTTCTCCAGTTTACCATACGAAGGATGAACCATGGCTCCTGCCAGGGTCAGCATTGAAGGCTGACGAGAGGACACCAGCCGATTCTTCTAGAGGTCGAAGGTGTTGCCTACAACGAGGCCTATCCGACATAGGACTTCTTTGTCGTTACCAAAGTCTATAGTAACGAATTTGACTAGGTTGCTCTCGAGGAAGTCCTTAAAATCCTGGCACTCAATGTCGGCATGGCATATGTGGTAGACCAAGCATAAGTCATGCACGCAAACCTGGATCACGGCGGGCTTCTTCCTCTCTTCGTCCTTTAGATCCTTCTCTCGTCCCAGGACTGTGGTGTACTCAACATCTAGCCCAGCGACCCACTCATCATCTGAGTCTTCGGACATGCGTCTGAAGCGAGAAAGGCATCCTTTCACCGTCGCGGAAGAACGGGTGTAGATGACGTCGAACTCATCGCCGGTGATGGTTCTAACCTTGTACTCACCGCCGATCATGGAGATTTGGGACGCCATGGATTTGGGAGGAGGGGTAGGATTAGTGGAACTGCCGTAATGTGAATGGACGGGACGACTAGGAGCGAACCGCCGTAGTATTGAAGGACGTGCGGGGACGAGTAGGAGCGAACTGCCAGCGTGCGAACGGCAGGGTAGTGTCTTTCCATTCTCCCATGATACGGGCTTCCGAGAGCCCTTGGATCTGAGATCGAACGGTTGCATGGCGTGATTCTAGACCTATGGGTGAATATCCTATCCTGGAGGGTTATTCTGCAAATTTTCAGCAACTTAGCATGCGACCGTTTGATCTCCGATCCAAGGGCTGCTAGCAGCCCGTATCATGGTCGCGCCTACCACGACCGTCGCGTCGCTTGCGCGGTCCCGCCCTTGGAGATTTAACACGGTGCGTTAGGCTATCTGATGTTGGCATGTCATACATAGTCATCACTTAGTCACTCATACTACAACAAGGTTGGCTATAAGGTTCGCTATAAGTGTATTTTTTACTCCTCTCTATCTCTATCTTCGTACTCCCTCCATCCCACAATATAAGAATGTTTTTGACACTAGTGTAGTGCCAAAAACGTTCTTATATTCTGGGACACAGGGAGTACTAGTATTTATTGCATTTGCCAAGGAGTGGCCTCTTCCAATGAAATGGTGTTGCTAAGTTTGCATCATTTAACTAGCTATAGACTCAAAATTGTCTTTTCACCTAGGTACACGCGCTTAGCAATGTTTCTTCCTTGGGTCACCAAACTAGTCTCTCTCTTCTTGATTAACTTGCCACATCAGACTTTATGCCTATGTGGCAAGCTTAAGCACCTGTAGGAGCAAGTAAAAGTAAGTACAATAGTGCGCTTTACATGGCATTTTTGCATATGTGGAGGAAAGAGAGGCAAGGAAAAAGTGGAGAAGTGGGCTCTCATGCAAGAGCCAGCCTCTACTACATGGTGGAGCATTGGGAGAGGCACCTGTATGGAGGTGGTCAGGAATCGGGAGACTCACGCCGGTCGTAGTGCCGCAGTTAAAATGATAATGGCAAGTCAAATCACGGGGCCCCACCTGTCCAGCAGTAACTCGCTGTCAAATCACACGGCCCTACGTTTGCAGCAGCCTACTCCCTCGTCTTCTCGCGTCTCTGTCAAACCGACTAGGCGGAACTGCCCCGCCGCCTACTGCGTAGGAAAAGCCCCACCCTCGACTTTTAAATAGTATACAGTATACTAATTTTGTATCCATGGATTGCGCCCGCGCCATGGAGCAAAGCGTCTAGAAAACGGCGGTACACATGTACGGAGTATACAGCAAACACATCGCGTTCGTGTCGCACCCCAGACGGTCGCTCGGTCTGCCACGCTGCTCTCCAAATGGAACGCGCGTCATATTGCGTTTGCACACACATGTGGGACGGCAATTGAGAACCGACCATAGGCACACTCCCCGGCCCCGCAAGTCGGGTGACTTAATAGAAGAGGGAGACGAGCGATAGTACTAGAGAAGTGTTGTAGTACGTTGGTGCCTGGACGATCCCTACAAGACAGGGAAGATCAGTTTGTCCATGCATGTGACCAAACTCCAGCAGACACGCCTGGATTGGCTATCGTCTAATCGTGCAGGCTGTGTTGTACATGGCTGTAGTTGTGGTGAGAAATCTAAAAAAAGGTTTCTTGTCATGTCGCAAAATTAGGTGTCATGTGCTTTGGATCACTGCGAGGGTTAAACAGTGACAATTGAGTTGGGCCAGTCATTGGGGGCACATGCACGAATAGTGACTACTCGGCTGCCATCTAGGTCAAGCCGGCTATGTTAATTAGGACATCTATCGACGGACCCCTTTTCTACGAGTTTATCTTTAATTTGAGCTTTGTTCCTCGTCTAGTTTGTCCCTCGGGATTCATGTTGTCTCCTTTGGGCAGTGAGGTTATGATTTCTTGTCATGTGGCATTTTTTCGTGTTATATGTTATAATCCGGCGCTTCAGATCAAAATGACGACAACTGCGCCTCCGGGCCACGTGCATGAAGACTTCTCGACAGTCATTGACGAGGTCAAGCCGGCTCCAGTAGACAAAAGAAAACTAGTACTACTCCACTATATAGGCAGGAGCCTCCACGCTTGCTTGCTAGTGTTGCTCTCTTCACACTGTCTCGGCCTCTCCAGATCTAAACACGACATCGGTGGCCACACACACACTCTCTCTCTCTCTCTCTGCTCACCGCTGGTCACATATCCAGCCGGATCCTCTCCGCCGGGGAAGGTGAGAAGGTGCAACGTTCACGCGGTCGTCCTCGGCGACGGCTCTTACCCACTGCCGGGCACGTCCCGATCAGCCTGCCTTGCCGTTCTCTCCCAAGCACCGCTGGCGAGGGAGGGCCTCTGACCCCTTCTTCCTCACTGCCGTAGTGTGGGTAGATCCGGCCTCCCGCCGCCCACCTAGCGACATCCCGGCGACCATCAGGTATAACTTCCTTCGAAACCGGCCTTGCTCTACTTCCCGAGCTCCTGATGTCGCTGCATTTGTATCTTTTACTATTTCTCGGGCCCCCTCGTAGATAGGATCGATCGGCTGTTCGAAAACCACCTAATTTTTTACGTTTAAGAGGTAAAACTTGTTCATGCACTCGAATCTAGTACTACTTGGTTCAAACAAGGAAGAAAGGGGGTGGGGTGGGGGAGGATTTGTTACCTGAATATAGGACTTGGTCGAAAGAGGAAATAATGGGGGCGAAAAGTAGCAGAGACTGGCTATCCAACTGGTCTCTAGGTCTAATATGGAAATAAAGGGAAACGCAGTACAAACTCAATATAAACCCGATCTATTGGTTGAAAAACGAAAGAAAGTGGGGACTGGGGGACAAGTCAACAGAGTAAGTCCAGCACTAGATTTGCTAGCCTCACACAGTATAAGGTGGCTATACCGAACAAAAATGGGACAAACCCAGATATCCTGTTCTGATGTTTGTTGCCCCGAGCCACTCTTATATAATGCCACTGGTAAAATGTAGCAGTCGCACTGTTAAAAGTAAGGACACGTTAAACCAATGTTGTTTTCAATGTAATGCCTCTAGTAATATGAATCAATGGCACTTCTGTACATGTCCTGCTAAAATTTCCCATTAAGATAAGTTGGTTCTTTTCGTTAGAAATGCAACTGTCCTGGTCCGCCTACTCTCCCGTGCCCAAAGTAATGTCGTATTTAAAGGTTGTCATAGTTAATCCTAATGCCCACACTAATATCTAGCAATGCCAGTGCTTTAGAAATTGCTACTGTCCTTGTAGGATTTCCATTCAGACAAGGAACATGCTTCTTTTCATTTGATGCATGTTTCATCACTTGTTAGTCACCCTCCTTTCCACCTTTTTTGTGCAAACAGAGATATACATTTCACGCTCGATCTTGGTTGAACTGCACAAATGATATCCAAATTATAGTTGAGCATTCCAGGAGCTTCACAACCAACCTTGATGTTGCTCAATTTTATTGCAACTAATGAAGAAGAAGCTCGGTGGGTTTCATTTTCTGATGGAAATGGAACCGGGGCTGGAGCCCTTTTCTTAAAAAAATTGAAGAAGAAGCTGCTAGCTCACGGGATATTGCTTCATTTTAGGTGAACTGCACCAAAAGGTCCCATGAATTGAATCATCCATGTTGGTGACTGAAAGAGCCAGCTTCAGCATCCCAGTCTAAGCACCCCCGGCCTCCATCCTTGCGACGCACGGTACACCTCGTTTGCCACCTGCTCGACCCTAGTGTCACTGATAAAATGAAGTAATAATACAGTTAAAATAGAGCGAGTGTCATCTCTATCATTTCATTTCCAATGTAGATAAAGAAAGTGCTTCTCTTTGTTAATGTATGTTTCATCAACTAGTCCCATTGTTAATGTTTAAGCGTTTCTGCAAACTGCGGTGCTTAATTTTAGTTGATATGTACAAAAATAGAGATTTGAATGTCTCAAGGTGCCTCCTTGTACTACCGCTGTACACTGATGTTCATCACTGGCAGAAGGTGTATCTGGGACACTTGGGACGATGTCCAATATGAGGTGTACTGTATGAGGCGTCGCAGAGCCCATCTCGCCCTCGCAGCATGGCATACTATGATACTATCGCAATATTTTCTTCTATTTATTTTGTGTGTTTCATCAACTAGTGCCACTATAATGTAATCACGCTTTTTCATTATCTGTGCAAACAGGGTTATTCAGCTGCATTTTGGTGCAACTGCACAAATGTGCGTATGGAACCGGCATATATGCAGAGTGCAAGGTGTGCCAAGTAAAAATTACCGACACCAACCATGCTGCATGCATGCATTGGCATCCACCACCACCAGTGGGAAGTGTGGCGCTCTCTGTGGACGGATCTTTCTTGGTAGCAAATCATCTAACCAAATACTAGTAGCTTATATTGGCAGTTTTCTAGGGAGTACTCTTTTCTGAAAGAAGCACCAATCTATTTTTCTTTATTTTTATACTGTGTCACAACTTTGACCCAAAGGTCCAGAGCTATTTTAGGGTGATTGGCGTAGTACTCGGAGACTGATTGTAAGCATGATTTTCATTAGTTGTCACACTGATTGTGAGCATGAGCAGGTGGAAGATTAGGTTAGTGCGAAGCTTACCTTAAACCCTACCGCCGCCGTTGAAATGAGGCGAGCGTCGAGGGAACCGTGGAGAACGGCGGGGAAGCGACGTCGCGCCATCCGGCCTCCTCTTGCGGTGGGAGAACGAATACTCTTGTGGCTCTGGCTGGCTCTGCACCCTCACGAACGGCACACCATACTCGATCGATTCGTTATCCTCTGGGTGCTCGACCTTTGACCTGTACGCCCACCAACTCCGCCTGACTGTCGCCTCGGGCGAATCTGTCTGCTCCATCGCCCAGAGGAGATACTCGATGAACTCGGAGGACTGCGGTGTGACTGCCGCTGAGGAGTACATGTACAGCGCCGCCCTCATCGCCGCCGTCTCGCTCTTTCGCATACATTGCCACATGGCCCGCACCGTCCTCGAAATCTCCCACTCATTGTCAAACCAACTAAGGATCTCCTTCAACCTGGCTAACTTTGCCTGGTCGCCGCCGGCGATCTGCTTGATTCGCTGCTGCATCATCTCCATAGATGTCCTTCTGAGTGGTCCGGTGCTAGCTTTGGAAGATGGTAGGAAAGACGGTGGTCTTGCAATAGAGAAGAGGGAGAGGCGAGACGGTGGTTTTGGAATGGACATGATGGAGAGGAGAGGAGGTGGTTTTGCAATGGAGAAGATCAGAAGAGGGAGAGGCGAGAAGGTGGTTTTGGAATGGAGATGATGGAGAGGAGAGGAGGTGGTTTTGCAATGGAGAAGATCAGAAGAGGGAGAGGCGAGACGGTGGTTTTGGAATGGAGATGATGGAGAGGAGAGGACGTGGTTTTGCAATGGAGAAGAGGGAGAGGAGCGTGCGGCAGTGATTTAGGATTGGACGAGAGGGCCGGTGCGCTGTGACTGGATCAAAATCAAAATCAATTTACCCTTCAATTAAGAAGCGACCCCACATTAACTAGTCTCCCTTTTATTCTGGGTCATAATTGACCATGATTTTCGCACATAAAATATATGTTATACGTTGCAAAAATAATATAATTTGAAAGTACATTCAGATACGAACCAAACGATACAATTTTTGGTGACATGCATTCACATTTTGCTTGTCAAATACAGTACGTGGTCAAACTTTGACCCAAAATACGCAAAACAACAAAAAAATACTTCCAAGACCAGCGCCGCTCTTCCGCTCTTCTCCTCTTAAACCACCGCCGCTCCTCTCCTGTTCCGCCGCTCCTCTCCTCTTCCATTTCAAAACCACCGCCCCTCCTCTCCTGTTCCAGTCCAAAAGCAGCGTCGCTCCTCTCCCGTTCTAATCCAAAACCAGCGCTGCTCCTCTTCCATTCAAAAACCACCGCCGGCGAGTGAAGGTGCTGTGGAGAAGTAGATCGATGGAGGAGTGCAACCGATACGTGAGGATCGCAGACGGCGACCCTGTGAAGCTAGCTAGGATGTTGGAGATACAGTCTTGGTTTGACAACAAGGATCAACTAGCGGCGACGGCGACATCCATGGCCAAATATCTGCAACAGATCGAAAAGGCGGCAATACTCCCGGAGGGAGTCGCGCTGAAGTACATAGAGCTGCTCCTCTGGGCCATGGAGCAAACAGATTCACCGAATCCGATCGTGAGGGAGCGGTGGTGGGAGTATCGATCCCAGATGGAGCATCCACCAGAGATTGAAGGATCGAGCATCTACAGGGTGCCGTTTGTGAGGGTGTCCTGCCAGAGCGAGCTGGTGGAGTCTTCGTCGACCGAACCCAACTGTAAGAGGAGAAAAGCAGTTGGCCCGACGACGCTTCCCCGCCATCGTCTCCCTCGCCGTTCACATCGTCTCACGGGGCGGCTGTCTGCCGCCGAGGAATAGGAGGGGGCTGCCCCCCCCAGCCCAATAGTTGGGCAGGTTGTGAATTGTCTGGAGGAGCTTAGGGTTGTCAGTATTTGCAGGTTGTGAATTGTGTTTTCTGTTGTGTATTTTGAGAGTACTTTCAGATATGAATGTCTTTTGAATTTCAGATTTGCAGTATTGAGCATATGAAGTATTTTATGAATTCTAGAGATCTATTTTTAGCACTTAAAAAATGTAGTATCGTAGGAGTATAAAAGTGCAGACAATGTGATTCTCAGAGAAGAAACTGCAAGTTTCAGTTTCAGATAAGAAACTTTAAGTTCAGTTTCAGATAAGGAACTGCAACTTTCAGAGGCAGAGCATTTATATTAACACGGCCTTTTCAAACAGGGTTAACATCATGTTGGAAGTTTTATTCATGGTCGAAAATGGAACTACCAGCCAGTTAACATCATGCTGATCAACATTCATGCATAGCACATCTTCATATGATGCACAGTCAAAATGCCCACACAATGTCGAGTGTGTGAAACACAGAGAAAACGAGGGACGAAGTTTTGGCAAGTGTTGGACGTGGTTTTGGGCTGCCCCGTCTAGGCTTTCATTTTTAACATGCGCAGCCCACGACCTCGGGTGGGAGGTCCATAGGCCTGTTTGTATTTTCTTAGGGCCGTCATGTATCGACCGGCCTATGGACCTCCCATCCGAGGTTTTATTTTTGGCAGCCCAATTTATGTATTTTTTTGAAGAAAACGCAGAGGTCTGTTCTATTTTTCTATATAAGAATAGGAACGCCAGGTCCAACTTATGTTTCCCTTCTAACTATATTATATATATTTAAATTATTTTATATGTTATTATATATTATTTTTATTGTCATCATATATTTAAGAGATACTTACATATGTAAGAAAACAATATCCCACATCTTATTAACTTATAAAAATAATTTTTTAACAAATAAAATCCTGGATTGTTTTGGG
This sequence comes from Triticum aestivum, assembly GCF_018294505.1. Taxonomy (NCBI): domain Eukaryota; kingdom Viridiplantae; phylum Streptophyta; class Magnoliopsida; order Poales; family Poaceae; genus Triticum; species Triticum aestivum. Next base: position 278,830,449 of record NC_057802.1, read on the forward strand.
ACGAAAATCCTAGTGATTGTGTACAAAAGCTTGGTAAGATTTAAGGACGAATGTAATAATATCACTTTGGGTGCCCACCTTGGGTGCCCCCGGACCGCCTCTTTGCTCTATAAATACCCCAATATTCCCAAAACCCTAGGGGAATCGACGAAATATTCATCCAGCCACCGCAGAGTCCAGAACCACCAGATCTAATCTAGACACCATCTCGGATGGGGTTCACCACCTCCATTGGTGCCTCTCCGATGATGCGTGAGTAGTTATTTGTAGATCTTCGGGTCCGTAGTTAGTAGCTAGATGGATTTCTCTCTCTCTCTCTCGCTGAATTCTCAATACAATGGTCTCTTGGAGATCCATACGATGTAACTCTTTTGCGGTGTGTTTGTTGGGATCTGATGAACTTCGCGTTTATGATCAGTTATATCTTTTTATATCCATGAAAGTTATTTGAGTTTCTTTGATCTCTTATATGCATGATTGCTTATAGCCTCGTAGTTCTTCTCTGATAGTTGGGTTTTGTTTGGCCAACTTGATCTATTTATCTTGCAATGGGAAGAGGTGCTTTGTAGTGGGTTCGATCTTACGGTGCTTGATCCCAGTGACAAAAAGGGAAACGACACGTATGTATCGTTGCTACTAAGGATAAAACGATGGGGTCTATCTCTACATAGATAGATCTTGTCTACATCATGTCATCGTTCTTATTGCATTACTCCGTTTCTCCATGAACTTAATACACTAGATGCATGCTGGATAGCGGTCGATGTGTGGAGTAATAGTAGTAGATGCAGGCAGGAGTCGGCCTACTAATCTTGGACGTGATGCCTATATAATGGTCATTGCCTGGATATCGTCATTATTATTTGAAGTTCTATCAATTGCCCAACAGTAATTTGTTTACCCACCGTTTGCTAATTTTCTCGAGAGAAGCCACTAGTGAAACCTACGGCCCCCGGGTCTTCTTTCTCATATATTTGCCTTTGTGATCTACTTTTTCCTTGCATTTATTTTCATATCTATTAAACCAAAAATACAAAATACCTTGCTGCATTTTATTTCTATTTATTTTATTTGGCATTCGACCTATCAAATTATTACAACTTATTCTTGTCTGCACACCGTTTCTGGCGCCGTTACCCGAAAGGGATTGACAACCCCTTTAACACGTCAGGTTGCAAGGTGTTGTTATCTGTGTGCAGGGTTCTCCTACTGGTTCGATAACCTTGGTTTCGTATCTGAGGGAAATACCTACCGCCGTTGTGCTGCCTCATCCCTTCCTCTTTGGGGAAATACCGACGTAGCTTCAAGCGACATCAAGCCATCATGACAAAGCAAGCAATCCAACACACGAGCACACAAAAGGCAAACGAAGAAGACGAACAGAAGAGGGGCGAAGAAAAGGCAAATCTTTTCGAAAATCGTTTTAGAAGTGGGGGAGAGGAAAATGAGAGGCGAATGGCAAATAATGCAATGCAAAAGATGAGAGTTTATGACGGGTACTTGGTATGTCTTGACTTGGCATAGATCTCCCCGGCAACAGCGCCAGAAATTCTTCCTGCTACTTCTTGAGCTTGCGTTGGTTTTTTCCTTGAAGAGGAAAGGGTGATGCAGCAAAGTAGAAATAAGTATTTCCCTCAGTTAGAGAACCCAGGTATCAATCCAGTAGGAGACAACGCACAATTCACCAATACCTGCACAAACAATCAAACAACTTGCACCCAACGCGATAAAGGGGTTGTCAATCCTTTCACGGTTACTTGCAAAAGTGAGATCTGATAGAGATAGATGAAAATAGAAAAGCGATACAGTAAATTTTTTTGGTTTATAGATCGGAAAGTATAAGATTGCAAAATAGTAGATCGGAAACTTCTATGATGGAAAATAGACACGGGGGCCATAGGTTTCACTAGAGGCTTCTCTCAAGATAGCAAATAATACGGTGGGTGAACAAATTACTGTCGAGCAATTGATAGAAAAGCGCAAAGTTATGACGATATCTAAGGCAATGATTATGAAATATAGGCATCATGTCCGTGTCAAGTAGACTGAAACGATTCTGCATCTACTACTACTACTCCACACATCGACCGACTCCTGTCTGCATCTAGAGTATTAAGTTCATGAAGAACAGAGTAACGCATTAAGTAAGATGACATGATGTGGATAAATAAACTTAAGAAATATGATGTAAACCCCATCTTTTTATCCTCGATGGCAACAATACAATATGTGCCTTGCTGCCCCTACTGTCACTGGGAAAGGACACCGCAAGATTGAACCCAAAGCTAAGCACTTCTCCCATTGCAAGAAAAACAAATCTAGTTGGCCAAACCAAACCGATAGTTCGAAGAGAATTACAAAGATACCAAATCATGCATAAAAGAATTCATAGAGGATTCAAATAATATTCATAGATAAGCTGATCATAAATCCACAATTCATAGGATCTCGACAAGCACACCGCAAAAGAAGATTACATCGGATAGATCTCTAAGAACATGGTATTGAGAATCAAAGAGAGAGTAGAAGCCATCTAGCTACTAGCTATGGACCCGTAGGTCTGTGGTAAACTACTCACACTTCATTGGAAGGGCAATAGAGTTGATGTAGAAGCCCTCCGTGATCGAATCCCCCTTTGGCAGGATGCCGAAAAAGTCCCCTAGATGTGATCTCATGGGTACAGAAGGTTGCGGCGGTGGAAAAGTGTTTTCGTAGATACTTCTGGTGGTTTGGTAATATATTTGAATATATATACCCAAGAATTAGGTCAGGGGAGTCACTAGGGTCCCACAAGGCAGGGGGCGCGCCCTCCCCCCTTGTGGTCGCCTCGTGACTCCTCCGACTTGATCTCCAAGTCTCTGGGGTGTCTTCTGGTCCAAGATAAATCATCGTGAAGGTTTTATTCCGTTTGGACTCCGTTTGGTATTCTTTTCTGCGAAACTCAAAGACAATGGAAAACAGAAACTGGCACTGGGCTCTAGATTAATAGGTTAGTCCCAAAATAATATAAAATAGCATATTAATGCATATAAAACATCCAAAACAGATAATATAATAGCATGGAACAATAAAAAATTATAGATACGTTGGAGACGTACCAGTTGGCAGGTATGAGGTCCCAAGCATCAAGCTAGGGCTCTTCTTCAACGAGTTCATTGAAGGGCTGAAGTCACACGAGGAAGGAAGAGCTCCTCGTTTCGCAAGCAAATCCCGGAAGGTTGCCCATAACGCCCTCTTCATGGTCCTGAGTAACATCGCCTACCGGCATCTAGACCTCAACCTCGCTGATTGCTTCAGGAGGCTGCCGGCAGGCGCGGATGTTTCTGCTGCCGAGGAGAAGGCTGCCCCCTTCGCGGACAAGGTACTCTCCGTCCCCAGGGCTTCATAAGGCCGTCAAGCATGGCCCTGAATCATTTGCGTCGCCATGCTACCCTGTAACAAAACATTATGCATGTCTTATGTTTAGATCCCGTACTACTTTTGCTCGTACTGAACTGGTGTTTAATTAATTTCAAGTGCATGTTATCCCCCTCGCATCGTATCTATAGAAGTTCGTATGGCTGTCTCTTTCGTGCATTTTGGTTGCCCGCCAATTGCATGCTGCCGCGATTGTTGTGAGGAGCGGGTCCTCAGCATTTAGCTGGCGAGGACATGTACTGGCAGGTTTTTCCTTAGGAGTTTTTGACGCAGCCACCCACTTTGTGAGCAGGCTCAAAGCAAAGCAAGGGTGTAGACAAACACAGCAAGGTGCCATTACATGGAAAGGCTTAAACCATATGAAGAAACATTGATTGTCCAAGGGATAAGAAAATGCAAACTCTGGAGAGAAAATTAATGTATACATTGACTTAGCTTTCGTCTACACTTCTCTCCTTCTCCGGTTGCAGTTGTTCGTCATGTCCGCGTGCCTTGGGAGGATGGCGCTTCGCTTGCCACTTTCAGATCCCCAGCAAGGGCCAGAAGGGATCACAGATCTCTCGTGGGCGACAAAATATGGTGCAAGGTAAGACCAATTTCTCTCCCCTTCTCCTTACACTTTTAACGATCTTACGTCAGCTGGCACGAGAGTCACGCTCACGCAGACGGCCTTGCCAGAGTATACTTGCCGGGGCGTCAACCAACGGATTCGCACTGACGCTCTACTCAGCATTTCCCTTAGTAGGGCAAATGCTGGACCGAGTTTCACGCGGGCTCATCGATGTTGACGATGCTAAAACCCGGTGTGGCTCGATCGTTGGCAAGTGAAAGTGGTGGAGGAAGAAACCATGTACCTTATCACCTCGCCTTTTTTCGCGAACGGGGGTCGCATGGTGGTCATTCTGTTTGAGCTGTCTAGGGCCGCCGTGCCACCGTCATCCACTGCTTCCACCGGTGTTGCAGCCGCGGTGGAGATGGGTGACGGGAACCGGGTGGGATGGATGAAGGAGCGATGTCGCTTTCTTCTCAAACTGTTGTGCTGCACTTTTTCTCGGGTGCCATGGAGGGTGAAGCGGTTGACGTAGAAGATGATGATGAAGATTGACGCGCTGATTATGACCTCGGATTCGCACAAGCGCTCCCTGAGGGAGTCCTGGACTAGGGGTCCTCGGGCGTCCGGCCTGTTATCCATGGGCCGGACTGATGGGCTGTGAAGATACGAAGGCCGAAGACAATACCCGTGTCCGGATTGGACTCTACTTGGCGTGGAAGGCAAGCTAGGCGACCTATTATGAAAATTCCCTCCTATGTAACCGACCTCATGTAACCCTAGATCTCTCCAGTGTCTATATAAACTGGAGAGCATAGTCCGGATAGGACAGATTCATTACCATATACTCATAGGCTAGACTTCTAGGGTTTAGCCATTACGATCTCGTGGTAGATCAACTCTTGTAACACTCATATTCATCAAGATCAATCAAGCAGGAAGTAGGGTATTACCTCCATAGAGAGGGCCCGAACCTGGGTAAACATTGTGTCCCCCGTCTCCTGTTACCATCGATCCTAGACGCACAGTTCGGGACCCCCTACCCGAGATCCGCCGGTTTTGACACCGACATTGGTGCTTTCATTGAGAGTTCCACTGTGCCGTCGAGAAAGGACTCGATGGCCCCTTCGTTCGTCAGTAATGACGTGGTCCAGGGAGAAACCTTCCTCCCCGGACACATCTTCGTATTCGGCGGCTTCCCACTACGGGCCAACTCGCTTGGCCATCTAGAGCAGATCGATAGTTACGCCCCTGGCCATCAGGTCAGATTCGGAAGCCTGAACTACGTCGCGGACATCCGTAGAGACTTGATCTTCGACGGATTTGAGACCACGGCAACCGCTCCCCTTCGCCCCGATGAACATGGCTTAAACCTGTCATCGGGCCGTACCAGGAGATAACTCCTGTAACAACTCTGGCCTTAGACCCGGAGCAGATCAAGTCATCCGAAGACGGGAAACTCAACCCCATCATAGGGGCTACCGATTCAGCGACGTTGGAGCCGCATGCAGATCCCACTTTGTACGATACTTGCATCAGCGGAACCCCGAACTTGTCTCCGGTATCGAGTTCCGAACCCTGTGAGCCCGCGGATACAGAACTCGATCAGCTATCGATCTTAAAGTTCAGCGCCGCGGATATCTTCCAACGCTCGCCCATGGACGACCTCCTAAACTCTCTAAAAAGCCTATCCCTGGCAGACGGCTCATCGCCGAACTGTGTTCGGTTCGACCTTACAGTGGATGATGGAGAATTTTGCTTCCCACCCGCCACCCACTTAATAGCCACCGTCGAAGATCCAACCATAACGCCTGACCCCTGCTCCGAAAACATCAACGGTCTGGACGACGATGAGGGGCAAAGCCAGAACTTACTATCCGCTAGACGTGGGGCGATGATGACCCACAAGTATAGGGGATCTATCGTAGTTCTTTCGATAAGTAAGAGTGTCAAACCCAACGAGGAGCGAAAGGAAATGATAAGCGGTTTTCAGCAAGGTATTCTCTACAAGCACTGAAATAATAGGTAACAGATGGTTTTGTGATAAGATAATTTGTAACGAGCAACAAGTAACAAAAGTAAATAAAGTGCAGAAAGGTGGCCCAATCCTTTTTGTAACAAAGGACAAGCCTGGACAAACTCTTTTAGAGAGAAAAGCGCTCCCGAGGACACATGGGAATTATCGTCAAGCTAGTTTTCATCACGTTCATATGATTCGCGTTCGGTACTTTGATAATTCGATATGTGGGTGGACCGGTGCTTGGGTGCTGCCCTTACTTGGAAAAGCATCCCACTTATGATTAACCTCTATTGCAAGCATCCGCAACTACAACAAAAGTATTAAGGTAAACCTAACCATAGCATGAAACAGCATGAAACATATGGATCCAAATCAGCCCCTTACGAAGCAACGCATAAACTAGGGTTTAAGCTTCTGTCACTCTAGCAACCCATCATCTACTTATTACTTCCCAATGCCTTCCTCTAGGCCCAAATAATGGTGAAGTGTTATGTAGTCGGCGTTCACGTAACACCACTAGAGGATAGACAACATACATCTCATCAAAATATCGAACGAATACCAAATTCACATGACTACTAATAGCAAGACTTCTCCCATGTCCTCAGGAACAAACGTAACTACTCACAAAGCATATTCATGATCATAATCAGAGGGGTATTAATATGCATAAAGGATCTGAACATATGATCTTCCACCAAATAAACCAACTAGCATCAACTACAAGGAGTAATCAACACTACTAGCAACCTACAGGTACCAATCCCGCACTTGGAGACAAGAATTGGATACAAGAGATGAACTAGGGTTTTGAGAGAAGATGGTGCTGGTGAAGATGTTGATGGAGATTGCCCTCTCCCGATGAGAGGAGCGTCGGTGATGACGATGGCGATGATTTCCCCCTCCTGGAGGGAAGTGTCCCCGGCAGAACAGCTCTGCCGGAGCCCTAGATTGGTTCCGCCAAGGTTCCGCCTCGTGGCGGCGGAGTCTCGTCCCGAAAGGTTGCTTATGATTTTTTCCTGGACGAAAGACTTCATATAGCAGAAGAAGGCCACCGGAGGACCAACAGGGGGCCCACGATGCAGGGGGGCGCCCTGGGGGGTAGGGCGCGCCCCCACCCTCGTGGATAGGTGGTGGCCCCCCTGACGTATTTCTTCCGCTCAGTATTTTTTATTATTTCCAAAAATAACTTTCGTGGAGTTTCATGACTTTTGGAGTTGTGCAGAATAGGTCTCCAATATTTGCTCCTTTTCCAGCCCAGAATTCCAGCTGCCGGCATTCTCCTTCCTTATGTAAACCTTGTAAAATGAGAGAGAATTGGCATAAGTATTGTGACATAACGTGTAATAACAGCCCATAATGCAATAAATATCGATATAAAAGCATGATGCAAATGGACGTATCAGGCGACCACTTCCTGGTATGACGTGTGTATGGTAGACACACCCAACGACGATCTTGATGATGACAAGGAGGATCCAATCGAGGATAAACCTCCTAGTACACAGTCCGAACACCGGCACCCCCGGCGCCACTCTCAGTCACGTCACTCAAGAGAAAACAATACTAGCACCGGAGGTTATAATACTCCGGACAATGAAGACCCTGTCGAGATAGGATCCAAATAGGAGGACAAGGAAAGCGGGCAGGATAGCCCTGATGAACAGGCCGCATACGGGGACTCGGAGGATAATAACTATCTTCCACTCTCCGAGGAAGAAGAGAGCCTCAGCAATGAGGAATTCATCGCGCCTGAGGAACCTCTAGAACAGGAGCGCTTTAAATGCCGGCTCATAGCCACCGCAAGGAGCCTAAGGAGGAAGCAACTGCAGCTCCAAGTGAGCCAAGATTTGCTCAACGATAGATGGACCGAGGTCCTGGTCGCCGAAGAATACGGCCTTAGCGGCCCAGACAAAAGCCACCACAACAGTAGGCGGCTCCCTCAACACGATGGCAAGGCTTTGGAGCCCGCACCACCATCAAATAAGCCAATAGGCCGACCACAGTTCGGTCCGGGCAAAGCAGCAGCCCTAGCAGAGCACCATACCAACCCATCCAGCTGTCCAAGCAAGAATAAAGAAGCTCGGGGGAACACTCGCGACATCCAACAAGACCCGGAGGGCAGAACAGGACACAACAAATCCGAGCACGCTCGGTCCGAAAACCGTAAGCGGAGTCCGCCGGAGGTGCTTCACAGTGTGGCCCAACATAGAGGAGCCGCACACCCTCTTTGCTTCACCAACGAGGTAATGGAGCATGAATTCCCAGACGGGTTTAAGCCCATCAACATCGAATCATATGATGGAACAACAGATCCCGCAGTATGGATTGAGGACTTCCTCCTCCATATCCACTTGGCTCGCGGAGATGACCTTCATGCCATTAAATACCTGCCTCTCAAGCTTAAGGGGCCAGCACGGTACTGGCTAAACAGTTTGCCAGAAAATCCTATTGGCAGCTGGGAAGATCTGGAAGATGCCTTTCGTGACAACTTCCAAGGAACACATATCCGGCCACCAGATGCCGATGACTTAAGTCATATTGTCCAACAGCTCGGCGAGTCAGCCAGGGAACTATGGACTAGGTTCTTAGTCAAAAAGAACCATATTGTCGATTGTCCGGACGCGGAAGCCCTTGCGGCCTTCAAGTACAGCGTCCGGGATGAATGGCTAGCACGTCACCTCGGCTAGGAAGGACCTAAATCCATGACAACCCTTACCGCTCTAATGACTCGCTTTTGTGCGGGAGAAGACAACTGGCTCGCTCGTAAAAGCAACAACGCCAGCGACCCAGGCACTTCCGAAATCCGAGACGGCAACGGGAAGCCACGATTGAAAGAACACAACAGTCGTAGCAATAATGAAAGATCACGCGACACATCGGTCAACACCGGATTTCACAATCTGAAAACCGGTCAACGGAAGAAGCCATTTAAGGCAAACCAGGATGGACCATCCACGCTCGACAGGATATTGGACCGAGCTTGTCAAATTCACGGCCACCCTGATAAGCCAGCTAATCACACCAATAGAAACTGTTGGGTCTTTAAGCAGGCAGGCAAGCTTAACGCCGAACACAATGGGAGGAGGCCACCAGGCGATAAAGACGACGGAGCGGCTCGCCGTTCACATAACACCACTAGAGGATAGACAACATACATCTCATCAAAATATCGAACGAATACCAAATTCACATGACTACTAATAGCAAGACTTCTCCCATGTCCTCAGGAACAAGCGTAACTACTCATAAAGCATATTCATGTTCATAATTAGAGGGGTATTAATATGCATAAAGGATCTGAACATATGATCTTCCAGCAAATAAACCAACTAGCATCAACTACAAGGAGTAATCAACACTACTGGCAACCTACAGGTACCAATCCCGGACTTGGGGACAAGAATTGGATACAAGAGATGAACTAGGGTTTTGAGAGGAGATGGTGCTGGTGAAGATGTTGATGGAGATTGCCCTCTCCCGATGAGAGGAGCGTTGGTGATGACGATGGCGATGATTTCCCCCTCCCGGAGGGAAGTGTTCCCGGCAGAACAGCTCTGCCGGAGCCCTAGATTGGTTCCGCCAAGGTTCCGCCTCGTGGCGGCGGAGTCTCGTCCCGAAAGGTTGCTTATGATTTTTTCCTGGACGAAAGTCTTCATATAGCAGAAGATGGCCACCGAAGGACCAACAGGGGGCCCACGAGGCAGGGGACGCGCCCTGGGGGGTAGGGCGCGCCCCCCGCCCTCGTGGACACACTACAAAAAAGACACTTCCGTGATGATACGTGTTTGTCACAGTAGGTCACGTTTTCTGTCATGCATGTACATCCATGACAAATTTATGACAGAATCAAGATAGTCATACCTGTGCTGTCGTAGAAGTGTTCCATGACATTACCAAAATTATCATCACGGAAGTGTCCACTTCCATGATGATAAATCGCGCGTCACAGAAGTGCTTTCGTCAAGGGTGACTGACACGTGGCATCCACTGTAACGGAACGCCGTTAAGCTATCGGGTCGGGTTTTGGATCCGATAACCCGTTAACAGCGCCGACCAATGGGGATTTTCCACGTGTAAAATCATCATTGGCTGGAGGAAACACGTGTCGGCTCATCGTTGGGACAGTTGTCATCCACTCATTGGACAGAAGGCGCCTATGATACGTCGACACGTGGCATGGCCCAACAGGGGCCCATTCCTGTGAAAGGCCGGCCCGTTTGACTTGGTCAAAAGGTGGTGGGCCGGCCCATGGAAAGCCTGTTAACAGCCTGTTCGCATGTAGCCCATTTACAGCCCGCTAACCCAAGGCCCGTTATGCCCTATTCGAATTAGGCCCAGTAGTGTCATCCGGGCCATCCAATATAATTCCAGCCCGTTTTCACTTCTGGCCCATGTATGGCCCATGACGTCTTTCGGCCCATATGAGGCCCTATGTAACTCTTGGCCTATTAACGGCCCGTGGTGAAACTGTCCCGTAATGAACAGTGTATCACTTTACACCCATTAATGGCCCGTGGTGAAACTGGCCCGTAAAGAACAGTGTATCACTTTATACCCATTAACGGCCCGTTATTCCGTTGGGCCGTTTCCAGCCCATGTTATATTTCGGCCTTCTCAGAGCCCATTTATTCTTGGGCTATTTTCCAGCATTCGTTTACTTACGGCCCATTACTGTCATTTTCTGCTTGTGGGCCAAATTCAGCCCATGGTTACAGTCGGCCCGTTTCTGGTCCGTTAATACGTTGGGCCGTTTTCATAGCGTCATCAAATACGGCCTATTAACGATGGCCCTTTATGGTCGGCCCATGAACGGACGATTCCAACTCTAGCCCGTTTACGGCCAGAATGCGGTCTGTTTGGCCCATGTTTGGCCAATCGATCATACGGCCTGTATAAGGCCCATTGATGATACGACCCGTAGAAGGCCCATTGTTTCTATGGCCCGTAGAAGGCCCATTGTTTGTACGGCCCGAAGAAGGCCCACTATTTCTACGGCCCATAGAAGGCCCACTGTTTATACGGCCCGTAGAAGGCCCACTGTTTCTACGGCCCGTAGGAGGCCCAGCGTCACTACAGTAAATATTAGCCCATGGTTATTGTGGCCTAGTTTTAAAAAATAGGTTATTGCAGCCACTAGCAAACCGCAGAAAAAGAACTGCACTAACTACAAGCAAACAAATAAACAAGACAACAAGGAAATAAATAAGCAAGCAACTTACACTAGGCTATCACGGCTATTACACATATTACATCCACTGGGCATCAAAGTTCGCCACCAGTGCAAATATAGGGAACACAGCAGCATATAAACGCCGCAGCAAAACAAGTCCAGAACTGAAACCACTTCAGAAGAGCTCAAGAAACAATATCCTGGGTACCCATAATGCTGGCAAGATGCTTAGCAAGCTTATTAACTTTCTCTTGTTTGGCGCTTAAGTCCTCCAGCGCTTGCTGTTGCACCAGAAGGTATGCATCTGAATTCTGCAGGGACTTCCTCAGTCCTTCGGCTTCCTGTCGCATAACATCTGATCGATGTCTTTCAACTTGAAGTTGAGACTCAAGAAGCCGAACTGATTCAGGCAACGAGTTCGAAGAGCTGGTGCCAGCAGTGGTAGCCAGTAACTCGAACACTACATCAAGACAGGACTTTGGGGTTGTCTCATTGTCTTCAATATAGTTTTTATCAGCTTTCTTGGAGACCAACAGGGATGTCTCACTATCTTGAACCTTATCTGCATTACTTCCTTTACCATTGCATAACAGGGTACTCTTCTCCAATATTTTATCTGCGTTCTAAAAGAGAAACAAACAAACACATCTCAGGTTTACAATGTAGTATATGAAACTCATTTTGGTAAACCAGTTCAGTAGTAAGGTGGACATGATAACAACATGAAACAAACATATATCTATGTAGTATGGTCACTGTATGGTCTATATCATTCTAGTTTATGTTGCCAAATCAAGATAGATACAGTTCGAATTATATCTATTTAAGACAAAGCAGCATAGACAGAATATAAGTGTGGGAAACTACACAGCAATAACAACACTTGTAATGTGCATGGCATGAGACATAACTGTTTATTCAATTGAAACTGAAATCAACATAGAGCAAGTTACAACAGCAAACAGCCAAACACGTTGAAGAAACAGGTTTAAAACATACCTGTTGCGCCATTGGAGTTTCAATTGCATCCTTCAAATTTTAAATTAGTTGGTATCAGTAAATACAGTGATGCAAGAGCAAAGTAGTATGAACCATAGCTACGGAACCTGACCTGAGAACAATTCTTCTTCTGCTTTAAGCGTTGACTTCGGGTTCAGAGTGGTGGTCCTCGTGATTTGGGCACTGCAGTTGCCTTACTAACTGCTCGTGTTTGGGTGCTCTGTGGTGGAGACGGTGCTGTGTCAACAGGAACTGGGTGTCTATCTGCTGGGGTTGGGGTTAGAAGGGGTGTAGCTGGTTCTCTGTCCAACTGGGTAGGGGTACAATCTGCATGAGTGTGGGTTATGTGTGGTGGGCTGGTTCTTGGGCAAGTACAACCGTGGTTCTATCTGCATCGACAGGTAGCACGATCTTTTCTGAAGACCGTGTTTTTACTCCCACAGATACTGCCATCACTCCCTCCAATTGAAATGGCTGATAAACAAGAAAAGTAATTGAATGTACAGACATTGTAAGATAGACAGGTGCAATGGATAGTAGGGAAGAAAACAGGGCATGAAATAATTCACATTTATGTTGTCTAAGCAAACAGAATAGCAGGACATAATTTCACATATATGATGGCTAATTAAACAGGATAGCATGACACAATCTCACATGTATGATGGCTAACTAAACAGGATAGAATGACATACTTCAAAATATGATGACTATGTAAACAGGATGACATGATATAACCATACGATGTGTCTATTAAAGTCGTTGGCATGCATTAATCACAAACATGCCGTCAATGGAAACATGATGGCATGATATAATTCACGGATAGAATGTCACAATTTAAAATATGATGACTATATAAACATGATGAGATGATATAACCATATTATGTCTTTAGAAAATGGGTTGGCATGCCATAATTCAGATACATGCTGTCTATGTAAACATCATGGCATGACATAATTCAAATATATGATTTATATACTAAGGAACTGAGCAGAGGGCAATCGCATATATGATGTGTCAACTAAGGAGATGGCATTCAATATTGTGTATATGATGTAAAAACTAAGCATTGCAATACAACATATGCATTATATGAGTAATATAACCCTGCCAAGTTTGAGCATACACCTCAGGGGGATAATAGGACTAGTCATCTGCCTCTGAATCCTCCTCTGAAGAGCTATCTGTAACCAGCAAGATATCTGCTTTAGCAGGTAGCATTGTCTGCTCTGAAAACCTTGTTTTCACTCCAGATTTCTCCATCACCAATTCAAATGGCTGATGCACAGGAAGAGCAGTTGAATATACAAACATTGTCGACAAAAGCAATGAGAAATACAAAAAAAGGACGGTATGATATAATTCACATATATGACGCTTGCCTAAACAGCATGGCATTGCATAATTCACATACATAATGCCTTGCAACAAGATAACATTGCATAATTCACATATATAATGTCTTGCAACAAGATGGCATTGCATAATTCACATATATGGTAATTAGACACTAAACAGGTGGCATTCACACAAAGCATGTCTAAACTAAGCAAATGACATAGCAATGCAAGATACCATACGCACGATATGAGCAACATAACCCTGCCAAGTTAGGGCATGCACCTCGGGGGGGATATGACTCGTCATATGTCTCTGAATCCTCCTCTGAGGAGCTATCGGTAACTAGCAAGACATGCGCTTCGTCAGATAGCATTGTCTGATCTGAAGACCTTGTTTCCATTCCAGATTTTTCCATGACCGTGCCGAATGGCTGATGCACAGGAAGAGTAATTGAATGTACTAAAATTGTTGACAAATTTAACACGTAATAAAAAAATGATGACATGATATAATTCACATATAAGATGACTGGCTAACCAGGGTGGCATTGCAAAATTCACATATATGATGCCTGGCTAGACAAGATGGCATTGCATGATTCACATATACGATAAAGAAACTAAACAGATTGCATTGACACAAAGCATGTCTAAGCTAAGCAGATGACATCTTTAATGTATACAATAAGCAATGCAAGGCACCATATGCATGATATTACCAACATCAGCATGCCAAGTTAGAGCGAAGACCTCATGGGGTAAATAGGAGTGGTCTTCTCCTTCTGAATCCCCCTCAGAACAGTTATCTTCCTCTTGATTACGATCCGAAATGGGTGGAGGGGGCTGCCTTTGCGCCCACCATGGAACGACGTCTGCATGAAATTTTATTGCCACGCAAGGCTCGTCTCTTTTGCTCTACATGATCAGTTCCATTGTGTAAAAAAACTGGCATGCATAGGAATAAAACATAGTGAGATTATGTAAGGAGTGCATGCACAAATCCAGAGTGATGGTAGCAAACTATGGATAGACCCAAAACCAATGATAGCACGCAGATAATAGCTTTAGTTAAAAAATACAGATAATGGCTCCTTTAATGTTTGTTTGCACCCAACATGAAACTCATAGTAGACACCGGAGATTAACCAGATAGTAGACAGATAGTACTGATTGCTGCCCCAATATGTACCCCACAACCATTTAAAAACTCAAGTTTCAGCATTAGTTTGGACCTGACTCGGAGTCTAATAGGTGAACACGACGATAATGTAGCATGTCATCATATTAAGCGACGCATAACGTAAGCAGACACGGAAGAGTGCGACCTCTCTTGCGGACCCGTGTAGTCCTCAAGGTCATCTGCTCAGTTGATGATGGTAATGCAGTTGCCGTGGCTGCCGGCGGCGGGGAAGAAGATCTGAGGCAGCGAAAGACAGTCTGGAGAGCGGATCCCTGCTATGGTGAACCCTTCCGTCGTTGGAGCAGCTGAGCTGGGGTGGAACACAGCGCCGCAGGAGCAGGACAAACCACACAAGGTTTTCTTTGACACATATCTGTAACAGAAGTAATTGAGTAAGGGCTTGTTTGAATTTGAGGATTCTAGCAATGCAGGGATAGGAAATAGACAGGAATAGGATAGGAATGCACGTGCAAAACAGAGAATTTAAAAACATAGGATTTCTGCCAATATGGGTGTTTGATTCACAACAATTGGAAGATCACAGGATGCAAAAAAGCATGGTGAGATTAAGTCAAACCACAAGAAAATGTACTGTTATAATGCTATTATGCTACTATCTCTTAGTCTTGTGCTTGATGAATAGGAATATGAAAAGGAGGAGAAGTGGAAATTAGAATTCCTACGGTTTTTCTTTCAAGGAGACACTAAAGGAACAAATCCTACGGTTTTCCTTTGCTCCATTCCTTTGCACCAAATTCATGAAAAGTAGTACCATAGGAAACTTTCCAATTCCGATGTTTTTCATTCACTTTTCCTTTCAAGCACTGGCGATTCTAGTAGGCAGGCTTGAGCAAGGAAAATCCTAAACTAAAAAAATGTTTTTGTGCTACTTCTATTACTTTGGACCCAGGCCACTGCCATCCTAGCTCAACTCCCAGGCCCATCGACAAATGCACAGCTCAAAGGCACAGAGATAAATAATGATATCGTTCAAGAGAGTCCATCACGGATAGCTAAGTTGCCTGGTACCTCACTGCTTGTCATATAGTAGGATAAAATAATCGTATTTCCCGTTACTACGAGTGCTCAGTGGACAATATATATAACATGTAGAGTAAAAAAGAGATGCAACAAGTGTACAACCTCTTTGGCGAAGCCATGTCGATCTCAGCGTGATTGGGTTGGCCGGTGAGGATGCTCCGGCTGACTTGGCTGTCGGAGGAGGGGAAGAAGATCTTAGGCGTCTGGAGATGGAGCCCGAGGTACTGCTCCGCTGTGATGGAGGGTTTCGTCGTTGGAGCAGCTCCGGTGAGTTGTACGACGCTGAGGCTGAAGTAGGACAAGAGAGACAACGAACAACGTTAACCTGAGTGGAATTCTAATAGCATCTCCAATACATGACGTAAAATACATAACCACAAAGTGCTAGATGTAAAATACATCAGCCTCTCATCTCTGAACTTAACTGTCGAAACTGAATTTAACTGTCGAAACTGAACTTAACTATCGAAACTGAACTTAACTATCGAAACTGAATTTTGCTGTCGAAACTAAATTTTGCTGTCGAAACTGAACGCACTAGCAAGGTGAGGCTACATGTCGGTCGACTGACTTTTTCATCTCTGGTCAGTCAATTTTGCAGCCGTTGGATACGAAATCAAGGGCCTGCGGTTCATCTTCAACCTCCACCCCCCTGAGCCGCCAGCCACCACCGGCCAAACAGCAGCCCCCGGCCGCCCGCGGCCGGCGGTGCGCCGCCCCGCCAGCACCAAAAACACTCCCAACCGCCGGTCCGCCGCTTTTTCTTCGGCGATCCCCACGCCACCACCCCGCCATCCCTCTAGGCCCCTCCGTGCCGAGCTTTTTCTTCGGCGATCCCCACGCCACCGCCCCGCCAACGCCCTACCACCGCCAGCGACCACCGCCCCCATCCTGAACCCTAAGATAGATAGTGGGGTACCTCTCCGGCGAGCCCCCCTCCCTGCTGCGGCTGGTTCTTCCTTCACCCCGGCGAGCCCCCCCACCCCCTAAAAATCGACTGACCCAAAAGTCGATTCAGTCGGCTGAAGTGTAGCTAAATTGGAGCAGCATCGCAAGCAAGAGCAAGAGCGAGAGCAGCAGCACGAGCAAGAGCAATAGCAAGAGCAGACCAGGCAGGGGACCGAGAGCAAGAGCAGAGCAGCAGTGCGAGCGAGAGCTAAAGTAGCAGCAGCTCCTACTGATGTGGACGTCGCCGCCGAGGGAGCGACGCCGTGGAGGAACTTGCCGGCGACGCCGCCATGGATGGAGCCGCGCCGTGTCGGCTCGGGACCGAGCGCCGGCAGCACCGTGAGATCGAATCAAGAAGAAAATGCGGCGATTAGTGTACAACCTCTTTGGTGGCGGCGATTAGGCCACATCTTCATCCGAGGAAACGGTGATGATGATGCTCTTCCGATGGTGCAGGTGAAGACGGCGGTGTGGGAATGGAGGTGGCGAGAAAGACGAGGGGAACGTCGGGGCAGCTCCTTGGAGGTGGAGGATGGGGTGGCCGAACCGGCGGGACGATGAGATCGACGACGGATCCTCATCCAGTATGGTGGATGAGGGACGTCGAGGTGTTGCTGTGGACGACGTCGTCGGGGAAGAGGCTCCGTCTGGGTGGCGGACGGAGGAAGGTGTGGGGTTTCGTCGCGTGTTTTCACGGCCTCGGTGTACGAATGGGTGGGCGGATGGGACGGCAGTGGGGAACCATGGCTTAGAGACGCGCTTGTCCGAAATGTGGGGTAAGTTACGAAAGTACCCCCACCGATTTGAGGCGGTTCTTTCGGTTCAGGGGTACCACGGGCATTTCGCGTGTCGGGATTTCACAGGAGGTGGGAGTTTTCGCGCGCGTTGTAATTTCGGAATAGCAAAGCGCGGGTTGAGATGGAGGGAGTTGTCGGAGCACAACGAGACAAAGATATATCTTAAATATTTCGGGCTAACAAGGCGCGGGATAAAGAGGCAGGAGTTTCGCAGCACGATAGACAGAGACGCTAGCTTGAAGTTTCGGCATAACAAGGTGCGGCTTGAAATTTCGGAAGAACAAGCTTAACGTGTACGCAAAAAAAGACAATTTGCACCTCAACACGCACAACACACACACAAACACCATTTAGACTAGAGTAAGGTACACGTGCATTGCACGCATGAGATTTGGCAACCAAATTATGAATAAATACCGCATTATAGCATGCAAGATTTGAGTCATATATGTATGATGTAGATGTTCTTTTAATTCTTATAGTTCATTTCATTCAAAATCATCTAGTTTTTATAAGAAAGCTAATCTATTTTAAGATTCATGGAATTGTGCGTCGTAAGACATAAAGTAAAAACAAATAATGGCAAATCATGTAGAAAAACATTTGGGCAATCCTGATACGGAAGATTCTAGAACAAATAAGAAGTGCTTGTGTTTTGATGTTTGTGCATTATGCTTAAGTTCAACCATGGAGTCTTCTAAATTATACATGTGGCAAAATCTGGTGGAATCTAGATGATATCCAACGGCCAGTAGTGCTCAAATTTGCCATCTTTGGACCATCGGATTCGCCTCATCCAACGACCATCTTTCAAAGTTAAAGTTACCCGCACACAATATATAAAATATAAAATATAATATAAATAGGGGTATAGATATAGATATGTGATGCGAAAGCCGCCCATCATCTCTAATTAGAATAGTGTGTCCATGCACGGATGCGACGTGGCCAAATGATGTCTGCCATCGGTATCTCAAATTCAAATCAGTCCGACCTTGTTCAATGTGTATACATTACAACATGCTCGTTTCCAAACCACACCGCGCAGATCTCCGTTATATTCATGCATGCATGGGTTTCAAACATCAGGATCTCTTATTCAAATATTTGAATACAACTTTACATTGATTATGACCTCACCTATTCTTTTATACCCACACAGTAGTCTTCTCTTTATAATTGTACCACTAACTTTCTCTCGTGCATGCATGCACACACACTACCAGTTGGCATTATCCATCGCACGCATGCAATCTTTTTCTTCAGGTCGGTCTCCCATGAAGGCACACACCCACACACATCCTCCTCTCCATCATATCGGGCATTATTTATCTCCCACGCGTGCATGCGCAACGATCGATGTTCCTCTATGTATGTGTGTATATAGCTAGGTCTTTCATAGTTTTCCACACAAACCGATCAATCGATATATCTAGTGAGGTCTCACCCTCTTTCCCACGTCCACGTCGATCAATCTATACCTATCTATATAGGATTAACATATATAGCTAATTCACCCACATTAATTATATATCCAACGCCCCCCTCTCATCATCCATGCCTTCCGCTTCATCTCTCAGACGCGTGCACAATGGCGAAGACAGGGGCAGTAAGGGCCCTGCCCCCTCCCCCCTAACATCACTATATATCGAGGCTAATATGGATGTGATCATTATACAATTGCTGCTAAAAATGGTTTAAGTTCATGAATTGACCCTCCTCGTAAAGGATTAGCAATGATTGGCCCCCTAGCTCATTTATTTTTCATGGCTCTGCCACTGCGCGCAACAGCGCACGTGTTCGCCCCCTCTCTCTAAATATCGATCTCGCACTTGTGCATTCCTTCATAGTCTCCCTCCACTCGGCCCCTTGCACCATCTTCTAGCCCCCACCGGATTTTGCCACATGTACAATCTAGCAGACTCCATGGTTGAACTTAAGCATAATGCACAAACCTCAAAACAATAGTGGTTCTCTTTTGTTCTAGAATCTTCCGTATCACAACTGCCCAAACTTTTTTTCTAGTTGAATTGCCATTATTTGTTTTTACTTTATGCTTTACAATGCACAATTCCATGAATCATAAAATAGATTAAGGGCTTCTTTGATTCAAAGGATTCTCAAAGGAATTTTGGAGCATTCTAATCATTAGGAATTTTTCCTATCTTGGTTGTTTGATTCGTAGGATTGTAAACCATAGGAATTTTTCCATATGATTCATTTGCACTAGATTTCATAGGAAACATCCCATCCACTCAAACCTCTTTGAAAGAATTCTGCGTTTTTTCTATGCACAATCAAACACTCATACAATCCTGTAGGATTCAAGACGACATTCCACTATAATCCCATGTTTTTCCTATTCCCGCGTTCTTAGCTTTTTTATAAAAACTAATTGATTTTGAATGAGATGAACTATAAGAATTAAACGAAGGGCTACATCAGGCATATATGACTCAGAGCTTACATGCTATAGTGTGGTATTTATTCATAATTTGGTTGCAAAATCTGATGCGTGCAATGCACGTCTACCTTACTAGTACTTCGAGTATGTGCAAAACACGTAAATTTGAATACCAATGGCACGCTACGCAGTGTCTCTCTTACAGTTCATGAAGCCACATGGCACATGTGGAGGCGTTGTCGCGACCTCCTTGCGTGGATTGATCACAGTGACGTGTTGCTGGTTCCAGAAGAATGTACTCGTCCTCCCTGAGCCATACTGGCGGTACATGCACGAAGCGAAGATGTGCACGCACGCCACGCACGCACTCATTCCCTCGCACGCACACGTGGGTACACGAGCGGACGCAATTTTGTACCAAGATCCACCCCATGTGATAACTTGACACGTGTAAAGTCGTTCACTTCATTGATGGTCAATTAATACAGCGCATGCAAATTGAGTGGACGTGAGGGCGGAAGAAAGACATTATTACTCCACTGCGCGCATGCGAGTAGTTAAATCGTGGGTTGCTAGTAGTACTTCCATTGGTCCCCTTCATATTTTGTGCCAATTTTTGACAGTAACATAATATTTACGCATTTGAGCAGTGTAGTACTTGAGATTTATGTTCCGCTAAACTCATCGGGAGCCGTTTCGGGCCTCGAAACCAAAACCATCAATTAATCTTTACCTTGTTCCCATCACATTTGAAAGCCTACTCACACCTACTAGTACGTACCAAACCTGAACGTGTTCCCACTATGCAGGTATTAGTACTAGTGCTAGTACTTAGGTTATAAAAAGGGGAACTACCTAACAGAAAATTACTCTACCTTTCCTCCTCATAAGTGCTTCTTCTTCGTCCGTCGTTGCTATGGCCGGTGAGCAGAGCTCTAGGTCAAGAACTACTCGTAACAAGGGAGCGGCAACCAAGGCTGCGGAAAAAAAAGAGGGCTCGCCGCCACGCAGAGACCTCGAAAGATCTCTCACGGGCAGGCGATGGCTCCCAGGAGCGCCCTAGCCGCGGAGGCGAACATGCCGAGCCGGCGGAGCTGGAGTCGTTATCCCTCGACGGCATGCCCGATCAGCTCAATAAGCAGAAGGAGTTCATCCAAGGCTTGATGGAGTTGCTGAAGGAGAGCCTCGACGACATGCCCGCTGAGCTCAATCAGCAGGGGGAGTTGACCGCCGGCTTGGTGATGCTGCTGGAGAAGAGCATTGCCTCGGAGAAGAAGGCGACCGGCGAAATTCTGCGACTTCAGGAGGACAAGGCGAAGCTCTGCCACGAGATCGACCTGTTGAAGGAGAAGAACGCCGGCTGGAAGAAGCTGCATGAGAATAGTAGTTCCTCGATGAAGATGCTGCAGGCCCTCGTCATGGAACATAAGGAGGAGTTGGCGAAGCTCCGCATCGAGCACCCGGCTGCTGTCAAGGTACGTAATGCGGCCGTGGAACAAATGATGAAGGCTCGCGTCGAGAAATCCCGCGTCATGGACAGAATGAAGAAGATGGCTGAGGAGACGCACAAGGAGATGGAGGTCGTGGACGCGATGAAGAAGCAGTTACGACTCCGCGGCGAATTAGATCATTTGGGGTGATAATCTTCCTTCTTCTTTTGCTCCTGTGTTTCATCTTTTGCTTCGGGTGTTCCGCCACACGTGTCACGTTCTCTGCGAGGCATGAATAGAACAATGGTTTTTTTGAGGGAATGAATAGAACAATGGTAACAATGAGATGACTAGCAAATTAGATCATTTTTTATCGCCATGTGGCACTGGGCTGCCGTGTTTCATGCTCCTCCGTCGCAGTACTACTCCAGTGGAAAACTTGAGTATACCACACGGTTCTTTGCTCCTCCTCGATCAGGTCGTCGGCGCATTTATACGAGCAGTCAAATCACAAGGCCCCGCCTTCCAGCAGTAATGAGCCGTCAAATCACAAAGGCCCTCGCCTCTCGTGAAACCGACCAAGCTAGACTGCCCTGCCCTCTAGCCTTTTAAAAAATGTATACTTTTGTACAACAGTAGTATCGATGGATTGCTCCATGGAGCAAAACTTGAAATAAAAAAAAAGGTGGTACATATAGAGAGCGCTCGTCGCCAAATTATGCATATAGTGCTATTAAAAAGGCTAGTCACAATAATGGTGTCCAGCAAAACCCACCCCTCAAATAAAACTAAGGGGGTGCTTGGATACATTTTAGTCCCATGACTAAAAGTAGTGGGACTAAAACATGCTAGCCTCACACATGCTTGGATCCAAATACTAAAAAGACTAAAATCAAGTTAATGAGCATTTATTATCCTCCAAACCCTCCAATCCAGAACTCGCCTGTGTTAAAGGAGAGGAGTTAAATGAGTAGAGAGAGGACTAATCCACATTTTAGTAGGGGTACCCCTGACTAAAAAAATTAGTCTCAAGATTAGTTTTAGCCCCTCTTTAGTCAGGGGTGCTTGGAACTTTAGCCTCTTAAAGAGACTATTTTTAGTCAGACTAAAATAAGTCCCTTGGATCCAAGCACCCTCTAAGCATCCTGGAATTCTTTGACAAAACTAAGCACCCTGAAATTCTTTGACAACTAAACTGCTGGCTATATGATGTTGGCCATATATATTGTACGTATATAATGTGAAGAAACGAGTGGTAGTACTATACCAACTAAAAGATGAAATGTAAGAAATACTAGTATGTACGTACTGAAGAGTTAAAGTAACGAGAAGAAACATAACATAGTTCTGCTGGGGGCTCAGCACAACACACCCCTCAAATTAAATTAAGCACACCTGAAATTAAACTTTGCAACTATTCCGGTAGACACTGCATTAGAACCACCATGAGCAACGACACCGCCACCTTACTCGGAGTCCTCGTCCACGTCCTCGACTTCGTCCTTGTCCCTCTTCCTCTTGGCCGATACTTCTTTGCTTGAACCGCGCACTTGGCTGTTGCTCTTCATCCAACCCTTGTAGATATTGAAGCAAAGGTAGCCATCCATTGCAGCGTAGTGGATGTGGTCTATATCTAGTACATTTCGCTGCCATGCATGACGATGAAGCGTGTATGGAGGTTTCTCTAGTTCACCGTACGAAGAATGAACCATGGCTCGTGCCAAGGTCAGCATTGAAGGCTGACGAGAGGACACCAGCCGATTCTTCTGGAGGTCGAAGGTGTTGCCTACAACGAGGCCTATCTGACGCAGGACTTCTTTGTCGTTACCAAAGTCTACAGTAACGAATTTGACTAGGTTGCTCTCAAGGAAGTCCTTCAAATCTTGGCACTCAACGTCGGCATGGCATATGTGGTAGACCAAGCATAAGTCATGCACGCAAACCTGGATCACGGTGGGCTTCTTCCTCTCTTCGTCCTTTAGATCCTTCTCTCATCCCAGGACTGTGGTGTACTCAACATCTAGCCCAGCGACCCACTCATCATCTGAGTCTTTGAACATGCGTCTGAAGCGAGAAAGGCATCCTTTCACCGTCATGGAAGAACGGGTGTAGATGACGTCGAACTCATCACCGGTGATGGTTCTAACCTTGTACTCACCGCCGATCGTGGAGATTTGGGACGCCATGGATTTGGGAGGAGGGTTAGGATTAGTGGAACTGCCGTAATGTGAATGGACGGGACGACTAGGATATATCTTCTTTTCATCAAGATAAGCATATTTAAGAGTATCAGGCAATGGTTTAAGCTCAAACACGGGATCACCCTTGGGTGGAGGAGGATCCCCTAGGATTTCAACAGGCAAACTGTGTTTCAGGATGGGTTCCTGTTTAAAGAATACTTCATCTATTTCCCTTCTTTCATTCATAAACATATCATTTTCATGGTCTAGCAAATATTGTTCTAAAGGATCGCTAGGAGGTACGGCAATAGAAGCAAGACCAATTATTTCATCCTTACTAGGTAATTCCTCTTCACGGTGTTGTCTACGAAATTTAGAGAAATTAAACTCATGAGACATATCACCTAGACCAATAGTAACAACATCCTTTTCGCAGTCTATCCTAGCATTAACGGTGTTCAAGAAGGGTCTACCAAATATAATGGGACAAAAGCTATCTTGTGGGGAACCAAGAACAAGAAAATCAGCAGGATATTTAGTTTTCCCACACAAGACTTCAACATCTCTAACAATTCCAATTGGTGAAATAGTATCTCTATTGGCAAACTTAATTGAGACATCAATATCTTCTAAATCAGCAGGTGCAATATCATGCTTAATTTCTTTGTATAAGTCAATAGGTATGGCACTAGCACTAGCACCCATATCACATAAGCCATGATAACAATGATCTCCTATTTTAACAGAAATAACAGACATGCCTACCACAGGTCTATGTTTATCTTTAGCACAGGGTTTAGCAATTCTAGCAGTTTCCTCACAGAAATAAATAACATGCCCATCGATATT
Organism: Triticum aestivum; assembly: GCF_018294505.1. Taxonomy (NCBI): domain Eukaryota; kingdom Viridiplantae; phylum Streptophyta; class Magnoliopsida; order Poales; family Poaceae; genus Triticum; species Triticum aestivum. Next base: position 278,854,783 of record NC_057802.1, read on the forward strand.
ATCAAACAAGAGATCTTTAACAATAGCAATATTAGGTTCAACTTTAATTTGCTCAGGAGGTGTATAAGTTCTAATATTGCTTTTATGAACCACAGTTGAAGCTTTAGCATGATCCTTTATCCTAACTGGGAAAGGTGGTTTCTCAACATAAGAAGTAGGAACAATAGGATCATTATAAGTGACAGTCTTTTCTTCAACTTTAGTAGGTGCAGATACTTTTACTTCTATGGGAGGATGATATTTAAACCACTTCTCCTTGGGGAGATCAACATAAGTAGCAAAAGATTCACAGAAAGAGGCTACTATCTCAGAGTCAAGTCCATATTTAGTGCTAAACTTACGGAAAACATCGGTGTCCATAAAAGATTTAACACAATCAAACTTAGGTGTCATACCTGACTCCTTACCTTCATCGAGATCCCAATCTTCAGAGTTGCGTTTAATTCTATCCAATAAATCCCATTTGAATTCAACAGTCTTCATCATAAAAGAGCCAGCACAAGAAGTATCGACCATGGTGCGATTATTATCAGAAAGCCGAGCATAAAAACTTTGAATAATTATTTCTCTTGAGAGCTCATGATTGGGGCATGAATATAACATTGATTTAAGCCTCCCCCAAGCTTGAGCGATGCTTTCTCCTTCGCGAGGCCAAAAATTATATATATAATTGCGATCACGATGAACAAGATGCATAGGATAAAATTTCTGATGAAATTCCAATTTCAATCGTTTGTAGTTCCATGATCCCGTATCATCACATAGCCTATACCATGTCGATGCATCTCCCTTCAAAGATAAAGGGAAGACCTTCCTCTTAATAACATCGCCAGGTATACCTGCAAGCTTAAATAATCCACAAACTTCATCCACATATATTAGGTGCTCATCAGGATGCTTTGTTCCATCTCCTGCAAAAGGATTAGCTAGCAGTTTTTCTAACATACCCGAAGGAATCTCAAAGTGAATATTTTCATTTTCATTTTCATTTTCAGTAGGTTGAGGAGAAACTCTTTGCTCTACTGGTCGGGGTGAAGATACCCCGAACAAGCCCCTCAGAAGATTACTTTCCATAGTAACAAGTGACAGTAAATTTCAGCACACTATATAAATTTTTCCTTACCAAATTCCACCTACCAAAGGCGCTTCACTCCCCGGCAACGGTGCCAGAAAAGAGTCTTGATGACCCACAAGTATAGGGGATCTATCGTAGTTCTTTCGATAAGTAAGAGTGTCAAACCCAACGAGGAGCAGAAGGAAATGATAAGCGGTTTTTCAGCTAGGTATTCTCTGCAAGCACTGAAATAATAGGTAACAAATGGTTTTGTGATAAGATAATTTGTAATGAGCAACAAGTAACAAAAGTAAATAAAGTGCAGCAAGGTGGCCCAATCCTTTTTGTAGCAAAGGACAAGCCTGGACAAACTCTTTTAGAGAGAAAAGCGCTCCCGAGGACACATGGGAATTATCGTCAAGCTAGTTTTCATCACGTTCATATGATTCGCGTTCGGTACTTTGATAATTTGATATGTGGGTGGACCGGTGCTTGGGTGCTGCCCTTACTTGGAAAAGCATCCCACTTATGATTAACCTCTATTGCAAGCATCCGCAACTACAACAAAAGTATTAAGGTAAACCTAACCATAGCATGAAACAGCATGAAACATATGGATCCAAATCAGCCCCTTACGAAGCAACGCATAAACTAGGGTTTAAGCTTCTGTCACTCTAGCAACCCATCATCTACTTATTACTTCCCAATGCCTTCCTCTAGGCCCAAATAATGGTGAAGTGTTATGTAGTCGGCGTTCACGTAACACCACTAGAGGATAGACAACATACATCTCATCAAAATATCGAACGAATACCAAATTCACATGACTACTAATAGCAAGACTTCTCCCATGTCCTCAGGAACAAACGTAACTACTCACAAAGCATATTCATGATCATAATCAGAGGGGTATTAATATGCATAAAGGATCTGAACATATGATCTTCCACCAAATAAACCAACTAGCATCAACTACAAGGAGTAATCAACACTACTAGCAACCTACAGGTACCAATCCCGCACTTGGAGACAAGAATTGGATACAAGAGATGAACTAGGGTTTTGAGAGAAGATGGTGCTGGTGAAGATGTTGATGGAGATTGCCCTCTCCCGATGAGAGGAGCGTCGGTGATGACGATGGCGATGATTTCCCCCTCCTGGAGGGAAGTGTCCCCGGCAGAACAGCTCTGCCGGAGCCCTAGATTGGTTCCGCCAAGGTTCCGCCTCGTGGCGGCGGAGTCTCGTCCCGAAAGGTTGCTTATGATTTTTTCCTGGACGAAAGACTTCATATAGCAGAAGAAGGCCACCGGAGGACCAACAGGGGGCCCACGATGCAGGGGGGCGCCCTGGAGGGTAGGGCGCGCCCCCACCCTCGTGGATAGGTGGTGGCCCCCCTGACGTATTTCTTCCGCTCAGTATTTTTTATTATTTCCAAAAATAACTTTCGTGGAGTTTCATGACTTTTGGAGTTGTGCAGAATAGGTCTCCAATATTTGCTCCTTTTCCAGCCCAGAATTCCAGCTGCCGGCATTCTCCTTCCTTATGTAAACCTTGTAAAATGAGAGAGAATAGGCATAAGTATTGTGACATAACGTGTAATAACAGCCCATAATGCAATAAATATCGATATAAAAGCATGATGCAAATGGACGTATCAGGCGACCACTTCCTGGTATGACGTGTGTATGGTAGACACACCCAACGACGATCTTGATGATGACAAGGAGGATCCAATCGAGGATAAACCTCCTAGTACACAGTCCGAACACCGGCACCCCCGGCGCCACTCTCAGTCACGTCACTCAAGAGAAAACAATACTAGCACCGGAGGTTATAATACTCCGGACAATGAAGACCCTGTCGAGATAGGATCCAAATAGGAGGACAAGGAAAGCGGGCAGGATAGCCCTGATGAACAGGCCGCATACGGGGACTCGGAGGATAATAACTATCTTCCACTCTCCGAGGAAGAAGAGAGCCTCAGCAATGAGGAATTCATCGCGCCTGAGGAACCTCTAGAACAGGAGCGCTTTAAATGCCGGCTCATAGCCACCGCAAGGAGCCTAAGGAGGAAGCAACTGCAGCTCCAAGTGAGCCAAGATTTGCTCAACGATAGATGGACCGAGGTCCTGGTCGCCGAAGAATACGGCCTTAGCGGCCCAGACAAAAGCCACCACAACAGTAGGCGGCTCCCTCAACACGATGGCAAGGCTTTGGAGCCCGCACCACCATCAAATAAGCCAATAGGCCGACCACAGTTCGGTCCGGGCAAAGCAGCAGCCCTAGCAGAGCACCATACCAACCCATCCAGCTGTCCAAGCAAGAATAAAGAAGCTCGGGGGAACACTCGCGACATCCAACAAGACCCGGAGGGCAGAACAGGACACAACAAATCCGAGCACGCTCGGTCCGAAAACCGTAAGCGGAGTCCGCCGGAGGTGCTTCACAGTGTGGCCCAACATAGAGGAGCCGCACACCCTCTTTGCTTCACCAACGAGGTAATGGAGCATGAATTCCCAGACGGGTTTAAGCCCATCAACATCGAATCATATGATGGAACAACAGATCCCGCAGTATGGATTGAGGACTTCCTCCTCCATATCCACTTGGCTCGCGGAGATGACCTTCATGCCATTAAATACCTGCCTCTCAAGCTTAAGGGGCCAGCACGGTACTGGCTAAACAGTTTGCCAGAAAATCCTATTGGCAGCTGGGAAGATCTGGAAGATGCCTTTCGTGACAACTTCCAAGGAACACATATCCGGCCACCAGATGCCGATGACTTAAGTCATATTGTCCAACAGCTCGGCGAGTCAGCCAGGGAACTATGGACTAGGTTCTTAGTCAAAAAGAACCATATTGTCGATTGTCCGGACGCGGAAGCCCTTGCGGCCTTCAAGTACAGCGTCCGGGATGAATGGCTAGCACGTCACCTCGGCTAGGAAGGACCTAAATCCATGACAACCCTTACCGCTCTAATGACTCGCTTTTGTGCGGGAGAAGACAACTGGCTCGCTCGTAAAAGCAACAACGCCAGCGACCCAGGCACTTCCGAAATCCGAGACGGCAACGGGAAGCCACGATTGAAAGAACACAACAGTCGTAGCAATAATGAAAGATCACGCGACACATCGGTCAACACCGGATTTCACAATCTGAAAACCGGTCAACGGAAGAAGCCATTTAAGGCAAACCAGGATGGACCATCCACGCTCGACAGGATATTGGACCGAGCTTGTCAAATTCACGGCCACCCTGATAAGCCAGCTAATCACACCAATAGAAACTGTTGGGTCTTTAAGCAGGCAGGCAAGCTTAACGCCGAACACAATGGGAGGAGGCCACCAGGCGATAAAGACGACGGAGCGGCTCGCCGTTCACATAACACCACTAGAGGATAGACAACATACATCTCATCAAAATATCGAACGAATACCAAATTCACATGACTACTAATAGCAAGACTTCTCCCATGTCCTCAGGAACAAGCGTAACTACTCATAAAGCATATTCATGTTCATAATTAGAGGGGTATTAATATGCATAAAGGATCTGAACATATGATCTTCCAGCAAATAAACCAACTAGCATCAACTACAAGGAGTAATCAACACTACTGGCAACCTACAGGTACCAATCCCGGACTTGGGGACAAGAATTGGATACAAGAGATGAACTAGGGTTTTGAGAGGAGATGGTGCTGGTGAAGATGTTGATGGAGATTGCCCTCTCCCGATGAGAGGAGCGTTGGTGATGACGATGGCGATGATTTCCCCCTCCCGGAGGGAAGTGTTCCCGGCAGAACAGCTCTGCCGGAGCCCTAGATTGGTTCCGCCAAGGTTCCGCCTCGTGGCGGCGGAGTCTCGTCCCGAAAGGTTGCTTATGATTTTTTCCTGGACGAAAGTCTTCATATAGCAGAAGATGGCCACCGGAGGACCAACAGGGGGCCCACGAGGCAGGGGACGCGCCCTGGGGGGTAGGGCGCGCCCCCCGCCCTCGTGGACACACTACAAAAAAGACACTTCCGTGATGATACGTGTTTGTCACAGTAGGTCACGTTTTCTGTCATGCATGTACATCCATGACAAATTTATGACAGAATCAAGATAGTCATACCTGTGCTGTCGTAGAAGTGTTCCATGACATTACCAAAATTATCATCACGGAAGTGTCCACTTCCATGATGATAAATCGCGCGTCACAGAAGTGCTTTCGTCAAGGGTGACTGACACGTGGCATCCACTGTAACGGAACGCCGTTAAGCTATCGGGTCGGGTTTTGGATCCGATAACCCGTTAACAGCGCCGACCAATGGGGATTTTCCACGTGTAAAATCATCATTGGCTGGAGGAAACACGTGTCGGCTCATCGTTGGGACAGTTGTCATCCACTCATTGGACAGAAGGCGCCTATGATACGTCGACACGTGGCATGGCCCAACAGGGGCCCATTCCTGTGAAAGGCCGGCCCGTTTGACTTGGTCAAAAGGTGGTGGGCCGGCCCATGGAAAGCCTGTTAACAGCCTGTTCGCATGTAGCCCATTTACAGCCCATGAAAGGCAGGCAAGCTTAACGCCGAACACAATGGGAGGAGGCCACCAGGCGATAAAGACGACGGAGCGGCTCGCCAGCCGAACACCACGGGCCAGAAACAGTTTCCCTCCGAAGTTCGACCACTACTGGAACGGAAGTAGCAGTTCGGCTTCCGCCACCCACCCGCTATACTGGCAAGATTCACACCACGCATACATCACTATGCGCTCAAGATACCATGGGCACTGGCGGAAGCACAATACGGGCAACCCTGCAAACATTCTCGTAACGTTTTTTATCTGTTTTACATATTTTCTTTATTATCTCTTAAAAACAGGTGACCATCAGGACAGCACCTAGTCGGACTCTATCGGAGTTCGGACCCGTGCACTCACCTCAGGGGTTACTTTCGTTATGAACTCCCCTCCCAGAGGACGGGCGGCGCAGACATGCGACAGGAGGTCCAAAACAGCTTTTTGTAGACCGCACTCGTTATTTTGAGCCTGTACTATGCCCTTTTCCTCCGTTCCCGACCCCGAGCATGTCAAATAGCCGGGTTGTGGTTCTTCTTTTTATATATATATGAATTTATCACTGGCATATTGCTCCACTCCCAGTAAACTTTCTCCGAGCTAATCTTAAATACTCTTCATACAATGAGTACGGCCGCATCGGCTGTGTTACAAGACGCACCTCGGCATAACTTGCCAGGGGCTCGGTACGGGAACAAATGAGTCGCCAGTAAAAGTCCGAACAACTCTATAGCGCACTTCGGCGTCGCAAGTTTGGCCTTATATGCATCGGCTCCAAATCATTGTCTTTGGTCAATAGTTGGGTTGCCCGGCTCCTGTGCTTGCTACCCTACGTTCCGCTCTATCAGCTAGGGTAGTAAAGGGAGAACTACTGCGATTGTGCCCTGGCTTTGACCGGATGAGCGCCTTAGTAGAGAAAGTCGAAAACTGACTGTCATGATGCGGCGAGAGCTGGTCAACCACTTGACGACTTATTATAATCCCTAGCGATTCTCCGTGTTATACGAAGGATCTTTTTCAGATCAAATTATGTAAGGCATAATATTAAGATACGCCGCATACATACCAGGGGCTATGTCGTAGCCCCACCATAAAACTCCTATGGCTAAGTGAAAGTGTTAACGCCCTATAGTCCGATTGCCTGGTTCGCCGCATTATCACCTCCTTCCTGGACCAAGACGTTGGATAAAGAGTGATTTAATGCCTTTCCGAACACCCCCATATTTCCTACGAGGGGGCTGAAGCCGACGACTGGAAAACTTTCAATTTATATTAAAACGACCGCACAGGAGGAATACAAGCTCTCGAGCAAAACATAAAACTAGATGAACTATAAAGTTGTCTGTTACAACCCTTGTACACATCACTCGAATATTATGTTTTTCGAGCACTGACCCTCTATCAAGCGGGCGGCCTCCAGAACGTCTTCAAAATAACGCTCCGGTTCCGAATGGTCCTTACCTTTGGGTGGACTCTTCGTCGCAACGTCGGTGGGCTTCATCTTCCCCCAGAACGTCTTGACACGGGCGAAGGCCATCCGTGCACCTTCAATGCACGCCGACCGCTTCACAGCGTCGATATGCGGCACGCGACAGCAAGCCGCTGCACCAGGCCGAAGTAACTACTCGGAACAGGTTCAGTCGGCCACAACCGGACCATGAAGTCTTTCATGGCCGCGCCGGATATCCTATGCAGCTCGGCCCACTGGGACATCTGTTCATTAAGCAACAGAGGGCGCTTCGACGCGGCAAATTGTGACCAAAAAAGCTTCTCCATTGCATACCCCTCTTGCGCCTGATAAAACTGCGCCGCATCGACTCTTCGACAAATCTAAAAAATTGTCCAGAGCACTCCATACTTGGTTAAGCTGAGCATAGTTCGGATTGCCGAACCTAGCCTGTAGCAAAAAGGGCTTGCCAGCCACAATCTCCCCAGCTTGCCGGATCTCCTCACGGGCTGCTCTGGATTCAGACCACGCTTTCTCTCGCCTCTCGTAAGGCCTTGTCAAGTTCAGCTGTTTTGGCTTCATTTTCCTTCTCAAGAAGTTTATAGCGGCTAGCCGCATTTTCTAACTCGCGCGCCATGGTGGACATCGTCTCCTTGTCTTGACGCCGCGCGGCTTGTTCGGCCTTCAATTCAGCCGATGCCTTTTCGGCAGCCGCATTACTAAACCGGGCCTGCTCCTTGGCCTGGGCTAGCTCCGCCCGAAGGACTTCCACGGTGGCAGCACCATCTGCATTCATGCACATTTCATACCAAACTCTTTTCAGAGTCAGGCTTAAATTACAAGCACATTGGTGTAAGAAATACTCGAAATATATACCTTGCGAGTCATCAAGACGCCTGTTGATCAAAGCAATGTCATCCTCCGCAACATCCAGCTTTCACTGCAGTTCGGCCACCTCCGAATTTCGGGCAGTGGCGGGAGGGGAGACAGCCTACATTCCAAATTAAACCTAGGTTAGCACCTGAAAATATCTTTTTGATCCTCTGATCGCCTCCTTTGGAAGGCGATCCGAGTCTCAGGGGCTACTGCATACACAATAGGTGCATTATGTCAATATTATCCAATAGACAACATTACGTCACAAACCTCAAAACCCCTTAGAAGGCTCGTAAAGGCCTCGTTCAACCCGTTCTTCGCGGATAAAACCTTTTCGACCACCGTACTCATTAAGGCATGGTGCTCCTCTGAAACGGACGCTCGTCGCAGCATGTCCGTCAGCGTCTCCGGCATTCCTGGGTCTTCGGACACCGCTGCCGGAGCACGACATCCCTTTGAAGGAATTCGCTTACCCGCCTCCAGCATTGTCTCTCGCTGTAAACCGGACAGTTCGGGGCCATCATTCTTGATCCCCGAACCCTGAGTGACAGAGGCACCACCTTCAGGTACCTCCTTCCTCATTCCTGCGCTACCTGCTGGTTGGGCGGAGCCCTCTGGGACGACACCTCGAGATTATCCGCCCTGTTGGGCGAAGAGGCCGGAGAGGGCATGTCACTCTCCATCATCTCTGGAAGAAGGTCTCCCGAGGAGGAGGAGGATTGAGAAACACCCGGTGTTAACCTGCGAGGATGCACGCATGTCGGAGGATTATTTCAGTAATAAGGAAAAGAATGAGGTACGGTTAAAGTGCCCTGCTTCACTTACGGTCTAGCCGGAGATTCGTCCTCATCATCAAGCTCTACGACGGCATCGCTCGCCCGGCCCAAGCCGCCCGACGATGGCAACTTCCCTTTCTTGGAGGGTTTCCCCTCTTGACCTCCGGAAGCAGCCCTCTTCTTGCCATGAAGTGCTCCCTCCACACCTTTGCCCCTGGGCAAAAGGGTTTCGGTTTCCCCAAACACAGAGCCTAAATCACCCTCATGATGGGCATCGCCTCTGGGCTCCCTGCTCTCACCCCCCTCTGCAGACACTAAGTACGGTGTCGGAGTCAACATCCGCGTCAGTAGGGCGGACGCAGGGTCTTCGGGAAGGGGTGTCGAACACCAGATTAGCATCGCTTTGTTTATCCAGACCTGTATAAGGACGAGTTGCTCAGTGTCCTGTCAATGGATGCTTGGATGAAAGGTGTACGATGATTGAATACTTACCGGAGTGTCCAGATGATTGCAGTCGAGGCCGACATCTTCGGTGGTGTCCGGCCATTGCTCTCGCTCCCCGAAATATAATTTCCACATTCCTTCACGCGTAGCGCCGAAGAAGTGCTGAAGAGTCTGCCGCCCTTCTGGATTGAACTCCCACATACGGAGAGGCCGCCGTTGACACGGCAGGATCCGGCGGACCAGCATTACTTGAACAACGTTCACAAGATCGATGCCCTTCTCGGTAAGGCTTTGGATGCGGCCTTGCAGAGTCTGCACCTCATTAACGGATCCCCTGTTCGATCCCTTGTTGATCCATGAAGCAAGCTGAGTTGGAGGGCCGGGTCGGAACACAGGCGTAGCCACCCACTTGGAGCTCCGCGGCTCGTTGACATAAAACCACCCCCGCTGCCATAATTCGGAAGACTCGGCGAAGGATCCTTCAAACCAAGCCGCGCTGGCGAGCTTGCTTATTACAACGCTGCCACACTCCACCTGCTCCTCCTCCATCACCCGCGGTCTCACATCAAAGGTCTTGAGCCACAAACCAAAGTGCGGAGGAGTCCGGAGGAAGGCCTCACACATGACGATGAATGCCGAGATAAGAAGAAAAGAGTCCGGGGCCAGATCGTGAAAATCTAGCCCATAGTAGAACATGATCCCCCGGACGAAGGGGTTAAGCACGAACCCTAACCCATGGAGGAAGTGAGACACAAATACTACCCTCTCGCCGGACTTGGGGGTGGGAATAATCTGCCCCTCAGTGGGAAGCCGATGAAGGATTTCTGGGGTCAGGTACCTCGCTACCCGGAGCTTCGTAATATCCTCCTCCGTGACGGAAGAGGCCACCCACCAGCCTGAACGGCTGGACCCGGGCATGATTGGAGCTGGTGGTGATTGGAACTCGGGGGTTGGAACTCGAGGAGGCTGGGGTTGAGAGAGAAGCAAGCGCAGAAGAGAAAGATAAGTCTGGGTCCCTATATAAAGGCCCTGAATATTGAACGTCCCCTCCTGGGTCTTGAAACTTACCTATCCTCAAAGAGTTGTGCCCAGGGGACTGTTGGGTTACCCATACCTACATTATTGAAAATCCCGTGAATAAGGGGGCACGATCTCTGCTTTGACAAGACGTGCCAATAAAACCGCTCCCCGAGACGTGGGGCGACGGGCTAGCCAATGATTGGAAATAATAACCGGGCAGGCGTGATACAGTGTCATAAACAGTTGTCAGCAGATTGGACCCGTGAAGTATTATATTTTCTGCAATTACATACACAGGTCCGGATATATTTACTACATCCAAAGACTATCTTGGAGTTCGGAAGAAGGGGAACCCGCCTTGCAATGCCGAAGACAATCTGCGCGCCGGACTCCTCGTCATTGAAGCCAAGTTCAGGGGCTAATGAGGGAGTCCTGGACTAGGGGGTCCTCGGGCATCCGGACTGTTATCCATGGGCCGGACTGATGGGCTATGAAGATACGAAGGCCGAAGACAATACCCGTGCCCGGATTGGACTCTACTTTGCGTGGAAGGCAAGCTAGGCGACCTATTATGAAGATTCCCTCCTATGTAACCGACCTCATGTAACCCTAGATCTCTCCGGTGTCTATATAAACCGGAGAGCATAGTCCGGATAGGACAGATTCATTACCATATACTCATAGGCTAGACTTCTAGGGTTTAGCCATTACGATCTCGTGGTAGATCAACTCTTGTAACACTCATATTCATCAAGATCAATCAAGCAGGAAGTAGGGTATTACCTCCATAGAGAGGGCCCGAACCTAGGTAAACATTGTGTCCCCCGTCTCCTGTTACCATCGATCCTAGACGCACAGTTCGGGACCCCCTACCCGAGATCCGCCGGTTTTGACACCGACACTCCCCCCGGCCCCTACCTGGCGCCACAAAGATGCCGCGGTTGGACACGATCACCTATGGGGCCATCGGCCCCTTGTGGTTTGGCAAGGGGGAAGGGTGCGTTGCACAAAGAGCGGAGACCTTAGAGTAGCACGGCAGCAGTGACACGGGTGGTTTTTACCTAGGTTCGGGCCGCCGCGAGCCGTAAAACCCTACTCCTGCTTTGGTGGAGTGTATGGAGGACCGTAACGAACACGCGACGCTCAAGCCCGGCAAGGTGGCCTCGGAAAGAGCAGCTACGCGCGTATGAGTGTACAAGGGTCTGAATCATTTCTAAGGTTGCCTCGGCCCTCCTTTTATAGGTCAAGGGGCTACCACAATGGCAAAACAGTCATTATCCAGTGATTAGATAGCCACTGTGCTATCATACCTAACTCTGCAGAGAGGACAAGGCGCATTAAATGCACCGCTTAGTGTCACGTCGTGGATGCACCCCGGCAAGCCTTGCCACGCCATTCAACCACCTTCTTGTCTGCCTGTGTGACACGCCCATGGACGGGTGCCATTTAGGCGTGATCTTCCTCTGATATGGCTGCCACGTGCCAAATGACAGCCACTTAATCACTTGGGGGCTCGACACCGCATCGATAAGTGACTTGCGTTGATGTGAGGTGGAGCAGTGGAGCCATGGCGGGGAAGAAGGACACCAGCGTCCCGGCAACCCTTGCCGGGGAGGTCTTGTGACTTGTCCTTGGAGCCTCCTCGACCTGACCAGGCTCGCGTGCCCGGCAAGGGAGATTTTTCCCTTAGTGATATCTTGTTCCTTCGGCTTGTCTTGGATACTGTAACCTTGCCCTTGAGCATGTGTACAGTCCGAGCAACATACACCAGGGTTTCTTGTACCGACAACTACAATATGATTTTCACTCTTGTGTTGCTCCTCGTTTGCATTACTAGCTCTATTAATATCATCTTTCAAAATGTGTTCAGGAAACATAGTAAGTAAATTAATATGTTTATCCTTATGAACAAGAGTATACTGATTTTTCCTACCATGGTGGACATATTTTTTATCGAATTTTCATGGTCTACCAAGTAATAGGGACCATACTTTCATGGGTAGTACATCACAATCAACATAATCAGCATATGTAGCGATACTAAAATGCATACGAACAGTATGTGTTACCTTAACCTTGCCGCTGTAGTTAAACTATTTGTATGTAGTAAGGATGAGGATGTGGTCTAGTGGCGAGAGACAACTTCTCCACCATCACCATGCTAGCCAAGTTGTTGTAGCTCCCTCCAACAATGACGATGCAAATAGAATGTTCCTTCACAACTCCCTTTGTATGGAACAAATTGTGCCTCTGATTTTGCTCAGACTGTGTTATCTGCACACTCAGACCACGTTGAGCAACTAAAATTTCAACCTGTCAGCGTCTTCAGTAGCCATGTATTGCATGTCTTGTTTAGAGTCATCTCCACCCTGATCTTCATTGGCAATAAGGGCCAAAATCTCCTCATCATAGTCACTAGCTTGGATGGACATTCTCTCGCATAGTGACCACCACCCTTGCAACAACGACATATAATATCATGTGTTTGCCATGTTGATGCCATGCACGAAGAAGAGCTCTATGTGGGACCAAAAGGTGTGCTCTTGCAAGATGGCGATGGTGGTGCGTATTTTCTTATATCACGGTTGGAGTCGGCGGCTGAATCGGGAAGTGGTGTAGCAGGATGTGTGGAATTAGAAGATGCATGCGGTGTCCATGATGAAGATCGACCTGCACAAAATTTAGTTTGTGCCATGTCCTGTCAATCCTGCACTTCAAGTTCAGCTTTGCAAGCAAGATGGAATAAACGAGTGATATTGTTATAGTCAATTCTCCGGAAAAATGGAGCGAGCTAATGACTTATTGGAAATAATACATACCGATGTATGCGGTCCAATGAGTGTTGAAGCACGCGGTGGGTATCGTTATTTTCTAACCTTCACAGATGATTTGAGTAGGTATGGGTATATCTAGTTGATTAAACACAAGTCTGAAACATTTGAAAAGTTCAAAGAATTTCATAGTGAAGTGGAGAATCATCTTAACAAGAAAATAAAGTTTCTATGATCTGATGGTGGAGGTGAATATTTGAATTACGAGTTTGGACTTCATTTAAGACAATGTGGAATTGTTTCACAACTCACGCCACCTAGAACACCACATCGTAATGGTATGTCCGAACGTCGTAACCGTACTTTATTAGATATGGTGCATTCTATGATGTCTCTTACCGATTTGCCGCTATCATTTTGGGGTTATGCATTAGAGACAGCCGCATTCACGTTAAATAGAGCACCATATAAATCCATTGAGACGACACCGTATGAACTATGGTTTGGCAAGAAACCTAAGATGTCGTTTCTTAAAGTTTGGGGATGCGACGCTTATGTCAGAAGGCTTCAGCCTGATAAGTTCGAACACAAGGCGGAGAAGTGTGTCTTCATAGGATACCCTAAAAAACTATTGGGTATACCTTCTACTACAGATCCGAAGGCAAGATCTTTGTTGCTAAGAATAGGTCATTTCTAGAGAAGGAGTTTCTCTCGAAAGAAGTGAGTGGGAGGAATGTAGAACTTGATGAGGTAATTGTACCTTCTCTCCAATTGGAAAATAGCGCATCAGAGAAAACCATTCCCATTATGCCTACACCAACTAGAGAAGAAGCTAATGATGATGATCATGAAATTTCAGATCAAGTTACTACTGAACCTTGTAGGTCGACTAGAACACATATCACACTAGAGTGGTATGGTAATCCTGTCCTGGAAGTCATGTTCTTAGACAATGGCGAACATGCGAAGTATGAAGAAGCTATGATGGGCCGAGATTCTGACAAATGGCTTGAGGCTATGAAATCTGAGATAGGATCCATGACGTGAACAAAGTGTGGACTTTGGTGGACTTGCCCGATGATCGGCAAGCCATTGAGAATAAATGGATATTCAAGAGGAAGACGGACGTTGATGGTAATATTATTGTCTACAAAGCTTGACTTGTCGCAAAAGGTTTTCGACAAGTTCAAGGAGTTGACTACGATGAGACTATCTCACATGTAGCGATGCTCAAGTCTGTCAGAATCATGTTAGCAATTGCCGCATTTTATGATTATGAAATCTGGCAAATGGACGTCAAAACTGCATTCCTTAACGGGTTTCTTAAAGGTTTTGTAAATCTTAAAGGTGCTAACAAAGGGTGCAAGCTCCAGCGATCCATCTATGGACTGGTGCAAGCATCTCGGAATTAGAATATATGCTTTGATGAGGTGATCAAAGCATTTGGTTTTATACAGACTTACGGTGAAGCCTGTATTTACAAGAAAGTGAGTTCTAGCTCTGTAGCATTTCTTATATTATATGTGATGACATATTGCTGACTGGAAGTGATATAGAATTTTTGGATAGCATAAAAGGATATTTGAATAAGAATTTTTCAATGAAAGACCTCGGTGAAGCTGCCTACATATTGGGCATCAAGATCTATAGGGATATATCGAGACGCTTAATAGGAATTTCACAAAGCAAATACCTTGACAAAGTTCGGAAGAAGTTCAAAATGGATCAATCAATGAAAGGGTTCTTGCCTATGTTGCAAGGTGTGAAATTGAGTCAGACTCAAAGTCCGACCACGGCAGAAGATAGAGAGAGGATGAAAGTCATTCCCTATGCCTCAGCCATAGGTTCTATAATGTATGCAATGATGTGCACCAGACCTGATGTGTGCCTTGCCATAAGTTTGGCAGTGAGGTACCAACGTAATCCAGGAGTGGATCACCGGATAGCGGTCGACAATATCCTGAAGTACCTGAAAAGGACCAAGGATATGTCGTAAAGGGTTACGTCAATGCTAGCTTCGACACAAATTCGGATGACTCTAAGTCGCAAACCATATACATATTTATATTGAATGGTGGAGCTGTCAGTTGGTGCAGTTCTTAGCAGAGCGTCGTGGCGGGATCTACATGTCAAGCGGAGTACATAGCTTCTTCCGAAGCAGCACATGAAGGAGTCTGGATGAAGGAGTTCATATCCGATGTGGGTGTAATACCCAGTGCATTGAGTCCAATGACAAACTTTTGTGACAACACTGGAGAAATTTCCTTAGCCAAGGAGTCTAGGTTTCACAAGAGAACCAAACACATCAAGGTGATGCTTCAACTCTGAAAAGGTCAAGGATGGAGACATAGAAATTTGTAAAATACATACCGATCTGAATCTGGCAGACCCGTTGACTAAACCTCTTCGGCGGGCAAAACATGATCAGCACCAAGACTCCATGGATGTTAGATTCATTACTATGTAATATACATTATTGACTTTAGTGCAAGTGGGAGACCGTTGGATCATGCAACTCCTAGATACCGGAGGAATACCTTGTGTGCTATCAAACGTCACTTCGTAACTGGGTGATCATAAAGGTGCTCTATAGGTATCTCCAAAGGTGTCCGTTGAGTTGGCGTGGATCGAGATTGGGATTGGTCACTCCGGATGACGGAGAGGTATCTCTGGGCCCTCTCTGTAATATAGCATCGTAAGAAGCTTGCAACCAAAGTGACTAAGGAGTTAGTTACAAGATGATTTATTACAGAATGATTAAAGAGACTTACTGGTAACGAGATTGAACTAGGTATGGAGATACCGACGATCGAATCTCGGGCAAGTAACATACCGACTGACAAAGAGAACTGCGTATGTTGTCATAAAGGTTCGACCGATAAAGATCTTCGTAGAATATGTACGAACCAATATGGGCATCCAGGTCCTGCTATTGGTTATTCACCAGAGAGCGTCTCGGTCATGTCTACATCATTCTCGAACCTGTAGGGTCCGCATGCTTAATGTCCGTTTGACGATATAATACTATATGAGTTATGTATGTTGGTGATCGAATGTTGATCGGAGCCCTGGATAAGATCATAGACATGACGGGTAGCTCTGGAATGGTCCGAAGGTAAAGATTAATATATAGCATGAAGGTATTCTGGTTCCGAAAGAGTTTTGGAGTGCACCGGATAATTATCGGAGTGCCGGAAGGGGTTCCGGGAGGCCACCGGTAGGTTATACCTACATTGGTGGGCCTCATGGGCCAAGGAGGGAGGCACACTAGCCGACAAGGGGGCTGGGCACGCTCCACCTCCCCTGCCAATGCTCCAAGCACTACTGCGGGATGTTGCTAACGTGACACTACAATCAGAGACCCTTCGACGAAACTATGTGCGATGCATTAATCGCAAACGATGATGTAAAAAAACCGTCAAAAAATATGCAAAACTTTTGCGATGGCAGATACATTAAACACGGTTCAGATTTTAGTTGTGTGTGCGATGCGGGGCATGCGGTTTAGTTCAATGAACTATTTGCGATGAGGCAGAAGAACAGAAACGGGCAACCAGATGAAGGTGTGTGCGATATACGGCATACAGTTCACTCGGATTAACTGTTTGTGATTAGGCAACACAACAGAAACGGTCAGCCAGATCACGGTGTATGCGGTTGACGGCATATACTTCGCACGAATGAACTGATTGCGATTAGGCAACACGACAGAAATGGTCAGCTAGATCAAAGTGTATGCGATTGACAACATACACTTCACACGGGTGAACTGTTTGCGATTAGCCACAACGAACAGAAACAGTTAGACAGATCAACATGTGTGCGCTAGACGGGCACACATTCTAACTAAAAGAAGAGAGAGTGATGGTAATAACGAGCGCGCACGGTTGATGGAACAAGACGTGTGCTGACATCGCCTATTGCGGTGCACCCTATGGTGCAAACGCCATGTACGCGGCCGTGAACGCTTGCCCACGTTACGCCATCCGAGAATAGTGCCGCACTTAGAAATTAGAACCGTCTATAAATTTTGAGCTGGCGTCCCATCACATTCCAAATTACTACCACGCTATATTTAATTGCAAACCTATTCACACTAATCAAATCCTAAACGATTTCCCACTTAGGAGCATATTACTACTTGGTTATAAATACTACCTACTCCAAGATGATTGCACATTCCTCCTCAACTCCTCATCCACAAACAAACAAGTCTTTCATCGTTGTTCCCTTGCATCTGCCATGGCCCGCATGAGTTCTGGGTCGAGAGATTACTACCAAGGATAGGCGAGCATGGAAGCGGAAGTACGAGAGATGTCCCGCCTCGCCGCAAAAGCAGCCGACATGTCCTGTCGCGCCGTCGTAGTAGCACAGAGGTCTTGCCACGCCGTCGAAGCAGCCCAGAGGTCCCGCCGCGCCATCGATGTAGTAGACTGGTCCGGCCGCGCCGCGGAAGCAGCAGAGATGTCCCATCGCGCCGCGAATGCAGCGGAGATGTCCTCCCGCCCTGTGGCGGTCTGGGAAAATGTCTCGCGGGAAGGCGAGGACTCTCACAGGCGCATGCACGCTATGCTCAGTGGCCTGATGGGTCAGATCTCCGGCTCGATGAAGCTGAAGGACGAGATGAATGCCTTGTTTGAAAATGCTACCGGCGTTATCCAGGGATTAGGGGAGGACAAGGCGAAGCTCCGCACCGAGCGCGACCTGCTGAGGGCAAAGATCGCCGGAAGGGCGAACGAGCACGAGGAGACCACTACCTTGTTGAAGAGAATGGGCATCATCCTCAAGAAACTTATGGACAAGAATGCCATGCTCCGCATCGAGCGCGAAAGGCTGGTGGAGGAATCCGTGGATGCTGCCAAGTAGCATGTTGAGGACATGAAAGAGATCATCGCCGCTCGCCGCGAGAACTAGTCTTCGTGGCTGATGACCCACAAGTATAGGGGATCTATAGTATTCCTTTCGATAAGTAAGAGTGTCGAACCCAACGAGGAGCAGAAGGAAATGACAAGTGGTTTTCAGCAAGGTATTCTCTGCAAGCACTGAAATTATCGGTAACAGATAGTTTTGTGATAAGATAAATCGTAATGGGTAACAAGTAATAAAAGTAAACAAGGAGCAGCAAGGTGGCCCAATCCTTTTTGTAGCGAAGGACAAGCCTGGACGAACTCTTATATAAAGCAAAGCGCTCCCGAGGACACATGGGAATTACTGTCAAGTTAGTTTTCATCATGCTCATATGATTCGCGTTAATTACTTTGATAATTTGATATGTGGGTGGACCGGTGCTTGAGTGCTCCCCTTCCTTGGACAAGCCTCCCACTTACGAGTAACCCCTCTCGCAAGCATCCGCAACTACGAAAGAAGAATTAAGGTAAACCTAACCATAGCATGAAACATATGGATCCAAATCAGCCCCTTACGAAGCAACGCATAAACTAGGGTTTAAGCTTCTGTCACTCTAGCAACCCATCATCTACTTATTACTTCCCAATGCCTTACCCTAGGCCCAAATAATGGTGAAGTGTCATGTAGTCGACGTTCACATAACACCACTAGAGGAGAGACAACATACATCTCATCAAAATATCAAATGAATACCAAATTCACATGATTACTTATAACAAAACTTCTCCCATGTCCTCAGGAACAAACGTAACTACTCACAAAGCATATTCATAGTCAAGATTAGAGGATTATTAATTATCATTAATGATCTGAAATTACAATCTTCCACCAGATAAACCAACTAGCGTCAACTACAAGGAGTAATCAACACTACTAGCAACCCACAGGTACCAATCTGAGGTTTTGGGACCAAGATCGAATACAAGAGATGAGCTATGGTTTGAGAGGAGATGGTGCTGGTGAAGATGTTGATGGAGATTGACCTCCTCTCGATGAGAGGATCGTTGGTGATGACAATGGCGATGATTTACCCCTCTCGGATGGATGTTTCCTCGGCAAAACAACTCTGCCAGAGCCCTAGATTGGTTCTGCCCAGGTTCCGCCTTGAGACGGCGGCGCTTCGTCCCGAAAGCTTCCTTCTTATTTTTCCAGGTAAAAACACACGATATAGCCAAAGATGGGCACCGGAGGCTAATACGTCTCAAACGTATCTATAATTTTTGATTGTTCCATGGTGTTATATTATCAATCTTGGATGTTTTATAATCATTTTATTGTCATTTTATATCATTTTTGGTACTAACCTATTGATAAAGTGCCAAGTGCCAGTTGCTGTCTTTTGCATGTTTTTAACATCCCAGGAAATCAATACCAAACAAAGTCCAAACGCAGCGAAAATTTTTGGAGATTTTTTTTGGACCAGAAGACATCCAGTGGGCCGAAGAAGCACCTTGGGGGTGCTCCGAGGGGAGCACAACCTACCAGGGCGCGCCTGGGGGCCCAGGCACGCCCAGGTCGGTTGTGCCCACCTCGAGTGCCCCTGAACTGCCTATTTGCTCTATAAATACCTTAATATTCCAGAAACCCTAGGGGAGTCGACGAAAATCAATTCCAGCCGCCGCAGTCCAGAACCACCAGATCCAATCTAGACACCATCACGGAAGGGTTCACCACTTCCATTGGCGCCTCCCGGATGATGCGTGAGTAGTTCTTTGTAGACCTTCGGGTCCATAGTTAGTAGCTAGATGGCTTCCTCTCTCTCTCTCTCTCTCTCGTTTGATTCTCAATACAATGGTCTCTTGGAGATCCATATGATGTAACTCTTTTTACGCTGTGTTTGTTGGATCGGATGAACTTTGAGTTATGATCAGATCTATCTTTCTATATCCATGAAAGTTATTTGAGTTTCTTTGATCTCTTATATGCATGATTGCTTATAGCCTCGTATTTATTTTCCGGTATTTGGGTTTTGTTTGGCCAACTTGATCTATTTATCTTGCAATGGGAAGAGGTGCTCTGTAGTGCGTTCGATCTTACGGTGCTTGATCCCAGTGACAGAAGGGGAACCGACACGTATGTATCGTTTCTACTAAGGATAAAACGATGGGGTCTATTTCTACATAAATAGATCTTGTCTACATCATGTCATCATTCTTATTGCATTACTCTGTTTCCCCATGAATTTAATACACTAGATGCATGCTGGATAGCGGTCGATGTGTGGAGTAATAGTAGTAGATGTAGGCAGGAGTCGGTCTACTAATCTTGGACGTGACGCCTATGTAATGATCATTGTGTGGATATCGTCATGATTATTTGAAGTTCTATCAATTGCCCAACAGTAATTTGTTTACCCACCGTTTGCTATTTTTCTCGAGAGAAGCCACTAGTGAAACCTACGGCCCCCGGGTCTCTTTCTCATATTATTTGCCTTTGCGGTCTATTTTCCTTTGCTTTTATTTTCAGATTTATTAAACCAAAAATACAAAAATACTTTGATGCAATTTATTCTTATTTATTTTATTTGGCGTTCGATCTATCAATCTACTACAATTTATTCACATCCGTTTTGCCAATTTCTGGCGCCGTTACCCGAAAGGGATTAACAACCCCTTTAATATGCCGGGTTGCGAGTATTTATTATTTGTGTGTAGGCGCCGTTTACGTGTTATTGCTTGGTTCTCCTACTGGTTCAATAACCTTGGTCTCATCACTAAGGAAAATACCTACCCTCGCTGTGTTGCATCATCCCTTCCTCTTTGGGGAAATACCGACGTAGCTTCAAGCCGCATCAAAAGGAATTTCTGGCGTCATTGCAAGGAGGATCTTCAACATATACCAGGTTCCTAATCACAAAACTCATCTCCTCGCAATTTACACTATTTGCCATTTGCCTCACGTTTTCCTCTCCCCCACTTCACAAAAATTTGCCATTTTTATTCGCCCTCTTTTACGTTTGCCGTTTTTTTGTCGGATCTGTTTTTGTGTGCAATCTTGTTTGCCATTATTATCATCATGGATAGTTCTTCCTCTCCTACGTGCACTCCTGAGAACGAGGTTCTAAACTTTAAACAAAGGGGAGGAGAAAATTTAAAAGATGATTGGTATAGAATTTGCAATGCTCATAATAGATCTATCCGTAAGCAATCTACCGTTGTTCTTCTTTGTTGTTTTTATGTGGGCATCACCACTTGGTATAGATTCGTCCTTGACATGGTTACCGGTGGAATTTTTTTGATGTGACCCTCTCTTGATGCTTTTAACGCTATGGGAAATTTAGTGGGCTTGCCACCTCTTATGATTAATGAAACAACTTTGACTTGAGCATGTTATGGAAAGATTAGATGCTATTGCAAAGAAACTGCTTACTGAAGAGCATATTGAAAACTTAGATAAAAAAGATGCACAATTTTGCTACCAAAATTGGGTCAAAAGCGGGAGAAGTTTTTAAGTTGTTAAAAGAAAAGGGAACCGTAATTCATGAAAGAATTGGAGAAAGTCCGGCTCGGATTGATAAACTGGAAGAAATCTTTAGTAATTTGAGCACGGCTTTTGCTTCTGCTAAGGCTATTGAAAAAACTCCTGTAAAGATTGGTAAGACTACTCAAGTTACTAAGAACAAAGGTGCAACTTCTAGTCATAACAGTAAAGAGGATCTTAAGATGATTAGTATCCGCCCGGATTTTGTTGAAGTTATAAGAGACCCCTTTGGTAAAAATGAATTCTTTAATTTTGTTCCTAGGAGTATTGTCATTGAAAATCTTCATGCTAAATCTTTGAAGAATTCTAAGTGTATGATTGAAGAGTTGAACAAAGATGACAAAACTTAGATCCTTGCTTTATGCCTAGCTAAGGGCGTAAAACTATAGCGCTTGTTGGGAGGCAACCCGATGAACAAAATTTATTTTTGCTTTTTGCTTTCTGTTCTTGAGTGTTTGAAAAATTATGCTACTGTTATGATTGTGTTTTTGTGTTTTAATTAGTGTTTGTGCCAAGTAAAGCCTTTAGGATCTTCTTGGGTGATAGTTGTTTGATCTTGCTGAAAAATAGAAACTTTTGCGCTCACGAAAGCAATTATAATTTTTAACCAGAGCGTGATAAAATGCCAATTCTTTTTGTAGAAGATTAATACACAAATTTCTCAGGTCTTCCTAATTTCGCAAGATTTTTGGAGTTTCAGAAGTATTAGAAATTTCCAGATTGCTACAGACTGTTCTGTTTTTGACAGAGTCTGTTTTCTTTGCGTTGTGTGCTTGTTTTGATGATTCTATGGTTTTCTTTGATGAGTTTTTGCCATAGAAAAGTTGGAATACAGTAGATATAATGCAACAACAAAATATGAATTGGTTTTCTACAGTACTTATAGTAGTGATTTGCTTTCTTATACTAACGGATCTCACGAAGGCTTTGTTGGAGTTTTGTGTGATTGAAGTTTTCAAGTTTTGGGTTATCTTACAATGGATGAAGGAATAAGGAGTAAGAAGAGCCTAAGCTTGGGGATGCCCCACCATCGCAAGCTATTATCCAAAAGAGAGCAAGCAACTAAGCTTTGGGATGCCCCGAGTGGCATCCCCTCTTTCTTCTAACAACCATCGGTATTTTACTCGAAGCTATATTTTAATTCGTCACATACTATGTGTTTTGCTTGGAGCATCTTGTATGATATGAGTCTTTGATTGTTTTGTTTTGTGTTTTTAGTCTTGATTCCTTGCTGTACACACCTATTTGAGAGAGCCAAAATTATGTCATGACTTGTTAGAATTTCTCTCTATGATTTACTTAATTTTTTTATGAGCCATGGATTTGCTCTAGTGCTTCACTTATATCTTTTTGAGCATGGTGTGCCTTAGTATTTTTGAAGAAATGCTCTCTTACTTCACTTAGATTTGTTTGAGAGTTAGTAAAATTTTCAAGAAATTATCTCTTGCTTCACTTAACTTAATTTGAGAGAAAGAATAATTATGCTCATGATCTTCACTTATATTTGTATGAGCTGGTCAAAAGCAACACATGAAAATTAGTTCCAAAGTGACAGATATCCAAGAAGGATATAATAAAAACTTTCATGAAGATCATTGGACAAAATAAACTTGATTCTTAGTAATAGTTTTGAGATATGATGATGTGATATGTGAGTCATCTTGATGAGTAATTATGCTTTAGTAAGAATATTGGTGTTAAGGTTTGTGATTCCCTATGCAAGCACGAAACTCAATAATTATGCAATGAAATTATATCCTACTTGTGGTGCATTATTCGGTGTTAATTATGCTTAATGCCCGCTTATGAGATTATTCGTTTCTTGGTTGGTCGCTTCTCAATCTTTTGCTAGCCTTCATTTTGCACTAAATATGATCACTACTTGTGCATCCAAAATCCTTTAAACCAGTTTTGCCACATGAGTCCGCTATACCAACCTATATGCGATATTCTCTTGCCGTCCTAAGGAAATTTGTGTGTGCCATCTCTAGTATTCAAAATAAATTTCTCTTTTGTGTGCTCGTACCGCTCGCAAGGCGGTGAGGGGTGGCTAATATTTTCCATGCTAGATGTGTTATTCTCACGGTGAGTGTTTATTCACTTGTCATTGCACAAGAGTAAGGCAAAGGTATTAGGGATGCCCAGTCCCGAAATGAAAATAAATTCACTTTATGTTGTCAAATAATAAATTCCTTGGAAAGTGTTGGTATGGAAGGCAACCATGGATACGGCTAGCCATGGAAAGTGAAAGTATGGTTGAATCAGGAATAAACTTTAATTTATGTTTGGGAACCGCCTATGATATATCTAGCATGGAAAGTGTTGGGAACTCTAAGTCGTTTTCGTTGTTGGGAAAAGTATGCCTCTCAAAATGTTTTTATCTCTCAATTTTCGCTTTGAGCTTTGGCATCTCTACAAATCCCTACTTCCCTCCGCGAAGGGCCTTTCTTTTACTTTATGCAATTTTTATTTTTGAATTTGAGTCTCCATCTTCTCTTATAAAAGCACCAACTAGGGGGCACTATGATCGTACTTGAGCAATGGGTGTAATTAATATTCTGGTGGCCCCCCTCTGGTACTTTCTTCGCCCAATATTTTTTATATATTCCAAAAACATGCTCCCTGAAGTTTCAGGACTTTTGGAGTTGTGCAGAATAGGTCTCTAATATTTGCTCCTTTTCCAGTCCAGACTTCCAGCTGCCGGCATTCTCCCTCTTCATGCAAACCTTATAAAATAAGAGAGAATAGGCATAAGTATTGTGATATAATGTGTAATAACAGCCTATAATGCATTAAATATCAATATAAAAGCATGATGCAAAATGGACGTATCAGCAGCCCACAGCGCATCGAGATAGTAGAGATCAGTAAGCCAGATCGTTGTTTGTGTCTTCCTTCTTCTTTTGCCATTGTGTATTTCGGGCGTTGCTCCATGTGGATTTTTTAATTATCTTCCTAAATATGTAAGAAAATTACTATCCACTATCATCGTCCTTATATTCATCAGTCTTGCTATAAGTTTCAGTCGATGCTATATAGGTTCGTCGAATGTTACATCAAGATCCGTGCAAAACTTTCTTTTCAGATTTTCATTTTTCTCTCTTAAATGTCAGTCGAGTGAGACATAGCCACGCCATTAAACAGGGGCTTGCACTACAAAAAAAGACACTTCCGTGATGATACGTGTTTGTCACAGTAGGACACGTTTTCCGTCATGCATGTACATCCATGACGATTTTATGACAGAATCAAGATAGTCATACATGTGCTGTCGTAGAAGTGTTCCATGACATTACCAAAATTATCATCACGGAAGTGTCCACTGCCATGATGATAAATCGCGCGTCATAGAAGTGCTTTCGTCAAGGGTGACCGACACGTGGCATCCACCGTAATGGGTCGCCGTTAAGCTATCGGGTCTGGTTTTGGATCCGATAACCCGTTAACAGCCCAGACCAATGAGGATTTTCCACGTGTAAAATTGGCATTGGCCGAAGGAAACACGTGTTGGCTCACCGATGGGACAGATGTCATCCATTCATTGGACAGGAGGTGCCTATGATACGTCAACACGTGGCAGGGCCCAACAAAGGCCCATATAGGTTAAAAAGATCGGCCCAGTCAAAGGCCCGTAGTACTTACTCAGGTACTAGTGGGCCAGCCCAATAACGGCCTGTTTAATAAGGCCCGTCTACGGCCCGAAGCCAGATCTGGCCCGTTAATTGTTTTCTGAATATTTGGGCCCAATTACGACCCAGTGAATTTCGGCCTGTTAGAGGCCCGATGTAGACATGGACCCATTTCAGTCCGGTGTGTCTTTCGGCCTGGGAATGGCCTGTGCTGCCCATGGGCCATATATGGTACGACGCTACATCCGGCCCACTAACGGCCCGTGATAAAGGTGGCAACAGTTCAGCCCAACGTGACTTTGGCCTGTTAAAGGTGTGTCGTATAATTCGGCCCGTTGATGCCTGTACTAAGCTTTCGGCCTCTTAAAGGCCCATGATATCAGTGGGAGGCCCGAGATATGTTTCGTCCTGGTAACAACTCGTCATATAACTGGGCCAAAAAAAGCCCGGTCTACCTTTCAGCCCACTGAAGGCTCGTCGACGATTAGTGAAAATTGAGGCCCAACATGAATTTCGGCCTTCTAAAGGCCCAT